>NC_061117.1:108786794-109453365 GCF_002878395.1 Capsicum annuum
ATTCAAGCTCTTGCTTCTGTTTTTCCTTTCCATTTCTTATCATCATCTCATCTAGGCAAGGTAGATGGGCATTTGTGATCTTGAATCCTGGGGTATCAGCTGAAGGAGACTTGAATCGATTTCACTAACGCTATCATGTAAACTTGCATAGTGTTCTTTTAGCCATCATAGTGTTTTGAAACTCTCGACACATTTTTAATGGTTCTCTCAAGAAAACAACAATGGGCCCATTTCTGGTTCCAGTAGTTCCCGTTCAATTGAGTAGCTATTTCATTTTTGGTGCAAACCTTTTCATTACCATAATTTGGCTCCAAGAATCAAAGAGGTAAAAGGACACTCCATTATCAGACGCTTCATCAAGGTCATAAGAGTTAATTTACTTTATAGTCACTCAAGTTTTTTGAGGTATCACTTTTGTTTTATTTGGGACAATAATATCACTCAACTATCACTATTTTGCTCAAGTATTAATAAACACTTCCAAATATTTCTTTTCTCTTAGTTGATATGTCATGTCATGAAACCTCTTTTTTTGTTTTGTTACTAGGGCTCTTTAATTTATCAAACACATTTAATCAAAATTATAATCTTATTCTTTTATTTTTTTTTATTTCAAAATTTTCACGCTTAATAATCCTTTACCTGTTTTTAACTTTTAACTTTTTTTTTCCTAGAGTTATTTTTCTGGATGGTTGGTCACACACGTATCCTAACTGCCAATAAAAGTCATTTCTTTTAAATAACAATATCACACAACTATTACTATTTTTTTAAAAAGAAAAATGCTAATTACCTCAGTAGTCTCTTTCTCTTTTAATTGACATTTTTTATTTTTTAAAAAATAATAGACCTATTTAACTCATCACTCTTTTAACCAAAATTATGATCTTATTTTTTTTAAAAGAAAATACATTAGTTTAGTATATTAAGAAGGAATTTTCATTCTTAGGAATCCTTCACCTTTACTTAAACTTTATATATTTTTTTGATAAAATTATTTTTTGGATAGTCATCCATGTTTTCGAAAATGCATACAAATATCATATTTGTATTTATCATGACAATAATATCACTCAACCATCATTAATTTTCTCAAAATACTAAATACTTTAAAAGTCTCCCCTTCTAATTGACAACTCATACACCGAAACATCATTTTTAACAATAAACCAATCAACTCATTATATTCATTTAATCAAAATTATACTTCTATTTTATTTTTAATTGAAAGTGGTTTTGCATCCCATTTATTTAACTAAAAATTACACAAATACACAACTTATGTTTTCAATATTACCAAAAATCTCAACTCCCTAAACATATTACAAAAATCCCAACATATACATAGAATGTTATGTATATGTTGGCTATGTTATGTATATTAATAGGGAGAGAGAATAAAGTAATTAAAAAAGTGGAAGAGAGTATAATTACTTGCAAAAGGATTGATATTTATGTTATTTATACTTTATTTAAAAATAAAAAAAAGAGCCTGAACGAAAAACAGAAATAGCCCCAGCATGCCTATTTAAAAAATAGTAAATCTGCAACAATAACAAGACGTAAAATAGAAAAAAAAGGAAATGAAAAGACATCTCTTTTGGCAAAAAGAATCGAGAAGCATATGGATTTGAAGCTTTGTCTTCTCTGGCAACAGCTCCGACAAGCTAGTATGTTTTTGTCCTCTTCTTCTTCTTAACATTCAACACCTATGGATATCAATGTTGTCGTACAACTTGTTTGAATGATTGACTCACTTCAAACAAGATAAAATATAATGTGCAGTTGATAATCCTCCGCATTTTTTTGTTTGTTCTTCTTTGTTGTAGATGATAAATCTATTTGGTGGTAGCTATACAGATTTGATAGTATAGATCCTTATTTCCTCTATTACTCAAACTCCATAGCTTCTTCCAGTAAACTAGTAGATAAAACATCAAAACTTTTCCCTATTATTGATCTCCGATAGGATGAGACTCATAGAGACTAATTACCACGCATTAGAAGAAAAACTCGAGGATCTAGTTCAAATGCTAATTTTCAACTAGTTTTCTTTATTAATTAGCCGACATCTAGTTCCTAATAAGTAACCTTCTTCTATTTCCTCTCCTAATAAGATGAATCTCACAGAGATTACTATCACATATAAGTACAAAAAATTAGGATTTACGCAAAATGGCTGAATGAACTCTTGTATTATGTTCATTTTGTAATTTGGATACTCTTACTTACATGTTTGCCATCTGGATCATTGAACTCACTAAAAAAAATATTTTAAATACTTTTTCGGTGAGTGTAACACACTTTTCCCACGTCAGCTATCATGTCATCTTTCACGTTATTTTTATATATAAAAATATTACATATTAAAATAAATAAATAATTTTTTTTTTAAAAAACAATCCCCTTCCTCTTGTTCCCTCTCTCTTTCTCTTTTTCTTTCCTTTTTCCCATTTCCTATTCTCCCTCTCTTTTTTTTTTCTACACTCTCTTCTCCTTCTTCTTCTTTATAAATCCCAGGTCAGTCAATATATTCTACTTTCAATGAACCAAAAAAAGTAGTTAAAATTATTGAATTTTATAATTTTTTTTCATATGAATTCAAGATCCATAATACCCATTTTATATATTAATTATTTTAGTTATTTGGTGTGAAATTTTAGATTTTTTTTGTTAGTAGTGTTTTGATCATTTTAGCTAATAGGTATGAAAGTTTTGATTTTTTCCTACTTCTAATGCACCACAAAAGCAGTTAAAATTGTTGGATTATAGATTTTTTTCCATATGAAATCAAGATTTATAATACCCATTTTATATATTGATTTTTTCAGTTATTGGGTGTGAAATCTTTTATTTTTTGTTGCATAAATTGTATATTTTGATTATTTTACTAAAATATGTTAAATTTTAGATTTTTTGTTAGCAGTAATTGTATAATTTTGATTATTTTAGCTAATAGGTGTGAAAGTTTTGACTTTTTTTTCTTCTACTTCCAATGCACCAAAAAGCATGTAAGATTGTTGGATTATAGAAAAAAAATTGTAGACTTTTTCTTATGAATTCAAGATTCATAATACTCATTTTGTAGATTGATTGTTTCAGTTATTGGGCATAAAAAGTTTTAATTTTTTATTGTTAGTAAATGTGTAATTTTGATTGTTTTGATGTTTTTATTGGGCAATTTTTATTTTTTTAAATTAATTATTTTTAAAAATATATTTAAATTTAAAAAACTGTAGTTGGGAGATTTTTTAAAATTATTTTAATATAAAATTAATCAAAAATTGACCCCCACTCGCACTCTAGGCGCGTGCCTACACACACTTTGTCCTAGTCAGCCATTTAATGCCACATAGGTCCGGTCAACGTTCAAAGGGTTTAAAATATTATTTTTTAGTGGGTTCAAGGGTCCAGATGACAAACATGTAAGTAGGAGTATCCACATTACAAAACAAACATAGTATTAACCGGATGACAAATATTTAGTGATTTACTATTAACTGGATGCTTCTAATAACTGCTAAGATTAAAAATTGATAGCCGCATCTTTCAAAGTTATAGAAAGGTAACCTCACATAAATCCTTATGTTCTAGTCTGTTATTATTATACACCTCAAACTCTAACTAGGTCGTACAGTAAATAAACTATATATGTAACACCACTGATTTTTGTCCCTGGAAATTCTTAGTTTTGAACTCACTGTCCAACCTACGACTCACCATACGAGTCATAAGGTATCTTGGTGGGTCGTAGGACCCCAATCGTAGAGTGTCTAGTGAAGATTACCTAAGTTACTGCCTTGGTTACGACTGAGGGGTCACGAGTCGTAAAGATTCTACACGAGTCGTATAGTCTAAATTGTAGGCTAACCAGCGTCGTACCCCAAGTATTCTATCCTGATTATGACTAGGTGTTGCGAGTTATATAGATTTATTATAAGTCATAATATGCCTTTCGTAAGATCACCAATGTAGGGCCTTGATGGTTCTGCATAGGCTACGAATTATGGTGACGAGTCGTAACTAGACCTTTCGAGTCGTAGGGTGACTCGTTGTCAATGACGACAGTTTTTCAGTATTTCGTTAAGGATACTTTGGACATTTCTCCTTTTCTCTAATAGCAACCCATGACTTAAAACCCTATTGGGTACCCTATTATTATCCATAACATAATAAAAAAAACTCTCGAGGCTTTCTCAAATTATCTCAAGAAAAAATACTTAGGGTTTCTCAAGGTTGGAAATTAAATCTTTCAAGGGTGATTCCTTCTTTAAATTTCTTGGTGATTAAGACATGTGATCTACCCTTAATTTGTTTTACTTAAAGCATGAAATTATATAATTTTTTATGTGGATTTGAATATGGGATTTGATATGGGTTGAGGGTTATTTCTTAAATTATTTTTTCATGATTTATTATGCACTCTTTATGCTTTATTAATGGTTTTGAACTCATGGGGTGCATGGGTATGGTGAATAAACTAAGGGGTCATGGTTTCCCCCGATTTGATGATTTTGGCTGGACATATGATTTTGGAAATTGTATTTCCTCAACCCATTAATGAAATTGATATTGAGATATGGTTTTGTCACATTGTTTGACTTTCTCACTTGATCTATTGCATGCATAAAAGGCTAACAGACCAGGAATTGATTTTGATTGAACCTTGAGAATTGTGAACTTTTTGTGTGAATGAAAGATTAAATTGAAGGGGTTGTAAAAACCCCATGTGATGGATAATTGATACAACATGATAATGTAGCTTGCAAGTGAAGTTGGTGTGATGATACCAACGAGGTGCCTTAATGAATGAATTGGTCCAATGAATGGGAATATGTGAAAAATATTTTAATTAGATTTAAAAGAGAGTTGTGTAGCTGGGCCGTGAAAGTGGAGGTCCCGAGGGACCAATACTGGAAAGTACATTTGCTGGAGCAGGGGTCCAAATGACCAGGTGGTTTGAGTTCCTCTTATTAAATAATTGGGTGGTTCGAGTCCCCCATGTTAAATGACTAGGTGCTTAAGTCGCCCTTGATATATGACCGGGAGGTTCGAGTCCCCCATGGTACATATATACAAATGATTATTCTCTAATTTGTGCGACTACACGCATTGAGTCCCTTTCAATTGGGTAAGAGCTGAACTCGTATAGCCCGTGGGTGCTTTTATATGATGATTGAACTACACAGTCCAGGCTAATGTTTTAAAGTCCATGCTAAGCCTTGTTCCTTACCCTAGCATGTTATATTTATATATATGTATATGCATATGATTGTGTGCAATGGATTTAGATGATTCTAAACTGTTGATTATGGTATTATTTATTCCCTTTCCTGAGTTACATGCTAGCGCTCAACCTGCTAATCGTCATCGAATGTTGTATCCCCATGCGACGCAGGAATCGGAGATACTTCTATTTTTCCTGCATAGTAATTAGATTCTTGGGTTATCAATAGTTAGCTTGAAATGGCGAGTCTCTTTCTTCCGAAAGGTCATTACTTTTTGCTTTTCCTTTTATCATATACTTTTCTTTGGACTTATTTTGGCTATTGTCGGGGGGATGTCCAGACATTAGTTTAATTTGGTTCTGTCATAGAGGCTTTGTGGATTACTATGGCCTGGGTATTGGTTGTGGATATATCTTAGACTTCTTGAGCTAATTTTTATCTATCGGTTATATGTTCGAAATTCATCCACTGTTAGTGGATTGTGTTCTGTATGACTAGGTAAAGGGGGTAGTCTTTGGTCCACGACGGACTTGAGATGTCCATTACGGACAGACTCTGGTTTGGGTTATAACAAAGTTCGTATCAGTATCTAGGTTTATGATCAATTGGGTATCCGTAAATTCGTGTCAAGTAGAGTCTCTTTTATGAGTGTGTAGCGCGCCACACTTATAAGGGAGAGGCTACAAGACATTTAATTTTTTTTGTTCTATTTTGAGCTATAACATCTAAGGCCTTGAGTCTCTTCTAATTTTTATTTATTCGCATTTTAGATCATGCCTCCTAGAAGATCTGATGCTCACCAAAACTCTTCAGTCCCACTTGAGGACAATGTGGACGGAGCTCATTCTACTTATGGGGTACAGACTCGGTCTAAGGGTCCAGCTTTGGATTGCCCTTGTAGAGTTCCACCGGTTTCCTCTATTCCTTTTTGAACACCTCGGGTCAATGTGTCCAATGATGAGTTTGGCAAATCGATCCATTTGCTTAGCGAAATACCCTGGTTTCTGTACCTTAGATAATTTCTTAAAATTCTGGTCTCTGGACCCAATACAACTCGAGGGTATGATCCGTATTTTGGGGTATGAATGGTATGGTCCAGTCGTACGCTGACCAGTGTTGGTTAGTGGGATCGATTTTAGTTATTGGAATAGTTATGACTTAGGAGTATGAGTCATATTGATGGTTACGGATCATTTGGTTCCTTAACTTAATCTTATATTTGGTTACTTAGGTTGGATCTGAGTACGAGTGGCTCACCGTGAGTTGTAAGCCTGAGTACGATTCGTACCCAGGACTCGTATGGTGGACAGTGTCTAAATCTTCCTTGGGTTTAATCTGCCAGGGTACAGATGAAGGGTACAAATTGTATACTTTGGATACAACTTGGTTGGATGAATCGTATGCTGGACAATATTGGGTCCAAGGGTTGAGGCTTAGATTACGAGCGGAGGGTACCACTCATATTGAAGGGTACGACTCATGAGGGTCAGTTGTACCCCTGGGATGGGATTTTGTACAACTTAAGTGAGGGTATTCTGTACATTTTCTTTCTTATACTAGTAAGGTCCCACGACTTCTAACCTGCTTGGAAGGTTATTTACCCTATTATTCCATTCATTAACACTTAGAAACTCTTTTAAAATACTCTATAATTCTCTTAAAAGCTTTTGGGAAAGAAATGCCAGGGTTTCAACTAGAGAATTGATTTGAGGCTTGTCTTGTGGATTTCTTTCCATCATCATCTTGGTTTAAGGCATGTTATTTTCCCTCATTGTTAATTCTACCAAAAAGCATGGTTTTTATGAATTTTCCCAAATCTTCATTGATTGTATGATTTTGGTTTTCAAAAATAAATTGGGGGTTTTGATATTAAATGATTGGTTATGGTTTTCCTATGGTTTTAATTATGCTTTATGTGCATTAAAGGTGGTTTTAGATAATTGGATTGCATGGGAATGGTTTAATGGCAATTGGAATTCGTTTTGGTTATATTATGCCCTTAATGTGTTTGACAAAATGTCTATAATAATGTTTTCATTGCATTGAGTATTTTAATGGAACTCTTGCTTGTTTTAAAACTTGGTAAGAGAATTATACATGGTTTAAATAACTTGGAAAGGTAAATGGCTAAATGGTTATGCTTGTGGGGTACATGGAATCCCCCAAGTTGTTTAATATGGTAAATAGAAGGGCACTTGGAAGTCCCCTTAAACCTATATATGGTTGGTTATGGATAGTACTTGCAAGTATGGTCGGTATGACGATACCACCACTAAATGGCCTTGGTTAATAAATGGTAAAAAGAATTGGTTGGTTTCTTAGTAATGATTTTAATTGGGCAATACTGGCGGGATGTGTAGCAAAATCGTAGAAGGTGGACGTCTCGAGAGACCAAAATTGGAAACTCATATTTGCTGATGTGAGGTTGGTCTTGGTGATCGTGTGCATGATGTCATAATTTATTTTGAGGGATGTACTAGTCATCCTAGCTTTTCTTCCCTGGTCGTGTGGCTACGTTCACTAGGGCCCTTTGCTGAACCCATATAGCCCATGGGTGATTTAGAATTGTAAAGTTACACAGCCTAGGTGAAGGTTTTAAATGTATGCTAAATTCAGCCCCCTAACCCAGCATGGTTATATATATATGTAAGGTTGTGTGCATATGGATGGTTTTACTTATTTATATAAATGATATTATTTTATCTTTATCATGAGATCATGCTAGCGTTCACCCGCTAACCCATCTACTGGCGCCTGTATACCCATACTATACAGGAACCAACCTTTCTACTCCTCCTACATTTTTATTAACTTAGAGATCAATATTTAGACTAAAGTGGTGAGCTTTCATCCTTTCAGAAGACTCCATTTCATGTTATAGATATTTATAGACACTTTGATTTTATCTTGGGTATTAGTTTTGGCTATGGTTGGGGGCATATGCTAATCATATTTTATTACTCTTTTGGTTAGAGGCTTTGTGGTACTGTTATATGTTGGAGTGGGCAGGATCAATATTGGTGTCACCCTTGGCTTTGGAATAAACTGGTGGGCTGACATTATTGGACGATATTATTGGTTGTTCCATCATATTTTATTTTTAGATTAAATCAGATTATGTTTTGGAGCATCTTTGGTTATGGCTTTATTTATGATGCTTGTTTCAATATTAGTTTTGTATGGTTGGATTATTGGTATGGGATGGTTGGAATCGATTGGGTCAATCACAATTGTGATCCTATCCCAGAGTTTTCATATTAGCTGTTAGACTGTATTATTATATGTTCGAGATTCAGCCAACTCAGGGTAGGCGGTTGGAGGTTGGGTTGGGTAACAGGGGTGGTCTCTGGGCCCGGTTGGACTTGGGATGTTCATTACAATAAGGCTCCCAATCGGGTCGCATTAATTTAGTATCAGAGCCTAGGTTCATGGTCAATTGAGTTCCCACAAAAACGTGTCAAGTGGAGTAGCTTTTAAAGGTGTGTATCATGCCACACTCATAAGAAAGAGACTACAAGGCATTTAGGAATGTCTCACTTTCTTGGTATTCTATTTTCAAGCTTGGAGTCTCAATCCTTGAATCTTCTTTAATCCTTGTTTCTTTGTCTTTCAGATCATGCCTTGTAGATCTGGAATACAAGAAAATTCTTCTATCCCATCTAAGGGTAATGTTTAAGAGGTGCATCATACTTCTAGGGTTCATCTTCAATCACACAGTCTTGTTCCTGATAGTTCTGGAGTTCCACCGATTGCTACTAGTCCTCTCAGGTAAATAATGCAAAATTTCGTCAGTCTATTCATTTTATTGCTCAGATGGTCGCTACTCAGGCTGAGCTGGGTGCGAATGGTGCTTTGTCTGCTGAGGCCACAAGGGTTGGCCAATTATGGAAGATGGGTCCTCACACTTTTTCTAAAGTGAAGGTAGCGGAGGATCCACATGGCTTGTTGAATAAAATGAAAAAGATATTTTGGGTGATGTAGACTACCAATGTGGAGTGTGTAAACTCTACAACTTATCAACTCAAAGATATTGCATATCAGTAGTATAAAGAGTGGGACAAATATAGGGGTGATATAGAAGAATCAGTCTTGTGGGATACTTTTTCTAAGACCTTAGATCATTTCTTTCCCTAAGATTTGAGGGAAGCAAAGATGGAAGAGTTTGTGAACCTTAAGAAAGGGAGGATGTCTGTCAAGGAATATGCTTTGAAGTTTCACCAATTGTCAATCCATGCTTCTAATTTAGTTGCTGATATATGGGCAAGAATAAGGAAGTTTGCTTTTGGATTGAATTGGGATCTAATTTTGGAGAGCAAGACTGCCCTGCTGATTAAAGATATGGATATCCTTAGGTAGATTATTCATATGCAATAGGTGGATGATGAAAAGAGGAGGTAGGTGGAGTTTGATGAGAGGTAGAGTAAGAGAAGCAGGTTTTATAATCAGGGAGGTACTCAGTCTAAGGGTGGTCGAAATTATGGCAAATGGCAGAAAAAGAAGTGGGGGAGTTTTGATTCCTACTCTTATGCTAGTGCTACTTACCAGGCGGGCGACATGCGTTATTAAGGTGGTGAGAATTTTCAGGCACAGAGTACCCAATCTCAGGCAAGCGGAGGTCAGTCAGTTTCTTCATGCCCTCCTTATCGATTCTGTGGTCGTCTTCATCCAGGTTATTGCGATGAAGGAAGGGAAAAATGCTTTAAGTATGGCTAAGTAGGCCATCGATTTAGGGATTGTCTGGTTAATAAGGTTTCTACGGGAGTGAATAAGATTTCTGTGGCTTCATTTTCTGCTTCTACACCTGGAAGTATTGTGTCTGTTTCTATTACTGCTCCTAGTTCTAGTGTTGGTCAGAATAGGTTGTATGACTTGGCATCCCGACAGGAAGCTGAGGCATCACCTGATATCGTTACTGGTACGTTATAGCTTTTCTCTCATGACATATACTGTTTGATTGATCCGGGGTCTACTCTCTTCTACGTGACTCCTTACATGAATGTATATTTTAGTTTCAATTTGGAAGTTATTTTAAATTCTTTTTCTATTCTACCCTAGTAGGTGACTTGGTTATTTCTAAGAGAGTCTATAGGGGATATGTGGTATTTATTGGTAGAAAGCAGACCTTGGTGGATCTGTTTGAGTTGGGTATGGTGGATTTTGATGTCATTCTGGATACGAATTGGTTGCACTCTTGTTACGCATCCTTGGATTGTTGGACCCATAGAGTTATCTTTAGGTTCCTTGGTGAGCCGGTTATAGAATGGGAGAGAGGCTCTTTAGCTACTTGGGGGAGATTTATTTTTTATCTTAGAGCTCAGAGGTTAATCTATAAAGGTTGTCTTTATCACTTGGTCTAGGTTAAAGGTTCTAACTCGAAAGGTCCTTCTTTCTAATCAGTTTTAGTGGTTAATGAGTTTCCAATGGTCTTTTTGGATGATTTTCCTTGTGTTCCTATGGATAGGTAAATAGAGTTTGGTATTGATCTAGTTTTGGACACTTGTCCAATTTCTATTCCTCCATATAGAATGGCTTAAATTGAGTTTAGGGCACTCAAGGAGAAACTTAAAGATCTTCTAGATAAGGGGTTTATTCATCCTAGTGTATCTCCATGGGGTGCACTGGTGTTCTTTATGCTCAAGAAGGATAGTTTCCTTTGGATGTGCATTGACTATAGGCAGCTAAAGAAGGTGACAGTCAAGAGCAAGTATCCTCTCTCCCATGGTTAGATGATCTATTTGATCAGTTGCAAGGTGCCAAGTTCTTTTCTAAGATAGATCTTTGATCTAGGTACCATCTTCTAAAGATTAGGGAGGTGGATATCCCTAAGATGACTTTTTATACTTTGTATAGGCACTTTGAGTTTTTTGGTAATGTCATTTGGATTGACTAATTCTCTCGCAATTTTTGTGGATCTGATGAATAGGGTTTTTCATCAGTATTTGGATTTTTTTGTTATTGTATTTATTGATGACATTCTGGTTTATTTAAAGAATGAGGTGGATCACACCTCCATGTGATGTTGTAGACCCTGAAAGAACAATAGTTGTATGCCAAGTTCTCCAAGTGTGAGTTTTAGTTGAACGCTTAACTTTCTTGGGTCATATTATTTCTAGTAAGGGGATCATGGTGGATCCGCAAAAGGTTGCTGTGGTGAAGGGGTGGCTTAGACCCACAACTCTATCTGATATTCAGAGCTTAATGGCTTTAGTCGGGTATTATAGGCTGTTTGTGGAAAGCTTTTCATCGATAGCTACTCCTTTGACTGAGTTTACTTAGAAGAAGGTAAAGTTTTTTTAGTCGGATGCTTGTGAAGGGAGTTTCGAGAAGTTGAAGGATAAGTTAACTTCGACTCTAATTCTGACCTTGCTAGAAGGTAAAGATGGTTTCATGGTTTATTGTGATACATCTCGGGTAGGGTTTGATTATGCATTGATATAATATGGGAAGGTGTTTACCTATGCTTCCAGGCAATTAAAAGTGCATGAGAAGAATAATCCTGCTCATGATTTGGAGCTGTTGATGGTTGTGTTTGCTTTGAAAATATGGCGACATTATTTTTATGGTGCACATATGGATATCTTTTCTGATCATAAAAGTCTACAATATGTGTTCACTCAGAAGGAGCTTAATCTGAGATAGAGGAGATGACTTGAACTTCTCAAGGACTATGATATGAGTTTTTCACTATCACCTAGGTACGGCTAACATGGTTGCTGATGCTCTTAGCAGGTTATCAATGGGGAATTTAGCTCATGTGGAGGAAAAAAAGTGGGAATTGGTGAAGGATATTAACCGCTTGGCTAATCTTGCAGTTCGCCTCTTAGACTCCAAGGATGGTGGTGTGATGGTGCAAGAGGTGGTTCGATCATCTCATGGTGCGGAAAATAAGGAGAAGCAAGTGCTAGATTCTATCTCGATAAAAATCAAGAGTGACTTTATGGGCAAAAGGTAGTGGTGTTTGAGATTGATGGTGATGGTACTTTATGGTATCAATGGAGGTTGTGTGTTCCTGATGTCGATGGTTTATGATAAAGGATTTTGGATTAGGTGCATGGATTGTGCAATATTGTTCATCTCGGCTCGACTAAGATGTATAATGATCTCATAGAGATCTATTGCTGGAATGTCATGAAGAAGGATGTGGCTGATTTTATGGTCAAGTGCATGGTGTGTCAACAGGTTAAGGTTGAGTACATGAAGCCAGGAGAGTTGTATCAAGAAATTGATTTGCCCGAGTGAAAATGGGAATTGATCAATATAGACTTTGTTATCAGTTTTCCTTGATCTGAAAATTAATATAATTTGATTTGAGTCATCGTGGATAGGATGACTAAGTTTGCCCACTTATTGCCAGTACAGACTACCTTCTCGGTGGAGGATTATACGAAGTTGTATCTTCAGGAGATTGAGAAGCTGCATAGGGTGCCTATTTTGATTATTTTTCATCATGGCATATAGTTTACATCTCACTTCTGGTGATCTTTTTAGAAAGGGTTGAGGACTAAGGTTAGTCTAAGTACTGCTTTCCACCCACAGATGGATGGGTAAGCAGAGCAAACTATTCACACATTAGAGGATATTCTTCAGGCTTGCGTGATCGATTATGGTGGAAATTGGTTTGAGCATCTACCTTTTGTTGAGTTTGCTTAAAATAATAGCTATCATTCTAGTATTGGTATGACCTCTTGTGAGGCATTGTATGGTAGGAGGTGTAGATCTCCTATTGGTTGGTTCAAGCTTGGTGAGGTAGATATGTTTAGTTTCGACTTGGTTACTAGGCCAAAAGTCCTATGTGTATGATAGGCATAGAGACTTGGAGTTTGAGGTTCGGGATAAGGTTTTCGTCAAGGTATCTCCCATGAAAGGTGTAGTGCGGTTTGGTAAGAAGAGGAGGCTCAGTCCCCCGTATGTTGATCCTTATGAGGTTTTGCAGAAAATTGGTAATGTTGCTTATGAGTTAGAGTTGCCTTCTAGCTTGAGCTTAGTTCATTCGGTCTTTCATGTTTCCATGTTGAGGAAGTACGTTGGTGATCCTTCCTCGATTGTTCCTTTGGAAAGACTGGGTATCGCCGACTCTCTGTCTTATGAAGAATCTCTAGTTGAGATCTTAGATTGGTAGGTTGGTCGATTATGGACCAAAGATGTGGATTTGGTTAAGGTTCTTTAGCGGAACCATAAGGTGGAAGAAGCTACATGGGAAGCAAAAGAGGACATGAACAAATATCCACTTTTTTTTTACTCCTAGGATTCGTGCAAAATGTATGTGTTCTTCAACACATTTTTATTTTTTGAGTTTGTTAAAGAAAAGATTAATATCTTTGCCTCTTTATTTTCAAACTTTGTTAAAGATTGGGCATATATTTGAAATGCAAATGACTCGTGTGTGTAGTTACCCCTACCTTATCAGTCATCCGGGGATGAATATTCCTAGTAGGGGAGACTGAAACACTTTGATTTCTGGACCTTAGAAAATTTATTGGAATTTTGGTCTCTTGACCAAATACGACTCGAGGGATCTGTATGTTGGGGTACGAATGTTATGGTCTAGTCGTATGCTGACCAATATTGGTTGGTGGGATGGATTTTAGTTACTAAAATGGTACGACTTAGGGGTACATGTCGTATTGGTGGTTACAGATTGTTTGCTTCCTTAACTTAATCTTAGACTTGGTTTTTTAGGTTGAATTTGAGTATGAGTGGCCCATCGTGAGCCGTAAGCCAGGGTACGAGTCATACCCAAGACTCGTATGGTGGATATTATCTAAATCTTCCTTTGGTTTAATCTGTTAGGGGTACGAATTATATGCTTTAGATACGACTTGGTTGGATAAGTTGTATGCTGGATAGTGTTGGTTCCAAGGGTTGAGGCTTAGAATACGAGTGGTGATCCTATCCTTGAGTCTTCATATGAGTTGTTACACTATATTGTTATATGCTTTAGATTCAACCAACTCAGGGTAGGTGGTTGGAGGTTGGGTTGAGTAACGGGGGTGGTCTTTGATCTCGGTTGGGATGCTCATTATGACAATGCCCCCAGTCAGGTTGCGTCAAGTTGGTATCAGAGCCTAGGTTCATGGTCAATTAGGAGTCCACAAAATCGTGTCGAGTAGAGTCTCTTTTAAGAGTGTGTAGAGCGCCATATTCTTAAGGGATAAGCTACAAGACATTTATGAATATCTCACTTTCTTGGTATTTTATTTTCATGCTTGGAGTCTCAGTCCTGGAATGTTGTCTAATACTTATTTTTTTGTCTTTCAGATCATGCCTCGTAGATCTGAACATAAGGAAATTCTTCTATCCCATCTAGGGGTAATGCTGAAGGGGTGCATCCTACTTCTGGTGTTCATTTTCAACCACACGGTCCTATCCCTGATAGTTTTGGAGTTCCACTGTTTGCTACTATTCCTCCTTAAGGTGAGGTGACTAATAAGGAATTTCATCAGTTTATTCATGTTATTGCTTAGATGGTCGTTGCTCGAGCTGAGCGAGGAGTGACTGGTACTTTATCTGCTGAGACCACAAGGGTTGACCAATTTATGAAGATGGATCCTCCAACTTTTTCTAGAGTGAAGGTGGAGGAGGATCCATAGGGCTTTTTGGATGGAATGGAAAAGATATTTTGGTTGATGTAGGCTACCAATATGGAGGGGGTAAACTTTGCAGCTTATCATCTCAAAGATGTTGCATATTAATGGTAGGAAAAATGGGAAAGGGATAGGGGTAATATGGAAGAATCAGTCTTGTGGGATACTTTTTCTATGGATTTCTTAGATCGTTTCTTTCCTCTAGAGTTAAGGGAATCAAAGATGAATGAGTTCGTGAACCTCAAGTAAGGGAGGATGTTTGTCAAGGAATATGCCTTGAAGTTTTACCAATTGTCAAGGTATGCTCCTGATTTAGTTGCTGACATGCGGGCAAAAATGAGAAAGTTTGCTTCTGGGTTGAATTTAGATATGATTTCGGAGAGCAAGACTGCCTTCCTGATTAAAGATATGAACATCTCTAGGCTGTCTGTTTATATGCAATAAATGGAAGATTAAAAGAAGAGAAAGGCAGAGTTCGGAGATAGGTAGGTTAAGAGGAGTCGGTTTTCTAATCAGGGAGGTACTCAGTCTCAAGGTGGTCGAGATGGTGGCAAATAGCAGAAAAAGAAGTGGGGGAGTTTTGGTTCCTACTTTTTTGCTAGTGCTTCTTACTAGGCAAGCGACAGACGTCATCAAGGTGGTGATAATGTCTGGGCACAGGGTGCCCAATCTCTGGCAAACAGAGGTCAGTCATTATCTTCATGCCCTCCTTGTCGGTTCTGTGGTCATCCTCATCGGGGTTATTGCAATCTTTCAAGTATGGCCAGGCAGGCCACCGACTTAGGGATTTCCCAGTTAATAAGGTTGCTACGGGGACGAATAAGATTCCTATGGCTTCATTTTCTGCTCCTACACCTGGTGGTGTCACGTCTACTTTTGTTACTACTCCTGGTTCTAGTGTTGGTCAGAATAGGTTGTATGCTTTAACGTCTCGACAGGAATTTGGGGCATCACCACATGTCGTTATTGGTACGTTACAACTTTTCTCTCATAATGTATACTATTTTCTTAATCTGGGGTCCACTCTCTCCTATGTGACTCCTTATATGGCTGTATCTTTTAATTTTGAGTCAGAAGTTATTTTGGAACCTTTTACTATTTCTACCTAGTAGTTGACTCGGTTATTGCTAAGAGAGTCCATAGGGGGTGTGCGGTATCTATTGGTGGCAACCAGACCTTGGTGGATCTATTTGAGTTGGGTATGGTGGATTTCAATGTCATTCTGGGTGTGGATTGATTGCACTTTTGTTATGCATCTTTGGTTTGTTAGACCCGGAGGGTTATCTTTAGGTTCCTTGGTGAGCCAGTTATAGAATGGGTGGGTGGTTCTTTAGCTTAGAGGGGAGATTTATTTCTTACCTTATAGCTAGAGTTTAATCTCTAAAGGTTGTCTTTATCACTTGGTCCAGGTTAAAGATTCTAACTCAAAAGGTCCTTCTTTCCAGTGGTTAATGAGTTTCCAGAGCTCTTTCTGGATGATCTTCCCGGTGTTTCTCTGGATAGAGAAATATAGTTTGGTATTGATATAGTTTTGGATGCTCGTCCAATTTCTGTTCCTCTATATTGAATGACTCCAGCTGAGTTGAGGAAACTCAAGAAGAACTTAAGGATTTTCTGAATAAAGGGTTTATTCATCCTAGTGTATCTCTATGGGGTGCACCAATATTGTTTTTGCACAAGAAGGATGGTTCCCTTCGGACATGCAGTGACTATAGGAAGTTGAACAAGGTAACGGTTAAGAACAAGTATCTTCTCCCAAGGATAGACAATCTGTTTGATCAGTTGTTTGGTGCCAAGTTCTATTCTAAGATAGATCTTCAGTCTGAGTACCATCAACTAAAAATTAGGAAGGTGGATATCCCTAAGATGACTTTTCATACTCAGCATGGGCACTTTGAGTTTTTGATAATGTCATTTGGGTTGACTAATGCTCCATCAACATTTATGGATCTAATGAATAAGGCTTTTAATCAGTATTTCGATCTTTTCATTATTATATTTATTGATGACATTTAGATTTATTTGAAGAGTGAGGTGGATAATGCTAATCACCTTCATGTGGTGTAGCAGACCCTAAAGGAACAAAGATTGTATTCAAAGTTCATGTGTGAGTTTTGATTGAACGCTATAACTTTCTTGGGTTATAGTATTTCTAGTGAGGGGATCATGGTGGATCCGTAAAAGATTGCTGTGGTGAAGAGGTGGACTAGACCCATAACTCCAACTGACATTTGGAGCTTTTTGGGTTTATCCAGGTATTATAGGCGGTTCGTGAAAAGCTTTTCATCGATAGCTGCTCCTTTGACTAAGTTGACTTAGAAAAAGGTCAAGTTTTCTTTGTCGGATGCTTGTGAAGGGAGTTTTAAGAAGTTGAAGGATAAATTAACTTTGGCTCCAATTCTGACCTTGCTGAAAGGTAATGATGGGTTTGTGATTTATTGTGATGCATCTCGGGTAGGGCTTGGTTTTGTGTTGATGCAACATAGGAAAGTGATTGCCTATGCTTCCAAGCAGTTGAAAGTACATGAGGGGAATTATCCTACTCATGATTTAGAGATATTGGCGATTGTGTTTGCTTTGAAAATATGGCGGCATTATTTGTATGGTGTGCACATGGATATCTTTTTGGATCATAAGAGTCTGCAGTATGTGTTCACTTAGAAGGAGCTTAATCTAAGACAGAGGAGATGACTTAAACTTCTCAAGGACTATGATGTGAGTCTTTACTATCACCAGGTAAGGCTAACGTGGTTGAGGATACTCTTAGTAGGTTATCCATGGGGAGTTTGGCCCATGTGGAGAAAGAAAAGTGGGAATTGGTGAAGGATATTCACTGCTTGGCTAATCTTGGAGTTCGCCTCTTAGACTCCAAGGATGGTGGTGTGATGGTGCAAGATGCGATTCAATCATCTCTTGGTATGGAGATTAAGTAGAAGCAAGTACTAGCTCGTATCTTGATAAAAATGAAGAATGACGTTGGTGGGCAAAAAGTAGTGGTGTTTGAGATCTATGGTGATGGTACTTTACGGTACCATGGGAAGTTGTATATTCCTTATGTCGATGGTTTGAAATGAAGGATTTTTGTTGAGGTGCATAATTCGTGCTATGTTGTTCATCCCATCTCAACTAAGCTATATCATAATCTAAAGGAGATCTATTGGTGGAATGACTTGAAGAGGGATGTGAGTGTTTTGTTGCCAAATGCATAGTGTGTCAATAGGTTATGGTTGAGCACATGAGGCTAGAAAGGTTGTATCAAGAAATTAATTTTCCCAAGTGAAAATGGGAATTGATAAATATGGACTTCGTTACCTGTCTTCCTCGATCTAGGAATTAATATGATTCGATTTGGGTCATCGTGGATAGGATGACTAAGTCTGCTCTCTTATTTTTAGTGCGGACTACCTTCTCGGTGGAGGATTATGCGAAGCTGTATCTTCAGGAGACTGTGAAGCTACATGGGTTGTCTGTTTCGATTATTTCTGATAGTGGCATGCAGTTTACATCTCATTTCTGGCGATCTTTTCAGAAATGGTTGGGGACTAAGGTTAGTCTGAGTACTGGTTTCCACCCACAGATGGATGGACAAGCGGAGGGAACTATTTAGACATTGGAGGATATGCTTTGGGCTTGTGTGATTGATTATGGTGGAAATTGGATAGAACATCTACCTTTGGTGGAGTTTGCTTACAACAATAGCTATCCTTCTAGTATTGGTATGTCCCCTTTTGAGGCATTGTATGGTAGGAGGTGTAGATCTCCTATTGGTTGGTTCGAGCTTGGTGAGGTGGATATATTTGGTCCCAACATGGTTTACCAAGTTATGGAGATGGTGAAAGTTATTCTGGATAGGCTTAAGGCTGCCCAAAGCCTCCAAAAGTCCTATGCGGATGTTAGGCATAGAGACTTGGTTTGAGGCTGGGGATAAGGTTTTCCTCAAGGTACTCCTATGAAGGAAGTAGTGTGGTTTGGTAAAAAAGGGAAGCTTAGTCCCTGTTATGTTGGTTCTTATGAGCTTTTACGGAGAATTTGTAATGTTGCTTAGGACCTGGAGTTTCCTTCTAGCTTAAGCTTGGTTCATCCAATCTTTCATGTTTCTATGTTGAGAAAGTACGTTGGTAATCCTTTCTCGATTGTTCCTTTGGAAGGACTGGGTATCAGGAACTCTCTGTCTGATGTAGAAATGTCGATTGAGATCTTGGATAGGCAGGTTCATTGGTTGTTTAGCAAGGATGTGGCTTCGTTTAAGGTTCTTTAGCGGAACCACAAGGTAAAAAAAGCTACATGGGAAGCAGAAGAGGACATGAAATCCAAATATCTGCATTAGTTTTCTGCTCCTGGGATTTGTGCAGAAGGTATGTGTTATTCAACATATCTTTATTTTTTGAGTTTGTTAAAGAAAAGATTAATATGTTTTCCTTTTTGTTTTCAAACATTCTTAAAGATTGGGAATATATTTGATAAGGCAAATGGCTCGTACGTATGGTTACCTCTACCTTGCCCATCATTCAGGGACGAATGTTTTTAGTGGGGAAGATTGAAACACCCTGGTTTCTGGACCTTAGAAAATTTCCTGAAATTTTGGCCTCTAAACCCAATACGACTCGAGGGTATGAGCTGTATGTTGATGATACAATCCAAATTGGAATCAACACCTTTGAGCATATTGTTCGAGTCTAACATAAGGGATTTAAAGCCATGACTATCTCGAGGATGATAAGACATGTTTGGAGTACCCTTGTTAAGCTCCCACAAGAACCATATCACCTGTGGATGATAGGTTGGAATGCGGGAGAAGCTATACTTTATGATGTCGTCTAAAGGAGCGTTGAGTAATACCGTATTTGGATTATAGCATGGACCTCAAGATAGTATGGGCGCCCTTTGCATTGTTTGGGCTTTTGGGACACTTTTGGGCCCAATAGCTTTTAGGATCACTTTTGGACCTATTGTGTAATAAGTAGCCTATTACTATAAATAGCTAGTTTTCCTTCATTTTGTAGATAGTTGTTGAATGATATTGAAGAACATTTTCTTCTCTTAAGAGAGAGTGCTTTAGTATAGGGCTTGGAAAATCTATTGTAGTGTAGGACTTGGAAAAGTCATTGTAACTAGGGTTAGCTTGAGTGTGGATTCAATTGAGTTGACAATCCGTCTTAGAAACGTTGGTGCTTTGGGGTGCTTCGAGTTCCTTTTGTATCAACGTAAGAGTGTGATATTTCAATTACAAGCTTAGGTGGGTCTTGGTGTTTGAGACAAACCTTGGTTCCTTTGGTATTGTAGTTGTTATGTCTCACTATCTATTTTTCATTTATGCAGTATTTGTGTTTTAGCTTCTTAAATCCGTGTGTGCTTTGTCTTCTTAGTGCTTGTTTCTTCTTCATTCCCTTTCTTTAGTTATTGTTTCAGTTTTAGCTTGTTTTCCTCATATCATTTGGTATCAGAGCTGATACCAAATGATATAGATCTAGACCTATAAACCCGAAACAACACTACAAAAGGTGGGAGAAGAAGAGATTATGACACTAGAAGCAAAGCACAACACGAATTCAACAAGCAAACACAACATAGATACAATAAAGTAAAGGATAGTAGTGAGACATAAACCTTTACCAACGATAAGAACCAAGGTGTATATTAAACACCAAGACCCATTACAACCAATAAAGGTAACACCACACTCTTAGGTTGACACAAAAGGGATTCAACTTCTCAAACACCAACCTTTCTAAGCCAAAATGTCAACAAGAGTGATTCCCCACTCTTACTAACCCTAGTTTTGGATTCCATTCTTAAGGAGAAGGAAGAAAAGCTACAATATGAGATTCACTTAATAATTCATCAAACTCCTAAAAAATAAATCCTAAAGGTCTATTTATATCTATTATATGTAATGACCAAATTACCCTTTATAAAGGGAGCTTCTATGTAGTGTGAAAAGAGAGGCAGAAAAAGACAATAATGCCCTTAATGAGCCCAAGTATATGCGGCCTTGGAGTGTATTTCAAGGCTCCTCTTCATACTTTAGCATATACACTCCATTAGGTGAACTCATGACACAATCACAAGCTTCCATCTTAATGAACATTGCTTGTAGACCATGCAACTCTTTGGCTTGACTCCTTGTGAATGGCCTTGAGTTTTTGTAACGCCCTGAGTCTGATACCCCGGATGCTACATAGTGCTAAAAATCCCAAAGGATTGCTAGCTAACCCATAACTGATATCTGTAACTGAGCACTGGATAATAGTAATATTGTAATAATAATATAACTGAACTAAATGCGGAAATCTGGCGAAAAACTTGTCATAGGGTTCAAAATACTAAATAAAATGACGTCTGAACAAGGTATGATTATTCAAGACTGAAATAACTATCTGAACATGCTATAGTTTGAAAGCCTCAAAACTGTCTGAATAAGGAGTTGATGGGACATGTCCCCAACTAACTCCATCTACTGAAAATGACTAAGTACTAAAATACTAAAAAATGAAATAATCATGTCCTCAAAATATGAGGACTCACCATTGACTCTAACTGCTGATATCTGAGTTGCTAAGCGCGATCGGGAACCTGAGAGTCCTAATCTATGGTATAAAACACCATAGTGCAAAAGAAAAGTATGCATCAATACGTGTGAATGTACTGTACGCAAAGTGAGGTAAGGCTGAATGCAAGAGTTCATATGCATGAACTAAACTGACTGAATAACATGAACATGACTACGTAAGGATACATGCATGAATACATAACTGTAATTAAAATCATAAGGATTCTAAATACTGCGTTTACTGATAACAAGGATTACTGATAATCGATATAACTGATAACTGAGTGACTGTGTCTGACAGTCCTTATTCTAATGGAACTAGCTAAGTTCTGTACTAAGTTGAGTGACTATTTCTAACAGTCCTAAAATCTGTAGAACTATCTAAGTTCTTTTCTGAAGACTAAGACTAAGACTGTGGGAGGTAGTCATCTAACCGACATGCCCCAAATAAGATATTATAGCCCCAATTGGAAGGGTATCAATACCGCGCCACCGGTAAGGACACGCTACGAGTGACCCTTATCTGTCTGTTACTCTAACGAGAATGGTGGGACCCTCATCTGATTATTTAAGCCACCTAATCAACCCTCATCTGATAGGTTTTGATGTGTCAACCTTCCCTGGCTACATAGTTCTGGAATGCAAGGACTGTTTTTAAGAATCACACCTTCTACTGGCAGGTAAGTTCCCATCCTTGGGTTCACTCGATGTTGAATCCTACTTCCATCTGAATAGACACTGAACTGAGTATACTGGACTGAACTGGACCGAGTTCACTGAATTTCATTGACTGACGAAATATTACTAAATTCTGTTAACTGACTGAGGTACTGAGGACTGAACTAAATACTACTGAGTTTTTCCTGAGTCTTTAGACTGACTAAATTCTACTGATCGTGGCTTGACTGAGGTTATCTTGAAAACTGACCTTGGTTCTAGGCACACAACTAAATTGTCGGGTATTAAATACCCCCAGGACTCGATAGAATGAAAAATAAATGAGACATGGCACTACTTGAACGCCTGACTATAGTCAACAATTCATAATACTATCATTGAGGGATTTCATGAAGCATTCGCAAGTCATAAGCTTATACATGAATGGGAGTACATTTTAACGTAATATAATTTCACAAATCCATACTTATGAGCATTCTACCAAATCATTACAATATATAACTTTAACATGAGAGTCGTTTTGAACATGTGGGTACATCATGAATTCATCATTGAGATCACAAATAGGTCATAATACACAATTCTTATTCACTTAGGCATTTTTACAAATACATGGAAGGCATAACCTTTGCTAGGGCATGGATCAACAACTAATACATCATGGTTATATCAAGAACTTTAAATTTAAGGATTTCAATCCACATACTAATACAAAGTCATGAGAATTCAATAAAGATTCAATCTTGGAAATCATATCACAACATAAACATGTGTACAATCAAACCCACAACATGGAATTCAAAATTCATATTTTGAAAAGCGTTTCTTGAGCTCCAAGGGTGAAAGGGACCCTTGGATAAACACTTTACATACCTTAGTTGACAATTTCTTGAATATTGATGGAAGAAAGCTTGAGTTCTTAAATTGAAATTAATCACCTAGTGTTTATTATTCTTGAGCACTTGTGAAAGAATGAATCTATTTAACCAAAAGAGGTCTAAATTACGTGTTATGAGGGGTGAAGGTTAGGGGAAAATGACCTAATTACCCTTAAGGAAGCAGTCATTTAATGACTGAAACTAGGCACTAACGTGTTTGGCGATGCAATGCGTCGATAACATCGACGTGATAGTCAACGCGTTGCGCCATGATCATGCTGTATCTCAAAACTTTTGACTGGCAGTCTAAAAACAATATTAACCAATGCGATAGGTGACGCGGCACACCAAGATCGCATTGGCCCACTATTTTGGACTTCTTAACATGGTCTAAACGAGGTCCAAAAATTCTAAAACTTGTCCGGGAACACCTATTGACTTTTCTGATCATGAATTAATAAAAATATAGACCATTAAAGGACATTAAGGTCGTGAAATGAGATTGCCAACTTTCGAAGGCTAAAAATAAACTAAGTCTAGAAACTTAGCTACAATTTTCTAAGTTTGTGACCCCTTGACAAGCTTAAATGACTATATTAAGCTTAGAAATTTTGTGGGGTCTTACAGTTTCTTACTCCCATATCACAAGTATGGCTTCTTATACTTGTACCTCGTTTGTATCCGTATCAGTTGGAGTACAAATGGTATTGTCCAGTTGTATACTGACCAGTATTGGTTGGTGGGATGGATTTTGATTACGGGAATGGATACAACTTAAGGGTACAAGTCATATAGAATCAACTAGAATACAAAAATATAGAATCTACATGTCAAATAAAAACCAACAATACTTATATTGCCCATTTTTGGATTGGGGTCAAAATGAACCCCCAAAATTTTTTATTTTAAAAAGCCAAAAATGTAATTTTATTTTAGAAACATGTTCCCCATACCCATTAGAGTCTACAGATGAACACCTATGCAAAAATGAGTTAAAAATGAGGTTCAAATAAAAGAAAAACCATTTTCATGCTTTACCGACAAAAAATCCCAAAACCCATTTTTAGATAAAGAATTTAATGTTCTTTAATTAAGAGAAAAAAATGATAATTATAAGAATTAAAGCTTACCCATGGAAGAAATCTTGAAAATCCCTTTGGAATTGTCCAAATTCGAGCTCCAAAGCCCCCAAAATATTGAAAATGAGATTTTGTTTCTCAACTTGGGTAAAAATTATGAAAAATAAAATATAAGCTCTTAGTAAATTGTATCAATGGAGTGATAAACTTATAAACAATGATTATCTAAGAAAAATGCATCAAAAATCATCAACATCGAAGCTTCCTAACTCCAAAAATGTCAAAAATATGAAATGAGTTTGTTTTTGGCCTTAACTATCAGTGATGGATAATAAAATGGCACTTTAGAGGCTTGTTCAAATGGTCAAAGACTGCTAAAGTGGTCGACCAGCTCTTTTAGCACCTACACCAGTACCAATAACCTCCACAACTTATTTTTGACTCCCAAAACCCATTCAGAACCCTATGAACATGGTCCAAAGTGAAATTTGATTAAAAAACATATTCTAGATCCAACGGAATCATAAAATATATGAAAAAAAATCATTATCACAAAATTGACTTCCAAAATCCTATTTCACCACTTTCTAAACCGAGGTTTGAAATGAGATATAAAAGCCATAAAACCACATCAACCATGTGACCACCTAAAATCGACATTCAAGATTCGTTGGAGCAGTTTGTTTTGACATCTAATCATAGATTTATAAATATTGATGAAAGTCAAATTTGAAACCTTTTTAACCACCAAAAATCGCAATGTAACGATTTGAAAATTTGATAAAATATGTGAAATTTATGATTTTATGTGATTTAACTATTTACCCCTCCCCATAGTTGCATTGCGGTATTTTTGGGATATGTGGGTTATTGCAATAGTTTCATATGTATTTTGGTACCATTTATGCGATTTTGTTGTTTTTGATGGCTTTAGAGCCTTATTTTGTACTTCTGCAATTATCTTTTGATCCGTGCAATAGATGACTAAATGGACTATGTCAAAAACTCTGGAATATTGATTTTAGGATAGGTATACCTTTGGTTTGGGTCTTGATGCACCCGAGATCATTCGACCTATTGGTTGTGAAGTTAGAAAATTAAAAATAAGGGTGTACGACCAACATTTGGTCAAAACAACCTCAGATGGAAAATCTGACTTCTCCAATATATCCAAAACATCGATATTGGGGTGATAACTTTTTTGTTTGGTTTTTATGGCTTTTAAATCTCATTTTGATCCTCGATTTAAAAATTGTGATTTCGAGTTTCGCGGATCAACTCTATGAAAATGACATTTTTTAAAAAATCTGTTATCTCCATTTAGTTTGGAGCGTTGAATTTAGTATGGTTTTTCATTTTAAGACAAATTTCAAATATTTTACCCGATAAATTTTGAAAATGATTTTTCTTTAATTTGAACCTCATATTGACTCAATTTGACTTGAGTTTTCAATTGTAGATTCCTAAAAATACAGGAAACATATTTTTGAAGTAAAGTTATGATTTTGTCCTTTTTTGAAAATCCATTTTGGGGGTCCATTTTAATTCCGAACTAAAAGTAGGCAATATGGGTATCGTTAGTTTTATTTTGAAGCATAAATTTTATATTTCTTAGTTTTAGTTAATTTCAGGACCGTTTGTGAGATGTAGGTCTTGATTGAAGTGTTGTAGACTGGTTCTAGCATTCGGGTAGGTTATCGCTTAACTCTTTCAAACTAGGTTAGATAGTAAATATTGGTACAAAATGCATGTCAAGGGTAGAAACTAATTATGAAAATGGCTATCTATGTATTGTGCCTATGTGGGAGCCTATATGTGATGTAATTATTAAAATTGAGATATGATGTGATATGTGGGGTCCTATGGGATATTGATAGCCTTGAATACATGTGAATAATTGTATTGTCTAGTTGAAAATTCCTAATATGGTACCGTTGGTGTATTGTGATTATATTCATACTTTATTGGCATATAAATATGTGAAAATTCATGGATGGTGAAAATAATGAGTGAATATTGGCTCTCGTGGCTGTAAAAATGTATCATTATGGTTAGTTGTGGAAATGTATCATTGTAGTTGGTTGGGAAAATACATCATATGATTGATTATGAGCATTACGTCCTTATATTATACTCATTCATGAAATAGTGGTACCACTATGGCAATACCTAATAAACACTCGCAATAACTTTTTATGACAGAAAATATGACATCTTATAAAACCCTCCAAGAGGGATGTGTCGAAAAGGAGATATGGGTATAGATATAGATATATGTATGGATCGTAATGGGTTAACTGAAACACCTAGACTTTTAACCATTGAAAAATTTCTCCAATTGATGTCTCTGGGGTGGGTACAACTAGGGGTATGAATCTTACCCCTTGGATATGAGTCGTATCCTCTTTCTTCTTTTTTCTCGTATCCTAGTGTGGTAAGGGTTACTGTACTAGGTGAGAGTGATCCCCTCCTCAATCATACCAAGTGAGTTATATAGAGTTTGGACTTCAACTTTAAGTAGGCTATTTTCGATGTGGGTAAAGCATATGAGTTAGGGGTTGAGTCATACCTTGTGGATATGACTCAAGGGTATGTGGTCATACCCTTAACAGTGTAGGTAACCTAGGAGATGCCTAAGGTATGAGTCAGGGTACCACTCGTACCCTAGGGTATGGTTCCCCTAGTGAGTCATACCCCTGGACGGGTCTATTTTCCAGCTTTAACTAAGGGCCTTGTGGTAATTTTTCATGCCTAAAACCCTAAACCCTCTTACTATATAAGTTCTTGTAGCCTCTTAAAAATCTATTATCATAGATTAAACACCCTAAACACTCTCTCAAACTCATCTTTAAAGAATCATAGGCTAGGGTTTCAAGGGTGATCTTCAAGAGGCAAAGTAAATTCAAGACTCTTGGTGAATCAAGTGGTCTTAGGCATTTAATTCTTCCCCTTGATAAATAAATCTAAACCTATGTATTTTAAACTTATATTAGTAAGTGTACATAGTGATTTTGAAATCAAATGAAAAGGGTTTTATTTTCTAATGATGAGTAATATTAATTTCTGCTTAGACTTGTATTTATACATGTTATTGATGATAATTCTCACATGTGGGTACTTTTTGTATGTGGTATAACATATGAGTCTTGAGTAACCCTAATCTTGATGATTTCTACCATGAAAATAGCCTTGTTAAAGGTATTCACACAAGATGTTTTTGAAAATGTCTAAGTGAATTGTCTAATCTTATGTTGGTGATGTTTTGAACTAGGGCAATGGACCAATAAGTATGAATAGTTGTTAAATAATATTGTAAAGGTGTTAAGAGCCATGTATGGGGAAATTGATGACCTTGTTTGTTGATGGTTATTGAAGGGCTAAAGTCCCTAAATCTAAAAATAAACTTGAATTGTATATTGAACTTAAGTGTGGTATGAATGTGGGTTAAGATTGCTAGTAAAATGTGAATAGCTTGTGAGGGCCTTGATGACCATAAATTGAATTGTATGATAAATCGAATTAAGGCTTTGACCTATTAAAATGGTTGAGAAACAAAGGCTCCCATGAGGACCATGTGGTCATGTATAGTGTTGAGTTGTCTAAATGGGTTAAAGTCCTTAAGTGTGAATTGAGTAGCTGACGATGAATGGATAAAGAGTTGGAGTCCCAAGGTCGACTAATGATAGTCGTAAAGGATTAAGGTTAAATTTTCTTGCCTAATGAAAAGGCTTGAGGTTAAAGTCCCTTGCCTAATAAAAGGGCTTGAGGTTAAAGTCCCTTATCTAATGAAATCATTTGCGGTTAAAGTCCCTCACACAATGAGATATCTTGAGTTTGAAGTGCCTCGCCAAATAAAATATCTTGGGTTAGAGTCCCTTGCCTAATGTGTGTGCATGTGGTTAGAGTCCCTTGCCTAAATGAATGTACATGTGTGGTTAAAGTCCCTTGCTTGAATGGATGTGTATGTGGTTAGAGTCCCTTGCTTTAATGAGTGTATACATGGTTAAAGTCCTTTGTCTAAGTGATACGTGAATGTGGTTAAAGTCCCACACCTAATAAGAATTGTTAAATCTAAGTGTGGAAGGTCAGAGTCCTCTACTTCATATCTCATGATTGGGTGCTTTGAGAAGGTTGTTATGAATTGTTTACTTGTTAGCATATGATATACTTATATGTATGGATAA
The DNA here is from genome assembly GCF_002878395.1 of Capsicum annuum. NCBI lineage: Eukaryota > Viridiplantae > Streptophyta > Magnoliopsida > Solanales > Solanaceae > Capsicum > Capsicum annuum. The sequence continues at coordinate 108,814,976 of NC_061117.1, forward strand.
GGTCATGAATATGGTTGAATATGATATATTGACTTATTGTTGATTGATGATGTTATTTTATCCATATCCTTGAGTTACATACTAGCGCTCCAACCTCTAACTATCTCCGAATGCTATGTCTTTATGCGATATAGGGGCCGGAGCATCATCTTCTTTCCCTGCTCAGTGATTAGGTGATCAAAGTAGTTTGCACATTGACTTGGCAGTGGTGAGCTTCCTTACTTCTAAAGACATTCCTTTTTGGTCTCCTATCTTTAGACTTAGTCTTATTTTGACTTGTTTTGGCTATTATCAAGGGCTTGTCCTGACATATATATTTCTAAACATCAGTTTGTATAGAGGTATTATGGATGACTATGGACGTGGGTATATTAGTTAGTGTGATGAACCTAATGAAGTATTTAGACGTGTTTAATTTATGACTTCTAGTATTATTTCCACTATCTTATTATATGGTCGGGATCCACCTGACCCTTGTGATGGATATAATAATGATTGGGTTGGGTTATCAGGGTGACCTCTGATTTATATTATCTTGAGGTGCCCCTACAACATGGCCTAATTTTTGGTTGTGTCATTAATGAACCCCCTTGGGTCCCAAATCTGGAGGCTTGCCTCTGTGGGTGTATATGGAGATTGTGCAATGATCTCAGAGGTTGTGCGATAACCTCGTGCATCATCATTATAATTATCATATACATTGCACTTGATTTATTGTGTTTATATTGTGATTATATTACTATATTGATTTGTCATCTATCTATATATTCTATTACTAGACTTGTTAATGCCTAATTGTTCTATCATCCTTTAATTGTACTTAATGATCTTGATAATACATGTTCCTCTTTTGTTCCACTTGTATGTGATATTGTGTATATTTGTATCCCTATCTGGTGTGTTGTTGTATTATGTACGGATATCGTAAAATGGTTAGTGCAAGTAGTGTGGTCAGCCTATGATACTACTGAGTATAATTGGATGTACTCACTTCTACTGCGCTCTTTCGGTGCAGGCCGTAGCTCGAGTGTGCCACAACATTCTTGATTTGGGCGATTATTGGAGTTTTCAAGGTAGTGGTTTGCTCCAAGTATCTAGATGTCTTCTATTACCTTTCTTATAGACTATGTCCTTACTGCCATTCTAGAGATAGAGTTTCTCTTGTATTTGGATATCTAATGTATTTCATTTGGATTCGAGTTGTACTAGATAGTTCTTATATTGTTGACACCTAGTTTTTGGAGTTATGGCTGCATTATTATGTTTCTTTCCTCATTTTATTATACATGTATGGTTTGACTTTATTCTAGAAGCCTTATCTTGGGGTATTTCTATCCTTTTCTCTTTTATATCAATTTGGGTGATAGGATTACTTGTTAAGGTACATTGCGACAAGTGCCATCATGGCCCTCATTTTTGGGTCATAAAAAATTATTATAAGAGCATCCAGGTTTCATTAGTCTCAATGATGTAAGAATGGGGTGGCTAATAGAGTCTCATCGATCGGTGTGTAGAGTTCCATATCTATCTTCAAAAGGCTATCAGATATCTTTAGGAAACTTTCCTTATTTTATTTCTTCTCGTGCGGTGTTCTTTCATATCTTGTGTTCTGAGTTGTGTTTCACTCTGTCTATACAAATGATGTTGACTAGGTCCAGTGAGAGTGGTAATGTAGATCCTTCACCTAGAGGGCAAGCCTCGAATCGTGGACAGACTCAAGAGAGGGGATGGGCCTGTGGTTTAGCTGCATCTAGGAAGAGTGCTAGGGGACTCTCTCCTAAGCCTCATGTTGAGCAGGTTAGAGGTGTGGGTTCTACTCCAGTCCTTTAGAGTTCATCTTTCCCTTTATTGGAGGGATTGTTGTTGTCTTTGCTGACCCGTTTAGAGGGTTATACTTTGGTTATGCTGGGTGTTCCTCCAGTTTAGAGTGTGGATCCTCCTATTGCACTTGCTTTTATTTTGGGCACTCCTCAAACCCCAAGAACTATTCTTCCTTCTGTAATGATATCTGAGTATGTTGCATCGAGATCAAGAGTTCAACCTTTATCTATGTTACCTCCTCAGATGGGTTCTCAGCCTGCTAGATTCACTATGCCTCCTCTTGCTGTGAATACTATGATGTCTTCTGAGGATCATAAGAGGATTAAGGGATTTACTCATTTGGGTCCTCCTAGGTTCAGTGGTGTTGTGGATGATGATGCCTATGAGTTTTTGATTGATTTCCAAGAAAATTTGCATAATTTGGATTTGTTGGAGTCGCATGGAGTGGCTTATACTACATATCAGTTGAGAGATGCTATGAGAGATTGGTGGAGACCATTTATCGGTTGTAGGCTTATTGATGCTCGAGTTGTAGTGGAATCAATTTATCAATGCCTTTGTAGAGAGATTTGTGCCTTATAGTTTTAGAGATCGGATGCGTGATGAGTTTGACTTCCTGGAGTAGGGCTCCATGAATGTAACAAAGTATGAGGCATACTTCCATGCCTTGTTAAGATATTCCTATGCTAGTATTTCGACCAAGTTTAAGAAGATTCAAAAGTTTGTGAAGGGTTTGGATGTCTCCCTTCAATTGGCTACAACACAGATAGTTGTATTTGGGGCATCTTTTTAGAGTATTGTAAATTAGGCTAAGATGACTGAGGGTATTCTTCAGGTATCTTGGGGAGGCGCCAAGAAGATGCACTATTTTGGTGAGTTTAGAGGTCAAGTTTCCCATGGTAGAGATTTTAGAAAATCTTATGGATATCAAGGTAGGCCGATGCAACTGGCTTTGCATTGTTTGTGTGTTGGATTTTCTGGTTCAACAGTGCTGGGTATTTGCTCGAGCCCACTCATACCTTCTGTTGTGTGTCAGGCAATAGAGGTTTCTTTGTGTGTGATAAATTTGTCCATTTTCCCAATGATTGTTCCCGTCGTATGATTAGAGATACTCCTATTTCAACTGTGAGGGGTAGGGGTACTACTAGAGGTATAGAGGTAGTGGAGATCATAGGTTAGTGGTCGTGGGGACACTCAGGCAGTTGGTGGTTCTAGGCAATGTTATGCTATACCAGCCAGACATGAGGCAGAGGCTTCTGATGCTATGATTACAGGTATCTTCCCCATTTGTTTCAAACCTGCATTTGTATTATTTGATCCCGGATTGACTTTTTCCTATGTGGCTGTGTATTTTGCTTCGGGTTTTGATTTTGTTAGTGAGCCTCTTGTCATTTCTATTCATGTATCTACCTTGTAGGTGATTCTTTGGTGGTGGATCGGGTGCACCGATCTTGTGTTATGACCTTTCCTGGCCATAAGACTTGGGTAGAGTTACTCGTGTTATATATGATTAACTTCGATATTAATTTAGGTATGGATTAATTGGCTCCGGATCATGCTGCCTTAGATTATTTTGCTAAGATTGTGACTTTAGCTTCTCCGGTTATGCCAAAGATATCTTGGAAGGGTGCACTTCATTCAGGTCCTAAAAGGGTCATATCTTATGTTCAGGCGATAGATTGGTTAAGAGGGGATGATTATCTTATTTAGCTCGTATTCGTGATGCTAGTGTTGTTTCACCTCCTTCATTGGATTCTGTTTGTGTTATCTATGCGTTTATGGATGTGTTCCCTATGGGTTTGCCTAGTATGCCTCTGGATCATGATATTGATTTTGCTATTTATGTTGAGCCCGGAACCAAGCCTATTTCTACTCTTCCTTATAGGATGGCCCTAGCTGAGTTTGAGGAATTGAAGGATCAGTTGCAAGAGTTGTTGGACAAGGGATTTATTTGACCTTGTGTATCACCTTAGGGTGAGCCTGTATTGTTTGTAAATAAGAAGGATGGGTATATGTGTATGTGTATTGATTATCAGTAGTTGATAAAGATGTCAGTTAAGAATAAGTATCCTCTTTCTCGTATTGATGATTTATTTGATTAGCTTTAGGGTGTGGCGGTGTTTTCAAAGACTAATTTGAGGTCCAGTTATCACCACTTAAGGATTAGAGCTTCAGATATTTCAAAAAAAGCTTTTCAGACTCGATATGGTCATTATGAGTTCTTGCTCATATCCTTTGGTTTGACAAATGCCCCTACCGCGTTCATGTAGTTGATGAACCGGGTGTTTCCACTATATCTCAACTTCTTTATTATTGTATTTATTGATGATATCTTGGTTTATTCCAAGTGTGAGGCTGAGCATGAGGAGCATTTGTGGATTGTGCTTCAGAGATTGAGGGATGAGAAGTTGTATGCGAAGTTCTCTAAGTACGAGTTTTGGTTAGAGTCTGTTTCTTTTTGGGTCATGTGGTGACTAAAGAAGGTATTATGTTGATCCAGCCAAGGTTGCAGTGGTTCGTGATTGGGATAGACCTACTTCACCCACCGAGATTTGGAGTTTTGTTGGCTGGACAAGTTATTATTGGCGTTTTATTAAGGGATTTTCATTTACTGCAGCTCCGTTGACTAAGTTGACTCAGAAGAAGATTTCTTTTTAGTTGTCTGATGCTTGTGAGATGAGAATTAAAAAGCTCAAGGATTTTTTTGACTTCAGCTCCTATATTGACTTTTCCCAAGGAGGGCATGGACTTTACCATGTTTAATGATGCTTTAGGTGCTAGATTGGGTGCTTTGCTGATGCAGGAGGGTAAGGTGATTGCTTATGCATCTCGTTAGTTGAAGCCTCATTAGAGGAATTATCCTACCTATTATTTGGAGTTGTGTACGGTTGTGTTTGCTTTGATGTTATAGAGGCACTTCTTGTATGGAGTCCATTGTGAGATCTTCTCAGATCATCACAGCCTTCAGTACTTCTTCACCCAGCGAGATTTTAATAAAAGGCAGTGTCATTGGATGAGTTGCTCAAGTATTATGACTTCACTATTCTCTATCATCCGGGCAAGGCAATGTAGTTTCGGATGCCTTGAGCCGAATGTTGACTAGTATGGGTATCTTGGCGTATCTTTGACCCAGGAGAGGGCCTTAGCCTTAGAGGTTCGATCTTTAGCTTAACAGATGGTTGGGCTTGATATTTTGACACATGGGCATGTTTTGACATTTGTATACTTTATTTACAACTTGGGCGAGTACAAGTGGACCGTACTCACACCTACTGCGCTCTTTTTGTGCAGGTTCTACCTCGAGTGCGCCTCAGCATGCTTGACTCGAGCAATTTTTGGAGATTTCAAGGTAGTGAAATGCTCTAAACGTCGGTCCATGTCGTATGGGCACCTCAAGCACACATGTACCGGAGGTCACCCCGTATCCAAACCTAAACACTTCATCATATCATAGGAGTCGAAGGAACTCTAATTCATAGGTTAATATCATAAGTCAACATTAGGTTGATTATAGTAACTACACCTAAGTTCACAGTTGTTCACAATACCTCTATAAAAAATCAAAGTCAATAAGTATATCTGTCGGGACAAGCCCCCGACCATAGCCAAACCAAGTCTTACAGAGACTAGGTCTAAATATAAGGACTAAGAGATGAATGTCTTCCGGATATAAGGAATCTCACCCCTCCAAGTCAATGCACGAACCGCTTGATCGTCTAATTACTGCGCAGGTAAATTAGAAGATGCTCCGGCCCGTACGTCGTGTAGGGACGTTACGTTCGGAGACGGTAAGCGATTTGAACGCTAGCATATAACTCAAGGGTAAGGATAAATTAACATCATCATTTACCAAAAAGTCAATATATCATCATCACTCAACAACAAGCCAATATAGATATATCATCATTCATTTTCATATACTTGTCCTTACACATAGGTATTCCACATGCTAATCAAGAGACCAAGGCTCAACATAATTCTTGAACATATACTCATACACATGGATATACACACCATGACCATATTATGACACAAGGAAAATGACTTAGCATTATTCTCAAATCATTCATTCATAAGAAATGGAGTGAAGAACTTTCAACCAAGTTAGCCCATTGGACCAACCTCAATTCCATCACCCTAGACTAGGAACTCGAATAGATAGTAGTCTCACCAGTCTAGGAACTTGAATCACTATCCGTGTTATTTTATTGAACTAGGAACTTAAATCGCCAATCATATCACTGGTCTAGGAACTCGAATCACTAGCCGTGTCATTTAATTGAACTAAGAACTCGAATTGCTAATCATATCACCAGTATGGAAACTCGAATCATTAGCCGTGTCATCAGACGAGGTATTCTAACCTCAAGAGATCTCTTCGGACTAGGAACTAGAATATCTAGTCATATCATTAGACCAGGAACTCGGGTCACTCATTGTTTTTTTGTCATTATTGGTCGACATTGAACTCTTGACCCATTAGCTCATGCATTCACATTCATCAATGTATGTCACATTTAAGGGATTTGGCTCATTTATCTAATTCAATCATCATACATGACCACATGGTCCTTATGGGAGCCTCCATTGCTCAACCAACTCAATAGGTCAATGCCTTCATTCAATCTATCATATAATTCAATTTGTGGTCCTCAAGACCCACACAAACTATTCATATATCAGTAACAATATTACATCACATTTTCACAACACTTGGTTCCATACACAATTTAAGTTCATTTTCATGTCTAGGGCTTTACCCTTTCATTAGACATTCCCTAAAAAAGGTAATCAATTATAAAAAACATTGCATAATACCTTCACAATATTATTTAACAATCATTATACTTATTTGGGCCATTGCCCTAGCTCAACACATTGTCAACATACAACTAGTCATTTCACTTAGACATTTTTACTTTACCATGGGTGTATACCTCTAACAAGGCCATTCTCATGATAGAAATCATCAAGACTATGGTTCCTCAACACCCTTATGTTAAACAATATATATCAGGCACCCACATATACAATCTACCATCAATAACATGTATCAACACACATATAAGCAAGAATCATCATTATTCGTTGTTAGGTATCAAAACCCTTTTCATTTGATTCAAAACCACCATGTACACTTACTAATCCAAGTGTGAAATACATGGGTTTTAGAGATATTTAAAGAGGGGAAGATACACATGCCTTAAATAAGATGACACACCAACAATCTTGACTCTTCCTTGGCACTAGATGAACACCTCTAAACCCTAGCATCCAATCTTGCTCTAAGAAGCCTTTAGAGTGTTTTGGAATGTCTAAGTCTTGCAAATGAGGAATTAGGAGGCTGTAATGACTTATGTAGTGAGAGGGTTTAGGGTTTTAGGTATGGGAAATGACCAAAAGGTCCTTGGTTAAAATCTGAAAAGTTCACTCGTGCAGGGGTACGATTCCCCTTCACGGTTCCTTGAGTAATCATACCCTAGGGTACGTATGGTACCCTACCTCGTACCCTATGCCTCTCCTAGGTCAATCACACCTTTATGGGTATGAGTGTGCACCTTTGAGTCGTAACCAAGGGTATGACTCATGTCCCAATCGTGAGCTCCATCTGTACCAAAAATAGTCCACTCGGTTTGGAGACTTCAATCTATATGGTAGAGTAGTGTACAACTCGTATGCATGGTTATGACCAATGGATGGCCTTGTCATATAGAGGATAGTATACTACTCTAACATTCTTCCTAGGATACGAAGGGGAGAGGATAAGGGTACGAATCGTGACCAAGGGTACTACTCTATGCTCCATGTCGTACCCAACTCAGAGACACCAAAAGTTATTGTTTTTCAATGGTTAAAAGTCTATGTGTCTTACTTATTCCCCACTTGGGATCATTCGTCCGCGAATGAAGGGTAAGGCAATCATAAACAAAAGTTAACACATTAGCATTTATCAAACCAACCCTTACACAAGTTAGAAACAAGAACACGACAAGGATACAACACAACACATATAATGATCATCATCAATTTAACCACTTCATTTCATTTAGAATCCAATCCCATCATTTATCAAGGCCACATGGCTTATTAAAATTTTAGGGATTCAAACACATTATCAATCCAAGCCAGAAATCAAATCAAGAAGGTTAACACATACCATAATCACGAGTTTCCAGAATGGAAAACAAGTGCGGATACTTGGAATTCATGTTCTCTTCTGCCTCCTAAGCAGCTTCCTTGGAATTTTGGTTCCTCCATAGAACCTTTACCAAATCTACTTCTTTTATTCGCAACCGAAGAACTTACCGATCCAAGATCCTCATCGGGATTTTTTCACAGGTCAAAAATTTTTAAAGACAAACATTTTCTGAGGGGACACCAAGGAAGGATCACCCACACATTTCCGCAACATAGACACATAGAAAACCAGGTGAATAGAGTCCATACTAGGAGGAAACTCCAACTCATAGGAAACATTGCCAATCTTCTTCACAATCAAGTAAGGTCCAACATAGCGGGGACTAAGCATCCCCTTTTTACCAAACCAAATCACTCCCTTTATGGGAAATACTTTCAAGAATACCTAATCAGCGACACTAAAATCCAAGTACCTACATCTCACATCCGCATAAGACTTTTGCCGACATTGAGCAGTTTTCAATCTATCGCGAATTACCTTCACCTTCTCTAAATCATGCTGAAATAAATCGGGCCTAAGCAACTTACCCTCGCTAACTTCGTACCACCCAATAGGAAATCGACATCTCCTACCATACAATCTTCCAAAGGTGCCATGCCAATACTACAGTTGTAACTATTATTATAGGTGAACTTAATCAAAGGCAAGTGGTTGTACCAACTACTTCCATAATTAATTACACAAGCCTACAATATATCTTATAATGTTTGGAAAGTTCTCTCCGCTTGAACATCCATTTGCAGGTGAAAAGCTGTACTAAGTCACACCTTGGTTCCCAAACCTCTTTGGAACGACTTTCAAAAGTGGGATGAAAATAAATGACCACGATTTGAGATAATAGACACTGGAGCACTGTAAAACTTCACGATCTCCATAAGATACAATTTAGCATAATCTTTCACTAAGTAATTAGTTCTCACGGGCAAGAAATTGGCGGACTTGGTCATTCTATCGCAATGACCCAAATGAAATCACATTGATTCTGAGATCTAGGAAGATAGGTAATGAAATCCATATTAATCTCTTCCCACTTTCACTCAGGCAACACAATCTCTTGGTACAAATTACCTGGCCTCATATGCTCAACTTTCACTTATTGACACGCCATACACTTGGCCACATAGCTAGCAACATCACACTTTATATTATTCCACCAATAGAACTCCCCAAAGTCATGTACATATTGGTGGAACCGGGATGAATTGCATAACGGGCTCCATAAGCCTTGGCCATGACCCTTTTCCTCAATCCATCAATGCCTGGAACGTATAGCCTACCTTGGTACCTCAAGATACATCACTACCAATAACGAAGTCTGCTAACTTATATTGACCCACATTACTCTTGATCTTCATTAAGTCGGGGGTCTAAGACTTGCTATTTCTTTATTCAACAACAAAAGGCGATTGAGATACCGGATGTACAAATACCCCACCATCCTTGAAGTCTGTAATTCGAACTCTAAGATTCGCCAAACGACGAATATCTTTCACCAACTCCCACTTATCCTCATCAAAATGGTCCAAACTCCCTATAGACAATCTACTAAGAGCATCATCGACTTAATTTTCCTTACCGAGATAGTAATGAAGACTCATATCATGGTTTTTTAATAGCTTGAGTCACCTTCTTTGTCAAAGATTCAACTCCTTTTGGGTAAACACATATTGAAGGCTCTTAAGATTGGAAAAGATATCAATATGAACACCATAGAGCTAATGCCGCCAAATTTTCAAAGAAAAGACAATAGCTAACAATTCTAAGTCATAGGTGGGGTAGTTCTTTTCGTGAATTTTCAATTGCCTAAAAGCATAGGACACCACCCTACCATGTTGCATCAGTACGCAACTATGACCAACGTGAGAAACATCATAATAAACCACAAAACCATTATTTTACCAAAATTTTGACTTTTGAAAGAGTTGCCACTTAATTTTGAAAAGGAATTAAGAAACCTTTATAAAGCACTTTAAACGATCTAAAATAGAAAAATCATTTAAGTTAAGAGATTCTAAGTAAGCAGTTCCTATTAACGTTTTAGGAAGGTGTTAGGCACCTAAAACGTCCGCTAACTTGCGGTTATTCGAACTGTTTGAAAATCGTCTTTTGATTAACTCTGGAAAATCGGTTTGCTGAAAAAGAATTTGATTAAGGAAAAGGATTTTGCAAAATCAATTTTTTAGCAACTTAGTTATGGATTTAAAAAGGTTCGCAAAGAGACAAGCAAACAAGTAAATGAAAAGGAAAGGGGAGAAAGTAAGGGATTTAGGCCATTAAGCCCAAATCAATAAGACCTATCCTAGTCTAATTGGGCTTTTGACCCATCTTCACCTGTCCTAATTCTAGTTGGGTTTTTGGACTCGTTGTTACCTGTCCTATTCTATGTTCCCGAACCTTTAGCTCGAGTCTTGATTCACCTGTATTAATTTATAAGTTTGGCTTCGAGGCCTAAATGAATAACATGAAGAAATAGGATGACAAATAAATGAATACATGAGATGATGATAGATGACTAAAAAATAAAATATATGGGACATTTAAGTCTCTCAGCTGCTTCAGACATAAGACCTTAATCCATTCTCGCTAATGACTTCCTTCTTAAAAAAAAAAGTTGATTCGAGGGGGTTGGCCTCATTGGCCCGTTATAAAATGCAATAGGGAGAGAACCCATTTGAACCACGAACGCGATGCCCCAAATTCATTTTACATGCATCAAAGAAAGTAATAAAGAGTAAATATTTATTTGGCAAACCAACAATCCTAATAGAATGTCATTTTAGATTAAACCTGAGAAACACCAGCAAAGAATAACCAACTAAATTATTTGACCAAAAAGGAAATTCTAGAATAAAGTTATTTGCTATTTTCTAAATTTAATCAACCTTTCCTACATTAGTAAAATTGAATATGCGAGGTTACAAGTTTCTTGCAGGAAGAAACGATATATACACTTTAGTTTTAATAGAAAGGAATAGATGAAATAGGATACAACATGTTAAGAGGATTAGCACCAATAAATCAACCTGATCAATCCCATAAAAATGTTTTAACGATATGATCGCTAAAAAAAAAACTTCTCGTAATAAAAATTTCAAATAGTCAAGAGAACGCGACAAGGATCTAGCCTATATCACAGGATGAGAGACCCAACTGCAATCAGTACGGACCATGACAGAAAACAGTAAACCAGAGAAGTCAAGATGAATATCACCATCTCAATAGCAAAAAAATTCTCACGAATCACAATTAGCAACTTTAAAGCAAAAGCATACTCAATAAACGTATAGTAATAAAAGTCACCGAAATGTTATGTCGTCGTATGCCCAGTATTGTAATATGGTAAAGAACGGTAAGATTAACGATATCTTGGAATAAAACGACGAGCAAAGAGAAGGAAAAAATAACACCTATTGTGACCAAACAGTACTCACCGATAGACCCGGATTAAGAACTTTCAAATATGGAAATATATTATGAACGTTTTGTCTTTAGTTCTGGTTCTGATTTTTGATATCTTAAGGTCATGGTTTTTACTCTCGTTAAGCCTCTTCGACATTGTAAACCAAAGAGACTCGACTGCACTCTTATTCCAAAGATAAACCAACTCAATTGATTCCGATGATTCTCCAAGGACTTTCAACGAATAAAACACAATGAACCTCAATCATTATTGAACAGTGAATAAGAAAAAGATGAAAATAGCAAACACCTAGATTGATACTATTACTAATTTAGGTTGCCAGGTTATAAAACTCCACGATTAAGAGCCTTGCATATATTCACCACGTAAATGTGTATGACCATGGGACTCAAATGAAAAGAGTAAAACTGACAAATCTTTCAAAGAAACAAAATTTAGTGCCAACAATGTCTAAATTGTCTAAGAATGCAAAGCAGCTCGAAAAAATGCATATAATTACTCTAAATGATACATGAATACTATCACTATTTGCAGGCCAACTTTAATTTAAGCAATATTCAAAATATTGACTCATGCTATAGACTTGCATATAACCTATCTTCATCCATTATGAGATAGAAATCAAAATAGTCTATAACAAAACTCATGATGCGCACACTAATTCGTCAAAAAAACAAATGATCACAAGCAAACCTAAAGCCGACAAAGCCATCTACAATAAGTAAAGCCCAGCATCATTCATAATAACCATTAAAATTGACTAATCCACTAGGGAGAAAAGGGGATAAAGCAAGAAGTGATGAATTTAAGAAGAAAAGTATATTCACCTCCTCTGTGGCAGCAAAATAGGAACCCGAGCTGTCAGCAATATTATCACCGCTGGGAGCCTGATATTGTCGACTCGGGTATTCCCAATTGATCGACTAGATTTACAGAAAGAAGGGACGAGAAAATTTTTGCAAAATAAACTCTTGGATTTCAGAGTTCCCAACCCAAATTTTGAACCAGCCTAAAAAATTCTCCTTTAGTTTCTTTTTGAAAACCTTGTCTCTAACGGCTCCTCTCTTCCCTGAATGAAGACCCCGGAATTTTGCTAAACCAAATTTCAAAACCCTCCAAGAAGAGAAAAGAAAAAGAACCCTGAAAGATGAAAAACAAATTTTTGAATCTCGGGACTCCAACCCTAAGAGAACTCTCAAGCCAAAAACAAAAAACAACCCCTCAAACAGTAACCCCCATGGGTCTTTTTATAGGGTACCCATTCGGGGTATTTTCGAGATTTGAGGGAGAGGATATTCTTGAATATCCATTTTTAGATCAGATTTTCATTTGACATCCATGCTGATTTGGCGTTTTTCTCCAAAAATCCAAAATAAACAGCCAATAAAGGATGAGGAATCAAAATTCCCTCCTGAACCAATTATAAATCGCCAAGGATGTATTAATACGTACCATTTGTACTGCGATTTATGGGATTGAGACGTTGGAGGGACACCTATGCGTGTTCTAGACTATTCTCAGACTTCCCACAGTACAAAACCCTATGCTACGTATGTGAGAGGTATGATAGAAGTGAAGGAAAGGATAAACGAAGGGTTCGTTGGGTCGTAATTGGTTCGAATTAGGTTAGGATATGGTTTTGACGTCGGGGTCGGATTGAATTGGGGTTGGCTATTATTGATTACTAGGTTAAGGGGAAAAGGTGAGAAGATTGGGACGGTTTAGATGGTTTTGGACTGGGTTGGCAGTTGTTAATGTTGGAGATATTGCTAAATGGGTCAAGGGGATTGATGAAGGGAGATTGGGCCTGGTCAATGTTTTTGGGCCATTGTTGTTTGACATGGGCTGTTGGATATTAAAAAGGGGGATGGGGCTGGTTGTGGATTAAATGGTTAGGTTGGTCTAGGGTTTGAAATTGAGGACTTGGCCATTCCTTTAAATTTTGGCCAAATTGAAGATCAATTGATCAATTACATTGCAATTTTGGACATTTGTTTTCAATTATGACCAACTCGAATAGATTGGCCAAATTAAAAATTTAGATTAGATACGAATTGATACTTTGTCTAATCCCGAGTTTCTTGATTTCATAAAATCAAACAAATGTCTCTCCGAACAGATTATTTTTGAGGATCAATTATAATTAAATCGAGATTTAAATCATTATGAATTCTTTCAAGATAAGCTTTGATTCAATCTGATATTTTGTAAAACCAAGTATCAAAATTGTATGATCTAGTGTACTAGAATATGAGAATATACAGTTGCTATTTTAAAATGACCAAATCATGTACAAGAAATATTTTGAAAATCTTTCATTTGGATAGGATGAATTTTGTAATTTTATTTGACAATTGAAGAAACTCCAAATTAAACTTAGTTATGGGGGACAAATTAGGTGTCAACAACTGCCCCTCCCTTGGGGTAAGGTTGATGTAAGTAACCCTGGGCAGAGGAAGGTTGACGATCCTAATTTTGTATGACCATAAATTTATATCAAAGAGAGGTTGGTTTTCCACACGAGTTTCAAGGAGTTATGGCCGAACCTCGGTATCAGGTTTCCTACATATCTTAGGTTATATGAGAATTCAGGCCACTTGTAGTTCATAAAGATTGATTTAAAGCACAATATTCGAAAATAGTTCACCAACTATCATAATTTAAGAATTTTGGTTAAACCGAGAAGCTGGGGAATAAAGGGATTTGGGGGAGGTTGGAATACAGTCGAGTTTTCTACACAGAGCCCAGCCTACATATCCTTGAGACTCAAGGAATCAGATCGCTTGTAGTTCAACTCAATTGGTAGAAAAGTTAGTCTTTTATTTCAGATGATATTTAACTCGGGATGAGTGACAAGTTAATTGCGTTGCAGAAAAGAGGCTTGTAACCTCTTAACCATGAATGTGGAGCTCTTCACATCCATAGGTAAGAACTTACCTGGACATAATTTCCAAAACTCTAAGTATGAGTTAACAAACCATGAACGTGGAGCTCTTCACATCCATGTGGGTATTGTCAATCTTTGGATAATCTTGTGCATTATTTGATATTGGATATGAGGCGACTTATAGATATACTTTGAATTGCTAGCTTTTAGGTAATCCTGCACATTATCCGACTTTGGATAAGAGATGGCTTACAGATATCCCTCTAATCGCTAGTTTTCAGGTGTTCCTGCACATCATCCGACCTTGGATACAATATGACTTATAGATAATCCCTCAAATTGTTAGTCTTTGGGTAATCCTGCACATAATCGAACTTCGATATGATGCGTCTTATAGAGAACCCTTGGACGTATCAATTTGCTAATCTTGCATATTCTCCAGTAAGGATTTAGTTGCGACTTACGAATAACCTTTGAACTATCGACTTTTGGGCAATCTTGCACACTATCTAATTAGGATGTTGTTGTGGCTTACGGATGACCTACAGACTATCAAGTCATAGGTGATCTTGTACACTATCCTATTTAAAATAATATAACTTATAGATGACCCTCAAATTGTCAATTGCTAGGAAACCTTATATATCATTCATCCCTAGATAGTGACTTGAAGGCATCCCTTCAAATCCTGTGCTCTTAATGCATTTAGATACTGATTCGTGAAATGATGAGATATTCTCAATGCCAGTATTTCTGTCTAGCGCATCAACAGATATTGAATGCCTTGTGGGGTAATGGTATGAGATGGCCTTTGTGGCAATGATATGTAAATGCCCTTGGAGCAACGCCTTGCGGCAATGATATGTAATAGCCCTTGGGGAAACGATATGCAATAGCTCTTGAGGCAATGCCTTGCGGCTATGATATGTAATAGCCCTTGGGACAACGATATGCAATAGCTCTTGAGGTAATGCCTTGCGGCTATGATATGTAATGACCCTTGGGGAAATGATATGCAATAGCTCTTGAGGCAATGCCCTGCGGCTATGATGTGTAATTTTACCCAACTTCATTTGTCATCGTCATGCTTTCTACATGTACCTGTACTCAACGTAGACAATTAGTAGACACAAAGTCGCTTTTACTAGCGACTATTTTTAGGAAACTTCTAAATACGATATATGTAAAGAAGATAAAGAGCTTTTTTTGTCGCCTACGATCCCAAAAAATGAGATGGACAAATCAAAAGGTCCTCAATAAATGGGCATTAAACCTATTTTTAGGGCTGCCCTAAAATACCGTTCTTGGGTATTAATGCTCTATTGTGGCTCCCACTTTGCTCGGAGATTTTTGAAAGAGACCCTTAATTTTATGTATCGATCCCTGCATCCATAAAAATTATTAGTTTGAATAAAATTACTCCGTGTTGACCTTCTTCGATCCTTGATTTGCTCCTCTTCATCTCTTGGGCATTCTTCCTTATGGGACTTCCACCCTTGCACTCCATCCCAAATGATGTCTAGGTAAGTACTAAATAAATGAGTTGTAAGATTTTGGAAATAGTCTTAAATTTTTGATATTGATTTCTAAAACCTCTGTAAAACTTTAGAAAATCTCTGCCAGTCATGTCATTTACTAGCTCAACGAACGTCTTCCTCTTGGTTTTGACTATACTCGACGGATGGTTTCCAAAACTCATGATCATTGTTGGAGGGTTTCTTCAAGTAGTTCTATCATAGCCAAAAATTGAGCCTACCCAGACTTTGTTACAGTTGGTGGCTTCCAAAGCTTGACTTTAACCTCTGGTGCTGGGGAATTTGGAATACGTTCCGGCATTTGGTGGAAATTTTGTGGTCTTTCTCAAAATTTCTGCCCCAATTTAAAGTTGTTTGAGATGATACTAATTTGAGTGGATCTGAAGTCTTTGCTAATCTTCATTCTTTTTGTTGGATGTCGATCTTCTCTTGTGAATTTTCGAGATTCCTTCTAAAAATTCTACCCTAGTTTTCCTTTCCTGGGGTTATATAACTGAGCCATTGGGGCACCTACGTATCCTGTTGAAGCTGGAATCAGGTCAAATGTAGTTCAGGACTACATTAGGGATATATATAGAATATCTAATGGGTTGACCGAAGCCGATATAGGCCGCCTACGTATCTCTTTTGTTGGGAATTCAGGTCATCACCTAGTTCATACATAAAGGGAAAAGGTAGATTTTCCTAAGGGGTTGACCGAAGCTGACATGGGCCACCTACGTATCCCTTTCTTGGGAATTCAGGTCAAACGTAGTTCGTACATAAAGGAAAAGGACAAATTTTCCTAAAGGGTTGACCGAAGCCGACATAGGCCACCTACGTATCCCTTTCTTGGGAATTCAGGTCAAACGTAGTTTGAAGATAAGAGGAAAGGATAAATTATCCTAAGGGGTTGACCAAAGGATAAATTATCCTAAGGGGTTGACCAAAGCCGACATAGGCCTCCTACGTATCCTTTTCTTGGGAATTCAGGTCAAACATAGTTCGTACATAAGAGGAAAGGACTCTAGACAGTCACACACTAGAAAAAAACATTATTACAAAGGCGATTACAAGTAAATTAACTAAAGAAACAAAAAAGCTAGAATGTACTTCAAACATAATATCTCTTTATTGCATCGGAATTGATTGGTTTGGTCCACTCCGTGCCATCCATCTCAAACAAAATCAGAGCTCCTCCAGATATCACCTTGTAAACTATGTACGGCCCTTGCCAGTTTGGAGCGAACTTGCCCTTACACTTCTCTTGCTGAGGGAATATTCGTTTGAGAACCAGTTGCCCCACTTCAAATGCCCTAGCCCTCACCTTCTTGTTAAAGGCACGAACCATCCTATGTTGGTACAACTGACCATGGCATACAACGACCATTCTCTTATCATCAATCAACATGAGTTGTTCATAGCGAGCACGAACCTATTCTTCGTTACTTAGTTGAGCTTCCTGAATAATCCTTAGGTAAGGTATTTCAACTTCAGCAGGTATCACAGCTTCATTCCCATAGACAAGTAAATAGGGGGTCGCCCCAATAGAGGTTCGAACTATTGTGCGATACCCTAGCAAAGCGTAAGGTAACATCTCATGCCATGAGTTATCATTTTCGACCATCTTTCTCAAGATCTTCTTGATATTCTTTTTGGCCGCTTCCACAGCTCCATTCATTTGGGGACAATATGCAGTCGAGTTGTGATGCATAATCTTGAACTGATCACAAATTTCTTTTATCAAGTGTCTGTCCAAGTTTGCCCCATTATCAGTAATGATCGATTTCGATACTCCGAACCGGCAAATCAAGTTATTCCTGATGAAATCTGCAACCACTTTCTTAGTGATGGCTCTGTACGAAGCCGCTTTGACCCACTTAGTGAAATAATTAATGGAAACCAAAATAAATCTATGACCATTCGACGCTAATGGCTATAATGGTCCGATGACATCCATGACCCAAGCTACGAAAGGCCAAGGCGAATTCATTATGTGAAGCTCGTATGGAGGCATTCAAATCAGATCTCTGTGTATTTGACATTTTGGACATCTCTGCACATACTTTACAATCATTTTCCATAGTCATCCAGAAGTAATCGGTTTGTAGAATCTTTCTGACAAGGACAAACCCATTTATGTAGGGCCCAAAAATTCCAGCGTGTACCTCTTTTATCAATTTATTGGTTTCCGCAGCATCGACGCATCATAGGAATCCCAAACAGGAGTCCTCCTAAAAAGAATTTCCCCACTTGGAAAGTAATTCTTTACCAAACGTTGGATTGTCTTCTTTTGGTTGTTACTAGCCTCTTCAGGATATATTCCAAATTCCAAATACCTTTTAATGTCATAGTACCAAGGCTTTCCATCAGGCTCCTCTTCTACATGTACACAATGTGTAGGTTTCTCCTTCAAGCTTATTTCCAAAGGATCAACGTAACTCTGATCCTAGTGCTGAATCATGGAAGATATAGTGTTCATAGGATATGCCTAAAATCAACTACTTTAAATCTTTCACATAATTCTTGCACCAGCTCTACATAAGGAGTGATCTTGGGATTTTTTACCACCTATTCTCCCCGTACCTGGTGAATCAGCAAATCTGAATCCCCAATGACTAACAATTCTCAAACACCCATATCAAGTGCCAATTTGAGACCCAGAATACAAGCCTCATATTCAGCCATGTTATTGGTGCATGGAAAACGTAACTTAGCAGTTACCAGATAATGCTGGCCCATTTTTGACACCAAAACTACTCCAATTCCTGAACCTTTAAAGTTGACTGCCCCATCAAAAAATAGCCTTTATCCGGGGTAAATCTCTGTAATGTCTTCTCCTACGAACAAAACTTCCTCATCTGGAAAGTAAGTTCGAAGTGGCTCATATTACTCATCAATTGGGTTCTCTGCCAAATAATATGCTAAGGCTTGCCCCTTGATTGCTTTTTTGGTTACATACACAATGTCAAACTCACTCAACAACATTTGCCACTTGGCTAGCTTTCCCGTAAGCATGGCCTTTTGGAAAATATACTTTAATGGATCCATTCTCGAGATGAGGTATGTTGTGTAGGATGACAGATAATGCCTCAACTTTTGTGCCATCCAAGTCAAAGGACAACATGTCCTTTCTACAAGAGTGTAACGGGCTTCATATGGCGTGAACTTTTTACTCAAGTAGTAAATATCTTTCTCTCTCCTACCAGTCTCATCATGTTATCCGAGGACACATCCAAAAGCATTCTCTGAGACTGACTGGTAAAGCAATAATGGAATTCCTTCTCCTGGTGGAATCAAAACCGACGGTGCAGATAAGTATTCATTGATACAGTTAAAAGCTCTCTGACATTCTTCTGTCCACTCGTTCAATGCATTTTTCTTCAACATCTTGAGAATTGGCTCGCATATGACTGTTGACTGCGCGATGAACCTGCTAATGTAATTTAAACGACCTATGAAACTCATAACTTCCTTCTTAGTCTTCGGTGGTGGAAAATCCTGAATTGTCTTGATTTTGGATGGGTCTAACTCAATGCCTCTTCTACTGACTATGAACCCCAGCAACTTCCTTGATGGCACACCAAAAGCACACTTAGCAGGGTTTAATTTCAAACTGTACCTTCTTAATCTGTTGAAAAATTTCTCCAGATGAGTCAGATGATCCAAACTCTCACGAGATTTGATAATTACGTCATCCACGTATACCTCAATCTCTTTATGGATCATATCATGGAAAATCATCATCATAGCCCTCATATATGTTGCACCCGCATTTTTGTGACCAAACGGCATTACCCTATAATGATAAACACCCCAAGGTATAATAAAAGCCATTTTTTCGTCATCTTCCTCATCCATCAATATCTGATGATACCTGGTGAAACAATCAACGAATGACTGCATTTCATGTTTTGCACAGTTATCAATGAGAATGTGGATGTTGGGCAATGGAAAATTATCTTTAGGAATGGCTCTATTCAAGTCTCTATAGTCAACACAAATTCGAATCTTGCCGTCATTCTTCGGCACAGGGACGATGGTCGCCAACCACGTCGGTTATTTTGTGACCTCGACAACATTAGACTGGATTTGTTTTGTCATTTCTTCCTTGATCTTTAGACATAAATCTGGCTTGAATTTCTGTATTTTTTGCTTGACTGGATCAAACTCTAGATTTATTGGTAACTTATGTGACACAATGCTGGTGCTCAACCCTGGCATATCATCATAGGACCAAGCAAACACGTCGATTTATTCCCGAAATAGGTGGATGAGCTCTTTCCTTTGTGGCACCGCCAGATGGATATTGACACTTGTCTCTTTGATTTCATCGTGATTTCCCAAGTTGACTATTTTAATTTCCTCCAAATTGGGTTTTTCGCGATTCTCAAATTCCTCCATATCTTTGACTAATCGTTCCTTATCATCGTCCTTCCAATCATCATTGTTTCCATTATTTTATTCGTTAAAGATTTGACATGACACGACATTGGCAGATTTTATCTACTCTTACTGTAATGGACAAACAAACCAAGTTAGATGATAAGAAGATAATAACAAAATATATGACTAGGAGTTTTTTTAGAAATAATAGAATTTTCTAAACAAATGAAGGCCTTTTCATTAAAATTTGGGAGATAATTACAAAATCGTGGCTCATGACTTGCGCAAATACAAGTCTATGCCTTTTTGAAAGCAGTAAGATACGAAAAGGAAGTTTTGAGATATAAAAGGTAGATCACGGGGCCTCTTCCGGATCATCACCGATTTTAAAAACTATCAGTAATTTCCCTTTCATCTACCACAATGGGTGATAGGTTATGAGTGGAGCGGAGGTCTAATTTTGCAACGCCTCCCCTGGCGTAATCTGCTTCACCGCGCTGGACTTTGGGAGATCTTCTGGTGCAGCATTGCATCCTTCGAACAAATCTCCTATCCCATTCCCAAGACCATCATCATCTAACTTCTCTCGTACAGGAAATGACTGGAACAGGAGTGGCAAGGGCCCAAACAGACTCTTCTCTAGCTCATCCTCAACCCTATCCTTCCTGGTAGGCTGATATCCTAGCCCATACTTAGATCCTCTCTTTGGGATCGCAATAGGCTCGATAATTCCTTATAAATTCTTGCCCAAGCCTCGACCAGGTTCGAACCCATTTCTTAACATCACCATTGTAATTATTTTGTAGAAAGAAGGCATTGGTACTTTGGGCGTCGAGTCTCTATCCGCAGCATTTACAATTTCACTGTATAGAAACTGCTACCTTTTGGAATATCTTTAATCACTGGCATATAACCATTGGGACGGTCCGCTCCACTTCCTTCTCCTTAGATGACTACTTCATGATCTTCCCAAATGAACTTCAATAATATATGAAGGGGTAATGAAACTGCCTTTGGATCGTGTATCCATGGTCTTCCCAAGAGAAGGTTGTAGCTAGGATGGATATCCATAACATGAAACTTAGTCTTGAACTCAGCAGGCCCCATTTGGATGTGCAAATCAATCTCTCTTATGGTATCTCTCTGCCCACCATCGAATGCTCTCACATTTACGTGGCTTTGATAAATTTTTCCTAAATCATAGCCCATTTGAACTAGTATAGAGAGGGAACAAATATTCACACCAGATCCGTCATCTATTAATACCTGTTTAATCGCATAATTGCGGCAAACGACGGTGACATGCATGGCTTTGTTGTGCATCACTCCTTCAAATGGCACTTCTTCATCACTGAATGGTATGCGATGATTACCCACAATGTTCCCTATCATTGCAGCCAGATTCTCAACACTCGTTTCAGTGGGAACATATTCTTCCTTCAAGACCTTTGATAAAGCCGGTCGGTGGTATTGTGAACTCATTAATAGTGCTAAGACAGAGATTTGGGATGGCATTTTCTCCAAGTGTTTGACACCTGAGTAATCCTTTGGTTGCATACGCCTCCAAAATTCCTCAGCCTCTCTTTTAGTGATTGGCCTTTTCTGTGAATCTTTTTTGTTGGTCAATTCCTCAGGGATGTAACATCGTCCCGATCGCGTCATCCCTTGGGCAGCAATAGTTTGCATAATATATTCCTTTCTTGGTGGGGGAGCGTACACTTGAGTCGGGGCTTTCATCACTATAAATAGGGCTTTCTCGTTGATACTTAAGGTAGCCAAAACCTTCTCCATCTTTCCTACCTCTTCCGCTCTTTTGTACTTTTCGGAGTTTACCTGGGTAATAGTCTTGCCAGATGCCCATTCGCCTTCTACTTCAATCATGTTAAATGTAGATACCCCATGGTTGGGAAATGGATTTTTGTTAACATTTAGAGTAGGTGCCTGGAGCGTGATGACCTTTTGATCAATTAAATCCTAGATCTTGTGTTTCAGGTCGACACAATCCTCTGTACTGTGCCCTGCTGCCCCCGAATGATAAGCACAATGTTGACTTGTATTAAAAAAATCAAGAGTTGGGAATGATATTCCTTGGCTGTATTGGTTGCAAATGACCAGTATTCTTTAATCTTTCAAACAATTAGGTGCGACTTTCAGCTAGTGAGGTGAAATTTCGGGGAGGTTTCTTTTTGTGGTTTGGACGTTGGGGGTTATACGGGCTTAGGTTTGTAGGAGGGGGGACTTGGTGATAATTTGGAGGTGTTTGGAAATTCGTTTGGTTATTTGGAGGAGTGGTTTGGAAATGAGACTGATAATTTAGAGGTGGAACTGGGTATTGGGGAAAGATATTTAGCTGTGGAGCTTGGTATGAGGATTGGATGTTTGGGAGTGGAGTTTGGTATTAAGGTTAGGCATTTGAGAGTGGAGCTTTGTATTGGGGCTGGGCGTAGAACGCGTGCGGAAGGTTAGGTGACGACGGTGAAGATAAAATATTTCTAGAATTGAATCTCTTTTTCATTTTCATAATAGGATTAGCAAAAATCACACCTACATCTTCCTTTTTCTTCTTCGAGAACATAACAATCCCAGACGACATTGGGGTTTTGGCAATCTTTCCTATCCGAATACCTTCTTCCAATGATTCTCCTATTTTTACCAAATTCGCAAAATTTGCCCTGACAGCGGACACCATTCTGGTATAATATTCTCCTTCTTGAGTGAGGGAGAACACAGTTACCATTTCCTTCTCGGACATGGGGGGTTGCACTTTGGCGGTTTCTTTCCTCCAACGAAAAGCATAGTCTTAAAAACTCTCAATATTCCTCTGTTTGATCCGATCTAGTAAATATCGATCAGGGACTATTTCAATGTTGAATGTGAATTAGTCAATGAAACCCTTGGCCAATGCTTTCCAACCAGTCCACTTTTTTGGGTCTGAGACATGAACCACTCCAAGGCTTTGCCAGTTAAACTTCGACTGAATAGGCACATCAATAATGCCTCATTTTTCCCTATCCCTACCAGTAGCTTACAGTACCTTCTCAGATGGGCCATTGGATTTTTTATACTGTCAAATATCTTAAACTTAGGGACTTACTACCCATTTGGTAGGTCTTCTCCCGGGTGAACACATAAATCGTCATACCCTAAACCGTCGTGGTCCCTCACTCTATGAGATTCTTTGATCCTCATGATCTCTTCATTAATAGCCAGCAACTTTAGTTCATACTTAGTCCTCCACTCTTTCTCATTCTCCTCATAATGGTCTATCTCAAGATTAGGAAGGGGATTATAGATATTAGGGGATATGATGACGTGAGGAGGATTTGGAAGGGAGGTTTGATTTTGTAGATGAAAAGAAGTTGGTTGGTAGGTGGGGAGGACATTTTGGATATTGGAAAGGTTCTATTGAATTTGCAAGTAGTTAGGTGGATTCTGAGAAGGATTTTGCGGATTTGGAAATGAATTTGGTGGATTCAGGGATAAGTTCAATGGATTTTGCGGGTTTGGGAGAGAATCTTGTGGATTTGGGAATGAATTTTCTTGATTTGAAAATGTGTTTTGGGGATTTGAGAATGGATTCGGAGATGGGTTTTGTGGGGTTAGAGATAGATTTTGTGGGTCGTAGGCATCTGGGTTGTTTTTGCGATTAGTGTTTTGGACAAGTGGAGGGGCAGAGACGGACGATATGTTATTTGGATGATCCTCGAGAATAGGTGTACTGAGGGGACGGTTTTGAAGTGGAGTCCTGTGTCCTCTTGGAGCGGGTGCACTGACGGTGATGGCCAAGTTAGCCAAATCTCGAGTGTGATTTATTTCCTCCTGAAGCATTTCTAACTTTCTTGCAAGTTCCACAATCATTTCATTCTGTTTCGCTATCACATTGTCCTGGATAGTCAGTGCGCTTTCATCGTCATTTCCTGTTATTTTTGAATGATGGTCAGAGAATGGGGTTTTGTGTGATTTTGATCGGGTGAAGTAGGGATGTTCTGCCATCTTATATCAATACGGAGTAATTTCTATTATCTCTGTAAAGTAAAACAACTCAAAGACAGATGTGTTAGTTTTCGTATATGATAAGTAATGCAAAATATTTGACAGGAAATAACCACATAGAATTGCTTGAGTCATAGCCAAATTCATCCATAAGACATAGTGGATGAACTTGCCTTTGATCCAAACAAATGCACATAAGCACATAAAACAGTTATATCACACAAAAACATTATAATAACGCGTATCCTAGTTGGGGTGACCCTTTTTGAGCCAAGGGTTCAGGCCTAACGATTTTTGAAGAAAATATATGCTTCCTCGAAGTCAATCCATTAACCCCCAACTCATATAGACACGAAAAAAGGCATAAATGCCTACAAAAGATAATGAAAAAGGGATACAATCTTTAGGGAACAAGGGAAATAACATGAAAAAAGATAAGTTCCCACGCAGGGGAGATAGAAAAACTAGCTACCGGAGGCTCCTTCATCCGCCTTTGCCTTCTTTGCCATGTTTAATTCCTGTTCTATTTGGTACCTATTGATGATAAGATGAGTCCCTCATAATTGTGCCTTGTAGTCGTAAGTCATTTTCCCTATACTATCGAGTTGGGAGGCCATGCTATCATCCAAATTGATTAGACATTGCCTGGCATCGTCAGCTTCTTTCCTAGCTCTTTTCAACTCTTCCCTCAACATACGTATAGTTAAAGCGTCCTTTATGTGTATCTTTTGGTGCATGATTTCACTTTTCTGGAACTCATCTTGTAGCCTATGGAGCCAAATTTGATGCTCGGATTCTACATCCACAACTTGAGTGGGTACATTTAGTCTTGGAATCAATGCTCCGACAAGACTCTTTTTTAACCACTCCTTGTAAGTATCGCTGACTTCAGGGTCATGCTCTATACGAAAAGTCACTTTCGTCCACCTTCTTCTTCTCCATCCATTTATCATACCGTGTTTGAGTGGAGACTCACTTTCATCGTATTTGGTGAAAAACTAAGCATGGAATCTATTTGTGGTGCCTCCTGCTTGATCTCGAATTGCCTAAGAACTCTGCCAGGATTGTAGGGCCGGGTCCCCCTGAGACAGGGAAGCACTAGGAAAGGCCAGTTGCCCCCTTGAATGGTGTATTTCTCTGAACGAAGAAAGTTAATGGACCATTACACATCGTCATCTCTTAATTCCCTGAAAGTCTTAAACCCAAATTCGTGAGATGCTTCCCTTTTGAACCTGTGTAGAAACAACCACATATCGTGCGAAGCTAATATATCCACCCTTATTTTATTATTACGTTGTACCGTTCTCGAATTCTTTACCAAATACTTCATCATCCACCATTGTAATATTAGGTTGCAACCTTGAAATAAATGATTTTCGACTTGACACCTTCCCAAGGCTCGATATATGTTGGAAACAATTATGGGAGCTAAATTGTGGAATACCTTGGTAGAATCGTAATCTACTCCAAAGAAAAGTGCATGGGCCATCGTAACAACCCTTGGATGAATTGTACCATTTTCCCCCTTTGGGAACACCATGGTTCCGAGTAGACCTACTGCAAACGCAAAGGCTCTCATCTCCTTCCACTTTGCTTCAGACTCAAATTTATGTCCAAATTTATGGAAGGCATTGAATCTTCCAAACCGACGATACAACTCCCAAAAAGTGATATTTGCTCCATCATGTTCCCCTAGCCAGGTGTCGTCGTCAGTTAAAAATGCCTCTTTGATTGTTTGACGGTCCCACACGGCAGGAACTAAAATGTTCTTATCAGGTTTTTCCTTTCTCTTGAAACACATTTCAATACTCTCATAGAAAACTAACACTTCTTCGATGGCAGGAGTCAATTCCACATCCCCAAACCGAAATACCATTTCTGATCATCCCAAAAAGTCGTAAGCACGTGGATCATTTTAAGCCAAGAGTCCATTTCGATCAATGAAGGCAGGTGCCCGATGTGTGTCCTAACAATTTTTCTCTCATCTGGACCCATGTAATCCCACCATAATTTCAGGTAATCGTTAGGTTTGGTAACCATCTTGAACTTTTCACGGGAATGAAATTGAGCCATTTCTACATAAAAGAAGACAAAGAAAAGCCTTTCCCCGACCCCAAAGGGTAATGGATTGAATTTAGACAAGTATATATTTCTCAAACACATAAGTATGATCCGTCTGTGATTGACTCAAGGTCAATAGACATAGGGAAAGTTTTCTAATGGGCCCAATACCCCGCGCGGGTATTGGATTGTCCTAGGCTCATGCCTAAAATAGGGTTTTGGTTTTGTTCTATCCTCGGTGTCTAGAGTGGGTTTGAACACTGGTTCTTAAGTGGACAACTTGAGTTTGAAAATACAAACAGCCATCAGATGACTCACGTGATAATAAACTTTTGTATTTCAAACACATTTTTGGAATTGATCAATAGGGGCCGGGATACCCATGAAACCCCAAAACAGTTTAAATAATGTAGGAATATGCCATGGGATACAATAGTTAAACTTTACAGAATCGAAACATATAAACATATAAACAGTTAATCAAAAAACGAAATCAGACATTTGATTAGAACCTAGTTAAAAATCCCCAGCAGAGTTGCCATTTCTGTTTTGTAGAAATTTCGAATTTTGAAAGAGTCGCCACTTAATTTTGAAAAGGAATTAAGAAACCTTCATAAAACACTTTAAACGATCAAAAACAAAAAAATCATTTAAGTTAAAAGATTCTGAGTAAGCGGTTCCTATTAACGTTTTAGGAAGGTGTTAGGCACCTAAAACGTCCGCTAACTTGTGGTTATCCGGACTATTTAAAAATCGTCTTTTGGTTAACTTTGGAAAATTGGTTTGCTGAAAAAGAATTTGATTAAGGAAAAGGATTTTGCGAAATCAGTTTTTTGGCGACTTAGTTAGGGATTTAACTAGGTTCGCAAAGAGACAAACAAATAAGTAAATGAAAAGGAAAAGGGGAGAAAGTAAGGGATTTAGACCATTAGGCCCAAATCAATAAGACCCGTCCTAGTCTAAGTGGGTTTTTGACCCGTTTTCACCTGTCCTAATTCTAGTTGCGGTTTTGGACTCATCGTCACCTATCCTATTCTATGTTCCCGAACCTTTAGCTCGAGTCTTGATTCACCTGTATTAATTTACAAGTTTGGCTTTGAGGCCTAAATGAATAAAATAAAGAAATATGACAACAAATAAATGAATACATGAGATGATGATAGATGACTAAAAAGTAAAATATATGGGATATTTAAGTCTCTCAGCTGCTTCACACATGGGACCTTAGTCCATTCTCGCTAATGACTTCTTTCTTAAAAAAGAAGTTGATTCGAGGGGGCTGGCCTCACTGGCCCGTTATAAAATACAATAGGGAGAGAACCCATTTGGACCACGAACGCGATGCCCCGAATTCATAAAAGAAAGTAATAAAAAGTAAGTATTTATTTGGCAAACCAACAATCCTAATAAAATGTCATTTTAGATTAAACCTGAGAAACACCAGCAAAGAATAACCAACTAAATTATTTGACCAAAAAGGAAATTCTAGAATAAAGTTATTTGCTATTTTCTAAATTTAATCAACCTTTCCTACATTAGTAAAATTGAATATGCGAGGTTACAAGTTTCTTGCAGGAAGAAACGATATATACACTTTAGTTTTAATAGAAAGGAATAGATGAAATAGGATACAACATGTTAAGAGGATTAGCACCAATAAATCAACCTGATCAATCCCATAAAAATGTTTTAACGATATGATCGCTAAAAAAAAAACTTCTCGTAATAAAAATTTCAAATAGTCAAGAGAACGCGACAAGGATCTAGCCTATATCACAGGATGAGAGACCCAACTGCAATCAGTACGGACCATGACAGAAAACAGTAAACCAGAGAAGTCAAGATGAATATCACCATCTCAATAGCAAAAAAATTCTCACGAATCACAATTAGCAACTTTAAAGCAAAAGCATACTCAATAAACGTATAGTAATAAAAGTCACCGAAATGTTATGTCGTCGTATGCCCAGTATTGTAATATGGTAAAGAATGGTAAGATTAACGATATCTTGGAATAAAACGACGAGCAAAGAGAAGGAAAAAATGACACCTATTGTGACCAAACAGTACTCACCGATAGACCCGGATTAAGAACTTTCAAAAATGGAAATATATTATGAACGTTTTGTCTTTAGTTCTGGTTTTGATTTTTGATATCTTAAGGTCATGGTTTTCACTCCCGTTAAGCCTCTTCGACATTGTAAACCAAAGAAACTCGACTGCACTCTCATTCCAAAGACAAACTAACTCAATTGATTTTGATGATTCTCCAAGGACTTTCAATGAACAAAACACAATGAACCTCATCCATTATTGAACAATGAACAAGAAAAAGATGAAAATAGAAAACACCTAGATTGATACTATCACTAATTTAGGTTGCCAGGCTATAAAACTCCACAAGTAAGAGCCTTGCATATATTCACCACATAAATGTGTATGACCATAGGACTCAAATGAAAAGAGAAAAACTGAAAAATCTTTCAAAGAAACAAAATTTAGTGCCAATGACGTCTAAATCGTCTAAGAACGCAAAGCAGCTCGGAAAAATGCATATACTTACTATAAATAAAACATGAATACTATCACTATTTGCACGCCAACTTTAATTTAAGCAATATTCAATATATTGACTCATGCTATAGACTTCCAGATAACCTATCTTCATCCATCATGAGACAGAAATCAAAACAGTCGATAACAAAACTCATGATGCGCACATTAATTCAGCAAAAAACAAACGATCACAAGCAAACCTAAAGCCGAAAAGGCCATGTACAGCAAGTAAAGCCCAACATCATTCATAATAACCATTAAAATAGACTAATCCACCAAGGAGAAAAGGGGATGAAGCAAGAAGTGATGAATTTAAGAGAAAAAGTATTTTCACCTCCTCTGTGGCAGCAAAGCAGGGACCCGAGCTATTAGTAATATTGTCACCGCTGGGAGCCTGATATTGTCAACTCGGGTACTCCCAATTGATCGACTAGCTTTACAAAAAGAAGGGACGAGAAAATTTTCGCAAAATAAACTCTTGGCTTTCAGAGTTCCCAACCCAAATTTCGAACCAGCCTAAAAAATTCTCTTTTAGTTTCTTTTTGAAAACCTTGTCTCTAACGGCTTCTGTCTTCCCTGAATGAAGACCCCAGAATTTTGCTAAACAAAATTTTGAACCCCTCCAAGAAGAAAAAAGAAAAAGAACCCTAAAAGCCAAAAACCAAATTTCTGAAACCTAGGACTCCAACCCTAAGAGAACTCTCAAGCCAAAAAAAAAAAACCCCTCAAACAGTAAACCCCATGGGTCTTTTTATAGGGCACCCATTCGAGGTATTCCCGGGATTTGAGGGAGAGGATATTCTTGAATATCCATGTTTGGATCAGATTTTTGTTTGACATCCGCACTGATTTGGCGTTTTTCTCCAAAAATCTAAAATAAATAGCCAATAAAGGATGAGGAATCAAAATTCCTTCCTGAACCAATAAGAAATCACCAAGGATGTATGAATACGTACCATTTGTACCACGATTTAGGGGATTGAGATGTTGGAGGGGCACCTATGAATGTTCTAGACGATTCTCGGACTTCCTACAGTACAAAACCATATGCTACACATGTGAGAGGTATGACGGAGGTGAAGGAAAGGATAAATGAAGGGTTCGTTGGGTCATAATTAGTCCGAATTGTGTTAGGATTTGGTTTTGACATCGGGGTCAGATAGAATTGGGGTTGGCTGCTGTTGATTGCTAGGTTAAGGGGAAAAGGTGAGAAGATTGGGCCGATTTAGGTGGTTTTGGACTAGGCCGACAGTTTTTAATGTTGGAGATATTGCTAAATGGGTCAAGGGGATTGATGAAGGGAGATTGGGCCTGGTCAATATTTTTTGGCCATTGTTGTTTGACAGGGGTTGTTGGATATTAAAAGGGACGATGGGGCTGGTTGTGGATTAAATGGTTAGGTTGGTCTAGGGTTTGAAATTTAGGACTTGGCCATTCCTTTAAATTTTGGCCAAATTAAAGATCAATTGATGAATTACATTGCCATTTTGGCCATTTGATTTCAATTATGACCAAGTCGAATAGATTGGCCAAATTAAAAATTCAGATTAGATACGAATTGATACTTTGTCTAATCCCAAGTTTCTTGATTTCATAAAATCGAACAAATGTCTCTCCAAACAGATTATTTTTGAGGATCAATTATAATTAAATCAAGATTTAAATCATTATGAATTCTTTCAAGATAAGCTTTGATTCAATCTGATATTTTGTAAAACCAAGTATCAAAATTGTATGATCTAGTGTATTTGACTACGGGAATATACAATTGCTATTTTAAAATGACCAAATTATGTACAAGAAATATTTTGAAAATCTTTCATTCGGATAGGATGAATGTTGTAATTTTATTTGACAATTGAAGAAACTCCGAATTAAACTTAGTTATAGGGGGAAAAAATTAGGTGTAACAACCATCACTACCCCCGGGCAAGGTCAAAACCTGAGTCAAAGTCAATTTGTCTTTCAACTTCTCAAAACTACCCTCACACGCATCAGACCAAAAGAACTTGACTTTCTTTTGGGTCAACTCGGTCAACGTGGAAGATATAGATGCAAAACTCTCCACAAACCTTCTATAATAACCGTATAGACCTAAGAAGCTCAATATTAGTTAGAGTCGTAGGTTTAGGCCACTTATTAACTGCCATAATCTTTTGGGGATCTACCATAATCCCTTCACTAGAGATGACATGACAAAGAAAAGCTACGGCTTTCATCCAAAACTCACACTTGGAGAACTTAGCATACAAATAATGATCCCTCAAAGTTCCTAACATGGCATAGAATAATCTACATAATCCAACTCACTCTTAGAATAGACCAAGATATCGTCAATAAAGACAATGACAAAAATATCTAAGAACAAACAGAAGACACTATTCATCAAATCTATGAATGCCGTTGTGGCATTGGTCAAGCCAAAGGACATGATGAGAAACTCATAGTAACCATACCGTGTTCAAAAGGCAGTCTTAGGGATATCCACATCCCTAATTTTAAGATGATGATAACCCAATCTAAGATCAATCTTAGAGAAACAGTTTGCACCCAGAAGTTGATCAAACAAATCATTGATCCTAGGAAGAGGATACTTATTATTTATGGTCACTTTGTTAAACTAATGATATTCAATGCACATATAAAGGGAACCATTCTTCTTGCACACAAACAACACAGGAGCACCCCTTGGAGACACACTAGGCCGAATAAAAACTTTTTCTTAGAGGTCTTTCAATTGCTCCTTAAGTTCTTTTAGCTCTATCGGAGCCATTTTTTAAGGAGGAATAGAGATCAAACCTGTGTTCGGAACAAGATCAAACCCAAAATCAATTTCCCTATCGAGAGGAACACCGAGAAGATCATCAGGGAACGTATTAGAAAACTCTTTAACCATAGGAAAAGACTCTAGAGAAGGCTCTTTCGAATTAGAATCTTTAACTTGGACCAAATGATACCCTTTTCAATCAACTTTAGAGATTTAAGATAGGAAATATACCTTCCGTTAGGCACTAAGGAACCACCTTCCCATACAATGACCAGCTCATTAGGGAATCAGAACATGATCATATGGGTCTGACAATCTAAGGAAGTATAGCAAGAGTGCAACTAATCTATTCCTAAAATGATATCAAAATCGACCATGTCTAAGTCTATCAAATCAACAAGAGTATCCCTACCACTGACAGATTTCAGACATCCCCTGTAGACCTTTGTAATTTTAATAGGGTCTCCAACTGGTGTAGAGATAGAACAAGGAACCAATCGACTCTCAGGACCATAATCAAGATGCACAACCATAAATGGGGTCACATAAGAAAGAGTAGACCCTAGATCAAGCAAATAGTACACATCATGGGAGAAAAGTATCAACATACCCGTGAAAACATCAGGAGATGCCTCAGAATCTTAATGAGTAGAAAGTGTATATTAGCGGTTTCGGCCAACACTGGTGCCACAATAAAACAAAAGTAGACATAACACTCTTTGGTGTGGGATGAGGAATAGCAATAAAGGATCTGTTGGCTGAAGTAGCCATTCGAGAGGGGCACTCTCGCTGTATGTGCCAACCTAAGCATAATAAAAACATCCACCTCTTTCTTTATCACACTCACCATAATAACTCTAACCACAAAAACTATATGGAGGGCAGGGTAGAGCCGACTAGGTACCACTAGTCTAATATTTGGCACTCGATGCCTGGGACCCACCATTAAACTGAGATCGACGTCTACCCAAAACTTTGGGCAAGAAGAGCGAATACTAGCCAAGGAGAACGAACCCAAACTCCCCCACTTTTTTTGTGGCCATTTGCAAGCATCTTCACCACTACTCTTGGAAGGCCTAAACTTTCTCCCTTGCCTCTCCCTAAGATTAGCTTACCTCTTCTTCTCATCTTCTATTAGTTGCATATACCTAATCAACCAAGAGATATCCATGTTGTCAATCAACAAAGCATTCTTGATCTAAAGGACTAACTCGGGGGACAATCCCAGGACAAAATTGCGCCTTCTATCCCTCATGCTAGAAACTATCTCGAGAGCATACTTTGACAATTGATGGAATTTCAAGGCATACTTTTGAATGGACATTCTCCCTTGCTTTAAGTTTAGGAACTTTTTCGCCTTATCCCTACTCAATTCTTGAGGAAAAAAGCGATCGATGAAAGCCTCAGAGAAATCTTCCTACAAAGAGGGACTAGCATCAACATCTCTAGACAACTCACAACTTTTGTACCATTGGTATGTAAAATCCTTCAATTGGTAGGATGCAAAATCCATGACCTCAATTTCCAAGATGCATAATTTTGAAGATATTTTCCATTTCATCGGCGAAGCTCTGAGGATCTTCCTTAACCTTCGTGTCGGAGAACATAGGAGGACATTGTGGCCTCAGAAAAATGGTAGCTGAAGCACCACACTCTGCTTTAGAGGCTACCAATTGAGTTATGAGGTTGATGGAGAGATGAAACTCTGCATTAGTAGCATCCCCTTGAGGAGACTCAGGAGGAATTATCCTACCCATGATTTGGAGTTATGCGTGATTGTGTTTGCTTTGATATTATGGAGGTATTACTTGTATGGAGTCCGTTGTGAGATCTTCTCAGATCGTCATGGCCTTCATTAGTTCTTCACCTAGCAAGATCTTATTATGAGGCAGAATCATTGGATTGAGTTGCTTAAGGATTATGACTTCACTATTTTCTATCATCCAGGCAAGGCTAATGTGGTTTCGGATCCCTTGAGCTGAAAGTCAACTAGCATGGGTAGCTTGGCATATTCTGACCCAAGAGAGGCCTTTAGCCTAGAGGCTTAATATTTAGATAAACAAATAGTTAGGCTTGATATTTTGACATCTGGGCGTATTATGGCATTTGTATGCTTTGTTTACTACTTTGCTTGGTTGGCCTACAATACCAAATGAGTACAAATGGACTGTACTCATGCCTACTACCCCCTTTTTGTGAAGGTCCTAGCTCGAGTACACCTCAGAATGCTTGATTCGAGCGATTATTGGAGCTTTCAAGGTAGTGAAATGCCCTAAACTTTGGGCCATGTCGTATGGGAACCTCAAGCACACATGTGCCAGAGGTTTCCCTATAACCTAACCTAAACACTTAATCATATCATAGGAATCGAAGGAACTCCAATTCACAAGTTGATATCATAAGTCAACATTAGGCTTATTATAATAACTACGCCCAAGTTCACACTTGTTCACAATACCTCTATATAAAATTGAAGTCAATAAGTATATCTATCAGGATAAACCTCTGACCATAGCCAAACTAAGTGTTAAAGAGAGTAAGTCTAAAGATAAGGACTAAGATATAAATGTCTTTCGGATGTAAGGAATCTCACCCCTCCAAGTCAATACACGAACCGCTTGATTGTCTAATCACTGCGCAGGTAAATAAGAAGATGCTCTGGTCCCTACATCACATGGGGACGTAGCGTTCGAAGATGATTAGCTATTGGAACGCCAACATGTAAATCAAGGGTAACGATAAAATAACATCATTATTTAATAATAAGTCAATATATCATCATCTCTCAATAATAAGTCAGTATAGATATATCATCATTCATATTCATATACTTATCCTTACATATAGGTATTCCACATTCTAATCAAGATACCAAGGGTCAATATCATTCTAGAACATATACTCATACACATGGATATACACATCATGATCATATTATACCACAAGGAAAATAACATTCGACTAACCTCAATTCCATCTCCTTGGACTAGGAACTTGAATTAATAGTAGTCTCACCAGTCTAGGAACTTGAATTACTAGTTATATCAACGGTATAGACACTCGAATCACTAGTCATGTCATTTCATTGAACTAGGAACTCGTATCGCTTGTCATATCACTGGTCTAGGAACTCGAATCACTAGCCGTGTCATTAAAAGAGATATTCTAACCTTAAAAGATTTCTTCAGACTAGGAACTAGAATATCTAGTCATATCATTAGACGAGGAACTCGAATCACTTGTTCTTTTATTGACAATATTGGTCAACATTGAACTCTTGACCCATTAGCTCATGCATTCACATTCATACAATGTATGTCACATTTAAGGGCTTTGGCTCATTTAACCAATTCAATTATCATACATGGACGCATGGTCCTTATTAGAGCCTTCATTGCTTAACCATCATAATAGGACAATGTCTTTATTCAATTAATCATACAATTTAATTTGTGGTCCTCAAGATCCTACAAACTATTCATATATCATTAACAATATTACATCACATTTTTACCACACTTGGTTCCATACACAATTTAAGTTCATTTTCATGTCTAGGGCTTTACCCTTTCATTACCCATCACCCAAAAAGGTTATCAATTATACTATACATTGCTCATAATACCTTGACAATATCATTTAACAATCATTCATACTCATTTAGGTTATTTCCATAGCTCAACACATTGTCAACATACAACTAGTCATTTTACTTAGACATATTTACAAACACCTAAGGTGCATACCTCTAACAAAGCCATTCTCATAGTAAAAATCATCTAGACTAGGGTTCCTTAAGACCCTAATGTTAAACAACATACATCACCACATATACAATCTACCATCAATAATATGTATTAACACACATAGAAGCAAGAATCATCATTATTCATTTTTAGGTAACAAAACCCTTTTCATTTGATTCAAAACCACCATGTACACTTACTAATCCAAGTGTGAAATACATGGGTTTTAGAGATATTTAAAGAGGTGAATAGATACATTCCTTAAACAAGATGACACACCAATAATCTTAACTCTTTCTTGGCACTAGATGAACATCTCTAAACCCTAGCATCCAATCCTTCTCCAAGAAACCTTTAGAGTGTTTTGGAATGTTAAAGTCCTGCAAATGAACACTACAATGCCTTATATAGTTAGAGGGTTTAGGGTTTCATGCATGGGAAATGACAAAAGATCTTTGGTTAAAAGTTGAAAAGCTCACTCGTGCAGGGATCCAACTTCTCTTTACGGTTCCTTGAGTAATCATACCCTAGGGTATGTGTGGTACCCTAACTCATATCCTAGGATTCTTCTAGGTTAACCACACTATTATGGGTACGAGTAGTCACCCATTATTCATAACCAAGGGTATGACTCATTCCCTAATTGTGAGATCCATCCGTTACTAAAATAGTTCACTTGGTTTGGAGACTTCACTCTATACAGTAGAGTAGTGTACGACTTGTATGCATTTTATGACCAAGGAATGACCTTGTTGTATAGAGGACAGTATACTACTCTAACATGCTGCATAAGATATGAAAGGGGAAGGGGATAAGGGTACAAATTGTGAACTAGGGTACGACTCAATGATCCAAGTCGTACCCAACTTAGAGACACCAAAAGTTATTGTTTTTCAATGGTTTAATGTCTAGGTGTTTCAGGTAGTGGTTGGACTCCAAGCGTCCGGATGTCTTCTATTTCCTTTCTTATAGACTATATCTTTACTTTTATTTCATAGTCAGAATTTCTCTTGTATTTTGATACCCTATGTATTTTATTTAAGTTTGAGTTGTACTAGATAGTTCTTACACTATTGAAACCTAGTTTTAGGAGTTATAGTAGCATTATTATGTTTCTTTTTGCATTTTATTATACATGTATGGTTTGTCTTCATTCTAGAAGCCTTATCTTGGGGTATTTCTATATTTTCCTCTTTTTGTATCAGTTTAAGTGATAGGCTTACTTGTTAAGATACTGTAATGCCCCATAATTTGGGCTATAATATAGGCCATGATTTCTATGCATTATTAATCCCGAAGCCATAAAATCCTATGCCAATACGGTATGTTAATTATTGTGTAGCATATGAATCCACTCAAGCTTGAATTTATACCATAGAGGTCCTTAAACTCAAGGACAAGTTGAAACTATTTCGATCGACTAAGTTTTAGTAGATGTTGTAAAGTGTGTCAACTTCCATAGACCATAACTCTCTGTATGTCTCATATTAGTAAGCCTACTATGTTTCAAATGATAGGTATTCGAGTTAGCTTTCCAATGATACCAATTTGGATAAAATCCAACACCTGAGCAAGAAGTTATGGCCTTTCAAAGTGATAAACGTAGCCTAACCAATCCCCCATGGCCACTGGAAAGCATAGGTAATAGCCTAGGCGGTGCCTATGTAAACATAGGCGATAGCCTAGGCAGCGCCTATGTGAACATAGGCAGTGAGATGGGCGGCGCCTATGTACAGAATTCTACTGACTTAAACACTCTGTGTTGTGGACAAAGTGGTCCTTTTCCACCCTTACTTAGGCCTAAAACACGAAATCTAGTTCCAAGGACCCCAAAATACATATTCTTTCATCAAAAGTGCTCAAGAATTCTCCTTAGGGTTTCAAAATAAAAACCCAAATAGTTCAAGATTCGACCGTAGGTTTTCAAAGATAATTACATATTTGGAATAACCAATCTGCAAGATTCAAGAAACATCTATTATCCTTGGAAATAGAGGTACGTGGGGTAATCCTAAAATCTCATGGGTATAGTTTTTATAAACATGAATGCTTTTAAATGGGGGTTTTCAATCAAATGCTAATATCTTGCTTTCAATATGATTTCTAAGTCATTTTCTTTATATCATGGGAATTGGTTGCCTATATACTTCAATGGTTGAAACCATGCATATGTGATTTGAGATTTTCCATGGAAGTTTGATAAATATGAATGATAAATTGTTTTCAAATTTCCATGATAATGTTTTGATACTCTATATTGTATTGTAATCAATAAAAGAGAGCATGAATTTGAAATAAATATTGTTCACCACTTGTAAATGATGAGACACCTTGGTTTCTACGTGATTATGCATATGTGGATATGATATTAATGACTTGCAAGTCGGGTATAACGATACCCTTTAGAATACGATATGTGATTGAATAAGATAAAATTTGAATGCATTGATTTTACATGAAAAAGGTGGATGCCCGAAGAAGGCATTTGAGACACAAGGGCTCATCACTGGAAAACGTGTTTGCCGACACGAAATTTTGTACTAGGCTAAGTGATCTTATGTACTTTACTTTATGTCATTCCTAAATTGGGACTATAGGTAGGAGCCCGGGCTAAGTGATCTTGGGCACTACCATTAGGTCGAGACACCATGCTATGTGATCTTGTGTGTCTCTCCCTCACTTATACTCTAGTCTCGGTGTAAACTGAGGTTTGACAGTTGGTGTAAATTATGTAGGGTATTCCACCTAGCTTAGTTGCATTTCATTGTTATTGAGAAACTATTGCATTACACCAATGTGTTTTCAAATGACTTAATACGAAATTGCTTTATAATGGCTCTCAACTATATATTGTAAAAATATTATGTTTTGTTTGGATATCTCTACATGCTAGTACTTTTGTACTGACCCCCTCCCCTCTCCAACCTCTCAGGTTTAGAGGCCCAGTCTAGGGGTCAAGAGAATCAGTAGATCTTTCAGACAGAGCTGTAGAGACAAGTGGTGAGCCTTCTATATTTTGGAAGGTCTTATGTCCTGCAGTCCTTTTATCTTATATTCAGTTTTAGTGTCTACTGAGGGCCTTGTCCCAGTTTATATATGGTTACTTGACTCAGTCATTTATTTGAGATTTTCGCAGACACTTGTTTAGAGGTTAATTGATATTGAGGGAACCTTATCTTCCCGTTATTGTTTCTTTTCATATTTATGACCATATTTCCAAATTATTGTGTTTTTCTGTATTATTTTAATCATATGAATTAGATGCATGATTACCAGATAGATAGGGGTGTTTCAGGCCTCAAGGGTTCAAAATTCTCATCACGGCTAGGGACTGGTTTGGGTCGTGACAAGCTTGGTATCAAATCATGGTTCATGGTCCCAGGGTGTCTACAAAATCGCATCGGGTAGAGTCCTGTTTATGGGTGTATAGCGCGCCATACTTATAAGTAGGAGGCTACTAGGCATTTAGGAAATATTTCCCTTCTTTGTGATTTAGTTCGTGCTTCAGAGTCTGAACTGTCCCCTAATCAGTGATCACTTGTGTTTCAGAAACACACTTATGCCTCCACATCGTATCATCGATCAGAATGCTCAGGCAGATGAGGTCCATTCCACCCATGGGATGCGGATCCCTAATAGGGATCATACTATAGAGTTTGTCCCAACTCTGGGAGTCCCTCCAGTCTCGACCAGTGCACCTCGGGCTCCGCGAACTAATGTAAACCGTCCCCCAACTGCTCAGGGAGATATTTCAAATGCATAATTCAGACGGTCTATTCATATTGTAACATAGTTGGTAGCTAACCAGGCTCAACGATTGAAAGATGTTGGGTCTGCATCTGTTACATCTTAGGCTACTAGAGTCGGACATTTCATGAAGATGAACCCACCTAAATTCACTGTTACCAAGGTGGAGGAAGATCCATAGGAGTTTATGGATGAGATGGAAAAGATCTTTAAGGTGATGCATGTGGATGAGGTTGAAAGGGTGGAGCTAGCAACCTATCAGCTCAAGGACATTGTGAATCAGTGGTATGCCGACTGGGAAGATGAAAAAGGTGAAGTGCTGAGCCCACAGTTTGGGGAGAATTTGTGGAAGCTTTCCTTGATCTATTCTTTCCTCTGGAGTTGAGGGAGACCAAAGCAGAAGATTTTATGAATCTGAAGTAGGGCAGTATAAGTGTCCAAGAGTACACTTTGAAGTTTAATAAACTAGCACGCTATGCACTAGAGTTGACTAGTAATATGAGAGCCCAGATGAGGAAATTTGCATCTGGACTTGCTGATAACCTGGTACTTGAGTGCAAGGGGGCTATGTTGAATAAGGAGTTAGACTTTGCTCCACTGACCGTTCATACGCAGCAGGTGGAAGAGAAGAAAAAAAATTACTAAATCTAGAGAGAAGGACAAACAGTCTAAGAGAGCTAGATCTACGGACCAGCAACAGAGTAAGCCACAGAGTGGTAACTAGGGTAATAAGAGGTCGAAGAAGAAAAAGTTTTGGAATAATGCACAATCAGCAGCCAGCGCCCCAGAACCCAGACCACCGACAGACAGACAAACTCAAAGTTTTTAGACTCCTCATGGGTCCAAAGCTCTAGGTACACAGTCTTAGGGCAGTGTGGCCCAACATCTTCGTACTCATCTGCGGTGTGAGGTTTACGGAAAGAATTATCTAGGGAAGTGCTAGTTTGAGGGGAGAAACTGCTATATTTATGGCAAAGTGGGTCACCTTCAGAGAGATTGTCCATCTGCTGGAGTAAACACGGGGGGAAGAGGGGGAGGGGGGAGGGGGCTAAGTCCTAAGACGCCTCCACAGCTCCTTTTCCTAAGGGTGCCCCTTCAGCTACCAGGAGCGGTCACAACCGGCTATATTCTTTGACTAACCGCCAAGAGGCAGAAGCTTCACCAGATGTTGTCACCGATATATTATGAATCTTTTCTCGTGATGTTTATGTATTGCTTGATCCGGAGTCTACTTTATGTTATATGACCCCTTATGTGGCTGTTGGTTTTGGGTTTGAGCTCGAAGTTATTGTAGAACCCTTCTCTGTTTCTACTCTTGTAGGTGATTCTATTGTTGCTAGAAGAGTATATAGAAATTGTGTCATGTCAATTCATAGTAGGGAAACTGTGGTAGACCTTATAGAACTGGATATGATAGATTTTGATGCCATACTTGAGATGGGCTGGCTCTATTCGTGTTATGCCACCCTTGATTGCAGAACTCGAAAGGTCACTTTTTCTTTCCCGAATGAGACACTAATTGTATCGAAAGGGAGTTCTGTGGAACCTAGAGGTCACTTTATCTCTTATCTTAGAGCCCGAAAGCTTATCTCCAAAGGTTGTACGTATCATCTAATTCGAGTAAAAGATTCAAAAGTTGGAAACCTTCCTCTATAATTAGTCCCTGTAGTGAATGAATTCCCAGAAATCTTTCCCGAAGATCTCCCAGGGATACCCCCTGATAGGGAGATAGATTTTGACATTGATGTGTTGCCAGACACTCATCCTATATTTATTCTCCCATTTAGAATGGCTCTCGTGGAACTAAAAGAGTTAAAGGAATAGCTTGCGGACCTCCTGGATAAAGGTTTTATTTGTCCTAGTGTTTCCCCATGGGGTGCACCCGTGCTCTTCGTGCGAAAGAAGGATGGGTCCCTTCGGATGTGCATAGACTACCGTCAGTTGAATAAGGTCACGATTAAAACTAAATATCCTCTACCTAGGATTGATGACCTTTTTGACCAGCTTCAAGGTGCCAAGTGTTTTTCAAAAATAGACCTTCATTCGGGTTATCAACAGTTGAAAGTTAGGGAGTCAGACATACCCAAGACAGCCTTCCGAACTCGATATGGTCACTATGAATTTCTAGTCATGTCCTTCGGGTTGACTAACGCCCCTACAACCTTCATCGATCTTATGAATAGAGTCTTTCATCAGTTTCTTGACTTGTTCGTCAGTGTATATATTGATGATATTCTGAATTATCCTTCAGACCCTAGGATCATCAGCTGTATGCCAAATTTTCTAAGTGTGAATTCTGGTTAGATGTTATTGCCTTCCTGGGGCATATTGTGTCCAATGACAGGATAAGAGTGGATCCCAGAAAGTTGAAGCAGTGAGAAAATGGCCCAGACCCACTACTCCAACCGATATTTGGAGCTTCTTGGGTTTGGCGGGGTATTATAGAAGGTTCGTAGAGAGTTTTTCTTCCATAGCTGCTCCGCTTACTAAACTGACTCAGAAAAAGATGAAGTTTGTGTGGTATGACTTGTGTAAAAGCAGTTTTGAGAAATTGAAAGACAAGCTGACTACTGCTCCTGTTTTGACCCTTTCCGAAGGTGTAGATGATTTTGCGGTTTATTGTGATGTATCCCGTGTGAGACTCAATTGTGTATTGATGCTGCGTGGTAAGGTGATAGCTTATGTATCTAGGAATTTAAAGGTGCATGAGCACAATTACCCTACTCATGACTTGGAGTTAGCAGCCGTGGTGTTTGCACTTAGAATCTGGAGGCACAATCTCTATGGAGTGCATGTTGATATTTATACTGACCATAAGAGTTTACAGTATGTTTTCGTACAGAAAGAATTGAACCTTAAGCAGTGGCATTGTATGGAGCTTTTGAAAGACTATGATATGAGTCTGCATTACCATCTGGGAAAGGCAAATATTGTAGCTGATGCCCTCAGCAGGTTGTCTATGGGCAGCCTTTCTCATGTAGAAGAAGGAAAGAAAGAGATGGTGAAGGATATTCACCTCCTTGCAAATCTGGGAGTACGACTCTTAGATTCCGAAGATGGAGGGGTGATTGTTCATGAGCTATCTAAGTCATCTCTTTGTGCTGAATTTAAGGAGAAGCAGGTTGAAGATCCCATCTTGATGAAAATCAAGAAAGATGTGGGTCAACAAAAGGTTATGTCATTTGAAATTGGTGGTTATGGTATTCTGAGATTTCAGGGTAGGTTATGCATTCCGAATATCGATGGGCTACGGGAAAGAATCCTTAATGAGGCGCACACTTCGAGGTATGTCATTCACCCAGGCTCTACTAAGATGTACCATGATTTGAAAACTTTGTATTGGTGGAATAACATGAAACATGATGTAGCTGATTTTGTGTCCAAGTGTTTGAACTGTCAACAAGTGAAGGTAGAACACATGACGCCAGGTGGTACTTCCCAAGAGATAGCCCTGCCTTTATGGAAGTGGGAGATGATACTTCCGAGATCCCAAAACTAGTATGATTCTATATGGGTGATTGTAGATTGGTTGACCAATTCAGCCCACTTTTTGTCTGTGAGGACTAATTATTCGGGAGAGGTTTATTCTAAGATTTACATTGAGGAGATAGTTTGATTTCATAGGGCACCATTGTCCATTATATCCGATAGAGGTACGCAGTTTTCATCTCAGTTTTGGAGATTCTTTCAAAAGGGTTTAGGTACACAAGTGAATTTGAGCACAGCTTTCCACCCTCAGATGGATGGGCAAGCTGAGCGTACCATTCAGACCCTCGAATATATGTAGAGGGCATGCATCATTGATTTCGAAGGTATTTGGGTAAATCACCTGCCACTGGTTGAATTTTCTTACAATAATAGCTACCATGCCAGCATCAAGATGGCTCCTTTTGAGACTTTGTATGGGAGGAGATGTAGGTCTCCAATAGGATGGTATGAAGTGGGTGAGACTCAGTTGTATGGGCCTGATCTTGTTCATTAGGCAATGGAGAAAGTGACGATTATTAGAGAACGGCTCAAAACTACTCAGAGTCATCAAAAGTCCTATGCCGATGTTCGGAGAAGAGAACTAGATT
The DNA here is from genome assembly GCF_002878395.1 of Capsicum annuum. Classification (NCBI taxonomy): domain Eukaryota; kingdom Viridiplantae; phylum Streptophyta; class Magnoliopsida; order Solanales; family Solanaceae; genus Capsicum; species Capsicum annuum. The sequence continues at coordinate 108,858,150 of NC_061117.1, forward strand.
TGAAATTGGTGATTGGGTGCTTCTCAAGGTTTCTTCTATAAAAGAAGTTATGTGGTTTGGAAAAAGGGGTAAATTGAGCCCTTATTATGCAGGGCCATATCAGATTTTGAAAAATATTGGTACAGTTGCATATGAGTTAGAATTCCCTACAAGTTTGGGTTCCGTTCATCCGGTATTCTATGTATCCATGTTGAAGAAATACATTGGAGATCATTCTATGGTATTGCCAGTAGAGGGTATCAAAGTGACAGACTCCTTGTCTTATGAAGAAGAGACCATTGAAATTTTAGATCGCCAAGTTTGACAGTTGAGGAGCAAAGAGATAGCCTCAGTAAAGGTACTGTGGAGGAATTAGAAAGTCGAAGAAGCAACTTGTGAGTCAAAAGATGACATGAGAATTAGATATCCCAATTTATTTGCTTCGATGGAGGAGGAGACAGAAAGTACTATTCCTATATTATCTTTCCTAGTCCTTTATTATGCTTGAAATCATGTCTGTCTGTGTCCCGCATCATCATTCGGGGACGAATGATCCTAAGGGGGGATAATGTAATGCCCCACAATTCGGGCTATAATATAGACCATGATTTCGATGCGTTGTTAATCCCAAAGCCATAAAATCCTATGCAAATACAGCATGCTAATTATTGTGTAGGATGTGAATCCACTCAAGCTTGAATTTAGACCACAGAGGTCCTTCAACTCAAGGACGAGTTGAAACTATTTCAATTGACTAAGTTTTAGTGGACGTTGTAAAGTGTGTCAGCTTCCATCGAGCATAACTCTCTGTATATGTTGAATTAGGAAGCCTACTATATGTCAAATGATAGGTATTCGAGTTAGATTTCCAACGATACCAATTTGGATAAAATCCAACACCCGAGCAAGAAGTTATGGCCTTTCAAAATGATAAGCATCGCCTAACCAATCACCCATGGCCACTGGTAAGCATAGACAATAGCCTAGGCGGCGCCTATGTAAACATAGGCGATAGCCTAGGTGGCGCCTATGTAAACATAGGCGATAGCCTAGGCGGCGCCAAGGAAATGGGATGCGCGGCGCCTATATAAAGAATTCTAGTGACTTAAACACTCCGTGTTGAGGACAAAGTGGTCCTTTTCCACCCCTACTTAGCCCTAAAACACGAAATCTAGTTCCAAGGACCCCAAAATACATATTCTTTCATCAAAAGTGCTCAAGCATTATCCTTAGGGTTTCAAAATAAAAACCCAAATAGTTTAAGATTCGACCGTAGGTTTTTAAAGATAATTACATATTTGGAATCACCAATCCGCAAGCTTCAAGAAACATCTATTATCCTTGGAAATAGAGGTACGTGGGGTTATCCTAAAATCTCATGGGTGTAGTTTTTATGAACATGCATGCTTTTAAATGGGGGTTTTCAATCAAATGCTAATATCTTGATTTCAATATGATTTCTAAGTCATTTTCTTTATGTCATGGGAATTGTTTGCCTATATACTTCAATGGTTGAAACCATGCATATGTGATTTGAGATTTTCCAAGGAAGTTTGATAAATATGAATGATAAATTGTTTTCAAATTCCCATGATAATGTTTCGATACTGCATATTGTATTGTGATTAACGAAAGAGAGCATGAATTTGAAATAAATATTGTTCACCACTTGTAAATACTGAAGCACCTTGGTTTCTACATGATTATACATATGTGGATGTGATATTGATGACTTACAAGTCGGGTATGACGACACCCTTCAGAATACTATATGTTATTGAATAATATGAAATTTGACTGCATTGATTTTACATGAGAAAGGTGGATGCCCGAAGAAGGCGTTTGAGACACAAGGGCTCATCACTGGAAAACGTGTTTGCCGACACGAAATTTGGTACCAGGCTAAGTAATCTTATGTACTTGACTTTATGTCATTCCCAAATTAGGACTATAGGTAGGAGCCCGGGCTAAGTGATCTTGGGCACTACCATTGGGTCGAAACACCATGCTATGTGATCTTGTGTGTCTCTCCCTCACCTATACTCTAATCTGGACGGCAACCGAGGTTTGACAGTTGGTGTAAATTATGTAGGGTATTCCACCTAGATCAGTTGCATTTCATTGTTGTTGAGAGACTATTGCATTACACCCATGTGTTTTCAAATGATTTGATACGAAATTGCTTTATAATGGCTCTCAACTATATATTGTAAAAATATTACGTTTTATTTTGATATCTCTGCATGCCAGTACTTTTGTGCTGAACCCCTACCCTCTCCAACCTCTCAGGTTCAGAGGCCCAGTCTAGAGGTCAAGAGAATCAGTAGATCTTTCAGATATAGCTGTAGAGGCAAGTGGTGAGCCTTCTATGTTTTTGAACGTCTTATGTCCTGCAACCTTTTTATCTTATATTCAGTTTTAAGGTCTATTGGGGGCCTTGTCCTAGTTTATATACGGTTACTTGACTCAGTCATTTGTTTGAGATTTTCGCAGACAGTTGTTTAGAGGTTAATTGATGTTTAGGGAACCTTATCTCCCCGTTATTGTTTCTTTTCATATTTATGACCATGTTTCCAAATTATTGTGTTTTTCTGCATTACTTTGATCATATGAATTAGATGCATGATTACCAGACAGATAGGGGTGTTTCGGGCCTCAAGGGTTCAAAATGTTCATCACGGCCAAGGCCTGGTTCGGGTCGTGATAGGTACGCCACGGCAAGTGCCATCATGACCCTTATTTTTGAGTCATGACATACAAAATCACACAAATTACCCCAAAATGCATTGAGAATTGTACCAATCATTTGCACAATCCAGAAATAGCACAATGCAACCACAGAGAGGGGTAAAATAGGTAAATCATAGAGAAATGAATAATTCACATAAATCACCGAAATCAGGTCATTACATCATCCACCTCTAGGAATCTAGTTCATCCGTAAACTAAGGGCAAGAAAAATACCTGAATCAGTGAAATGCTGGAGTAACTACCACACATATTAGATTCGACCTCCCTAGTGGACTCATCTACAGGTTGATATCTCCATTGGATCTTAGCCACTAGAATATCTCCAGAATTCAATAGTCTAACATCCCTAGCTAAATAGAGACAAGCTCTTTACAAATGTAACCGCTAATCTAACTGGACCGAATCCCATTGAATGGCATGAGACTCATTCAGAATGTAATGTCGAAGCATGGAAACATAAAAAACTGGATGAAGAGTTGATAAATCTTGGGGCAGTGCCAACTTATAAGATACATCCCTAATAGTCTGATGAATCTGAAAAAGTCCAATATAACTGGGGCTAAGCTTGCTCCTTTTCCAAAACCTTATCGCACCCTTCATGGGAGAAACATAAAGAAAGACATGATCACCCATACTGAATCTCAAGGTACGAAGTCTATGATTCACATAACATTTCTGCCTACTCTGAGCCACTCAAAGTCTATCCTGAATAATCCAAACTACCAACCAACTGGAGAGCGACAACATACAAAGCCTCAAAAAGAGCCATTTCAATACTAGAATTATAGCTGCTATTATATGAAAAATCTGCTAAAGCAAGATGCTGCTCACACTGACCTCCAAAGTCCATGCATAAGCACTAGGCATATCCTCCAAAATGTAAGTAGTTTGCTCTGACTGACTGTCGGTCTGGAGATGAAAATTCAAACTAAGATTTGGAATTGGGTTTGAAGGTCCTATATATTGTGGGGGAGTTAGCGGATTTCCCCTCATGTTTTCTCTATGTTGATAGAAGAGGAAGGGAAAGTATGGCATTAGTTTCAAATAAAAGTTCTATAATAATAGAGTCAATGAGTATCTAAGGAGTATTTAATGAGGTAATATAGGATTTGTATGCACTCTTTAGAGTACTAGAAAAAGGTATTACAAAAGTGAGATGTGAACACTTAACCTTGATAAGAGATGATAGATACGAGAACACCATGAAGATGAACTATCTCACAAATGTAGATACGTTCCAACTTCTCAACACTAAATGAAACTTGAATCGGAATTAAAAGAGCAGATTTGGTCAATCAATCCGCGATGACCCAAACACTATCTTAACTACGAGAAGTATGAGGTAGCCCGGTCACGAAGTCCATAGTGATCCATTCCTATTTCTACTCGAGAATAGGTAACCTATGAAGCAAACCACCAGGCCTTAAATGCTCGGCCTTTACCTATTAGCAACATAGGTAATGAGCTACAAAATCCACTATATCTTTCCTTATACCACCCCACCAACAATGTTGTCTCAAAACCCGATACATCTTAGTCACTCTAAGATGGATGGAATACTTGGAACAATGAACCTCTTACAAAATCAATTTAATCCAATAACCCACTTTCGGCACACAAACACGTCCTCCAATCCTTAAGAAACCATCTGGATCAAGCCAGGCTTCACTAAACTCTCCACTCAACACCTTATATTGAATCACTTTCAACCCAACACCAACAAACAAATGAGCGCAAATCTTCTTCATTAAAGAAGACCTAGTTTCAAAAAAATGCCAAAACACACCCATGTTTCAAAACTATAAGTCTAACAATCTGGTTTGCCAACTACTAAACCTCTAAGGCAAAAGGTCTCTCTTGGGTCAAAAGTTACGCCAAGCTACCAATGCTAACTGACTTCTGGTTGAAGCCATCCGCAACCACATTAGCCTTGACTAGATGGTTGAAAATAGTAAACTCATAATCCATAAGAAACCCATGCCAACAGAACTGCCTCATACTAAGTTCTTGTTTGGTGAGAAATGTTGAAGGCTACCATGATCCTAGAAAATCTCACAATGGACTCCATACAAGTAGTGCCACCATAACTTAAAAACAATAACAACTGCGCACAACTCTAAATCATGGGTTAGGTAATTCCTCTCATGGAGCATCAACTGATGAGAAGCATACAAAATTAAATTAACCTCCTACATTAACACAACATCTAATCCTATACTAGAAGCATCACTGAAGACGATAAAACCCACGTCCTCCTTGGGCAAAGTCAAGATAGGAGCTGAAGTCACAAATCCTTAAGCTTCTAAAAACTTATCTCACAAGAATTAAAACACTAAAAATAAATATTATTCTAAGTCAACTAGGTCAACAGAGCTGCAATAGATGAAAAACCTCAACAAAAAATAGGCCTTGCCCAATAATAGACCACTATAATCATGGCCAGATGAACCATAATACCATTCCTTGTCACCACATGAATCAAGAAATAGACAGACTCCAACCAAAAGTCACACTTAGGGAACTTAGCATACAAATTCTCAGTCCTCAATCTCTGTAGCATAGTTTACAAATGCTCCTCATGTTTAGCCTCATTCTTGGAATAAACCAAGATATTATCTATTAATACAATGAAAAAAAAAGTTAAGATACAGTCGAAATACCCGGTTCATCAACTCTATAAACATGGCTGGGGCATCGGTCAACCCAAAGGACATAATAAGAACTCATAATAATCATACTGAGTCTGAAAAGCTATCTTTGAAATATTCAAAGCTCTAATCCTCATCTGGTGATATTTGAATCTCAAATCAATCTTCAAAAATACCGAAACGCCTTAAAGACGATCAAATAGATCATCAATACGAGGAAGTGATACTTATTCTTAATTGTCACCTTATTCAATTGCTGGTAATTAATACACCTATGCATAGATCCATCTTTTTTCATAACAAACAAGACAGGCACACCACAAGGTTATACACTAGGTCAGATAAATCCCTTATTCAATAACTCCTGTAACTAATCTTTTAATTCCTTCAACTATGTTGGGGTTATCCTATAAGGAGGAATAGAAATGGGCTTGACTCCCGAATTAATATTAATAGCAATGTTAATATCATAATTTGAAGGCATACCCGGCAAATATGCATAGAAAACATTTATGTACTCACTGACAATGCAAACTGAATCTAAAAAAGAGGTAAAGCAGCACTAGTATCACATATATGAGCCAAATAAGAAAAAGATCCCCTTTCAACCAAGCGATGACCCTGAAGAAAAGATATAACTCTTAAGAGACCCGAATGAAGCACACCTATCAAAGATATCCTTGGCACACCCATCGAAGCTAAGGTTATTATCTTAGTATAACAATTCTAGACAACATGATGAGGAGCTAACCAGTCTATACCCAAGATGACATCAAATATTATATGTCTATAATAATCAGATCTACCCAAGTATCACACCCAACAAAATTCACAAAATAGTATTGGTGCACCCAATCCACTACTAAAAAGTCTCGTATGAGGGTAGATACATGACTAGGTACATCAAGAGGCTTACTAGCAGAATCAAAACCCAAAGCTACTGTAGAACACCCACTACATAAACTTTGAAAGGCTACCTTTATTGGTCTATCATGATATTTATAAATGAGTCTAGAATCACTACCTCAAGGAGTGTAACCTTTGAAATCGCCCTTACTGCGCAACCTCTCGGCGCCTCTCTGAGAAGCTCAAAGAATAGACTCAGTCATCTTAGCATAACCACTATACACTTAAATGATGCCCCATACACTACCACCTGAGAAGTAGAAAGCTAAAGAAAAATATCCAACCCCATCATAAATATCCAAATATTTTAAGACTTGATGACGATGGTGGCATAAGAATATCTAGACAAGGCGTGAAAACATGCCTCATACTCTGCAATAGTAATGGAACCTTGCTCCAAGAAATTAAACTTATTTCTCATCTGATCCCACTAACTATACGGTATGAACCTATTCAAAAAGGCCACAAACTGATCTCAAGTCATATCTAGGGAGCCAAGAAGTCTGCAACTAACAAGCGACCTCTGCCAATCCCTAGTTGCATCTCTCAACTGATAAGTAGTGTAAGAAACTCCAGGAAACTCAAGAGAAACAAGGTTTTGCTACTTCTCATGACAATCAATCAAGGAATCATAAGTATCCTTGCCTACAACACCACTGAACCTTGGAAGACCCCAATAAGTGAATCTCTCATGACTTTTCCTGATCCTTAGAAAACATAACTGTACTTGCAATAATAGGAGGCGTAGTGAATCTTGTTGGCCGAGATTCCACCTAAGGAGGTAACATAAAAGAAGGCTAAACTCCTAATATTAAAATACCATACTCGAATACAAGCACAGAAAATAGTAAAATAATATTTAGAACACAAGGTATGAAAGATCCGCACGATATATAATGAAATAAGGAAAGTTTACTGAAGATATCTTATAGCTTGTTGAAGATATACGAGCATCTAAGTACTGATTTGTAAGATTTTACTAGACACCCTGTTCTTACACTAGTAATACTAATGAAACCTGGCTTTTCTAATACCAATTTGACATGACCTAAATACAAAGGGTCATGATGGCACTGGTCACAACAAGCCTTGATAAGTAAGCCTATCACCCAAACTGATATAAAATGAGAAATCAACACCAAAAACCAAGGCAAGGCTTTTAGAACGAAGTCAAACGACAAAAATATGATAGTAGCAGAAGTACATAGTCAAAGATACAATACAATATGCCAAAACCTTATGTCATAGTGTAAGAATTACTAAATATGTCTCAAATGTCAAAAGATATGATAATAATCCAAAAAGGATCAAAACTCTATCTCTTAGTAAAAAAAAGACTTGTAATAGATAGAAAAAGTACTAGATTGACTTTGAAAGCCTGTATCAACCGCTACCTTGAGTATACTCTAGACACCACCTGAATCAGCTGCCCTATGGCACACTCATAATAGAGTCTGCACCGAAATAATGCAGTAAGGGTGAGTATGGTTCACTTCTACTCAGTAGATATCATAGGTTGACTAAGTAAAGTATAAAATGATAGATAATAACAAAAACTATGGGAACATCACCTGCAATCATAAAATTTCCCAAACGGTAGCCCACATAGTCTATACTAACAATTATATAGCATCTACATATACCGCACACAAATATGAGAAAGGAGCACTGGTATAAAGATATCATACATACAAGTACAGAAAAAAAACACATATTGATAGATATCTCATCAAAACTGATAGTACAACACAGAATGATCACAATATATATGAATACAAGAAAGAAGATGATACCGATGAAGATGATCATGATGATGATGATGATGTGATGATGATCAGATGCATGAGAGTGTCGTACAACCTTTGTATAAACCTACCAAACTAACTCCCAAGGTAGGACCCATGGGGGTTTCATCAACCCATATACAACAAATATCCAATACCAATATCTATAACTCCTCTTTGGCATACACATCGATAGGGTTTTTTTTAAAGATGTCATATTTCTATTAAAAAAGTTAGTACTTCCTGTATTTACATAGCGGTACCAATGTTTCATGCATTTATGACATAAGACACAAATCAACACAATATACAATAATAGCAGGTGCATACAATATAAGATGTAATGAGAATGACAATGTGATGCATGAGGTTGTCGTACAACCTATATATAAACCTATCAAGTCATGCTTCCATAGTAGGTACTATGAGGGATTCACAGCCCATATACAACCAATATCTAATACCAATATCCATAACTGCTCTCCAATATATACATTGATAGAGGGTTTTTTAAAATATCACATTTTCTATTAGAAAAAGCAGTGTTTCTAGTATTTCCATGGTGGTACTAATGTTTCATGAATGAATATGATATGAGAATGTAATGCTCACAACCTACCAAATTGATAATATACAATATCAAACCAATATACCAACCATGTGATCCAAAAATCCACTCAAATCAACCAACCACCCATGATCATATATAATCCAAAAACCATCACGTGAAACATGCAAAAAAATATCATTGTTGCCACATAATTCCAAAAATCTAGGATTTTCCCAATAAAAGAGTGTAACAAAACATACATATTCAATACCCGACCAATAACATAATATAAGACCACACACGGTCAAACATTGCAAGTAGTGTCTCAAAACACCAAATACTATTTACATATGCACCGACACGGGAACATAAATCATCTAAATATATTTTTCATGATACAACCTTATATCCATAGCATGTTTTTACTTTATTATTAACTACACAAAACCAGTCTAAAGAAAGTTAAGCTGTAACCTACCTCAAATTATAGATTTCCAATTGAAAAACCTCTAACTATGAAGCCTTCCCCTCACGAACGACCTTAAAATCAACTAAACCATAAAAATATTGAATCTACTCATCAATAGAAAGCCTAGGATACCCAAATTTCCTATTTTTGGATCGGGGTCAAAACGAACCCCCTAAAATAGGTTTTCAAAAATAAAGTTAAACAGTAATTTTATTTTAGAAACATGATCCTCGTACTCATAGGAATATACAGCTAAAAACCTATGTGAAAATGAGTTAAAAATGACGTTCAAATCAAAGAAAAATATTCTCAAGTTTTATCGTCAGAAACCCCTAAAACCCATTTTGAAATCAAGTAATTCAAGGTTGTTTTGAAAATGAAATCGAGAGAAAAAATGATTATTATACGATTAAAAACTTATGCATGGAATAAATCATAAAAGCCCCTTTGGAATCTTCCAAATATGAGCTCCCAAGCCACAAAAATAGTGAAAATGGGATTACCCAGTGAAGAAATCTTAAAAACCCCTTGTAATCTTCCAAATCTGAGCTTCCAAGCCACAAAAATAGCAAAAATGGGATTTCAATTCTCAACTTGGGTAAAAATTATGAAAGTTAAAATAGAAGTTCTTGGTAAATGGGAGAGATGGAGTTATAAACTAATAGAATATGATTATACGAGAAAAATGCATCCAAAATCATCATAATCAGAGCGTTCTTGCTCCAAAAATGTCAAAAATAAGAAATGGGTTTGTTTTTGGTCTTAACCATCAGCGATGGCCGCTAAAGCAGCCTGGTCAAATGGTCAAAGTACACCAAAGCAGTTGACCACTCGTTTTAGTACATGCGACAGTACTAGAAACCTTTAAAACTTGGTTTTGATCCTTGGGAACTCATTTAGAATCCTATGAACATGGTCCAGTTGTGATCCCTTATCCAACAAATCTTACAATTGATCCTTCATTTCTTTTATCTCTGCTGGGGCCATCCTAAAAGGAGGAATATAAATGGGCTTAGTTCCTAGCTCAACATCAATAGTAAAGTCAATATCATGACCCGGAGGCATACTATACAAATTAGTGGGAAAATATCAATGAAATCGCGATTAACACAAACAGAATCCAAAGAAGGAGGTAAAACAATACTAGTATCACAAATATGAGACAATTAAGATAAGAATCTCCTCTAAACCAAGCGACAAGCCTTAGGGAAAGATATAACTCTCTTGGGACCTGTATGAAGGCCTTCCAAGATATCCTTGGAACACTCAGCAAAGTTAAGGTCACAATCTTAGCATAACAATGTAAGACAGAATGATAAGGAGCTAACCTATCCATACACAAGATAACATCAAAATCTACCATATATAGGACAATTTGATCTACCAATGTATCACACCTAGTAAAGGTCACTACACAAGACTAGTGCACCCGATCCACCATTAAAGAGTCTCCTACAAGGGTTGCTACATGAATAGGAATCACAAGAGGCATACTAATAAAATCAAAACCCAAAGTAAAATATGCAGACACATTGGAGAAAGTTGATCCAAAATCAAATAACCTAAATGCAGATGTAAAATAAATAAAGGCAATACATGTGATAACAATATCAAAAGCCTTTGCTTTAGTTTGGTTGGTATAGCATAGCACTGTCCATGACCACCACCTGATTGAGTACCCCTGTGACCACCACCATGGGAACCACTACCTCTGCCTCACACACCTCTTGTAGAACCTCTACCTCTCATAGCAAATATAGAAGTAGCCTTGAAAACACAACAGGGATAGTCCTTGGACAAATAGTCAACCTCTTCACACACAAAGTAACCTTTACGACCCGATTCAATAAATGAGGTAAGACTGAGCTAGAACGACCACCCAAAGGTGCTAAAATAGAAAACTCACTACCTAAACCCTACAAGTCTAACAACACTAATCTACTATGATAACTATGAAAACCTTTAGAATCTCTACCTCGAGGAGTGTGATCTTTGAACTTACCCTAATGGCAGACTATTTTTATAATACCCCAAGTTTTTAAGCTCTATACCTATCAAAGGATAAACCATTGATTTAGTTTTGTGACCTTTGAACTCACCCTAATGGCACAATCTGTTTGCAATACCCTAAGTTTTAAATCTCTAGACCTATCAAAAGATAGGCCATTGATTTAGTTTCCAAATACTACCAGTGACAATGACTATGGCAATAACCCATTATTAGTCATAACGAGATGTTGCCACAATTGTAAAGGATCCTAAATTTTATCCTAGCGATGATGAGTCCAACATATGACTCGTTACCATTCCTAACAGGTTGTTAGGTCGACCTGTCATCTTAATTAGAAAATCAAGAAATTAGGTCTCTGACCATGACTTCTCTTAATGACCAATGATTAGACCCAATGAGTCATTTGGAGGGGAATCATTGTCATAACAGAAAAGACTATGAACTCAAATCCTCATATTAGGACTAAGACCACAATTTGTGACCAGTCGTAATGAGTCATTACCCGAGTCATGATGATTGTTTCCTAGAAATTCTTGTATGATTTAAAAGGGGTTGTTTAGTCTTTTCCCATTCTATTCACTTCTAAACCACATTTTTGGCTTTTCCAAGAATGCTATAAAATCCTAAACTTCCCCAAATTTACCATTGAGTCGTAAAATCAATACATAATAGGAAAAGAACAGATTTTTCTTCTCTAAGGACAAGTTAGGGTTCCTCAAGAACAAGCTCAAATTCTATGGATTTCTCCCAAGCAACCACTGCAGGTATGCAGGGTTTTATCAATGGGTTCCTTCCACACATTGAGGCCCAAAGGCTTCTAAAATCTTTAAGTTTACTTTCTCTTAAAGTTTAGGTTCCAGGTTAAATGTGAAATTTTATTTAATTTACTTAGTTTACCTTGTAATTAAATCACGAGTACATGTTTTCCCACAGGGTTTGCATCTTCCCATACTCACCATCATAAATTTCCTCATTATTGATAAATTAGTGAGTTTAGGATACGTTCTATAAAATTCTCTACTATAATCATCTTTAAATTATTATCATGTTCAGTTGCATTAGACAAGCTGGTGGGTTATGAACACCCGATACCTAGGGATTCATGTATGAACTAGATGACATATTTTGAGGACTTGGGATTATGCATATATTTCTATTTTCCAAACTTTATTATATTAAGCACGCACACACAAACACATATCTATCTATCTATCTATCTATATTAATTTTTTATGTTATTTAGTTAGGAGTCATATGTTGCACTGAGTGAATGCAGGGATGATGAATCCCCCTTCAGTTAGACACAGATCGTTAGTAGTAGTCCTTAAGTTCCAGAACTAAGACGCCACCATTGGTTACAAGGGATCCCCTATTAGTTTAGGTATGACACCCTAGTCCTTTGGGACATTAGTTTAGTGGATCCACGCCAACCAATGTTGGACCCTTGGCAAGGTACTAACACTCTTTCAACTGGGGTTGCAAGTTGGACCCCAATTTGTTCAAATTGGGGTATGTTATCTTGTTAGCTCCTATAGTACTCAGTTTATTTTTAATTTATGTTCAGTTCAAGTTTGCTTGACCAAGTATTCAAATATTGAGTTATTTAGTATTCAATTTTATTTAACACATGTTTATACTTAGTTTTGCATTCATTTTATGTTAGATAGTTTCCCATATCACATACTTAGTACATTCAAAGTATTGATCGTATACTTTCTTTCACTATATTGTGTCATGATATAGTTTTGGACACATTGTACCCAAACAACACTTAGCATGTCCTGCACCACATTTAGCAGTTGCTTTTAGTGAGTCCTCATTATTCGAGGACTAGTTATCAGTTCTTTATTTTCTTGTCAGTTTATTTCAGTGTCAGCGAGCTGAAATTAGCTAGGGAATTTTCCCAACAACTTATGAGTAGAGGCTTTCAGATATATTTTTTGATTATCAGCATGATTGGAAGTCAGGTAGTTCCTTATTTTATTTCTAGTTTTATTAGGCATTCTATTTTATATTATTATGGTTTCCACTAGTTATTTTAGTTAACTTCTACCCATTATTTTGTTACTTTATACATTATTCTAATGCATGCTTGGCCAAGGGTTAGATTAGGGTCACTTGTGATATTAGGCACCATATTATGACTAGGAGTAGTCTCAGGTAGTGAAAAAATTGGTATTAGAACATCAGGTTTGGAATATCCTAGGGTGTCTAAAATCCGTGCTAAGTAGAGTCTAGTTTATGGGTGTGAAGAGCACCATACTTATGATCAAGAGGCTACAAAATATTTTAGGAAGCTCACATTTCTTTCATGATTCATGTCATATGATAGAATGTGAACTCTATTAAAATTTATCTTCTAACTCATCCTCAATCCATTTATAGAAAATGCCTCCAAAGAGAACTAGTGCAAGAAAGAATGGGAACCAACATGCACCACCGCCAATTCACAAAGACCCTCTAAATGAGCAGGTCTCTCATGCTGAGTTCAAGGTTACTTTTACAATGAAAGCCTAATCGATGACTACTCAAATAACTAGCAGGCTATTGCCTCAACCAGCTCAGTAGTGCATACAATGACAACTTAAATCTGGGATTTCACTCAGATGAATCCACCAATATTCTTTGGATCTAAGTCTGAGAAGAATCCACAGGAATTCTTTGATAGTGTTCAAAAGATGACTGATATCATGGATGTTACTTCTAATGAAAGTGCTGACCTGGCCACTTACCAACTGGAAAGGGTGGCTCGTACTTGGTTCAAGAAGTAGAAGGAAAATAACATAGTAGATAAAGGGCCATTAGAGAGGTATAAGTTTGTTGCTGTATTTTTGGATAGGCTCTTTCCATTTGAGTTAAGAGAAGCTAAGGTGAAGGATTTCATCAACTTAAAATAAGGCAATATGAGTGTTAAGGAGTATTTTATTCAAATTTACTCAGTTGGTGAGATATTCTTTGACTATGGTGGTTGATTCTAGGGATTGAATGAGTAAGTTTGTGTCTGGTATTTCTAAGGATGTGATTAAGGAGTGCAGAACAACCATGTTTATTAAGGATATAGACATCTCTAGGTTAATGGTCTATTATCAATATATTGAGAGGGAGAAGATCAAAGAGAAGGAAAGGAATAATAAGGGGGCCAGAACTAGTAGATTTAATTTCATATAGCTGAGGTCAAATGGTGGGAATCACTCTCAATTTTGCTAGAGATATTTAATCCTAGCACTATCTTTAGCCAGTGCTCCAGTGCCCAAGTTTAGATAGGATGAACATGATAGGGTTCTATGATCTAAGTCCTAGGGTAGCATGAATAGTGTTTGCACCAGCGACGTTTGCAAAAGATATGGTAGGAACCACAAGGGTGAGTGCATCACGGGTAGTGATACTTATTTTGGGTCTGGCAAGTCAGGCCACAGTATAAGGGATTGCCGAATGGTTATGCAGGGAGGTAGGAATAATCATCAGTAGGGTAAGACTAACTTTTCAATAGTTCTAGTAGGTCACCCATCTCAACAGGGTGCCTCTTCTAGTGCAAATAGTTGCCAACATCAGAATAGGCTTAATTTCCTTCAGGCTCAACAAGATCAGGAGGGTTCTCCTGAAGTGGTTACTAGTCTTTCACCTTCATGTTATGCATTGTTAGACCTCAGAGCCATACTTTCCATTGTAACTCCCTTTATAGTAGTAGATTTTGGTGTTACTCCCAAAATCCTTACATAACCCTTCTCAGTTTCTACTTCAGTCGATAGTTCAATCATAGGCAGATGGGTGTACATGAACTACCCAATCATAATATTTAACAAAGTCACTTCAATCGATCCTGTAGAATTAGATATGGCAAATCTTTGATGTTATTCTTGGTGTGGATTGGCTCCACTCTTGCTATTCCTCAATTGACTATAGAAATAAAGTAGTTAAGTTTCAATTTACCAATGAACTAGTCTTAGAATGGAGGGGTTGTATCTCAGTGCCTGTAGGTTAATTAGTCTCTTTCCTTAAGGCAAGGAAAATGATTTCCAAAGGGTGTACCTTTTATCTTGTCTAAGTCAAGACTCAATTTTTGAGATTTTGAGTTTTGAGTCAGTTTCAGTAGTGAATGAATTTCTATAAATGTTTCGTAAAGATCTGCCCTGAGTTCCTCCCGAGAGGGAAATTAACGTTAGAATAAATCTCCTTCCAAATACTCTTCCTATCTCAATTTCACCTTACAAAGTGTCTTCATCCGATCTTAAGAAATTGAAAGAATAGTTAAAAGGTCTCTTATAAAAAGGGTTTTATCAGTTTAAGCCACTTTCCGTGGAGTGCTTTAGTTTTATTTGTGCATTAGAAAGGCGGTTCTCTTAGAATGTGTATCGACTATCGATAGTTGAATAAAGTCACAATCAAGAATAAGTATTCCATCCCCAGTTTTGATGAATTGTTCTACAAACTTCAAGGTATGAACTGTTTCTCTCAGATAGACCTTAGATTTGGCTATCATTAGCTCAAAGTCAAAGAATGCGACATCC
Source organism: Capsicum annuum (assembly GCF_002878395.1). Classification (NCBI taxonomy): domain Eukaryota; kingdom Viridiplantae; phylum Streptophyta; class Magnoliopsida; order Solanales; family Solanaceae; genus Capsicum; species Capsicum annuum. The sequence continues at coordinate 108,873,756 of NC_061117.1, forward strand.
CGAAGACAACCTTCAGGACTCGATATGGTCACTTTAAATTTGTAGTTATATTTTTTGGACTAACAAATGCTCCTGCAATTTTATGGATATGATGAATAGCGTGCTCAAGTAGTATTTAGACATGTTCATTATAGTATTCATAAATGACATCCTCATTTTTTCTCGTAGTGAGGGTGAACATGCAGATCATTTGAGGATCATCCTGCAGACTCTTAAAGATCACCAGTTGTTTACTAAGTTCAGCAAGTGTGAATTCTGGTTGAAATTAGTATCATTTCTTGGTCATACCATTTTTGTCAAAGGCATTCAAGTTGATCCCCAAAATACTAAAGCAGTAAGAAACTAGGCTAGGCCCATATCTCCACCAAACATCGGGAGTTTCTTGGGTCTTGCCGATTACTACAAATGATTTCTCAAAGGATTTTTCTCTATTGCTTCTCCCATGTCCAGACTGAATAAAAAAAGTCAAATTATAGTGGTCCAATTCTTGTGAGAAGAGTTTTCAAGAATTAAAGACTCGACTTACCTCCGCTCTAATTTTGACTCTACTAGAGGATTCAAATAGTTTTGTAGTATATTTTGATGCTTCCATTGTTAGTCTTGGTTATGTATTAACATAGTTGGACAAGATTATAGTATATTCCTATAGAAACCTTAAGCCTAATGAGAAAAACTACCTAACTCATGATCTTGAGTTAGCAGCAGTCGTGTTGGCTTTAAAAATTTGGAGGAATTATCTTTATGGGGTTCATGTTGATGTATTCACCGATCATAAGAGTCTTCTATATGTTTTTATCTAGAAATATATAAATCTTCATCAGAGAAAGTGGATCAAGTTGTTGAAGGATTATGATATGAGTGTCTTGTATCACCTAAGTAAGGAGGATGTAGTGGCCGACACACTTAGCAGATTGTCTATGGGTAGTGTTGCTCACATGGAGGATAGTAAGAAAGAGTTAGTTCATGAGGTTTATCAACTTACTAGGTTAGGGGTTTGGTTGGTTGGTTCGACCGAAGGTAGTGTTTGGGTTCAGAATGGTTCAAAATCTTTTTGGTTGCTGAGGTAAAGGAAATGTAAGATAGAGATCCTATTTTGCTTAAGTTGAAGGAGACTATTCAAAATTAAAATGTTGAGGTTTTCTCCCAAGAGGGAGATAGTGTTCTTCGCTGCTAAGGCATATTATATGTTCTGAATATGGATGACTTAAGGCAACAAATATTAGTAGAAGCTCACAGTTTCCGTGTAACACCCTGAAAATCTATCCCGAGATGTCACACAGTGCTTAGGACCACAAGTCATCCTAAGCTAACCCTTCTATTGGCATAACTCATAAGCAACTGAATGATATGCATAAAACAACTGAGTTTACTGTGTTGATACATAATAGTGATCGAATCTAGAAAAAAATACAATATCAATACAACTTTTACATTCTGATAAAGTCTGAAAGAGGGATTGAAAATATATAACTGACTCTAACTGACATCTGTAAAGCCTCTATTATACTGACTATAAATAGCTGGGACATGAACCCAACTTCCTAAATCAATACAATAAATAAATTAAATAAAATAATACTCTAACATATGACTGACTCGAGCCCTTGAATCAAGAGGACTCATTACCTGCTGTCTGGAAGCTGCAATCTGTCTGAATATGGTATGAGTGATACAACTGAATTGGTACCTACATTATTCGACAATGTAGCACATATACATGTATATGAATCAGTACATTGAGGATGTACTGAGTATATGTGGGTGAATGCATAAGAAAAACATAATATCAATCATCATAATTTGTAAACAATGCATGCTAAATGTAAATGAGTCACGTAAGCTGGAATATCTGAAATACTGAAATATACAACAATAGGAAGAAAAACATACTTTATAAATCTTGTGAGCCATAACATTTAGTTCTAAAGGTTGAGCTTGTATTCTCTCTTTAAATCATATTATCCAAGTGTAGAAAGGACTCACTCTAAAATCTAAATTCTAAAAGTTGAAATCTGAAGTTACTATCTTTCTTTAAAACATAATCTGAGTAAAACTTGTGAGCCTTTACACTTAGTTTTCTAAAAGCTTTTCTATTACTCTCTCTGTTCTAAGATCTGTAGTCTGAAAGGAAACTCTTTAGAAACTGTTCTGAAAAGGAAATACTCCATCTCAAGACTTTAAGAATCTTAAAACCATAGCTTTCAAAACATATGCTTTTATCTTAAGGCTTTAAGCCAATAGACATTTTTAAGAGTAGGGGACATCTTTTGGGAGGTTCTTCTAACCGACATATACACCATATGAGCATCCATGGTGTCCCACGACTAGCCCCCATAAGGTTAGGGTTGTTCTACCCTTTCCATCGGAATAGCATATTCTAATATGTGTGATCACAATCTGAGTCATCCACATAGAAGGGGGAATATTATGAATTTGTATCTACATTGACTATGTAGTTCTGTGGAAGTAGGATGCGCTAAACCCGTACTTCTCGCTCGGTGCTAAATACTACTCCCAATGTTATGCTCAGAATCTTAAGAAATCCACTTTAAAAGTAATTTGATGGTTTATGATAAAGCCAACTGTAAATCTGTAGAGCTAAATCTGTAATTCTAAACATAAAATGTTGATATCATATCTATTCTAAGACCAAAAGGTCAAATCTTTATCTAAAAATTGAAAACAATCTAGTCATGGGGTGCTTACAGCACAAACAATCTTGAAACAACAATCTTTAAATGAGGTCTAATGACCCAAGCATAAATCTCATGTTAAAACATCTCAAAATCCATACTTGTAAATGTATACATTCGTAAATCATCTTAAAATCTGGAAATCTCAACAATATGCATGGAAATATAAACATAATCATGTGATTCAACTTTTAAATCATAGGAAAACTCATAATCTAGCAATTAATGATAATGGGTATAAACCCTAACTTGAAATTCATGGGAAATCATATAAATTGCAGTAAATTTGTAATAAAATCAAATTTTGGGCACAAGGATGAAAGTTTATCCTTGTTCAAACACCACATACCTTAATTGATGATCTTAGATGAGAAAACTTGAATCTTGTATTCCTATGATTCTTTTGAGGACGAGTTCTTAGAGTTCTTGAATTGGGAATTATTAATCTTGAGTTTGTTGGAGAATTAATGAAGGAATTTGGATTTTTTGGAGAAGGGGATTTGATGATCTAGGGTTTTCTTTTGAGAGAAAAGTGATGAAATAAGCACAAAGTTCTTTGGAGGGGTTTAATTCAATGTTTAAGACAGACTACGGTCTGGGAGGATGACCAAAATTCCCTTATTAAAATCCCAAACAAAACTGAAAAACACAACATTTTGCGAACTGGGTGGCCACCACGACAATCCACTTTGCGGTGGTTCACTGAAAAATGACAAATGGGAACTGGGCTGACTCCGCGATGAGGAGCCATCACGGTGCCCCTTTGGAATGCCATTTTGGCACATGGCGCGATGCGCCATTATCACGTTGGACCTCTGGAAATTGACGATTGGAAAATTTTCCCTCTCCATAATGTTCCAATATCATGGAGGGCCACTGGAAAATGACAATTAGGATTTGACACGGCTCCACGGTGCGCTAAGGATCTAAATGATGGTATTTTGCGACTAGAACTTCAAATAACCATAACTTCTTGCCTGGTTATCGAATTTAGATGAATCATATATCGATGGAAAGCTAATTTGATTTCCTACGTCATGGAAAGTGAAAATATAAATAATTCCACAAGAAATAAACATCATTCATTCTAGAAGCTACTCTTTGTTATTCTAGGGACGAGTTTAATCTAGGAAAAATCGCAGGGTATTACTTGCCGATACTCTATTCATCCAGGAGGCACTAAGATTTACTATGATTTATGGGAAGCCTATTAGGGGAATGGCTTGAAGAAGGATATTTCAGAATTTTTTGCTAAGTGTCCAAACTGCCAGCAGGTTAAGGTTGAGCACCAGAGGCCTAGTAGTATGCTTCAAAAATTCAGTATTCCTACTTGAAAGTGGGAAGTGGTAAATATGGACTTTATCATAGGGTTGCCTCGAACTTGTCATCAACATGATTCTATTTGGGTTATTGTGGATTGAATGACTAAGTCAACTCATTTCTTGCTAGTTAACTTTTTGAATTCAGCTTAAGATTATGCTAGACTCTATCTTAGGGAGTTGGTTGATAAAAGAGTAAAAATATGAAAATGGAAACAACATAGAAATAAAGGAAAACACTAAATACAAAAACACAAAAACAAGAAAACAAAGGAAATGGAAACAATAAATTAAAAGATATATAGATTGACACAAAGAGATAAAAAGAGGACAACGAAAGGGTATGTCAAACCTTAATACCTTTCTATCAATTACCACAAGCACTAACCTCTTATGTAGACCTCATGGGAATTTAATCTCAAGCAACCCAAATTTCTCACAAATCCATAAAGCTCCCAACAAGCCTCAATAAGAACACTTGCAAGAATATACATTCCTTATCATTCATCAACTTCCTTTAAAATGAAATGGGTCCTAGCTATTTATATGCCAAAGGCTATTTATTACACTTTGGGAACAAAAGTGAACCTAAATACTAATTGGGCCCAAAAGTAGCCTAAATACTAAATTTCCACATTCCTATGAGCCTCGAGGCCCAAGCTATTATCTTTATGAGATATTTCTCCTTTCTCCCTTGAATGGGATCATTAAATGTAGCTCCTTACCAAGCTATCCTCCAATAACTTATATGATTCCCTAGGATGATCAAGTCGTGGATCCTTAAGTTGGTTCCTTGAAGCATAGATCCCAAAAGAGTGGCGCCAATTTGGCTTATATCATTGGTGAAGTTGTATGGAGTCCCTTTGATCATTATTTCAAATAGAGGTGTCCAGTTTATCTATTAGTTTTTAAAGCTTTTTTAGAAAGGTCTTGGTACCCAAGTTTATCTTAGTACTGCTTTTTACCTATAGATAAATAGTTAGGCTGCAAAGACTATCCAGGGCTTAGAAGACATGTTTAGGGAATGTGTGTAATCTATTTCAAGGGTAGTTGGGATGATCACATGCTCTTATTGAGTTTTCTTACAATAATAGCTACCACTCCAGTATTTGGATGAACCCATTTGAGGCTCTTTATGGTAGGAGGTATAGGTCTCCTATTGGTTGATTCGTGGTTAGTGAGACTATTTTGATAGGGACATATTTAGTACATGAGGCAATGGATAAAGTTTAACTTATTAGTGAAAGGTTAAAGATGGCCCAAAGTCATCACAAATCTTATGCATATGTGAGAAGATGGGAGCTTAAGTTTGATGTAGGTGATTTTATCTATTTGAATATTTCTCCCATGAAAGGGTTGAAGAGATTTGGTAAAAAAGGGAACTCAGTCCCTGCTATATTTGACCTTATAAGATTTTGAGTTGTTGTGGTAAGGTACACACACATTTATATGTAAACACACATCCACACACACACACACACACAAACATATATATATATATATATATATATATATATATCAATTTTTAGTGTCATTCAATTGGGAGTCATACATAGCACCGATGAATGCTGGGATGACAACTCCCCATTAGTTAGGGAAAGATCATTAGTAGCAGTCTATAATACACTTGGGTACTGGACTCTAAAATTTCTATAGTGTTGTCTACACAACCTTAACCATGACTCAGATGATGAGTTGTTGTCACTCATCTCGAGTCGTAGAGTGGGACTCATTGTGACAATAGTCCTGGGTTTCTACCTTGATCATGAGTCTTTGTCATGACTCATGATGAGTTACCCATTGTCATAACATTGGGGTTTCTAAAATTACATCCTTAAGTAATGAGTATGAGCAATGACTCATGGCCATTCATTATGAGTCATTACCTAACCAATGACTATAGGACTCAGCTTTTCCTACATATTTTAATTAGGGGCTCTTTTGTTTTTTACTCTCTTTAAACTTATTTCCCTCGAACTAAAAACATTAAGGGACCTTATTATCCTTAATTAATCAAATCAAAACCCACTCTCTTTATCTTAAACTCCTTAACGTAAGAGAAAACTAGGGTTAATAAGGAATTAATTCTTCAAGCTCTAAACTTTGGATTTTCTTCAAAATTCTTTGGTGTTTTAGGCATGTATCTCACTAATGAATTTTATGCTACAGAATAAGTTTTAGTCATGATTAATGTGATTTAATTAGTGGGTTTGAAATTTGGTTTTGCGTTTTTGATGATTATCACTTGAATTATATTTTCCATGATTTAAATGTCTTATGTATACATAAATTGATGGTTTTTGGGACTGAATGGGTGCATCATTGTGGAATTTAGAATGGGGAACACGGGTTTCCCCAAATTAATGAACTTTTATTTGATAATGGCATTTACCTTAATCCACTAGCATGATTTTTCTTTTAAATGTGGAATTTGTATGATTTAATCCACTTTTGAAACCATTGCATTGCATATATGGATAAATGGATAAAAATTGATTTGAGTGGCCTTATTGTCCATGGTTTTCAATTTTTAAAGTAATTTAGGAGTTTATTGGTTAATCGAAATAGATGGGCATGAATTTTAAAGCTTGTAAGCATAATTGGTATAAAGGTACCAAGTGGTAAATTTCTTAATATAAGAATCCCTGGTTTATGATTGGGATTATATGCAAAACAGTTTTAATTTTGGCTTAAAGAGAGTTGTGTAGTTCACATAGAAGGTGGAGGTCCCTGAGAGACCAATAGTGGAAATCACATTTGACGTCATGGGGGTTTATATGACTGTGTGCTTGGTTCAAACATAATTTTTATGGCTCTCATTTGGATTTGCTTAGTTCTTGCGGCTAACACGGGTTGTGGACCTATAAAGAAGGGGAGCCGAACCCATATAGCTTGTGGGTGTCCTTAGGACGAATAAAGATACACAATCCAAGTTAATAGTTTATAATCTTATGTTCATGACCCTTGCCCCTATCTCAGCTACCTATATATGTATATATAAGCGTGTGTGCATGTGGTTCTTTTTGGTTTTGGAAATGCTAGTTCTTATCCCACTGACCATCCTAAGACGCTGCATTATTTCATGTTGTAGAGTCCTAGTATTGTTTTTTACTCTTGTGCAAGATTAGATTATGTGGTTCATTGGTTGAGTAGATGTGAAATGGTGATCCTCCATCTTTTAAAAAGCTCTGCCATTTCATTAGGTTTCATTTTAGATTTTAGGAATTGAGACTTTTATTTGTCATGGTCGAAGGCATGTACCAACCTAGTTTGGTATTCTAGTTCAGAGGCTTTGTGGACAAGTGTGGGTTGATGGTTTTTTGATTCATAGAGTTTACATATAATTGTCTATCTTTCTCATTACTATTTTGGGTTGTCTTTAGCTGGTTCTATTTATGATGCTCTGTAGGACAGGCTAAAGGGGTGGTCTCTGGCCCAGGGTGGGCTTAAGATACCTGTCACCACCAGGCCCTAGTTCAGGTTTTCACAAGCTTGGTATCACAACATAGTTTAGGGTCATTCGGTATGAATAAAGCCATGTCAAGTAGAGTCCCTTTTATGTATGTGTAGCATGCAACACTTATAAGTGGGAAGCTACAAGGCATTTAGGAATGTTCCCATTTATTATGCTCTATTTTGGGCTATAGATTCTAGTGTTGTGAAAATTCTCTAACTCATGGCTTCCTAACGTGTCAGATCATGCCTTCCCAAAGATCTAACATTCATAGAAACTCCACTGGAAACTCTGTCCTACCTGAGGAAAATATGGAGGGCACTTGCTGTTATATCTTGTTTTGATGATGATCAGCTGACAATAAATGACCAGGTCCATGGGTCTTCATGGAAATATGTACCTGTTAAATAGCCTACATAAGTAAGATGTATGCCAGTCAGGACACTTAACCCAATCAAATTTCTACCCTAATCATTATTCCACTATAACAAAAAAAATTCTTTTCAATTGAGCAGTTTTCACAATCCTGATTATTCAAAGAGTGAAAGAGGCGAAAACTCAATTTTGCAATATTTCTCAAGTTCCATTCTTTATATGATGAGTATGTGTGTGTATGTGTTCTTGAGTCAAGTCTTGGTTTGTAATTGAATTACTAATGTTATAAGAGTAATGTTTTCCTTGTTTTTCTTGAGAGTGATTAGGTAGAGCTACCTGAGTTCAATATTAGTTAGAGTGAATCAGTATTGAGGTGTGTTCTTGGCAAAGTTGTCAAGGTCGGCTTGTAGTAGAGTTATTACAAGCAGGTGGAACCTAGAGTTAGGTTTAAATCAAATTTGTATTCAAGAGGTTGATTATAGTGGATTTTTGAAGATCTAGTGAGAGAAAGCTATGGGTTTTCCTCCCTTGAGAAAGGAGGTTTCCATGGTAAATGTTTGTTTTTTTAAATTCCTACAACGTTTTTGCTTCCTTACAACTTTATTGTGTTATTGCCTGTGACTGACTTTAAGGGACCTGGTCCCTCATAGTATGGTGCAACCCTCACATTTCAACAATTGGTATCAGAGCTAGGAAACTCTAAAAGGTTTTAACCTAGAGTGATTTATTAATCATGGCCGCTCAACCTAATTTAGAAAAAGGCAAATTTACCACTAGACCACCACAATTTAATGGGAAGTACTATGGGTGGTGGAAAACCACGATGTTTGACTTTATTCTAGCTGAGGATAGTGAGCTGAAGGCTATAATACTTGATAGTCCTCATATTCCATTTAAAGAGGTCAAAGAAGGAGACATAATAAGTACGATTGTCAAAAACATGAGAGAGTATGATTACGAAGTTTAAAAGAAAGTTGAAAATAATTATAAGGCAAAGAAATTGCTTGTCTATAGTATAGGACCTAATGAGTATAATAGGATTTTAGTGTGTGAAAATGCTAAAGAAATAAGGGATTGCCTAATGACAACTCATGTGGGAACAACTGATGTGAAGGATTCTAAAATTGACATGTTGACAACTCAGTATGAAACCTTCACCATGAAAGGAGAGATAATTCAAGAAATGCATACAAGATTCACTTCCATCACAAATGAGCTACACTGCATAGGAGAAGTGATTTCTTTGTATAAACAGGTGAGAAAAATTCTAGGTGTTCTTCCTAAGTCTTGGGAAAGCAAAGTGAATGAGATAATAGAGGTAATAAACCTAAAGACTCTCACTATGGATGACCTCATTGGTAATCTAAGGACTCACGAGCTCAAGAAGCAGCAAAGACAAGAGAAGAAGGAGACAAAAAGGGAAAAACTCTAGCACTGAAGGTTGTAAAATTTGATTCAAGTAAAGAAGACACTGATATTGCCTATTTGGCAACAAGAACTGTTAGAGCTATAAACAAAAGTGGTCAGTTTCAAAGAAAAGGAAGTAGCAACAAAAGGGTGGAAATGTTCAAGTTTGTCACAAATGTGGAAGTCCTGAGTATTTTATTGACTGTCCAATGAACAAAATGGATTATTGTGATACTTGTTCTTTTTCTTAGCTCAAAAATCATCTCAAGGATGTTAGAACTTTCTTTGAAATAATAATTCATTCTTATAAATATGGTATTTCCATAATTTTCACTTCCTATCAGGTGGGAAATTGAATAAGCTTTCCATCGATATATAATTCTCCAAAATTCGAGACTCGGGCAAAGAGTTAGAGCCTGTTTAGTGAGACAGTGTTTGACCTAAGCCTTCAGCGCGTCTCGGAGATAGCTCAAATGGAAATTGTCAATTTCCAGTGTTTCTCCACAATACTGGCTCGTCATGCCAAACTTCCAGGTTCTAGACAAGGTGGCAACGTAATAGCTCTGCGTCGCGCCACCGAGCAGTTTCTCGATTGTCAATTTCTAGTGACACAGCTTGATAATACCACGTCGCACCAAGGGCCCAATTTGAAAAATTTTACTGAAAATTAAATTATGTGTCCATGGTAAAAGAGTCAATTCCCCCCCTATATAAGCTTCCAAACATGGGATTTAATCCTTATTCATCGCAAATATTGATGTTTTTCTCAAATACTCTCAAGAACTCTAGCTAGGGTTTTCTTAGAAGGTCCAATTTTAAGAAGGTTTCACCATCAATCTTCACGAAAACACAAACTAAGGTATGCATAGTGTTCATTCATGGATTCCTTTTATCCATGAAGTCCAAGAATCCCTTTTCTAAACTCAAGTTATGGATTTTCTATATGTTTTCATGTTTTGGCTACTCATGTTCATGTTTGATAGATGTGAAATTAGATTCTACTCCATGATTGTTGATAGTTTCTATGTGGATTTAATTACTATAGCCACAGATTCATGCAACCCTAAGATTTAAACCCTTGAATGATGAAATTAGAACTGAATAATGATGTTTACATTTATCATGCCTATCATATGTTTGATTAAATGCCTAGATAAAGGAATATTGTCTAACTAGCATGATATCATGAAATCCCCATGTATGTACAAGATCATGTCTATTACATGTTCGATGAAATGCTCCTATAAAGGTTGTATGTATTATGATGATAGTTAAGTCTTCAAGTAAATCATGTTATGTCAGTTTTCTTCTATCGAATCATGGGGGTACTTGTACCCAAAATATTAGCTGTGTGCCTAGATTTATGTTATATTTTCATGATACTCTCAGTCAAGCTATGAACTCTTAGACTTTAGATAGTCTTATGACTCAGGAAAAATCTCCATGATCTCATGACTCAGTCAGTTGTCAGATATCAGTAGTATTCCGTCAGCCATGGAAATTCAGTAACTTAGTCCATGATCAGTTTAGTTTAGTAAATCATGTTTAGTGTCCATTCAGATGGGAGTAGGAAATAGCACCGAGTAAACCCAAGGATGGGGACTTACCTGTTATACGAGGGTGTGATTCCTAGAAGCAATCCTTGCATTCCAGAACTATATAGCCAATATAGGTTGAGACATCGTAGCCTTCTATATGAGGGTAGATGAGGTGTCTTAACCTGTTATGTAAGGGTTCCCACCATTCTTGATAGAGTTACCTATTATATGAGGGTTACTCACATGTTGTCCTTACCAGTGGCGCGGTATTGACACCCTTCCAATCAGGGCATAGATTGGGCCCCAGCTCAGCTATTATAGCATATGTCGGGCATATCAGTTAGATACTACTTCCCATAATTTCATGTTATAGAATTAGGAATGTCAGATATAGTCAATCAGTCTCAGTAATAAAATTTAGATAGTTCTTCAAATTTTAGGACTGTTAGATACAGTCAACTCAGATACAGTATGGAGCTCAGATTATTCCATGAAATTCAGGACTGTCAGATACAGTCACCCATGTTATCAACATTATTCTGATATAGTCCTTTATGTTATCAGTCATATCAGTTACTAGTATGTGACGTTATCAGTATACAAACTCAGAAATTATGAAATCACGTTGTCTGTTACAGTTATGTATTTATGCATGTAATCTCACGTTTATGTTAGACAGTCAGTTAGCATTATTCATGCATGTGAACCATGTCATATAGCCTACCTGACATTTATACTAAGTACTATGTACTGACACATTCATGCTATGGTGCTTCCTTTTTATGTTACACCATAGGTTCAGAGACACAAGTTCCAGATCAACAGTAGATTCCAGATTCAGCAGTCAAAGTAGAAGTGAGTCCTCATCCTTCGAGGACATAATGATTTTCTAGTATCTGATTGATTAACTTATTAATTGGAGTTAGTTTGGGACATGTCCCATCAACTCCTTATTCAGATTCTTCAGACAGTAGAGGCTTTTAGACTAGATTCAGAATAGATGCAGACTATCATGTTCAGACTTCAGTATTTTCAGTTTTGTTTTGGGTATTCTATTACCGCACACAAATATTATACCATTCAGTTATGTTCATTATTGAACGTTATGGCCTTTCAGTGCATGTTTCCACATTATTAAGTTATCTTATGCAGTATATAGGTACAAAGATTAGTCATGGGTTAGCTTGTGGTCCCTTGGGGTCATGAGTACCGTGTAGCATTCCGGTTTAGCAAATCGGGCCGTTACAATTATTAGGAATATCTCAAGACTGGAGTCTTAAGGCTGGAGGTGACAAAGGAAAGGAAAGGGACCAAGTTCCTATAAAATCAAGCAGAAAGGCTGCAACTAATTATGCAATACTGCAGGCCCTAGCAGTGTGGGGAGATTGCTCTAGTGAATCTAATGATGCTGAAAAGGATGATGATGTATCCATATTGGCTATGGAGGAGTATGAAGTTACCTAGAATTCCTTGTCTTCTCTCACGGCAAACAATGAAAATGAAGAAGCAAATAAGGCAACTCTCTCTAAAATTAAGAAAAATTAAGATAACTACTCTGCAGCAAGATAAAGAAGCCAACAAATGTGTTGATTAATTTTGTGCATGAACTGAATACTAAGAAAAATGCTTTAGAAGAGAAAGTAGAGAATTAGGATCTTTAATTAATTGCTTTAACTCTCTAGATTTTTGAAATATAAGAATAATTTGCTAAGTTGAAATTTGATAATCTGAGTTTATTGAGTCAACCAGAGAAAACAAATGACTCTGATGATAAAGGGATGAAAAAAGATTCAATGCTTCAGATTAAACTTGAATGAAGAGTTAGAAAGGGACCTAGTCCATCAAAATCACTAAAATAGACCACATCGTCATAAATTCTTTCCAATCTAACTGGTCAAAGTGTCAATAATGGTAAATGGCTTGGATATCAGTACAAGACCCATTCACCTGGAACTTAGGGGAAAATTGTTTATGGTATTAGAAATAGGGTCCATAAACCTCTATGTACTTATTATGGAAGAGATGGACACTTGAAGAAAAACATTCAATATTTGGTTAGAGCTAAAATAAGTAGTGGTAATTACATTCAACAGGAAAATTATCATCCTAAGGGTTTCATATTCCTGAAAAATATAAACAAGAATTCTCTACCTAGATGGGTCAAGAAAGATTTGATCACACCTTTTTCATACTATTGGGAACTCAAACTCAAGTGGGTCCCCAAATCTAACAAATAACCATGTTTTTCGGTAGGAGTAGGTGAATGCAGTCAAAACAGGTTTATGGATAGTGGATGTTCAAAGCATATAGTAGGGAGGACTGACTACTTTTTTTCTCTCAAGACACTTCAAGGTGGAGGTGTCTCTTTCAGAAATGATAAAATGGGCTATATTCATAGTGTAGTAAAGATTGGAAAATTATTTGATCAAGCAATAAAAGTTTTGTACTATATGAAAGGGCTCAAGCACAATCTTCTAAGTGTTTCTCAAATCTGTGACAAAGGCAATGAGGTTAAATATTTAGCTGATGAATGTACTATTTCAAGCTTGAAATTTAGGAAATTTATTCTCAAAGCCAAGAGAATCAAAAAATGTATGTGGCTGATTTGGAGTCTGTGGATGATGGGGAATAAACCTGCTTAAGTGTTCAAAGTGAAGATGCTGATTTATGGCACAGAAGACTGGGAATGTAAGTTCTTCTTTGCTGAAGAAGTTGATTTCAAGGGACCTAGTCTGTGGGATGGCAAAGCTAAAATTTCCAGACAACAAAATTTGTAATGCCTATGTTAATGGCAAATAAACCAGGTCTTTCTTTAAGCTGAAGAAGCAGGTGAGTACTTCGAGACCCCTAGAGATATTGCATATAGATCTATGTAGAACTGTTAAAGTCCAAAGTAGAGGAGGAAAGAAGAATGTGTTTGTGATTGTGGATGACTACTCAAGGTTCACCTAGAGAATGTTCTTGAGAATAAAGAATGAAACCTATGAGGTTCTAGTTGCCTTTGCCAAACAAATTCAAATGAAATTGAATTATGAGATTGCTCAATTCAAAGCTGATCATGGAATTAAATTTGAAAACTTCCAAGTTGTAAGATTTTGTGCTGAAAACTGAATTAGTCATAACTTCTCTTCTCCAAGGACTTCTAATAAAAATAGACTAGTTGGAAGAAAGAACAGAGCCCTCATAGAGATTTGTAGGACTATGCTGATTGATGGTGGACTTCCAAAGAACTTTTGGTCTGAATCTGTAAATACTACTTTCTATGTGAAAAATAGATGCTTGATTATATCACTCTGAACAAGATCTAAGATTGACTGCTTTAGACCTTTTGTGTGTAATGCTTTGTTCTAAACCATGGGAAGAATGATATAGGAAAGTTTGACTCCAAGAATGATGAAGTAGTATTTGTAGGCTATTCCTCAACAAGCAAAACATATAGAGTTTTCAATAAAAGAACTCTATGTGTTGAAGAACATGTGTATGTGGTCTTTGATGAGTTAGGAAAACTAATAAATCCAGGTGATGGTGAAGAACTAGAGATTGAAAAACCCATTCCTTTTCAAAGAGATGATATTGTTGAAGATGATGGTCAAGAGGTATTATGTAGATGAGAATAATAGGAGTGATGGTGATCTAAGATATCAGTCACAAATCCCATCTCTAGTTGAAGAACAACAAGAAGGATCTAGTCAAACTCCTCAGGGACCTGGTCCTAGTGGAATTAATCTCAAAAGGTCAAACTAGAGGCACAAATCTTCTCATCGACTTGAGAATATACTATACCTTTTGAATCTGGAGTCCAAGCAAGAGCACAAGCTAGAAATTCCATCGCATTCTTAGCATTCCTATCCCAAATTGAGCTTAAAAATGTGAAAAAAGCTCTAAAAAATGCTAATTGGATAAATGCAATACATGAGGAGCTTCAACAATTTGAAAAAAGTAAAGTTTAGCACCTGGTTCCCAGACCTGTTGATAGAACTATTATTGGAACCACGTAGGTATACAAAAACAAGTAGAATAAACAATGAACCATCAACAAAAATAAAGCAAGGGTGGTTGTTCAAGACTATAACCAGGTGAAAGGAATTGATTATGATAAGACATTTGCCCCTGTAGCAAGGATAGAGGCTATCTGGATTTTTATTGCTTTTGCGACCTATATGGGTTTTAAACTCTTCCAAATGGATGTTAAAAGTACTTTAATATATGGTAATTTTAAGAATAAGTCTATATCAAACAACCTCTAGGTTTTGAAGATGCAAATTTTGATCATCATGTACTCAAATTAGAGAAAACTCTTTATGGGTGAAACAACCTCCTAAGCTACAAATTCCTCATTGTAGTGTCTTTCAAAGGACTCTAAGCTTAGCATAGATAAAAATCCTCTCTCAAGTATTCTTAAAAAACAATCTTTTTGTCCTACTCTTCCAAAGCCAAACTCATTCTTCACTTTACCCGTTGATGAAGAATCATCCCCGAAGCCTAATAATTTTACTATAAATATATTAATGGGTAATGCTTGGTTGCTAAAAATTTCATGATGCTGTGAATAGCCCAAGAAAGAGTCTGTTTGGTCCTACAAAACAAATTTCAGTCAGAAAATAAGAATTCCTGAAGATAAATCTAAAAGTTTTGCTGGGAAGGAGCAAACTTCTGAAGAACCTAGTTCTAAGAAGAGAAAAATGACTGAAGAAGAACCCATCAGTATTTCTAAAAAGGGAAAACTAGAAAAAAAAGGTTGTGTCTACAGAAGTGAGAAACAGATTCTTAAAAAATCAAAAAATACTAACTGGGAATATCTTCGACTTAAATGTGTTAACAGAACTAGGTATGATGATATTAGTTAAGCTTGTTAAACATCAAGGATGGATCCATCTTATGGAAGGACCTATCCCATAGTTTTTAATAAGGTAGTTAAGGAATTTTATTCCATATTGGATTTTTCGAAGATAGACTGAAGATGATTGCTATAGTTCAAGGGAAGAAGATGAATCTTGATGCTGTATCACTTTGGAGAATTCTACAAATTTCTATCAGTGTGTAAGGACTGTCTCAAAGCAACAAACATCAATAGAGTTCATGAAAAATTCACTAAAGATTAAAGAAAAATATATGGCGACAGTGAATAGGAAATCACTCAAAAGTGAGGTTCAATTAATCTTTGATTTTGGTAACATAGTGATTCTACCTAGATCACAAAAGAGGAAAATTACTTCTACTACTGATATTTATATAATAGGGTGTCTTAGTAGTTTGAGTTCATTTGAATACCAGCCATAATGATAGAGCATATGCATAAAGCTGTTCATGAGAAAAATGGAGAATATGGCATGCCTTATGGATATTGGTTGAACAAAGTGTTTGATCATTTTGGTATTGTCTATGAATATGGAACCGCTAGAACTGTGATACAACTATTTTGTATGAAGACTCTGATTAAAATTGAGTGTGTTGGAAAGAAATCAGATAACATCTCTTAAGAGGAATTCAACAAAGAAATAGAAGAACTGAAGTTCAACTCAATTGCTAAGGATGAAGATATTATCAAATTATAAGAGACAATTCAACATCTTTCCAAAAAGGATCCAAGTGTCGCTGAAGAGCTTAGAATTTAGAATGTTGAACTAAAAAAGAGAGTTTCAACTTTGACTGATGAGGTTCTTAGATTGAATAAATAGATAAGGTATCTAACTAAGGAATTGTTACACTATCATGCTACATAGAACAATAACATGACTCTACTTTTCCAAATCCTCTTCCCAAGTCCTTTACCTATTAATCTTTCTTGATTTCTGTGGCTTTTTCTTTGTAATATTTAAATTATGCACTATAATGATACCTACCTTTTAGATATGAATGAATCTTAGTTTGTGTGTTGCATCTATCTCTTTCTTAATTTTATAGTTGTTCTTCATGTTAGTATTGCCCAATGGCCATAAGTTAACAAACTTGTGCTTATTTTACTCTTGGATTACTGTTATCATTTTCAATAATGCCAAAAGGGAAAATACTAAATTTATGTGGTTGGGACCATGTGTGTGTGTTTCATGATGTGTAAAGGACCAGGTACCAAGTGCATACATATTGAATGTGTTAAGTGATAGTGAAGTATGATGGTGTGACATAGTGATAGGGGAAAGAACTTTTCTTTAGCATTATGGCATATTGATAGAGGAAGCATGGTGTACAATGATAGGGTGAATATTCACTGACAGTAGTGGAAATCACTCTAACTAAATAACGTGAATGAACTTGACACTCCAAGTTCTGTAGATTGTCATTATCAAAAAGGGGGCAAACTGCTATATCTTGGTTTGATGATGATCAAGAAATAACAAGGGACCAGGTCCCTGGGTCTTCATAGAAATATATAACTGTCACATGGACTGCACAATTTTGTCATCTAGTGTAAGAATTGTGTAGGTAAGATGTGTACCATTCAGGAAACTTGGCCTAATAAGATTTCTACCCTAATCATTATTCTATTATAAAAGGAAAATAATGCTTTTCAATTGAGTTGTTTTCGCAATCCTGATTATTCAAAGAGTGAAAGAGGTGAAAACTCAATTTTGTAATATTGCTCAAGTTCCATTCTTTGTATGCTGACAATGTATGTGTGTTCTTGATTCGAGTCTTGGTTTGTAATTGAATTACTCATGTTATAATAGTAATGTTTCCTTTTTTTCCTGGAGAGTGCTTAGGTAGAGTTGCGTGAGTTAAACATTGGTTAGAGTTAATCAGTATCGAGGTGTGTTTTTGTTAGAGTTGTCAATGTAGGCTTGTATTAGAGTTATTACAAGTAGGTGGAGTCTAGAGTTAGATTCAAATCAAATTTATAATTAAGAGGTTGATTATAGTGGATTGCTAAAGTGCTTGTGAAAGAAAGCCATGGTTTTTACTCCCTTGAGAAAGGAGGTTTCCATGTTAAATCTTTGTGTTTTTAAATTCCTACAAAGCTTTAGATTTCTTACAACTTTACTGTGTTATTACCTGTTACTGATTTTAAGGGACCTGGTCCCTCATAGTGTGGTGCAACCCCTACGTTTCATAACTCGCCCTCTTTATGGAGTGTAGACCTCGTCTATAGTCTGTACTTCTGACCGTGCAGCCCTATGTGGAGTTCCACTAGTCCCTACTTGTGCTCCTCGAGCTTCTAGGTTGGTGATACTTATGATCAACCACCTTAGGAAGATATCTCCGATGTGGAGTTCCATCAATCTATTCATATGATTTCTAATTTAGTGGCCTCATTGTCTCATCTGTATGATCGCATTGGTTTTGTTGCTCATTCATTTGAGGTCACTAGGGTTGGCCAGTTTATAAGGTTAAATCCCTCAACCTTTATAGGCTCTAAGGTTAAGCAAGACCCTCAAGGGTTTATTAATGATATGGAGATGATTTTCAGGGTGATGGATGCTACAGACTTAGAGGGTGTGGAGTTTGCTGCTCATCAGTTGAAAGATATGGATATGAGGAGTAAAAATAGTTGAGAGAGTGTCATGACCCGAACCGGGGCCCTGTCCATGACGAGCATTCCCAAACCTAAAGGCCCCGAACGCCCTTTGTCTATCTGGTAATCATGCATATAATTCATATGATCAAAGTAATACGGAATAGACACAATAATACGGAAACATGGTCAATAATTTAAAACAGTTAAAGGCCCGATAACATGCCCAATAATATTTAATAAACATCTGGAACAGTCTGCAAAATCTTTACTGACATACTATCGGAATAACTGGGACAAGGCCCCCAGCAGACCAAAAGCCATACTAAAATAAATACCTAAATGACTAGGCCTTTCGAAGCAAAGAAGGCTCACCAACTGAACTCTGAGACAACCCTATATGTAGACTGTACTGAGGATCTAGACCCTTAGACTGAGCCTCAGTACCTGGGAGGAAGGGGGGTCAGCACAATTATACTGGCACGCGAAGCAATCCAAAATAGAGTAATTGAACATATATATATATATAATACGTGAGAGAAAATGTTCATCAAATATTATGGATAAAACAGTTTCTAAAAAATACATGGGCACCTTCTGAAAACATGTAACCTGTCAGTAAATCTCAAATTCTGATCTGTGTATTACTTCTAAGTTAGGTGGTATCCTCTATAAGTCTGATATTTTATGGGCGATATGGAATCCGCCATTGACTCAGCGGGGAAGCCTCCAACCTGAGTATGCCACAAGGGTTGGAGTTCCTGTATTTGATATGCCACACGACACTTAAGTCAGTGTATAATAATATAACCAAGTCGGCAAACCACGGTTTTAGGCAATGAGTTGCTTGAACACCCTCTTCAGGGAACCACGTAACATCTCTGTATGCCCATTTTAAACCTTTCTTGTACATACAACATTCTGAATGTCTAAAATCATGATAGTCTGAAATATCTATTAATCTGATTTTGATATGGCATTAGTCTGAATTTGTATCGTCATACCAAGACTTGCAAGTCATGATTTCTGAGCCATAATACATTAAGCTAAATCTTTCATTTAAAGCATAATTTAGACCGCCAAAAACATGCAACTGATATAGAAGATTTTGTGTTTCAAAACTCAAGTCAAAATTATGCAAAAACTTTATCAACATATGGTGGTCTAGTGACTTTAGCAAATCCATGCACTATTTCATTACATGTATTATGAACATTAAACATTCATGCTAGATTCCCTCTTTAGTGATTTAAGACCACCTTTAAACCATAACAAGAGTTCAATCATTTCTTATAGTGCTTTTCAAGGATGCATTGCAAAACAATTCATGCTATGAGAAATCTAAAAAGTTTATAATAAGAGGGAATTCCCCGAAAATCATGGTTTCAACAAGAATTCATTCTTAACTACATGGTTTCATAAATTCATATTCTCAAATCACTTCGGGAAAGGTCAAAAGACCAAAACAATGATGTTAAAACATTTAATACATGAATATATACATAGATTCAAAAACCCATTCTAAAACATGATTTTTCTGTGCCCATGAGAATTTAGGAAAATCCCGCGTACCTCTATTTTGAAAAATAATGGGTGCTTCTTGAAGCCTGTGGATTGGGGATTTCGAATCTCTAATCAATTTTGAAAACCCATGGTTGAGTCTTAATTTATTTGGGTTTTTTAGTTTAAAACCCTTGGGAGTGTTCTTGAGAATTTTTAGATGAATGTGGATGTATTTTGGAGAATTGGGGACTGAATTTCGTGTTTATGGCTGAATAAGGGTGGAAAAAGGACCATTTTTCCCCAAAAACGCAGTGTTTAAGTCACTTGAAACCATAAGATAGGCGCTGCATATGATATCTCCTATATTTACATAGGCGCCACATATGATATCACCTATATTTACATAGGCTCCACACATGATATCGCCTATATTACATAGGCACCGCATATGATATCGCCTCTATTTACATAGGCGCCGCATATGCTATAGCATATGCTTTCCAGTGGCCATGTGCGATTGGTTAGGTGACGCATACTACTTTGAAAGGCCATAACTTCTTGCTCGGGTGCCGAATTTTAAAAAAATTGGTATCATTGGAAATTTAACTGGAAGACCTATCATTTGACACATAGTTGGCTCTCTAATTCGACATATACAGAGAGTTATGGTCGATGGAAGCTAACACAAATTACAACATCCACTAAAACTTAGTTGATCAAAATAGTTTCAACTCGTCCTTGAGTTAAAGGACCTCTATGGTCTAAATTCATGCTCAAATGGATTCACATACTACATAAACATGCCAAGTTGGCATAGGATTTAAGGCTCTGGGATTATCAACGCATCAGAGCAATGATTTTTATTCTAGCCCAAAATGCGGGGTGTTACATTATCTCCCCCTTGGGATCATTTGTCTTCGAATGATGGATAGAATGTTGAAGTCTTAAGGGTATGGGATAACACGGACATGATATGTTCCCTAAGAAAGAATCCACTGATTAGAAATATGACTATAAGATTGGAACTACTGATGTTTTAAATGCTTATGCCGGACATGCATATTCGAGGCATGGGATACACAACTGAAGCTACTCATAGGCTGAATTCTCATAATGAATAATGCATATCTGATGCATGGATCTGTGACCGAGTTGTTCTCATGAATGCATGACTGAATACACTGATAAGCTGAACTTTTCTATTGAACATGCATTTCGAATGCATGCATATCTGACTGAACTAATGTATGAACGTATGGCTAAATACGCAATAATAACTGATGTGAAGCTTGTAATAAGAATCTATGCATGAAACTGAATGGGGTATCTCCCCCTTGGTACCCTATGTCCCTCTATGAATGCTCAATTCACTAAGATACTCGAAAAACTTAGGCGATGCACAGGGCACCTATGAATTGAATCATAAATGAACATCTGGAATCTGAATTTAATGCATGATACATGAAATGGGCTATACTCGTAACTACTGGTATACTCTATCTTGGAATAGTAGCATGTCTGAGATTTCGAGTAGCATGAATAAGTGCAAAGACGAGAAAACAAGTTATGCGAATCTAATTGCTAAACTGACTTATTGGCCATATAGACTGAATTATACTACACCCTCATATTTAACTGGAGTATCTCTTCATCACAATTCTCTAAAGAAATTCTAGCAGTAATAGGGAGTCATGAATCTTGGGTATGGATTACACAAGACATCCAACTGAGAATCACCATATCGACACTACTCTGCAGTCTGGAACATAGGCATATAACTCCTGAATTAGGATAGAATTACCAGGCCTTTGGCATTACAACTTCTTACTTTCAAGCTTAGCACACTTCTCGAATATCACTTAACTATACTATTCTTCTTAAATACCATATTCATTCAACTCAGCTTAAAATTCTCATATGAGCATTGACAAATCTTTCTACTAATGTCGATAATAACTTAATCCCTTTGCCGTGATCAAGCCTAACTCTAAGTCACAAAAATACAACATGCCAGACCATGCTATTATTCTAAACCATATGATGCAATCTTCTATATCTCCTTTAAAGATCACATCCTAAGTATAACATACCTTACCACTTTAATGACTACTCTGAACTCTTACTATGAAGTCGCTAGCGCATATAGCGTTCCTTTACAACAATCTCAACATGTCATTCAAGCCTATCTTTATAACCAAATATGAACTTCAAAGCAAACACTTATAAAGGCATACTTCACATATTCTCTAAACCACTATCAATATCACTCTCACGAGCTACCCCAAGAACATACACATACAAAATTCTACTAACCATCACAAAATAAAAACTTGGCCCCAAATCTTACTTCATACTTATGGCCTTATCTAAACAAGCGTACTATGATCTTCCATCAACAAGGAATAATTACTCACCACCACTATCATCGCATAAGGAGAAGTCACAAAAAAGGTTAGAACATAAGATCTGGAGGCATAGAATGATACTATATGAAGCTTGGCACTCATATGAGGCCTGAGGAATAGCAAAACAACAACAGGGACTCACCAAAGCGCTTTGAATTTAGGGTATTCATGGCTATAAGCTGAATCTCGCCAATCATTTGGCGTAAAACATGAGTTATGGAAACGGAGCACATTATAAAGCGTGAGTACATGACTCTCTATCATATGTATGAACGTGAACTGATCATGGAACTAAATCGTAAAGTATGAGTAGGTATTAGGATCACTGAGAAATACTGAGATAGGAATGGGTTAGATTCACCCTTACTTTTTGATGTTCTATATCATCATGGCATCACTACAAGAATCTGAGAGTCTTACTAGGTTATTCGTTTAGTCATCTCCTCCTTAGCTTCAAGCCATCATCTTAAGTTTTTGGGAGATACCTTATTAGACTTTAAACTTAACTGCACTCACCGCACTCTGGGTTCTGAAATATAACAATACGCAATATTAATAAAACTTAACCCGAAATACCACATATGAGAGTGGAACACCCACTTCTAATACTACCTCCCGAGGCACACTCTATCATTCTGTAACCCCAATAGTTATCATCTATTACTCGAACACTTACTAACTTTGAATCTTCATGAGTATCCCCAAAGTTGAAGTGTACACCCTCTAGTGCCTCTACTCTTATTTCTATTAGCATCAAGGACTCGAGCTTAGATTATAACACCTAACATGTGTATCACCAAGTTTCAATGAGCCACTCTATTTCTATCATAGTCTACCAACATAGCAACTTCAAAATTATTTTCCTCTACCATGAGAATCAAGCTCATATCAAAAGGCTCAACGCTATCAATCAAAGGTCCTTAACTTGGCTATCTAGAACACCATATACCATCTAGCTAGTCTTTTTCCACCTAGCAACTAAATAGTACTAGTAGCCACACACAACATGTAATAGCCTTAGAAAAATACTACAGCTTCATACCACCTTGGGCATACTTCTACATCACATATACAACGTCATACTTCATTACGAATCAAATAAACTTAGGCACTTGTATACACTGTTCAAGCCTATAGATCACTTCCATATAACTAGTATCATTAACCAAGGAATCATCACATCCACCTCCATGGCCATTAATTATTTCAAACTTAATGTCTAGTTCTAAACATGATTTACAACCAACCTTACACACAATCCTCACTTAGAAACTATGAAATAAATATCAAGAAACACTAGTAAACTAGAACTTCATAACCACAATAATCGATCATGACCTTACGATTTTCCTTGTCCTAATCCATTACCACGTACTATTTCAACACATCAAGCTTACAAATCTAATCCCACAAAACATGTATCATCAATCTCTTGCCACTATTCACCACCACACCATTTAAGTTCAAGCCTATAGTCTAGCATCAATCATTTACCACCAATGAAGAGTGCGACATAATATAAATATACTAATCCTTCAAATTGGGATAATCTACCCAAATACTTCAAAAATCTACTACAGACTTTCTCACAAGTAGTATTAGTTTACAACTACCAATGAGGAGAAGGTTAAGGGGTAAGGTCACATAATAGACATGATCAACCTTAAGCATATATTATAACCATACAATCTTATCTACTTAGACGGCTTTCTCACATTACACTTATCCCAATGGGTATTTAGAATACCTTCAGATACCCCATATGACAATGAGTCTATACTTACAACTTACTAGCTAATCTATCTATTTTCATTCATAGCCTATAAGGGGTTTCTATAACCACCTTAAGTATCCACTCTGGGCTTCTATAACCACCTTAAGTATCCACTCTGGGCTCTTTCTCTATTTTGAAAGGAAGAAAACAAATAACATTTTGAGTCAACACTTTCTCCACGAACTACCATATAATTAATAAATGGTACTATCATATTAGTCTACCACCACAAAAGGGTAAATCATTCTCAATCAGCGGTTATTCAGCTATAAATATTTAATCACAAAAGTTACCCTCACTCTGACCTCTAACCTTATGACTTCATATCACAAACTTCTTGGTCTAATTTCACTACCAATAGGTCATGACACCGACACTCTAACTTATACTACTAATCGGGTAGAAATACAGTTCCAACAAACACAAGAACAACAAGATGAACAGCAAGTTGCTAGTGAATCGAAATAGGCCTCACACGGCTTCACTAGACTTTTGTTTTTCAACAACACAATGATATCAAGATTACAAGAGATAGAAGCTTGGTACAAAATATTCAATGACTCAAGAATACACATCTTACTCTTTTCTTAACTGAACGCCTCATAAAAACGAGGACACAATTTTACACTAGGGAACTCCTCTCCCGACCTTTGTGGGACTTCTAAAATTTTTGCTAGATAATCGAAGAATATCTGGAAACACCAGAGTGAGGAAGAAATTAGGATAGATTTTTTTTTTTCATATGGGTGACACCATAGCATGAATTAGAGTATGAAGGATGAACATTCTAACTCTATAGTAAGAACTAGAACATGAAGAAAGAGAGACATTCCTAAATGCCTTATAGCCTCCTGCTTATAAGTGTGGCACGCTACACACCTATAAACAAGACTCTACCTGACGTGATTTCATAGGCACCCTGGTACCATGAACCCTGCTTTGATACCAAGTTTGTCATGACCCGAACCGAGGCCCTGGCCATGACGAGCATTCCCAAACCCAAAGGCCCGAAAAGCTCTCTTTCTATCTAGTAATCACGCACATAATTCATATGATAAAAGTAATACGGAATAGACACAATAATATAGAAATATGGTCAATAATTTAAAACAGTTAAGGTCCTAAAAACATGTCCAACAATATTTAATAAAAATCTATAATAGTCTGCAAAATCACTACATACTATCTGAATAACTGGGACAAGGGCCCCAGTAGACCAAAAGCCATACTGAAATAAATACCTAAATGACTAGGCCTACCGAAGCAAAGAAGGCTCACCAACTGAACTCTAAGACAATTCTGTCTGTAGACTCTACCGAGGATCTGGACCCCTAGACTGCACCTCAGTACCTAGGAGGAAGGGGGGTCAGCACAATTGTACTGGCACGTAAAGCAATCCAAAATAGAGTAATTGAACATATATATATATATATATATAATACGTGAGAGAAAATGTTCATCAAATATTATGGATAAAACAGTTTCTAAAAAATACATGGGCACCTTCTGAAAATATGTAACCTGTTAGTAAATCTCAAATTCTGATCTGTGTATTACTTCTAAGTTAGGTGGTATCCTCTATAAGTCTGATATTCTATGGGAGATATGGAATCCGCCATTGACTCAGCGGGGAAGCCTCCGACCTGAGTATGCCACAAGGGTTGGAGTTCCTGTATCTGATATGCCACACGACACTTAAGTCAGTTTATAATAATATAACCAAGTCGGCAAACCACAGTTTTAGGCAATGAGTTTCTTGAACACCCTCTTCAGGGAACCACGTAACATCTCTGTATGCCCATTTTTAACCTTTCTTGTACATGCAACATTCTGAATGTCTAAAATTATGATAGTCTGAAATATCTATTAATCTGATTCTGATATGGCATTAGTCTGAATTTGTATCGTCATACCAAGACTTGCAAGTCATGATTTCTGAGCCATAATACATTAAGCTAAATCTTTCATTTAAAGCATAATTTAGACCGCCAAAAACATGCAACTGATATAGAAGATTTTGTGTTTCAAAACTCAAGTCAAAATTATGCAAAAACTTTATCAACATATGGTGGTCTAGTGACTTTAGCAAATCCAAGCACTATTTCATTACATGCATTATGAACATTAAACATTCATGCTAGATTCCCTCTTTAGTGATTTAAGACCATCTTTAAACCATAACAAGAGTTTAATCATTTCTTATAGTGCTTTTCAAGGATGCATTGCAAAACAATTCATGCTATGAGAAATCTAAAAAATTTATAATAAGAGGGAATTCCCCGAAAATCATGGTTTCAACAAGAATTCATTCTTAACTACATGGTTTCATAAATTCATATTCTCAAATCACTTCGGGAAAGGTCAAAAGACCAAAACAATGATGTTAAAACATTTAATACATGAATATATACATAGATTCAAAAACCCATTCTAAAACATGATTTTTCTGTGCCCATGAGAATTTAGGAAAATCCCGCGTACCTCTATTTTGAAAAATAATGGGTGCTTCTTGAAGCCTGTGGATTGGGGATTTCGAATCTCTAATCAATTTTGAAAACCCACGGTTGAGTCTTAATTTATTTGGGTTTTTTAGTTTAAAACCCTTGGGAGTGTTCTTGAGAATTTTTAGATGAATGTGGATGTATTTTGGAGAATTGGGGACTGAATTTCGTGTTTATGGCTGAATAAGGGTGGAAAAAGGACCATTTTGCCCCAAAAACGCAGTGTTTAAGTCACTTGAAACCATAAGATAGGTGCTGCATATGATATCTCCTATATTTACATAGGCGCCGCATATGATATCATCTATATTTACATAGGCTCCACACATGATATCGCCTATATTACATAGGCACCGCATATGATATCGCCTCTATTTACATAGGCACCGCATATGCTATAGCATATGCTTTCCAGTGGCCATGTGCGATTGGTTAGGCGATGCATACTACTTTGAAAGGCCATAACTTCTTGCTCGGGTGCCGAATTTTAGAAAAATTGGTATCGTTGGAAATTTAACTGGAAGACCTATCATTTGACATGTAGTTGGCTCTCTAATTCGACATATACAGAGAGTTATGGTCGATGGAAGCTGACACAAATTACAACGTCCACTAAAACTTAATCTATCGAAATAGTTACAACTCGTTCTTGAGTTGAAGGACCTCTATGATCTAAATTCATGCTCAAATAGATTCACATACTATATCAACATGCCATGTTGACACAGGATTTAAGGCTCTGGGATTATCTACGCATCAGAGTCATGGTTTTTATTCTAGCCCAAAATACGGGGTGTTACAAAGAGAATGATGTTGAGCAATCGGTATGGGATGAGTCTTCGGGTGCCTTTCTTGATCATTTTTTTCCTCAAGATTTAAGGGAATCTAAGGCTTTAAAGTTTGTAAACTTGAAGCAGGGCAAGATGAGTGTGAAGAAGTATGCCTTGAAATTTCAGCAGTTGTCTCATTATGCTTTAGAGTTGTTTAAAATGAGATACAAGATAAGGAAGTTTGCTTCTGTTTTGTGCCATGACTTGGTATAGGAGTGTAAGGCTGTAATGTTGAACAATGATATGGACATCTCCAGGATAGTATTTTATATGCAGCAGGTAGAGGATGAACAAAAGAAGCAGGTAGAGATGTGAAAGAGGAAGAACAAGAAGTTTAGAAATCCAAAGCGGGCTAGAGGTCAGCAGAATAGTGGGAGAGTTTGTAAGTAGTGGTCTAAGAAGAAGAATTGGGGAGCTTTTAATTAAAATTTGACGGCAAGTGCTCCGTATCCTAAGACTTTGGATGATCGTCGTTTCCAGTCTAGATGTAGTCCTAAGGTAAATGGCGCCTAGTCATAGGCTAGTGGAGCTCAGTTAGCCCCACTTTATCCTTCCTGCCATTTTATGGGCAGTTTTACCGTAGTTATTGTGAGGAGGGGAGAAATTGATGCTATAATTATGGTCATCTCGGTCATATGTAGCAAGATATCCCTATGGCTAAGGTGTCCACTAGGGCTAATAAGGTTCCGGTTGCCACTTCTTTGGTTCCTGCACCAAATGGCACTACTTCTAGTACCAACACTAGACATTATCATCTATATGCACTTGCTACTAGTAAGTAATTTAAGGCATCCCCTGACATTGTTATTGGTATATTATAGCTCTTCTATCGTGATGTTTATTATTTTATTGATGCGGGTTCTACCCTATCCTATGTGACTCTTTATGTGGATGTACACTTTTGTTTTGGTCATAAAGATATTTTCAACCCTATTTCTGTGTCTACTCTAGTGGTTATTCTATCATGGATAGAAAAATGTATAGTGGTTGTGCGATGTCCATCTTTTATAAGGAAACATTGGTGGATTTTATAAAGAAACATTAGTGGTTTGCGAGCCAAGCAAACCAAGTTTACCCAACTTCTCATGACAATCAATCAAGAACTTATATCATCCTCTCCTATAGCACCACTAAACCTAGGAGGACCCAAACGAATGAATCTCTCAAACCTCTTTTGATCCTCACAAACATAACTATACTTGCAACAATAGGAGGCATAATAAATCTAGATGGCTGAGATCCCACCTGAGGATGTAACATAGGAGAAGGTTGAACTCCTGGTCTCGAAATAGCATACTCAGACACTAGTACAGAAAGATAAAAAAAACTTGGAGTCTGTGGAGTACTATACACAGATATCGAAACTACTGGAGGATCTATATTCAGAACTGGAGGAACACCATAGGTAGACTTTGTCACAGAAAGAGGTACAATGCTTGGAGCTAGAGGAACACCATGTGCACTCAAAAGAGCACTCTCTAAGCGGGTCAACAAGAAATTCAGCAAGCCCTCCAAGACTGTGGTAGAAGAACTCCGTGGGATAGAAGCAGGCACCATGTCTCTAGCATGCTCAACACAAGTCTTAGGGGAGAGACCCCTAGTACTACCTTTGGATGGGGAAGATCCTCGTGCTAGTCACTACCTCGGGCCCATCCACATCTTGAAACTCACCCTCTATACCGAGCCCTACCTTCGGATGATAACTCTGCATCATTAGCCTCACAGGATCTAGTCCTCCACATCTACGCAAAAAAGTGGGATATTATTTAGAATTCAAAAATATGAATGATCTACCCGATATAGAAGGAAAAAAGGGAAATTCCTAAAGATATCTTATAGCCTCTCAAAGATACATGCAAATGACTATGTACCAATCCGTGTGACTCTACTAGCCACCCAATTTTTATACTGATGAGACCTATGAAACCTGGCTACCCTAATACCAATTTTCATGACCCAAAAATCAAGGGTTATGATGGCACTTATCGTGGCAAGCCTATTACCTAAAGTAATATTTGAGAAATCAATACCAAAACCCAAGGCAAGACTTTTATAATAGAGTCAAACCACACATATATAGTAAAAGCGGAAATACATAACCAAAGATACCATAAAATATCCCAAAAACCTAGTGTCATAGTGTAAGAACTACTAAATACACCTTGAATGTCTAAATAATAAAATAAAAGTCCAAAAAGATCAAAATATTTCTCTAAATGCAACACAAGACATGAAATAGATAGGAAGAAATAGTAGGTCAACTTTGAAAGCATAGATCGGCCGCTACATAGAATATACTCCAAATACCACGTGAATCAGCTATCATATGGTGCACTCATTCCTGGATCTGCATTGAAAGAGTGCAGTAGGGGTTAGTATGGTCCAGTTATACTCAGTAGGTAACATAGACCGATTGAAAAAAGTAAAAATAAAGCATACAAAATACACACTATAGGCACATGTCCTGCAATCAGAAACGTCCCAAACGGTAGTCCATCTGCCTCTACTAACAATTCTATAATATACGCCTATAGTATACACAGATACGAGAAGAAAACACAAATATACACGTATATCAAATACAAGTGTAGGAAAGAAGTATAATTAGACAGATATCATATTAAGGACAATAACACAACACATAATAAACACAATATATATGCAATACAATGATTATTATGTAGATAATGATGAGGTAATAATGTTGCTCGATGTTGCCACACAACCTTTATATACACCTACCGAGCTATGCTTTCGAGTAGGACCCATGGGGCGGGGGGTTTCACAACCCATATACAATTCAATTTTTAATACCAATATCCATGACTCCTCTCCAGCATATCCCTTGATAGAAGGTCTATAAAGATGTCACAAGACAGTGTTTCTAGTATTTCCATAGTGTTACCAATGTTTCACCAGTGGATATAATATGAGGATACACTGGTCACAATCAACTAGAACAATAATTCTAATGCCAACCAATATACCAATCATGTAAGCCAAAATATACTAAATATGCCAACAATCCATGAATCCAATGTAAATATATACCATTAGAGCGAAATACATAATAATATTCCATAGATACCACATAAATTCTAATTTAGGCTTTCTGATCAGAACAAATATAACCAAATATACATACATAAGGCCAACAATATCATATAAGACCCTACACAATCACATATAGAACATAGTATCTCAAAACCACCAAATAACATCAAAGGCCCCTACATAGGTACAAAACAATATTAATTCCATTTCCATGATTAGTTCCCAGACCTGTAACATGATTTTCTACTAATATTAACTACCCAGCCTAGTTTAAAGAAAGTTAAGCCATAACCTACCTCAAATAACATATGCTAATATGACCAAGCCTTCAACATAGAGCTTTAACCTTGGAAATGGACCCAAAAGTAACTAAAATACACAAATATAAAATCTACGCATTAAAAGAAAGCCAATGATATCCATATTGCCCATTTTTAGGTTGGGTCCAAAATGGACCGTTGAAATAAGTTTTTGAAAAGAAGGATAAAACCAAAATTTTTATCCAAAAATATATTACCCATGATTAAAGGGACATATATAAGAAAACCTAAGTGAAAATGAGTTAGAATATGGGTTTTAATCAAAGAATTACCAATTTTAGGTCTTCCGAGCCAAAATCCCTAAATTCCACCTTTCATTTCAAGCTTTAAAAGGATTTAAATGACAAGAATTGATCAAGAATAATTAAAATAGGGATTTGGAGCTTACTCAAGCTCAAAAAAGGAAGAAATCGCCAAAGAACTTGAAATTTAAAACTCCAAGTCTCAAAAATGGCAAAGAAATCACAAAAATGAAGGATATAATCCACCCACACATTGCTTAAGTAACCACTAGGTTGCTTAAGTAACCATCACTTTTGTGATGCCCTCCTTGTCATGCAAACAACCAAAAACTCGCTTAAGCGAGCCTGGTGTCACTTAGGCAACACTTTGGATGTCAAGCCAAGTTTCTTAAGTGACAAACATGTCGCTTAAGTGGTGCACCAAGTAGATACTTGGAGAATTTTAAGTTTCCCTAGACCCCTAGGGATTCATCTAAATTACCGAGAACTCAAATTAACTATGCTCGAAGACTAAATTCAATGCTCTGGACTTAATGCCTACATCAAATTTTCAAAGAAATATTGTTTTCACAAAGTTGACCCCCAAAACCTAATTTTACAACTTTCCAATCCAATGGTCGAAATGAGATATAAAATCTATAAAACCACACAAACCATGTTACGAACATAAAATTAATGTTCCAAATCTACTGGCACAATCCATTTTCCATCTAATACACAGATAAATAAATGTTGACCAAAGTTAACTATAAAGCCTTCATAACCACCAAAAATGATAATATATCACAAATCACACCAAAATTCATTGGGAACATGTCAATTATTTCCACACCACATTAATATCATAAAGAAACTATGGGAAGGGGTGATACGATCCTGACCGGTATTAAAGCTTTTGATCACATTATTCGACGCCAATATAAAGAGGTCTGAGCCATGATTAATCTAATAGCTCAACAATGCACTAGTAGGGAATTCTTTGAGCTCCTAAACCAGCAATCCCACAAGTGGATAATTGCTTATGTCACGCCTCCAATCCTATTGGGGTGGACAAACACCTATAACTGTGAAGCCCCCAGAGAACCAATCCATGACCTTGTACTCCTTATGCATGTAATTATAATAACCAAAGATTTTACCATACATAGATATAAAGCATTGATGAGAAATAAACGACATGCCTAAAACTATATATATACCAGACTTGGCCATTGGGGCCATAACATCTAAAAGATAAGATACTATCGTGCTTAACTTTACATTGGTCTACAAAGCCTCTAAAAATACATAGATATCTAGTTAAGATCGGGACAAAGCCGTGCCTTACTCTTGACTACGGTGCAATACCAAAATAAATAAAATAGACTCGAAAAGCCCCAAATAATACTGGAGATCACCAATAGCCGTTGGATATCCTAGGCTTCTACTGAGAAGATGTATTTGCTGAAGCACCTGTACCTACAACATGAAATACAGGCCCCCCTTACTTCATAATCTTTGTAAGTCATATGATACAAATGACCAGCTGATCAGTCGTAAATAGAAAAATAAAGATTGGACCATGCTAGGCTTATGCCCCTGAGCTGCCATTCATAAATAAACATTGGTATCAACCCATGCTAGGGTTACGCCTTTAAGCTGCCACCCACATATATAGTATTTGGATAGGCCCATTCCAGGTTATGCCCCTGAGCTGGCACCCATTTAATACAAATTTGTATTACTTAGTTTATTTAGCCTTTAAGATTATTACTTTGCTGTTCATAAGATTATAGTACTTTGAAACAATAATCTACCAATAAGAAACATGTAAATAGGCACTTAATTAAATAACAATAAGGAAGGTAGCTATTGGCACACAAATGAAGTGTTTAGGAGCTGAAAATAATGCATAGGTCTTATTTGGGTAAACGGAGAACTCCTAAAATTTTCTAGTGAAAATAGATATGCAGGCTTAATAATTAGCATTTATTAAGCTGTTTTAATATGTTAGAGAGTGGGAAAAAGGTCATTGGCTATATGGGATATAATACGCTGCTATTATGTATCACTTGTTATAGGATAACCTTGGAAGCATACTTAATGGAACAAATGTCCGATTTCATGCCAAAGAGTACAAAATATAATATGCCTTACATACCTAGTCATACAACTTCGATACTAACCCAACTTTACTTCCCGCCTTTTGGATTATTTATTTACAATAAAATATATGGTAAACTAATATTAGCATCCAACCAACACATTTGAGCTATTTAAAATTACCAAAATAGTGGCCTGGTAGTAAGCCCTTAATTTATCAATCAAGGGTGTTACTTTAACCCATTTATTCTCCAATTACATCTATATACCATACATATTATTATAAGATCCTCCGACACAACTTTGGGTTCGTTATACCCTCCAAACAATATATGAAACAGAATGGACAGCAAACATATGCAACCATTAGTTCAGTGGTGTACCACCACATCCTTCTTCTATATTTCAATACAAACTAATTACACCTTTCCCCAACATCAAACCTGACAACCCCCAGCATATACACACAAAATAGTCCACAAAATAATGCTAAATCCCTTTTATTGTAGCAATCAGTTATTGAACGCATTATTTCTTGAGTTCTAGTAACAACCCATCCATAATTCTTTCCCAAATTCATATAAAAGGATAACAAAATAGGGAAGTAACCTTGCCTCAATTTTGCAACTTATCCTTTAAATTTGAACTCCTTAAGAACTTCAAATTTCACTTTACTTCACACTTTAAACCAAAAAAGAAAAGAGATCTCTTAGTAACAAAGAAAAAGTGAGCAAGTAGCTTGTTCTATATTCTTCCATGAATTAATAATTAAGAATTTATAGGATGTTTCCTAAGATTCCATGAGATAATTAAACTAAACAATAAGTGTTTTCTCTTACCTTGGCTTGCAAAGGTTGGAGGTTTCTTTAAGAACCCTAGAAGGAGAATAACGCTGCTCTTTGTTGTTCTAGAGAAAGTACAGAGAACCTTATTAAATATGGTACTTTTGTGAGTTGAAATTTAAAGAAATAACCAGAAAATTAGCCTTATAAAGCCCCTATTTATGGCCATCTATTTAGCTACATTTTGGATCTCAAAATGGGTCAAATGGTTCCAAGTAGGTGATGCACCTACTTAAAAAGACCAAGTTGCTCAAAAGGTCTAAGTAGGTGATGCACCTACTTGATTAAGTTCTTATTTGGGCTTAATTAACTTGGGATTTTAGAAGTTGTAAGTGTTGGACCATTTAATCATTTCCTTTTCTTTTACTTAAGTTAGGCCCAAATGAGTACCTTAACATAGGATCAAATATGATCCATAACCTTGGGTCCATTAACTTGGTCCATATATCTCAAGTAGGTGAATCACCAACTAGCTTAATTAAGTCAAGCAAGAACCTCAAGAAAATACTCCATTCTTAGTTCTTAATCCCTTAGATCTAACTTAAAACTTGTATATACTTGGTCACTTTAAACTTTAGATTCAAATACTAGCTTATGATCCCAAGTTTATATAGTTGTATCAAAGTTAACTTGGTCGGATCACATTAAAACGTATGGGAAACATCTATAATTCTATCTACACCTTTAATACTTGCATAACAAATCTCATTCGTTACCTATACCACGAGGTTATACCAAGTTCCATATAATTAGAACAAGTACAAGCAAAATATGGTATGTTGTATCCTCCCCCCTTAGGAACATTCATCCTCGAATGTTAGCATAATTGTCCAACCAAAACAAGTTCAAGACTAAGTTTAATACTCATGTTATCACATAGTACCTATATATTACACTTACTTATTATTTCCTCAATTCAGCATCTCAAACTTTTTCTTCGTATTTGAACAAATGGGGGTACTTGAATTTCATCGCTTCTTCAGCTTCCCATGTTATCTTTTCTACTTGTTGGTTTCTCCAAAGCACTTTTACAGAAGCTATTTTTTTATTCCTTAACTTCTTAACTTGTAGATCTACGATAGCAATAGGTATTTCTTCATGAGTGAGATATTCTGGAACTTATACATCTTTAGTAGAAGTAATATGAGATGGATCACCCATACACTTTCAAAGCATTGAGACATGAAATACTGGATGAACTATTGAGAGCTCTTATGGTAGCTCTAATTCATAAGCTACTTGGCCAAACCTCTGAGTAATCTTATATGGGCCTGTATAATGTTGACTTATTTTTCCTTTCTTACAAAATCCCATAACCCCCTTCATTGGTGACACCTTCAAGAATACCCAATCACCTATAGGAAACTCTAGCCCCCTTCTTTTAATATCTGCATATTACTTGTGTTGACTTTGGACTATTTCTAGCTGTTGTTGGATTTCTTTAACCTTTTCCATAGCTTGATGAACAAGATCTGGCCCGATCAAGGCAATTTCACCCACTTAAAACCATCCAATTGGTGATCTACACTTTCTTCCATACAAAGCTTTATATGGTGACATTTTGATGCTTGAATGATAGCTACTATTATAGATGAACTCAATTAGAGGTAAATGATCATACCAACTACCTTTAAAGTCTAATACACAAGATCGTAGTATATCTTCAAGTGTTTGAATAGTACGTTCTGCTTGTCCATCTATTTGAGGGTGGAAAATTGTAATTAAATTAATTTGTGTTCCCAAATTTCTTCAAAAAAACTTCAAAATTTTTTTAGTAAATTGAGCACCCCTATCTAATATAATAGAGGCTGGTACTCCATGTAATCAAACTATCTTTTTGATATATAATTTCACATACTTTTCGACTATGTAAGTGGTCCTAATCTATAGGAAATATGCTAATTTGGTAAGACCATCAACTATCACCCCTATGGAATCAAACTTTTGAGATGAGCGAGGCAAACTAGTGATGAAATCCATGTTGATCATGTCCCACTTACAGATTGAAAGATCCATACATTGCATATAATCCCCAGGCTTTTGGTGCTTTTCTTTAACTCTTTGATAATTTGGACATTTGGCTACAAATTTTGCAAATTTCTTATTTATGTCACCCCACCAATACATGTCTTTCATATTCTGAGACATTTTAGTAAACCCTGGATGGATAGAATACCTTGAATGTTGTGCCTCTATCATAATCCTCTTTCGTAGCCTATCTAACATTAGGCAGACAGAATCTATTTTGGCACTAAAGTACTCCCTCTTGTATAAGCTCAAATACCTTTATCATACCACATTGTACATTATCCTTAATCCATAATAGAATAGGATCTTCATATTACTTCTCTTTTACTTTGGCTACTATTGAAGATTCTGCTGCATTATGCATAATAAGCTCCTCATCTGGAGTTTCAAGAAGGTGAGCCCCTAAATTAACTAGCTGGTATAGATCTTTAGTCATCCCTTGTTGTTTTGTATCCTGACCATAAGTTCCCACCATAGCCTTATGACATAACATATCATCTACCTCATTTGGTTTTCCTAAATGATACAAGATATCAACATCATAGTCTTTTAATAGCTCAAGCCATCTTCGCTGCCTCAAATTTAGGTTCTTTGAATTAAAGATATATTGAAAACTCTTGTGGTCAGTATATATGTCAACATGAATCCCATAAAAGTAGTGATGCCATATCTTTAAGGAAAATATAACCACTGCTAGCTCCAGATCATGTGTTGGACAATTCTTCTTATGTGGCAGCAATTGTCTTGTGGCATATGCTATGATTTACCATGCTGCATCAATGCACACCCTAAGGAAATTCTTGAAGCATCACAATACACAGGATACTCTTCTGCGGCTTCTGGAAGTACCAATATAAGTGTAGAAGTGAACTTATTTTTCAAATCTTGGACTTCTTTCACATGCATCACTCCATTGAAACTTGGATACTTTGTATGTTGGATTTGCTAAAGGTGCAGAAATTAAAGAAAATCCTTCAACAAACCTTCTATAATAACATGATAACCTAAGGAAACTATGAATCTCTATAGGTGTTGTAGGTCTTGGCTAGTTCTTCACAACTTCTATTTTTGAGTATCAGCCTTTATTCTTTCATTAGATACAATATGACATAAGAATGCCATATATTTTTAACCAAAACTCACATTTAGAGAACATTTCATATAGCTTACGATCATGAAAAATCTGTAACACTTGTCGTAAGTTGTTGGCATTTTCCTTCTTTGATCTCAAATAAACCAGAATATCATCTATAAAAACTATCATGAAAACATCTAAGAATGGCTTGAACACCATATTCATCAAATCCATAAAAGCTGTGCGTGCATTAGTTATCCCAAAGGACATGGCTAAAAACTCATTATGACCGTACTGTATTCTAAAAGCTGTCTTGGGTTTGTCCTTCTCTTTGAGACTCACTTGGTTTTAACCTGACCTCAAATCAATCTTTGGAAAATACTTGGACCTTGCAACTGGTCGAATACGTTATCAATTCTCGGAAGGGATATTTGTTCTTAGTAGTTACCTTATTCAGTTGTCGGTAGTCAATACACATTCTCAATGATCCATCTTTCTTATGCACAAATAACACTGGTGCACCCTAGAGGACATACTAGACCTTATGATTCCTTTTTCTAGCAAGTCTTTAAACTTCTCTTTCAGCTCCTATAATTCTTTTGGGGCCATTTATATGAAGGAATTAAGATTGTTTGAGTACTTGGAATCGCATCAATACCAAACTCCACTTATCATTCTAGAGGCAAACCTAGAAGATCTTCAAAAAGTACATCGGGAAATTTATTTACCAGTGGAATAGTTAGAAGAGTTAGTTACTCTGCATCTGAATCTTTCTTTCTAATTAGATGATATATGTAACCATTAGAAATCATCCTTTTTGCCTTAAAATAAGAAATAAATTTACCTCTTGGCACACTAATATTACTCCTCCATTCAAGGACTGGCTCTCTTGGAAAATAGAAATATACCCTCTTAGTTCGGCAATCTATTGTGGCATAACAAGAAGCCAACCAATCCATACCTATTATAACATCAAAATCTACAATTTCTAACTCAACAAGGACAACCATTGTATTGTGACTAGAAATAGTTATTATACAATTTCAAAACACTCTCCTATCTATAATAGATTCACCAATCGGCGTAGACACTTCAAATGGCTTGACTAGCAATTCTGGTATTCTTTTGAAATCTCCAACAACTAATGGAGTGACATAAGATAATGTAGAATCCGGATCAATTAATTCATATACATCTTGTGAAAAGATGGACAATGTACCTGTAAACACATCCAGAGAAGCCTCTAAATTTGTCGATTCGCTAAAGCATATGTACAATTTTGAACTCTTCTAGAGTTAGCTGCTCTTTTAGCACCTCTACCATAACCCATAAGCTGTACACCCCTACCTACATATGGTATCGATGATGATGATACAACGACTGATCCAGTAGTTCATGTCATACCACCTATGCCCCTTTGTGGATGTTCTCTCTTTATATGCCCCGACATACCACACCAAAAGCAATCATTTTTCCTAAACTGACATGTAGCTAAATGAAGCTTTTGACATTATTTACATGGCCACCATGGAGGTCTTAATTGGATCATACTCCCTTTCTCTTGATACCCCATTGTTCATGAACTCTGACTCTCACTTCTTTGCCCAAACTGGTTGCCTTTATACCTTTAAAACTATGGTGGAGCACTAGATGTAGAATAAGAAGATAGTGGCCTAGGCGGTCTATTAGAAAACCGAGGCCTAAACTCTTCTTGGGATTCCATAAACTTCCCCGTAGATTTGGCCCTCTCGGAATACTCTCTTTATAATTTTTGTATTCTTATTCTTTGCCTTCGATCCTCTATTTTTTCTGCAAAAGCTTGTGTCCTGGCTATGTCTATGTTTTTATTTAGTGCAGCAATAGTACAATCTCTAACCAGATATAGATCCAATCAATCCACATATCGATGAACTCTATTATCCATAGTAGTTACTACATTAGGAGCATACCAAGACAAAGAGTTAAACTGGAGGCTTTACCTCCTCACGCTCATATTTCCTTGGTGAAGATTTAGGAACATATCTTCACAAGCCTCTCAGATCTCAAATAAAAGGTAATGATCAAGAAATATCATTTCCGAAGGTGAATCGATATCCCTAGATCATTTTTAGTCTTCATACCAAAATATAGCCTTCCTTTTGAATCTATATGCTGCTAGCTCAACAGTCTCTTTACCTGATACATGCATGATATCTAGAGCCCTTTGGATTTGATTAATAAAGTCATATGAGTCTTCATTAATATTTGATCCGGTGAATGTGGGAGGATCTAGCTTACGGAAACCTATGTCTGTAGGCTAGCTGCCCTATCTGCACCACTAGAACCTGAGGTTAGAATAGTTTCTCCTTGATCTTGTCTAGCAGCTACACAAGCCAACAATTGCACCATATTCATTTGATGTTGCTCAGTATCATTAATAGGTGGATTTGAGGATACAGTTCTTCTCCTTCTTAACTCTTCTGGAGATTGAGGAGTATAAGAAGTTTATGATACAAACTTAGCTTGAGCCTCACTTTGATTAACTTTCCTAGGTGGTGACTTACTGGTCCCTTCTTTGACAGCCATATCTATTCGCTTACTTGTATTCTTACTCTTTCTTGTAACCAAAATATTTACTATAATAAAAGAGAAAAAAATAGATTCAATAGCTAAGTATGACTTTACCTACAACATGAGCTCTATTACATGATCTAACATATGAAAAAAAAAGAGACAACCCCTAAATATCCCATTGCCTCCTGTTTATAGCTGTGGTGCACAAAACACCTATAAATAATACTCTACGTAGACATAACTTTGTAGAATCCCTAGGACAACCTACTTTAATACCACTTTTGTCACACCTCAAATCCTATTGGGGTGGACTGGCACCCATCGACATGAAGGCCCGAGAGAATCAATCCATGACCTTGTACTCCTTATGTAGGTAACTATAATAACCAAAGGTTTTACCATACATGGATATAATACATTGATGAGAAACAAACGACATGCTTAAAACTATATATATACTAGACTTGGCCATTAGGGCCATAACATTAAAAAAGATAAGACACTATCAAGCTTAACTTTACATTGGTCTACAAAAGCCTCTAAAAGATACATAGATATCTAATTAAGGTTGGGAAAAACCCCCACCTTACTCTTGACTACTGTAAAATACCAAAATATATAAAATAGACTTGAAAAGCCTCAAAACAGTCTGGAGCTCACCAAGAGCGGCTGGATATCCTGGGCTTCTCACTGAGAAGGTGTATTTACAAAATAACTTGTGCCTTAAGCATGAAATATAGGTCCCCTATAAAGGGCATCAGTACAAAAGTATGTACTGAATATGTAAGGCTAAAAGTAACCACACATGATATAGAAGCTCAATGAAAACCAGATATAAGTGTACAAATAGTGCTAGCAGACACCTTTATATATATTTGTAGGGTTAGGTACATTATATTCCTTTATTTATTTTACCTTTCTAACTTTATAATCTTTGTAAGTCATATGATACAAATGGCCAGCTAATCAGTGGTAAATAGACAAATCGGGATTGGCCATGCTAGGCTTACGCCCTTGAGCTTCCACCCATAAATAAATATTGGGATCAACCCGTGCTAGGATTATGCCCCTGAGCTTCTGCACAAATAAAGTATCAGGATTTTCCCATGCTAGGCTTATTCCATGACCACCCATTTAATATAGATTTGCATTACATAGTTTATTTAGCCTTTGAGATTGTTACTTTGGTGGTGATAACATTATGGTACCTTAAAACAGTAATCTACTAATAAGAAGCAATGTAAATGGGTACTGAATACAACAACAATAAAGTAGGGAGATGTTGGCACACAAATGAAGTGTTTAGGAGCTGAAAATAACACATGGGTCTTATTTGAGTAAACAGAGAACTCCTGAAATTTTTTAGTGAAAATAGACATGCAGGCTTAATAATAAGCACGTATTGAGGTGTTTTAACACGTTAGAGAGTGGGAACAAAGTTATTGGTTACATGGGATATAATACGCTGATATTAAGTATCACTTGTCATAGGATAGCCTTAGAAGCTTACTTGATGGAACAAATGTCCGATTTCATGCCAAAGAGTGCAAAATAGAGTATGACTTACATACCTGGTCGTACAACTCCTATACTAACCCAACTTGACTTCCCGCCTTTTGGATTACTTATCTATAGTAAAATATATGGTAAACTAATATTAGCATTCAACCAACACATTTGGGAGATTTAATTTTACCTAAATAGTGGCTGGGCAGTAAGCCATTAATTTATCAATCAAGGATGTTATTTTAACCCTTATTTTATCCAATTACATCTACATACCATACATAGTCATATAAGATCCTCTGACACAACTTTAGGTTCATTATACCTTCCAAACAATGCACAAAACAAAATAGGCAGTAGACGTATACTACCATTAGTTCGGTGGTGTACCACCACACCGTTCTTCTATATTTCAATATAAACTAATTAAACCTTTCCCCAATATCAACTTGGTAGCCCCCAACATATACACACAAAATAGTCCACAAAACAGCCCCAAATCCATTTTGTTGTAGCAATCAGTTATTGAACTCATCATTTATTGAGTTCTCAATAACAACACTTCCATAATTCTTTCACAAATTCATATATAATGAGAGCAAAATGGGGAAGTCACTTTACGTCAATTATGCAACTTATCCTTTAAATTTGAACTCCTCAAGAACTTCAACTTTC
Organism: Capsicum annuum; assembly: GCF_002878395.1. Classification (NCBI taxonomy): domain Eukaryota; kingdom Viridiplantae; phylum Streptophyta; class Magnoliopsida; order Solanales; family Solanaceae; genus Capsicum; species Capsicum annuum. The sequence goes on from NC_061117.1 coordinate 108,915,382, forward strand.
ACTTTCCTTCACACTTTAAACCCAAAAAGAAAAGAGATCTCTTAATAACAAAGAAAGTGAGCGAGAAGCTTGTTCTATATTCTGCCATAATTTAATAATTAAGAACTTATAACATTATTTCCTAATATTTTATGAGATAATTAAGCTAAACCAGAAGTGTTTTTACTTGCCTTGTCCTGCAAAGGTTGGGGGTTTCTTCAATAACCTTAGAAGAAGAATAGGGTAGATCTTTGTTGTTCTAGAGAAAGTAGAGAGACCTTTATTAAATATGGTAATTTTGTGACTTAGAATTAAAGGAAATAACCAGCCACTTAGCATTATAAATCCCCTATTTTTGGCCACCTATTTAGTAGCATTTTGGACCTCAAAATTGGTCAAATAGGTCAAAGTAGGTGATGCACCTACTCAAAGAGATCTAGTTGTTCAAAAGGTCAAAGTAGGTGATGCACATACTTGATTAAGTTCTTATTTGGGCTCAATTAACTTGGGCCTTTTTTAGAAGTAAGTGTTGGTCCATTTCTTCATTTCCTTTTCTTTTACTTAATTTAGGCCCAAATGAGTACCTTAACATAGGATCAAATTTGATCCATAATCTTGGGTCCATTAAGTTGTTCCATATATCTCAAGTAGGTGACTCACCAACTAGCTTAATTAAGTCAAGCAAGCACTTCAATAAAATATTCCATTTTCAGTTCTTATTCCCTTGGATCTTACTTAAAACTTTTATATACTTGGTCACTTTAAACTTTAGATTCAAATACTAGCTTATGATCCTAAGTTTAAATAGTTTTATCAATGTTAACTTGGTCGTATCACATTAAAATGTACGGGAAACATCTATAATTCCATCTACACTATTAATACTCGCATAACAAATCTTATCCGTTACCTATACCACAAGTCTATACAAAGTTCTGTATAATTAGAACAAGTACAAGCAAAGTATAGGATGTTATAGCTTGGAGCTTGGAATAGATTTTGGAAAGCCTTGGCACAAAGAATAAAGATCTCTTCTGTGTTATTTCCAAAATAGGCACTTTTGAGCTATTTTTATAATAGGCTAGTTTTGAAAAGGCAACTAATATAAATAGGTGACTTAGGTATTGCATTAGCTTAGTTTTTGATTATTATTTTTATATGATGTATTCATGAGACTCCATGGGAGTGTTTGAGTATTTAGAAAAACATTTATTGAACCTTGCTTAGAAATGGTGGTTGTGAGGCGGATCTAATACCCTTTATGGTCACTATAAGAAATTGGTGTTTGATTCTATAACATTTAGGGTTCTTCGAATTTGATACACTCATCTTTCTTTTCTTGTATTGTTTGCGTCTTGTTTCCTTAGGTAGTTTCTATCTTTGTATCTTGATTTTTATCATTTGATATCAGAGCTAAGCTTAATTTCATTCCTACAAAGTCAATCTTGAGTTTTTTTCTCTTGAAAATCGACAAAAAAGAAGTTTCAAAATTGAAAATTCAAAAAACAGTAGCATTCCCATTTTACCCCTAGGCCAAAACTTTAGGTCTTAGATTTTTGTGTGTTTTGGTGTTTCTAGTGTTAGATCCTTGTTCCCTAACACTAATAGAGTCTATATCTTTAATTTTAGCTATTTTTGGGTTGATTTGAGTTATCCATCATTGTTGAGCTTGAGTTGAAGAAACTTGAAGGTGGGATCTCAAATTTGGAAGGTTGTTGTTGAGGTTTTGGATTTGAAAATATGTTGGTTGTGTTTGGGAGTCAAATGTGATCTTGGAAAATAAAAAAATATTAAATTCCGAGGCCATTTGCTTAGGGTTCAAGTTTGAATGTTGTTGGTGTTCTTCATCATCTTCATATATTGTTGAAGAACATTCAAAAAGTGTTGTTTGTTTGAAAAAAAGGTGAGAGAAGGTGTGGAAATTATTTGTCTCAAAGAATATTCCAAGGATAATCCAAGTCTTTCAAATAAAGAAAAGGATTAAAAAGCATCAAAAGGGAATATTCTCAAGGAAGAAGACAAAGAAAAGTACAAGGAGGGGACCACAAGAGAATTCAAACTCTCTTGAGCTTGAAATAATAATTGAAAGGTCCAAATTCTTTGTATTTTTCCATCCATAGCCAATTTCAATACCTCCAAGATGAAGACTGATTGAATTCAAATTGGAAACAAGAAAATCTCCAAAACTTACCAACATTCAATGTTAAATTCAAGGCAACCATATCATCAACCGTCTAAATTACCTTAAAGCTCATATTTAGATTCTAAGTTTCTTTTGTTTGATTCTAATTCTAATTAATAACTAGTAATCACCTACTTAGTTTTGAATTAGTTATTGTATCCATTTTTTATGTCTTCTTTCTTTGTGTGCTTTTCTTATTTTAGTTCATCGTAACTTCTTTGGTTCTATTTCATAAGTAGATTTTTTCTGTGTCTTGAGTTGATAAAACAAGAATCCATTCCGTCTTCTAAAATGTATTTATTGATACCTTATTGGCCACTGTAGTATAATCAACTTTCAACATTCACCGCTCCAATTGTTAAGATTACAAAGGTGAGTTCATATGAGTGTTGGTGAGGAGCTTTTACTAGTAACCTTATTTGTTCATTTTGTAGGTACAAGGTGATATAAGGGGAACATATCTTCAATAGCCTCAGATAATTGTGACTATGACATGGGAGACTATGATTGTAGTGAAGAATATTATGGCTACGACAATGATGGAGATTATGGGGGCTATGAATATAGACATTATCAAGACATGGACAAGAATGAGGGTTACTATATTGAAGGAGAAAGTGATATGAATGAAGTGCCTAGTTCTTATAGTTAGTATGGGGATGATGAAGAGCCTTGTGAGAGTTCTTATAAAGAAGATGGGGCAAGTAAGAGGGCCTACACTTCCCACTCAAAATATCAAGGCAATGTAAAGTATAACCTTCTCCCTTATACACCTTATAAGAGCTGTGGTGAGAGTGAACATATGGAGTATGAAGATTGATATTCCTCGCCTTATAGTACTTCTTATTAAAGTCAAAGTGATGTGAATGGTTATACTAGATATAGTGGAGGTTGTCCTATGAGAAGAAGATAGTATGCATCTCCAAAGTCTAAGGGTACTATACCTAATTCTTCTTGTTCTAGTGCCCAAACATGTGGAAGCGAGAACCAAGGTAGAAATGACACATATAGTAGGAGTCATTGTCTTCCTACTCTATCTACCTTTAAAAGAGAAAAGGATCCCAAAGTTACCTTGATTGGGAATGGCAATGTGAGAGAGTCTTCAAGGATTATATTATGAGAAAAGCCAAATGTAGCTTGTTTGGCTTGCAATAAGTCCGAGATATATTATTATGCTTGATGATCGGTGTCATACAAATTACATCACCCCTTTTTTGGTTAACTATCTAGGGGTACCTCAAAAATCCTTGTCCTTCCTATATTCCTTGTGTGCCTATAGGGTTTCCAAGAGAGTGAAGGTTTTCTTCACACGATATAGATACTATGAAGAGGCTTGGTATGACATCATCCCATTGGAATATAGTCATTTATGCTTGGGAGCCGATTGGTTTGCACAATATTGAGTCTTGAATGTGCAAAATTAGACTAAGATAATATTAGACCAATGGGGAAACCATCTCTTTTCACTTACCATTCCTAAATATCAAGGCAAGATAGCTACATACTCTAAGCCAAATGAAAATGAGAGACACAATATTGGGAGGAGTAAGGATGTGTAAGGTGGTAATCTAAGAGAGGAAAAATAAGAGGTTGAAGGGAGTGAAGTGAGGGGGCTCCACCAAATCAGGATAACATTTTTTGTCCTTCTATTTATAAGGACATTTGTGTAGGTACCAACATGGAAAGTGGAGGAGGAAAAGTTATAAAAGAGAAGGAACCCTTTGAAGATTTGATGGGGGTAATCTTAGATGATTACAAATCTTGTGGAGGACCTTCACACCAAGGTTAAAAAGAATATGCTGAAGAACTTGAAGGTAAAATATCTAAATTTTACACTTTTGTTCATATGAGTGATGATTATGTAGCTAGTATCCCTTTGAGTGTGAGTAGTAGCTTACATATATGTAAGTCTATTGATTTTTTGAATCTTGTTGATGATTACATGTTGTGAGTGTGGATACACTAGTTGATCCTATTAATGACTAAATTGACTCTTCTTGTAAGATTGATTTGTGTCCACATACTGTTAAAGCCATTGTGCGTGTGGATACATTAGCTGATCCTATTGATGATGGAATTGAATCTTCTTGTAAGATCTATTTGTGTCCACCTAGTGTTGAAGCCATTTTGTTGAATGATAGTGCATCATCTTGTGGAAATTGTGTTGATCAACTTATGTACGAAAATAGTCCACCACTTGAGGATATGTGTATTGTAATCAATGGTCCTCAAGTGAGTGAAGAACTTGAAAGTGTTGGTAAAGAAAATAGGAGTGACCCCTAGAGCATGTTTTATAAAGAAAATTCTATGGATTGTCTTGCTGATAGGGATGATTATGTGTACAAAACTTCTTTGGAACTTGATGGATGCCTTTTAGATAGCGAACTTGCATGTTCTAAATCTGCCCCTGGGATAGATCCTTCTCTTTTTAGGTATAACATCTTGTTCAAAGATGGTTTAATCACTCCTAATAAACATAGTGATGATAATGATTTTGAAGGTATAGCTTGTCTTGAAGGTTATATCCTATATGCCAACCCACTATGGTGTGACAATATTCCTCCTAAAGATGGAAATTTTTGGAAGATGAAAGTACTTTTAAGGGAAAGAAATGTGAGGTCTTGGAAAGGGATAATCAATTGGATGATGATAACAATTATTTGCTTGAATGTTTAAGAAACCCAATAAGTGATTATTACTTTGAAAATTATTGTGGTTATGATCCTTTGTTTGAAACCCCATACTTATTTTATACATGTGAGGATGAATTGCTTGCTTCTTGTGAAGGCCTAAGTAATAATCCTTTTGATGTTAGTGGTGGTATGTGTCGACTTGAGGATTCTTCCATGGAAAGAGAAAGTATCCATTGTTTGGACATAGTCTCCTCTTCTACTTTGTGTGACCCTATTGTTGAGAATTCTCATGGTGTTGATCTTGGACCTAATGGAAAGTATCTACATGGTGACACCTTGGTTGAAGTTGACTTGAATGATACCTTTCTCTACTCTCTTCTTGATTTTGATGATGATTATACTAATGAAACGAGTATGTGTTATAATTTGGGTGAAACCTATGGGGAAAAGAACTGTTGTCTAGACTTGTGTCTATGGCCACTCTTTCCATTCGACCCCGATGCTAAATTTAAATATGGTGATGTTGGCATACCCAACTTATTTCTTAGTCCACATGACAAGCAAAGTTTTAATGAGGGTGTTGGTATCCTTACCTATGATGGAAAGTCTTTCTTAGGGATTCACAACCCACTCGAGGGACCAACCTTGTGCAAGGGAAAGAACTCCAACCAAGATGAAGAATTTTTAAAGAAGAGGAGCATGAGAAGCTCCAAGAGAGTTCACCATTGTGTGCTTCCAGTCTTGACCCATGTTTTATCACTTTTAGGTCAAGGTAAAAGTCTTCTTTTGAAACTACTTTGGATAAACTCCATTTGTGTGATACCCTTCTTTAATATGTGTGTAGAGACGATAACCTCCTTTTCAAAGGTGCTTGAGAACTTGAGGGCAAATGTGTCATTGCCTCCTTTGTGTATTGTTTTTGCATGTGCATCCTTGTTTGACACACTTGTGCTCATTTTGCATAAATTCCAACTTGTGGATGCCAAGTTGATGATTGGCTTAAAAGGAAGAATTCATATATTCTTAAATGTCTTGATTCCATCATCTTGTGCTTTATGTGCTATATCTTTTGAGCCAAACAGAATTCTTATGGATGATACCACCTTGGATGAAGTCTTTACACTTGATTCGTTCCTATACTACCTCTATGCTTATGATGACATCCATGATAATTTTGGATTTGCCATATATGGAGGTAGTATATTTGTTGGTTGGTCCTTTTGTTTGAGTGACATTGCTATATGCTTTTCTTGGACTTTAGTATCAATTGAGGCACCACTCTTGATGTGGTCTTTTAAATTGGTGATGAAGCAATTGTGTCTTATGGATTCTTAGGTAAAGGTAATCTTACCTTTTGGATCTAGTGATGCCATTATGACCATTGTGGTTTCCTTACCTCTTGATGATTTTCATAGCCAACTCCTTTGTATATTTTTCAATAGATTTCTAATGTTTAACAAGAAGGATCTTTGGTTATATTTAAAGCATGTGTAACCTTGACATGATGAAATCCTTTCTTTGCTTTTTCAAGGTATGGATTCGAGGTCGAATCCTTTTCGAGAAGGAGTGGATGATCTTCTCCTGACCGGCCTTAAAGATTTTGATCACATCATTTGAGGTCAACACAAAGAGGTCTGAGCTATCTCAACCAAAGATCTCAACAATGCACTAGGAGGACCTTCTTTAAACTCCTAAACCCATAATCCCATGTGTAGATAATTGCTTGGAGATTGGAACGTATTTTGTAAAGCCTTGGCATAAGGAATAAAGAGCCCTTGTAGGTTATTCCATAATAGCCACTTTTGGGCTATTTTTATAATAGGGTAGTTTTGAAAAGGAAACTAATATAAATAGGTGCCTTAGACATTTCATTAACTTAGTTTTTGATGATTATTTTTACATGATGTATTCATGAGACTCTATGGGAGTGTTTGAGTGCTTGGAAAAGCATTTTTTAAACCTTTCTTAGAAACGGTGGTTGTGAGGAAGATCTAATCCCCTTTTCGGTAACCGTAAGAAATTGGTGTTTGATTTTATAAGATTTAGGTGTCTTTGAGTTTGATACCCTCGTTCTTTCTTAATTCCTTGTAGTTTCTTATGTAAATTTATCTTTCTTTTCTTGTATTGTTTGCGTCTTGTTTCCTTAGGTAGTTTCCATCTTCATATTTTGATACGTATCAAGAGGTAAATGGTCAAATCACACAGAAATAAATATTTCACAAAAATCACAAAAAATTAGGTCTTTACATGTTATTTCTAAATCAAGGTCATAAATATGTTTAATAGAACCTTGCTTTCTTTAAACTTCTTTTGAGATTTAATTTCTGTTTTACTAGATTATAAAACTCGACCACAATTTGCAACTTCCTAAAGTCTCTAAATAATTCTTTATCTTTAAGATACATGTTTTTCTTGGTGTTTTTTCTAGTAATAAAAATGCTTCAACTGGTTTGAATGAGTAACATGAGTGCTAGTTTATGTATGGAAATATTGATTTCATTCTCTCTTTATTCAGAAATAAAACTTGTTCTAGTTATATTCTTATGCTATTATGTGTCTGCACTACAATCTTGATTTGTGTGGACACTAATATCACATAATATTTTCATTTTGTTATAATCATAAGGCATTATCAAAAACTTAAATGCTTGATTATGTGGATTTATTTCATCTTTTTTTAGCTGAATTTGTATGTAATCTTTCTCCCTTTCCATTCCATTATATGTTAAATCTTGAATATATTTTGTTTTATATTAAAGGCTCTTAATGTGATAATTTTTTGTGAAATGTTGGTTTAATTCTTATTCCATCTGTTCCTATTCCCTTATTTATTCTTTTGTACATGAACTTCCCATTAGAGTCAAAATGGACTCCACCTCTTGCATTTCCTCGATGGGTTGTTTGAACCCAATATCATTTTGAGTTAAGTCTCAAAACCAAGACCCCAAAGGATTTCTGCTATGTTGTAATATACAGGCTATACATATGATATACTATGAAAACAATGTCAGAAGAAGCATATCCATGAAAGAGAATATACTATACGGGTTAAAATAAAAGAACATGATTAAATGATTGGTGTCAAATCATGTATATGACACACAAAGATAGTATACAGTCAAGTGTAGAAACAGTAAATAGGCCGAAGCCCATTCAAATTGGAGATACAACCATGAAACGGGCTAGCAACCCAATCTTTATCCGTTTTTTTCCTTTATTTATTGTATATAAATTCTGTACAGATATTCATTCTAGCAATTAGAATTCTCATGCAAGTTGGTATAAGTGTTTACACTAAATGGATCCAATTCAAATCATTTTTCTCTTAAACCAAGTTTACTCTTTTCATAAAATTGTTGAATTTGTTAACGGTGTACTCAAATAATAAAGAAATCAAATTGCTTACTTCTTTTATGCATGTTCAAACTTTTTCCTTGAAAAGAATTAATAAACAACCCATTTTTATCAAAGTTAGACAAGTTATATTCAAATAGACTGAATAACCATGAGTTCACAGTTACTCTTGTTGCCTTTTTCGAATAGATCAAATAATCACAAGTTAGTAAATACTCTCAGTGCCTTAAAACGCTTTCAAGAGTATTATTTTGAACCACTCACCTAAATTTATTAAACTTTGCAATCTTTTCTATTTTAAATATTTATGTTTTTAAATATTCTCTTAAGTTTCCTTAATCATATTATGTGGCATATCTATTTTAATTAAATTTGAAACTTTTTTAATTTTTCAAGATTTATCAAGTTGAATACCATTTTCCTACATAACACCCCCAACTAAAACCTTGCTCGTCCTTGAGCAAATTATGTACACATACAAAATCCAACATTTTCTACAAATGGTACTACTAGAGAATTAAACACATACTTCTTTTGGAAAACTATCTTTCTCTCATGATATTGAAAAGTATTGACACAAGTATATACTATCAAACATTAAATTCACAAGCTACAAGCCTCATGTATTCATTAGTTTATACCAAATCAAGCATATGCTTGTAGATATCAGCCTAGGTTAACAAATGTTTTCAATAAATGTGATCGAAAGAATTCACAACAAGAATATCCCTTTTATCATGATGCAATCATGTTATAAACAAGGGATTAAAATAAATCAATCTCACTCTCAAAGTAGATCATGCACACGAGTACCATACCATAGGCTTGTTAATATTTCTTTCAAGAGTAATCTATAATATAAATAGAATAAGGGCAGTATATATAGGGTGTTAGGGCATTTTGGGTTGGATCTAAGTTATCTAGGTTAAACTAGGTATCATAGGTCTTTTTTTCCCTTTTCTATGCCTAGGGCGGTGTCATAGGCCATTAAGTTGGACAATTTTGGTTTTTCCATTTAGCCTAGGGCACTTAGGGTGGCACCCAGGGCCTTTTGTAGTAAATTTTCTTTTCGTTTTTCCTTTATTCCACCTCTGTTAAGCTCCTATCTTAATCTACAATCTTGAAGAATCTTTGTATCACTATCCACAACTTTTACTTAGACTTCAACACTCTAATATCATTCAGTTATGCTCCAAAATAATGCCAATTCCATCACTCCTCATCCTACACACCAAGACAAGCTATGCAAGTGTATTTAGTATAAATTCAAATGAAAATCATATGAAACAACTAAGATGTAAGGCATACTATAGTATAAAATCATGAATTATAGCCTCACATCACCCCTTAACTCATAATCCATGTTATTGAGCTATTAGAATTGTTAAAAATCCTATCTGAGTCTCTTTGATATGAATGTTGAATGAAGTTAAACTTCTCAAGTTTAAAACCTCCAAAATATTAAATCTTACTTAAACGTAACCAAAATATGCAAGAACAGGAAACCTAGACTGGCACAACAAAAATACTCCATACTAACTATGTGAAGGGCCAAAACAGGGAAACATATGAAATTTATGAAACTGACCTGGATGGTCAATACATCTGTAGCAACCATCTAGGGAGGATGTCACTTCCTAAAAAAATATTATAATAATTGTGAAGTTTAAAAGATCTTAACATAAGATAATATTTAGTATAATTTGCTAGCAAATTTAGGCCTGACTAAAAATAGTTAAAGGTTAAAAATTTCCAATTAGGAATTCATATGATCGCTAGATTAATGATAGAAGTGTTTCAATCTATAGTTGTGGACCCTTCCCAAAATAATCAAAAAAGAATCTTATGAAAATTCATTTGTAGTCAGCATAGGAAAAAAAGCTTACATTATAAATTATTATCAAACTTTTCAATATGAAAAGATAACTGGTTCACGACATGCCATGGTTTTATGGCACTTTCGATGCTTAAAATGGTGAAAATATATAAATATTTAGGCCTTTTTGTCAGACTTAATGTGTGTTTTGTATATGTTATAGGTGAATTAGGTTGAAAGTGGTATGGATCAAAATAGATGAAAAAGCTCCAGAAAAAGCTAAGTATGGATTGGCTAATGAGTTGTTTAGTCACCTAACAACTCGTGACTCAAGTCATCACATGAACAGTGAGTGATATTGACTTTAGGAGAAACGTGGCGACTGAATATGACTCATGATGAGTGACTACGAGTCATGGCATGGAATCATTCTGAGCACATTATCCAAAAGTCCTGAAAGTTAACAAGTGAGGTTCTACTGGGCATGAGTGAAGCACAAGAGTCGCAATGAAAGATAAAAACTCATAATGGAGAGTAATTATTAGCATGGATTAGAAAATACTAAAGGTTGAAAGTCTCTGGAGTCATTACGACTCCTAACTAATAACTCATTACATCTTAGAATGAGTCATGACCACTGAAGATAAAAAATATCTACAATAGCAGTTAACAAGTTATTACCAGACATAATGACTCATTTCCAGAGGCGTGACCACTGCCGACCTAGTTTTCTATTTTGTTAGTTCCTTTGTTATTTTGAAACTCTATAAATAGCCTTTTAGTTCTTATGTAATTGTTTACATACTTTTGACATAGTTTTGTACACTTTATACTCTTGTTCTTTATTTTTGGGATTATTCAATTTGAGATTTTGGATTTTAATTTTTCATTCTTGTGCAATTAATTCTACGCTTTTTTCATTGAATCCATGAATTGTTGCATAGCTATGAGAAACTAACTTTCCTAACTAGGGTTGTAGGAACTTGGTGGATGAATGATGCAGGGAAGTGTGAGATTTGGCTAGATCAATATTTACACGTGTATTGTGATTTACTTAAAGTTAATTTCTTTCTTAGTAGTGGCCGATTATAAGAACCAACATGTATTTGAGGTCATCTTCACGAGAGAGATCAGGATTGGGATAAGGGAATTATGACAGTGATTCAAGGATATTAAATCTCATCTAATAGCTTGAGACCTATATGGTTATAGCAAAACTGGGATCGTAGACAAGGGATAGTAGAGTGATACCCTAAGACTCTGAAGGTAAAGGGTGAGATTTACCTATGAGTCCATAAAATAGTTGGTAATACCTAGCCTATCAGATTCTGCACGTGAGACGGTGAGATAGTACAGTGAAACATGAGAAACTTATGGAGTTAGAAAGCCAGGGGGAACATAGTCCTAGTGTTCACCTTAAATTTTTTACAACCAAAAGCATTCTTAGTTTGTTACTTGTACTGATTATTGCAAACCCTCTATTTACTTTTCCTCACTTTTGAATACTTTAAAAAAGTTTGAGCTACGAGTTTGACCTATTCCCTATGGAATCGACCCCAACCTAGTTGGCTTACTTTATTTGACATCGACCACAATATACTTTCTTGGAGGATTAGTTTTGCGCTACATAAAATTTTGGCATCGTTGTAGAGGAATATGGTTATAGAGTTGTAGATTGAAATTACTGCAATTTTTAGTTTTAGTTTTTTGTTCTTCTTTAGGTGTATTCCTAACAGTAGGAGTGAATGCAATTCCTTACTCCCACTAAATCCTAACCCTGAGAGAATTCTATACCCTAATTATACGATGACAGAATGTATACGTAAAGACCATATTGAAGGGGTTTAATATGATCCTAATATTATACCCGCCCCTCCACCTTTTAGAGTTCAGGACATTATTGATCAACAAATGGAGCAACTATTAGCAGAAATTGCTAACTAGAGGAAGGAAGCAAATTTTTAGTATGTAGCTTGAGAGGCAAATCTAGCAAGGTAGAGACAAGAGGCAGATCATTGAGCTGCACTTAATGGAAATAGAGATAGATTTAGAGGTGGTAGAGCTCAAGTAATCACAACCTATAAGTTATTGCAACCAGATAAAGATCCAAAGGAGGACTTGGGGTGCATTGAGCCTGTTGAGATAAGAGCTATCATTCCTCCTGTATTTCCATTGAATATAAAGTTCGATGTCATTAGTGCTATGATACCATTGTTGAACCTATAGGGTATATTTGTGGGATTTCCAACTGATGATGCAAATATGTACCTCACAAACTTTATCTGGATCTGCCCTTCATACACTATACCGGGGGTAGATTAGGGGGCTCTCAAACTTAGGTTGTTCCCTTTCTCTTTAGCCGATAAAGATACATTATGGTTAGGGGAACTTCTTTATAGATCCATTACTACTTGGAACGAGTTGTAGAGATTGATTCATACTATTTTTTTCTCTAGACAAGATGCTACAATTGAAAGATGAGATATATAACTTCAAGTATTTGCATTCTGAGTTGATTTATGAGGCATGGTTTTGGTGTAACAAGAATTTGATGATGCTACCTAACATCTAATTTTGGAACAAAATTTGTTAGAATTATTCCATAGAGCCCTATACACTATTTCTAGAGCTATGACATACACTGTTTTTGGTGGGGCATTCACGTTCTTGCACTGGAAGGTAGCATCCGATATGATAGGTCAGATCTCTCTCACCAATTAAGGGTAGAATACTTAGGAGGCAAAGAAAGGCATTGGAACTTATGCTATTGGTGCCTCCAGGAAGCACAAAGTTATCGATAGCACAGTGGGACAAGAGGTTACTTAACTAAGGACAATAGTTGTGTTGTTTTCTTAAAAGTTCACAGTATTGAATTTTGAAAAGGTAAATGCAACGGGCTCATAAGGTAAGGCCTGTAGATCATATGATTTTTATTTATAATAAGAGGCAAAATATCTGGACAGAGAATTAGCTACTTTTTGAGACAAGGGGCAAGGAAACAAAGGTTGTAACTAAAATGGGGATAGGTACAGAGATCAGAGTAGAGAACAAAATGATGAATAGAGACATAAGGATTACTACAAGGAGAAAGGGGATAGATATGTTCAAATAGGCAGTCGAGATAGTGAATCAAGGATGGAGGTGATATTGTCCAAGCAAGTCATGGACCAGGAAAGTTACCTTAAGGAGATTAAGGCAAGTATTTTAGGTTTGAACTATAAAGTAGAATAGCATGATACTATAATCAAACAGTTGGATCAATAATTCAGTAAAATATCAGCAACCTAAATCAGAGGTAGTCGGGTACCCTTCCAAGCAATTTAGTGCAAAACCCTAAGAACGATGGTCACTGTCTTGCCATCACCATTCAAAGTGGTAATACAATGGTTGACACCCTTGATCATGGTTGATGATCTAAAGAATGATAGCATTAATGTAGATGAGGCAACCAAAGCAGAGTCAGAGGAAGTAATGACTAATACAAATTCATTAAAACTATCGACATGTGTTGAGAAAGAAGTTGCTAGGGATAAAGGTAAAGGTAAGGTAGAGAAGCTAGTGTTGAATACTATCCCACATCCTTACCCATCTTTTCCTCGACATTTGAGAAGAAGAAAGAGGAAGGAAAGTGCTATAAGTTTTTGTCTATGCGAAAGAAGTTATATGTTAACATTCCTCTTATAGATTCTATAGAGCAGATGCATGACTATGCGAAGTTTATGAAGGACATAATCACTTAGAATCGATAGTAAGATTTAAGCCCATGGATAATGTGCATCATTGTAGTGCCGTGTCTACCCTATCGTTAGTGGAGAAAATGAAGGACCTAGAACATTCAGCATCCCATGCACTCTTGGGTCCTTTAATATCTATTGAGGATTACATGATTTACAATCTAGTATCAATTTCATGCCATTGGTGGTATACAGACATTTGGGGTTGGGGCACACAAACCTACATCCATGAGACTGTTGATGGCCAATCGAACTATTGGGAAATCAGTTGGTATTTTGTGTGATGTGTTGGTGAAGGTTGCATCCTTTATATTTCTGGATGACTTCATGATCTTAGATTCAGAGGTGGACTTTAAAGTCCCTATTATCTATAGAAGGCCTTTCCTAGCCACGGGAAGGCCTTGGTTGACATGGAGATGGGGAAGATGAAGTACAAACTCAACAATGAGCAAGTCACTTTTAATATTAGTCAATCTATGCGACAACCAAATGATATGAAAGTGGTGTTCCTTATTAATACTATTGATGATGATAAAGTGACTTATCCAAGTGAGGAGAGACTAGAGGTTGAAGCATTAGCATTCGTTATCATGAATTTTTATAGCGATGGCATCGGTGAGTATGACGAGATGGTGAGCATATTATATGGTAGAGGTTCATACAATTATGTTCTGAAGAAGCTTTATTTGGATCTAAAGAATAGAATCACTCCTCTAGATTCACTATCTATTGAGAAGACACCTGTCTTAGAGTTAAGGCCCTCTCATCACATTTGTACTATGAATTTTTAGGGGCCGACAACACCTTACCAATAATTATTGCTGCTAATTTGATAGAGGTACACGTTTAGGCATTTCTATTAGTGTTGCAGAGATTCAAGAGGGCCATTGGATGGACCATTGTAGATATTGAGGGGATCCCACTAATATTTGTTAATATAAAATATAGCTCAAGACGGATTACATTCCTTGCATTGAGCATCTGTGTTTGTTAAATCCTTTAATGTAGGAAGTAGTAAAGAAGGAAATTAAAGTGCTTAGATGATGTAGTGGTTTAACCCATTTTGGACAACAAGTGGTTAAGCCCAGTTCAAAGTGTTCCTCAGAAGGGTAGGATTACTGTGATCCTTAACGAGAAGAATGAACTTATGTTCATGAGATCTGTTACTAGATAATGAGTGTATATGGATTATCGAAAGATGAACACTTGGACTAAAAAGGACCATTTCCCTATTACTTTTATGGATCAGATGCTTGACAAGTTAGCAGGTAGGGGTTGGTACTATTTTCTTGATGGGTACTCGGGTTACAATCATAATTCTATTACTCCTAAGGATCAGGAAAATACTACTTTTACCTACCCTTATAGGACTTTAGCATTCAAGAGGATTCCATTTGGATTATGAAATGCTCTCACCACCTTTAAGAGATGTATGATGTCAATATTTTCTGACAAGGTGAAGGACACAATAGAGGTCTTCATGAATGATTTTTCAGTAGTCGAGGACTCTTTTGATGACTGTTTGGCCTATTTGGAAAGTTTGCCCCAGAGTTGTGAGGAGTGAAACCTAGTATTGAATTGGGAGAAGTACCATTTTATGGTAAAGGATGGTATTGTACTTGGGCATAAAATCTTAAAACAGGGATTGATTTGGATAGAGAGAGGATTAAGACGATTAAAAAATTGCCTCCCCCAATCTTAGTCAAAGGTATCCAACATTTTTTGGGTCAAGCTGTCTTCTATAGGCAGTTTATCATGGACTTTTCTAAGATTTCTAATCCTCTTTGCAAGATTTTAGACAAGGAGGTGAATTTTATGTTTGATAATGCATATTTCAAGTCTTTTGAGTTCCTTAAGGAGTGGTTATTTTGGCTTCTATTATTGTATCCCCTAATTGATCTTTACCATTTTACGTAATGTGAGATGCGATAGGAGTGGCCTTAGGTGTTGTATTTGGACAGAGGTGTGAAAAGATCCTTCACCTAATCTACTATGCTAG
Organism: Capsicum annuum; assembly: GCF_002878395.1. Lineage (NCBI taxonomy): Eukaryota > Viridiplantae > Streptophyta > Magnoliopsida > Solanales > Solanaceae > Capsicum > Capsicum annuum. Next base: position 108,931,079 of record NC_061117.1, read on the forward strand.
CGAGGCATTAAACTTCACATAAAAGAACTATACAGTTACTGAGCAGGAGTTGCTTACGGTGTGTTTTTCCTTTGAAAAGAGTCAATCTTAGTTGATTGGGACCAAAGTCATTGTCCATACAGACCATGCAGCTTTGAGGCATCTTATGTAGAAAAAGGATTCCTAGACAAGATTGATACATTGGGTTCTCTTTCTACAAGAATGTGAATTTAAGGTAATAGATCAGAAGGGCACAGAGAACCAGGTTGCTGATAACTTGTCTTGCCTTGAGGAAAAGGCAATGAAAAAACTAGGGGGATGAGCTTGACATAGATGATACTTTTCCAGTTCAGTGGTTCTTGGCTGCATTTCAAGAATTAATCTCGTGTTTTGCTGATTTTTTCAACTATTTGGGAAGTGTTCTTGTACTAGAAGACTTATCTTTCGAGCAATGTAATAGGTTTATGGATGAGGTGAGGATGTTTTTCAAGGATTAACCTTATATTTTTTGGATTTATGTGGATGATGTTATTTGGAGATGTATTTTTGAGGTGGAGATGATGAGCATCCTTGAGGCTTGTCATTCATCACTAGTTACGGGTCATCATAGCAAAACCCGTGCAACCCACAAGATTCTGCATTGTGGGCATTATTAACCAACAATCTTCAAGGATTATCATGACCATACATCATCCTATTACAATTGCTAGCGTCAAGGAAATATTTCACTATACCATGAACTCCCCATGACACCAATTTTAGATTTAGAGGTATTTTATGTTTGGTGGATTGTTTCATGGGTCCGTTTGTGAGGTCCTATTGAAAGAAATATATTTTAGTGGCGGTTGACTATATAACTAAATGGGTGGAGGCAGCAGTGCTACGCATCAATGAAGGTAGAAGTGTCTCCTGCTTTCTGAGAAAAAACATCATTTCTTAATTTAGCACCCCACGTGTGATCATAAGTGATGGTGGGTCTCACTTTTGCAATTTCTGTTTTAAGTCCCTTCTTGAGAAATATGGTGTAAAGCATAAGGTGGCAACACCTTACCATCCTCAGATGAATGGGCAAGTTTAGGTCTTTAATAGAGAGATCAAGTAATGGCTGGTCTACGAAGTTGGATGATGCATTGCTGTCCTATCAAATAGCTTTTAAGACTCCCATACGTGCCTCCCCATATCAGCTTATTTTTGGCAAAGCATGCCACTTTCTAGTCAAACTTGAGCATAAGAAACTATTGGAGTTGAAAAAAGTTAAATTTGGAGTGGCATGATGCAGCACCATTGAGGCTAAACAAGGTGAATGAGTTGGATGAACTCCGAATCTGTGCTTATAAGAGTTTTTCCAAGTACAAAGTAAGAATTAAGCTTTATCATGTTAAGAAGATTGAGAAAAAAGTATTTGAGCCTAGTGATTTGGTCTTGTTGTATAATTCTAGACTCAACTTGTTTCCTGGAAAGCTGAATTCTAGATAGTATGGACCATTTACCGTGCTTCAGGTATTCCCACATGCTGCTATTTAGTTGGAGCATGATAGTGAACCCCTATTTAAGATAAATGGGTAAAGGATGAAACGCCATTTCGGAAAACAAGATGAGGTAAAAGTATGTGATGATATGGGCCTTGGTGAACCTGAGTAACCAAGGCTATTGCGTCATGCCATATCATTCAACCAAGCACTACATGGGAGGCGACCCATGGGATATTTGGTGAAGTTTGAGTATCCAAACTAGCCATATCGTGTTTTGATATTAAATCAAGTGTTTCATGGGAGGTGACCTATTTCTTGTACTTACTAAATTGTAGAGTAATTTGTGTGTTTAGTGTGCAGGGCTGAAGATTGTAGAAAAAGACAAGAAAGTTTTCTTGCACTAGGTCCCCACTACTCTCTTAATGAGTTATGATTACTCCTAATAACTCTTTATCAAGGTCGTAGGATGATGGTGCTCAGGCCACTCCCAGGTATTTCGTCTTTAGAGTCATATAACTCTCAAAACGAGTCATTGTCAGGGACAATGACTCGTTACGATAAGTCATTATAACTAGAGAGCCAAGTAAGGTTCCAGTCATCATGGGGTAGTCAACAACTCGTAACCAGTGGGCCGTCCGGGTCGACCCGATCAAAAACCAGTATATTAAATGGGAAATTAAATCCCATTATTGATTTTCTACCCATTTGAAACATTGAGTCATCCTCCATTCTCCAAAACCTTTTCATTATCATTTAAATAGGACCCCAAATTCACCCCTATACTTACATTTAAAGAATCCAACTCTCCCAAAGTTAAAACTCTCAAGAACAAGGCCAATTTATATTTTTGAACATAATGTAATCCAGAAGTATAGGAAATTTTGAGCCTTATTGAAGTACCAACTTAAACATCAAGAACATTCAACTTAGTTGAATTGTTATTTTGGATTCTTTGAAAGTAAATGAATTGAAGTGCTACATCCAACTATCTCATCATCTCACATGTAGAATCTAACAAGCTTTGTATTACAAACTATTTTGTGGGCTCATAGGTAAATGTCACCCTTTACCTTGTAAGTCTCAAGGTGACACTCTACTATCCCTTGTCTTCGATCCTATATTAGCTATCACCTTGTGGGTTTCAATCTATTAGAAGAGGGTTGATAGCCTTAAATCACTATCGTAATCCACTTTGCCCAATCTCAACTCTCTTGTGCAGATGATCACGAGTACTGGCTGGTTTTTAGAGTTGGCCACCACTATAAGAAAGCAATTAATTTGAAGGAAATCACAATATATGTGTAAATATTGATCTAGCTGAATCTCACACTTCCCCTACTTCGTTCTTCCACCAGGGTTCCCAAAACCCTAGTTAAACAAGTTAGCCACTCATGGTTATAAAATAATTCAGGGAATTCAATGAAGAAAGCATAGAATTAATTGCACAAGAATGAAAGAGTAAAATCCAAAGTATCAAATTGATTAATCCCAAAAACCAAGAACACGAGTATAAAGTGTGTAAAATTATGTCAAAAGTACGTAAACTATTACATTATGACCCAAAGGGTATTTATAGAGTCTCAAAATAATAAAGGAAACCTAACAAAATAAAAATTGGAAAACTAGGTCGGCAGTGGTCACGCATCTGGCAATGAGTCATTATGTCTGTTAACAACTCGTTAGCTTTGTTCATAACTCTATTTTGTCTTCAGTGGCCATTACTCATTATGAGATGTAATGAATCATTGGCTAGGACTCGTGATGACTCTAGTGACTTTCATATTTTAGTATTTTTTCTCCATGCTCAGAATGGCTCTCCATCATGAGTCATTATCTATCATGACTTGTGAGCTTCACTCGTTTCCATTAGAATGTCACTTGTCAATATTCAGGGCTTTTGGTTAATATGCATGATTCCACGTCATGACTCATTATCACTCATCATAAGTCGTATTCAGTCTCCACTTTGCTAAAAAATTTATCCTTCCTTAATGTTCACATCACGCTTGAGTCATGAGTTATTAGGTGACTAAACAACTTGTTACCTAGTCCACACATCTTTTTCTAGAGATTTTTCATCTATTTTTGATCTATATTACCACCAACCTTAATTTACCTGCAACATACACAAAACACACATTAGATCCAACATAAAGGCCTAAGTATTTACATAATTTCCCCGTCTTAAGCATCGAAAGTTCCATGAAACCATGGAATATCAACAACCACCACTTAGAATGGTTGGATGTCTTCAGGAAAAAACTATAACACAATACAAGAACATTTTCATGTCTTCAGGCACAACAATAACACATTACAAACACAATGCTTAACCAGGAAGAACCTAAGGTGCCTACGACAGTTAATTTCACTTTTAAGCTCAAAAGCATTACCCCCTCCTACTTTTACTTTCCAAAACTAACTATGTGGATCCATGAAGCACAACAACATGACACAAAGGAATAAGGTTATGTACTTACATTAGTAACAGACATCCATACATATATACAAACTACATTACCCAAAAAAAAAACTAGTAGTTAGCAACACAACTCATACACCCTTACATCAAAGAAGTCCCACTCAAATAAAGTTTACACATTATTGCAGGGACCGTCACAAAATACTTACACTCAGAAAGAAGTTCCAATAGTGTGCATAGAATACCATCGGCTTGCCTTTATTTTATTCACCCTAGTTTTTGGACAGTCAAATTAGGATCACAATAGGACTTTACTAAGCATGTACCAAAGGCTTGGGTGATGGTATGGTACATATGGGGTAAAGTGACTATGCCTCCTTGGCACTACAATTAATTTTTTGGGCCCACTTCTTAACAAACTTTTCTTTTATTCCACTATTATTTCTTTCTTTTTATTCTTTTAATACACTTTCAATTTGGGTGTGGTGTCTTTTATTCTTTCTTCTCTATTTTTCAATTTTTCTTTTCTTTTTTTTCCTACCACTCCCAACCCTATTTTATTTTCTCTTATTTTACCCTTCTTTATACACACTTTATATCATGCACCCCTATAATAGCCACCCTCAACTTAGGTGATTTGCCAAAGTTAAGATGTACAATGTTCAAAGAGGACCAAGGACAAAATAGGTTCATTATGAAATAAATGGGAAGGTGAACGCTATAAATAATAAAATAAGTCTATATGGCTAAAAATTGGGATTAAGGGATACTTATTCACATTTGATTTGTCATTTAGGTTATATGTGGACTAATTTAGGCTCAAATATGGAGTTTCTCACTCTTTTTGCTTCTCTTCCTCTTTTTCTTTGGCCTATTAACTTCCTCAACTCCAGTAATAGTGTTTATCCCACCAACTCCCTCTATATTAGGCACATCCTTCTTAACGATCTCTTTAATAGTGGGCATCGACGAAAAAGGTCTGGTATGCATCCCTCAATCACGGTTTGGAGCGTAACCATCCCCATATATATGACAAAAAAATTGAGAGACTAAACACCCACTAGTTTCTAGACAATCCACTTTTCAAACCCATTAAATCGAGTCTCCATTTCTCTAAACTCATCTCTAATATCTCACTGCACCAATGGACGAACCCCACTCTCTCTATATTCTTTACTTTGTTCTCAAATAAGGCCTAAATATATAGTACTACATGGTCAGATAAATTGATCAACTCATGGAATATCTAGTACTCCCTTATATAAATATATCAATGTCAATAAGCACGAGAATGCTAGGGGAGTATCAGGGCTCACCGCCCTATTACAGATCTCACTTGCTATCCACTTGGCTACATAATACTCATAGAGCTTCATGATGCCTGTATTTATGGTGGATTTGCATGGACTCAATATACTCTCCTTGTATATGGGATTCAATATATGATACACAAGCGTCTACTTAGCCTTCTCTATTAAGTTTAGGCTCACCTTCGTAATCCAAGATAAAGAGCCAACTCTTCTAGCCACTCAAGGAGCCTTCTCCTTCTCCATAGCAATAATTCTGGACATCCATAAAAAATGAGCAATCTTGTCTTCTAAACTAAACTGCTTTAATTTTATCTTCCGCATCTCCTCCATACGCTAGTCAATCTCAGCTGTGTTGGTTTATAATTGGAACTCTGGCCCATCCAAAAATCTAGAAATAGTCTATGTAGATATGCTCACCCTAGCACCTCTAATCATCAAAGTCACCAAAGGGTCACTACCCTTTCATGAATGCCCCTATGGCTATAACCTCTTGAGTTCTATCTAATAAGTTGCATAGAACTTTTGTACTAATATAGGACTGTACTAGCTGGGAGATCTAGTCATCCACTCACAGTGGTACTGTCTGAACTAAGCATCAAATTCAGGCATCTCAAACATGCCTGTGGTGCTCAAATTGCCTCTTGAAAATCCCAACCTATAAGTACTTATGACCATGTGTAGATCCAAAAGAAGACTTGGGGTACGTTGAACCTACTGAGATAGGAGATATTCCTCCTGTATTGCCACCAAATATGAAGTTTGATATTACTAGTGCTATGATCCAACTGTTGAATCTAAAGGGTGCAAGCTTACCGACTGATGCTATGAATATTCACCTAACAAACTTTATTGGGATTTTCACTTCATACATTATACCAGGGGAAGAACAGGAGGCTCTCAAACTTAGGTTTTTCCCTTTACCTCTTACTGGTAAAGCTACATTGTGGTTAGGGGAACTTCTTTGTGGGTCCATTACTTCTTAGCATGAGTTACAAAGATAGTTTCTAGACTATTTGTTTCCTCTAGCCAGGATGCTATGCTTTATAAATAAGATATATAACTGTAAGCATTTTCATTCTGAGTTGATGTATGAAGCATGGTTTTAGTATAAGAATAAGTTTATTATGGTGCCTAACCATAAGATTTTTGGGCAAAATTTGTTAGAAATATTCTATAGAGCCCTTAACAGACAATCTAGAGCCATGGTAGACACTATTTTTTGTGGAGCATTCATATGTTTGTGCTAAAAGGTAGGATCAAATATGCCAGATTAGATCTCTCTCACCAATTGAGGGTGGTATACTCACAAGATAGAGAGGTGAACTTTTACTTATTCTATTAGTGCCTTCAATGAGAATAGGTTTGTCGATGACACAGTGGTGCAAAAGATTGCTCAACTAAGGATTGATGTATGGTTGTTGTCTAAGTAGTTTGCAATAATAAATTCTGAGAAGGTAAATATAGTGGGTTCTTATGGAAAGGCCTTAAGATCATATGATTCTAATTTAGAAGAAGAGGTAAAATATCTGGATAGAAAATTGGTGAGATCCCAAGGGAAAGGAAACCAAGGTTGAAACTATTATGGGTATAGGAATATAGATTAGAGTAGAGATCAAGATGGTAATAGAGATGTAAGAATATTAAAAAGGACAAAGAGGGATAGATATATTCCACCTGGAAACCATGATAGTGAATCAAGGATGGCGATAATGTTGTCCAAGCTAATTAAGGGCCAGGAAAGTCAGGAAACTTGCCTTAAGGAAATTAAGGCAGTCTTTTTAGGTTTGATACAGAAATTAGAATTGCAAGGTAATGCAATCACATTGTTGGAGAAAAATTTTACAGAATATCAGCAACTTTAAATCAAAGGCGCTGGCTACCCTTCTAAGAAATATAATGATAAACCCTAATAACAATGGTCACTATCTTTCCATCACCACTCAAAGTGGTAAGATAGCTGTTAACCCCCCTATGCCTATGGTTGCTAAGTCAAAGAATGATAATATTGATGTAGATAAGACACCTAAAGCAAAGTTAGAGGAGATGATGGCTAATGCTAAGTTATCACAATAGTCAATAGGTGTTAAGAAAAAAGTTGCTAAGGATAAAGGTAAAGAAAAGGCTGATGAGTCAGTATTAGAGACAATTCCACATCCTGTCCCACCTTTTCCTCAATGTTTGAAGATAAAGAAAAAAGAAGTAAAGTACCAGAATTATTTGTCTATGATGAGGGAGTTATTTCTTAACATTCCTCATGTAGTAGATTTTGAGTACATGCCTAGCTATGCAAATTTTATGAAGGACTTAGTCACTAAGAAGTAGACAATGATATTTGAGCCTGCGGATAATGTACTTTGTTATAGTGGTGTGGCTACCCGATCATTAATGGATAAAATGAGGACCCCAAAACATTCAAATTTCCATGTACAATTAGGTCCTTAAACTTCTCTCAAGCATTATATGATTTAGGAGCTGGCATCAATCTCATGCCATTAGCGGTATATAGAAAGTTGTGGTTGGGGGCACTCAAACCTACCTCCATAAGACTGTTGATCGCTAACTGAACTATTAAAAAGCTAGTTGGTAGCATCCTTTATATATTTAGCTGACTTCATGATCTTGGATTATGAGGAGGACTTTGAAGTCCCCATTATCTTAGGAAGGCCTTTCCTATCTATGTGTAGGACCTTGGTTAACATGAAGATTGGGAAGATAAAGTTTAGACTTAATGATAAGCAAGTCACTTTTAATATTGGTTAATCTATATAATAGCTGAAGGATATCAGAGTGGGGTCTATGATTGAGACCGTTGATGATGATGAAGTGACTGTGCCTATTGAGGAGATACTTGAGGTTCAGACATTATTAATAGTCATGGTGAATTTTGATAGCAATGGCATCAATAAGTATGATGATATGGTAAGTAGATTATATGTTGGAGGTTCATATAATTATGCTTCAAAAAGGCTTAATTTTGATCTAAAAATAGAACCAATCTTCTAGTTTGACTATCTATTAAGAAACTACCAGTCTTGGAGTTGAAGGCCCTCTCATCATCCTTATGCTATGCATTTTCGGGGGCCGACATCATCTTGTTGATAACTATAATTGCTGACGTGATGGAGACATAGGTTGAGGCATTACTATCAGTGTTACAAAAATTCAAGAGGGCAATTGAATTGACCATTGCAGATATTGTACGATACGAATACCACCAGGTATTTGTACACATAAAATATATCTTAATTTAGATTGCATTCCTAGTATTGAGCATCAATATTGGTTGAATCCTTCTATACAAGAGGCAGTAAAGAAAGAGATTATAAAGTGGTTAGATAATATAGTAAGTTGGTCAACCAGGTTTAATGCATTCCTAAGAAGGATGGAATCATGGTAGTCCCAAATGAAAAGAATGAACTTGTAACCAAGAAACTGGTTACTAGGTGGAGAGTGTGCATGGATTACCTAAATTTGAACACTTAAGACTCAAAAGAACCATTTCCCTATGCTATTTATGAATCAGGCGCTTGATAAGTTAGCAGGCAGGGGTTGGTACTATTTTCTTGATGGGTACTCAGGTTAAAATCAGATTTTGATTACTCTCAAGGACTAGGAAAAGAATACCTTTACCTGACCTTATGGAAATTTTACACTCAAAAGGATGTCGTTTGGAATGTGCAATGCTTTCGCCACCTTTCTAAGATGTATGAAGTCTATATTTTATGACATAGTGGAGGACATGATAGATGTTTTCATGGATGATTTTTTAGTAGTTGGGGACTTTTTTATTGACTATTTGGCCTATTTGGCCTATACTTCAGTGGTGTGAGAAGTGCAACTTGGTGTTGAGTTGGGAGAAGTGCCATTTTATAGTAAGGGGGAGGGATATTGTGCTTGTGCATAAAATGTTAAACTAGGGTATTGAGGTGGATAGAGAAATGGTTGAAGAGATTGAAAATTTGCCTCCTCCAATCTCAGTCAAAGGTATCTAAAGTTTTTTTTTTCATGGTAGGTTTTATAGGTGGTTCATCAAGGATTTCTCTCAGATTGATAATTCTTTTTACAAGATTTTAGAGTAGGAGGTGAAATTTATGTTTGATGATACATGCCTCAAGGGTTTTGAGTACCTTAAGGATCGATTGATTTTGACTCCTATTGTTGTATCGCCTGATTGGTCTATACCATTTAAGGTAATGTGTGATGTGAGTGGAGTGTCTTTGGGTTGTATCCTTGGATAGAGGTATGAACAGATCCTTCACACTATATAAAAGAACTATACAGTTACTGAGCAGGAGTTGCTTGCAATGGTTTTAGCCTTTGAAAAGTTTAGCCTTACTTTATTGGGACAAAATTCACTGTCAATACAGACTATGCATCTTTGAGGTTTCTTATGTTGAAAAAGAATTCAAGGACGAGCATGATACATTGGGTCCTCTTGCTATAAGATTTTAACTTTGAGGTAAAAGATCGAAAGGGCATGGAGAATCAGGTTGTTGATCATTTGTTTCACCTTCAGAAAGAGGATATGAGAAACTAGGGGATGAGCTTGACATGGATAATACTTTTCCAGATGAGCCAGTCTTAGTAGCATCTCAATACTTAATCATGCGCTTTATTGATTTTACCAATTATTTGGCAAGTGATCTTGTTTCTAGATGACCTATCCTTCCAGTAACATAAGAGGTTTATGCATGAGGTGAGGTGGTTTTTTCGGGATGCACCTTATCTGTTTCAAATTTGTGTGGATGGTGTTATTTCGTAATGATTCCTAAGATGAATATGAAGAGCATCCTTAAGTCTTGTCATTCGTCACCCATTGGGGGTCATCATTGTAGAACCCGCACAACCCATAATATTCCGTAGTGTGGTTATTATTAGCCTATGATCTTCAAGGATGCTTCTGACAATGCACAAGCCTGTGACCAGTGCTAGTGTGAAGGCAACATTTCAGAAGGCCATGAACTCGTCATAACTCCTATTTTGGAGTTGAAGCTGTTTGATATATAGGGGATTGATTTCATAGGTCCATTTGTGAGCTCCAATGGCATGAAATAGATTTTGGTAGTGCTTGACTATGTATCTAAATAGGTAGAGGCAGTAGCACTACCCAACAAATCAAATAAGATTAATGTTCTTAATTTTTAAGTTGGTACCTCAATAGGTTTCAAAATTTTCTTAGTTTCCTTGATTACATTATGTTTGGAAAATATAAATTAGCCTTATTCTTGAACAACTTGAATTACTCTGATAAAATTGGGAGTAGAATAAAATTTATTCGACGATTTAAGCGTTGGGGTGACTTAGGAGTCGCTAATGCATATTGAAGTCATATATATGTATGGGAATATGATATTTGAAATCCAACCCTTTTAACACTCATGATTCAGGGATTATGGGATTCATAATGACTCATATGGTCACCTAAAAGACGTTGCTTGACTCGTAATGACTATTAACAGAGGTGCAAAAACAAGTTAATATTTTTTATCATAAAACTCACACAATAAGTCATTGTCACACTATAAGACTTATGGTGAGGAGGCGTGATAACTGGGAGGGGTAAGACACCAAGGAATTAGTTTTGGTCAGATAATAAGTGATGGTAATGAGTCATTATCTGACATAATGAGTCGTTACCTAACCAGTGGCCATTCCTTATGCACCGTCTTACATTACGAGTCTCATAATGACTTGTTACCAGTGGTAATGAGTTGTACCTTGACCCATTGGTACCTAGTCCCCGTAACACTTATGTTAATTTTTCTTATTTTTCTTTTATTTTCTTAGATATACTAACATGTATGTTTCTCCTAGGTACCAACGGAACAATAGAATGCCTCCTCAAAGAAGAAAACTACCAAGAAGAAGGCCCCTCCCCAACTTATCATCTCATAATTAAACCTATTGATGACGAAAAACCAAGTAGGTACATGGAGGAATACCTAATTAGAAGGGCGATGGCACCAAGGGAGAAATTGCCCAGAGGTGCTAAAAATACTACAAAAGAAGTCACACCACCCCTGCTAGGACAAGGATGAAACATGTTAGACAGTCACCATCCCATTCAAAAGAGAATGTTGACGATAGTGAAAATGATAAAGATGATTGAGATTTGGAGTCTGGCACCGAGGATGCAAATAAAGAAGAAAAAATTGAGTCTTTGTTTGGTAAATAGGTAATTTTCATTCATCCAAGAGGGAATTTACAAACTGACTGTACACTTTTTGACTTAGTTCTAGCTCTTAGTACATCTATTTAAATGATGTAACTACTCTACTATGGCTAACTGTAAGAATTACATAGGATAACTAAGTAGTTTATCTAAATATACTTTCCATTTCCTGTGTTATTGTCTTTCCATGTACAATTGAATAACAATGCTTTTATCTCTTTGTGTGATGTCCATTTTCGGATTTGTAAACCTTTTAGCATTCTTTTCAGCCTATACATGATACACTACTGCTGTAAAATAGAATCAAAGTATGCTAGCTCCTCATCTACTATTGGGCATATGTTGTACAAACTTTTGTATATCTTGCTGCCAATATCCTGTCTCTACTAATATCCTAGCCACTTTAGAATGAAGTTCAATAGGTTCTGAGAATAGCTACACTGGAAGAATAGATGTTCAAATGTTTCCTCTTGAGTTGAGCTACATAATACACAATCTTTCTGCATTCTTACTCCCTACTTGCTCACTCTATCCACAATAGATAGTCTATTATGTAATGCCATCTAGAGAATAACGTGTTGTCTGCTTACCAACCCTTTCACCAAGGCCACTTTGTTCTAACTAACCTTTGGGTATTGAGGCCTCATGCTGTGATATGCTTTTATAATGTTAAAACCTTTCTAATTAATCATTTGTTAGAGCTCAGTATGCATATTTATTATACTAGTTAGCTATTTTCTTGCATCAAAAGCCAACTAGATTGATTTGGAGTGTTCATCATATATATGCTTTGCCTTTTTATATAGTAATTATGGATCCATATAATCCACAATTTGTCTTGTTTCTGTTCACAACACATAGTAGTTTACAAATTGCAGCTTTATTCCAATACTTCACATCTATAACATTCAAACCTCCTAAAATTTTGGGTTGAAAAATTGTTTCCCATGTAACTAGTGCTTTCCTGGGCAATTGTTACTCCCTGTCCATAAAAAAGTCTTGGAAACATTGTTAACCATAGTGGTGATCTTCATGGGCAATACAATACGCATCTCAAACAATGCAATTTTTACTAGTTGTAGTAGGCCACTATAAGCTAACTTTTTTGAAGACCAATATTTGATTCTAGTAGTCATTCTCTCCATCAAAGGCATACGTTGATAAATAGAAAGATTCCTTTTAGATAGAGAAACTCCTAGATATTTGAAAGGGAGCTGCACTGGAGCTAGTTGCAATTCCCTTAACATTTGATTCTTGAAATCTGATGACACCCCCACAATGTACAATAAGTATTTTCCATGTTTGCTTATAGGACAAACACTGCTAAGAAGTGATTAAAAGCATCAAACAATAATTTGATAGAGATTTCATCAACCCTATACCCATTAGAAGATCATCAACAAAGCAAATATGAATGATTCCCATCTTGTCATATCTAGGATGATAGTTAAATTGGGGATTAAACCTCAGTTGCTTCAATATTTAATGCAAGTATTCCATGACTAAAACAAATAGCAAAAGGGACATGGGGTTCCCTTGTATTAGTCCCTTCTTTTATGGAAATATTAGAGTCAGACCACCATTAATCAATAATGTATATTGTACTGTTGTCACACATTCCATTATAAGGTTGACTAAGTAAGTTGGTAATCCAAATTCTAGCAGCACCATCTTCAAGAAAGGCCACTCAACTGAGTTATACTCCTTCCTTATATACACCTTAATGGTACATCTTGGTGAAACTCCATTTTGAGAGTATCCTTTTACCTGTTCATGTGCTACCACCATATTATCAAGTATATTTTGATTACTGATGAAAGTTTATTGTGAGGGACTGACTATAAAATCCACCGCAGACTTCAGCTTATTAGTGAGAATCATTGAGATTAGTTTATATATTATTGTGAAGAAAGCATTAGGTTTGTTTTAGACCTTTGGTATCAGTGTGACAATAATAATATTACTCCTTTTAATAGTTTACATGCCTCAAAGCATTGTAAGATACCTTCTGTTACCTCAGAATCTATTATACCCCAGTGTGTTTTAAAGAATTCCTAAGCCTTATATAATCAAGATAGTGCTATCAACCCTTCTATAGGAAAACAAAAGAGTTGGATTTCCTTATAATAATGCAATCTGAGCATCACAGGCATGTTTGAGATGCCTGAATTTGATGCCCGGTTTAGATAGTACCACTTTGAATGTATGACCAGTGCTTCCAACCAATACAATCCGTTATTAGTAAAAGAGTTCTATGCAACTTATTGATAGATCTCAAGAGGTTATATCCATATGTGTATTTATGAAATGGTGGACCCTTGGTTACATTGATGATTAGATGTATTCTGTGAAAATCTCTACACAAACCATTTCCAGATTTCTACATAAGCTAGAGTTCTAGTTATCAGCCAATATGGCTAAGATTGACTACCGTGTGGGAGAGATACAAAAGATAAAGGTAAACCAGATTGGTTTAAAAAAATATTTTGCTCATTTACGATGGATGCATGGAATAATTCCTACAGAGTGGGAAGAGGCTCCTTAGGTGTTTGGTACAGTTGGCTCTAAATCTTGGATTATGAATGTGAGCCTAAACTTAGTAGTGAAGGCTTGGTAGACGCTTCCGCATCATATATTGAGTTCCACTTACGGGGATACTGTAATGAGTACTGATAGAGCCACCCTAATTATGGGTATCATGAAGGGCTATAAGTTTGATATAGCCAAGAGGATAGCCATGGAGATCTATAATTAGGTGGTGGGCCCCAACACAGTCCTGGTATTTTGCACTTGCTGACTTAGATATGTTTAGATAAGGGAGTATCAAAGATTCTAAGAGTTGATCAGCTCATCTGGCCATAAAGTACTAAATATTTAGGCCTTACTTGAGATGCTACAAACCGTATATCCAAAGAAGCTAGGGTAGGGGCCATTTTATTTCCAGAGGCATTTTAGATAGGAGGGCACAATATTGATACTCTAGATTTCACTGATATTGGTGAAACCCCCACTAGGACTGCCCATTCTTAGCCTAAGGCCTCAGATGCGGCAGACACCTCCTAAACTTTGTCTCCACCTTCTAGCCAAACCATTCACTACCAGGCCTGCCCCTATCGACTATGCCTTAGTACCACAAACATTCTTAAATGAGGTAGTAAAAATATTAAGCACTATTGAGAAAAAAATAAAGAATATAGAGAGTGGGGTTAATCCATGGGTGTAGCGAGAAATTAGGGGTGAGATTAGAGGTATATAGACCTAATTTGATGGGTGTAAGTAGTGGATCATTGAGAATTTAGAAGGTGTTTAGTCCCCTAATTTAGTGGGCATATATACGGAGCTAACTGTACTCTAAACTGCAATTAATGAGATGTATGCCAGACCTTTCCCATCGATGCCCATTATTAAGGAGATCGTTGAGTAGGATGTGCCTGATATAAGGAAAGTTGCTGGGACAGATACTGCAGGTGTAGTTGAGGAAGTTAATAGGCCAAAGAAAAACAGAAAGAGAAGCAACAAGAGTGAGAAAGATGATGTTGAGCTTGCCAAGGTATCCAATATTCAAGATGAATTGGATCATTAGATGATTGTCTGGGAAATGGCGATGGGAGCTGGTAGCTCTCGTGTTGCTGCTGAGACAACTACAGATATATCTTAGTTAATTGGGAGCACTGCTCCCCCTACAGGCATCATTGCGCGCACCTGCAACTATTGATTTTAGCATCTTGAACACTATTCGGACTACTATTGAAAAGAGTAGGGCCCATTATGAGGCACCTCATAGTCACACTACATGATTTAGTGAGCACCCAGGTATGTTGTTCCCCTTGTTTGGACATCATGGATGCACTAGGGACATTTCATAGTTTCTTAAGTTGAGGGTGGGGGTATACCATGCCACCGTATATTTTTGTTGTTGTACTTCTTTTTCTATTGTCTGCAGTATGGTAGTAGAACTAGCATGTTACGATAAAATTGTTCAGTGTTATGTTTTGTATTGTGTCATTTTTGTTTTTGTCTAAGTAGGAGAATATAAGCACCTTAGGCAGTTGATATGTTTTGTTTGATTGTGCATTAAATGAGATACCCCTAAAAAAATTGTTTTGAATATGTGTGATATAGATATATATGACCATTCTGAATCTAGTTATGGAATTAGTATTTGGAACATGATAACTATAACTAGCCATTGCATAAACTGGATAGATAGTAGTGTGTGATATAAACTTATTCCAAATGTATGTTATATACTACTTCGTTCCTTTTATGTAGAAAATCCAAAACTTGTATGGTTAGTCTTGCCTAGGTTATAGGAGAGTTGGTTAGGAAAGGATCATAGGCCATTCTTTAAAATAAGTCCAAATATAGCCTAATTGACCAACCAAATGGAATTACATATCCCTTGATCCCCAATTTTTTAGCCTTTTAGACCTATTTTCTTAAGTAAACCATTCACCCTTCCATTTATTTCATAATGAACCTATTTTGGCCCTGGTCCTCCTTGGACATTGTGCACCTCAACTCAGGTAAATTTCCTAAGTTGAGGGTAGCTGTCATAGGGGTACATGATATAAAGTGTGTGTGAAGGAGGGTAAAATAAGAGAAAAGAAAGTAGTACTAGGTGTGGTAGAAAAAAAATAAAAGAAAAATAAAAAAAGAAGAAAGAATGAAAAAAACCACACCCGACCTGAAATTGCATTAAAAGAATAAAAAGGAAGAAATAAGGGTGGATCAAAAAGAAAAGTTGGTTAAGAAGTGGACCCCAAAAAGTAATTGTAGTGCCACGGAGGCGTAGGCATAAAATCCTATATGTACCATACAAGGCCCTAAGCCTATTTTACAAGCCTAGTAAATTCCTATAGTGATCCTAATCTAACTATCCAAAAACTAGGGTAAAGAAAATAAGGGCAAGCCTATGGTATTTTGTCCACACTGTTGATACTTATTTCTGAGTATAAGTGTCTTATGACCATTCCCACAATTGACATGTATACTTTATTTGAGTAGTACTTATTTAATGTGAGGGAGCATGGTTGTGTTGCTAACTGCTATTTTTATGGGTAATGTAGTTTTTATATATGTGTGGTTGTCTACCACTAATGTAATGACATATACTAAAATTTTTTGTCATGTTTTGGTGCATCATGGATCCACACAATTAGTTTTGGAAAGTAAAAGTAAGAGGGACTAATGTTTATGAGCTTAAAAGTATAATTGATTTCCATAGGCACCTTAGGTTCTTCCTTGTTAAGCATCATGTTTGTATTGTGTTATTTTAGTTTACTGAGGACATTCAAACTTTATAAGTTAAAATTTTTGACGTGCCATGGTTTCATGTCACTTTCGATGCTTAAAACAGTGAAAATATGAAAATATTTAGGCCTTTATGTTGGATTTGATATGTGTTTTGTGTATGTTGCAGGTAAATTAAGGTTGGTGGTTATATGGATCAGAAATAGATAAAAAATCTCCATAAAAATCTAAGTGTGTACTGGGTAATGAGTTGCTTAGTCACATAAAAACCCATGACCCAAGTCATGACGTGAAAAATAAGGGAAGCTAACTTCAGGAGCAGAGTCGAGGCTGAATATGACCCCTGATGAGCGATAGCAAGTCATAATGTGGAATCATTTTGAGCACATTAGCCAAAAGTCCTGAAAGTTGACAAGTAAAGTTCTAGTGGAAACGAGTGAGCTCATGAGTCATGATGATAGATAACGTCTCATAATGGAGAGTCGTTCTGAGGATAGAGAAAAAATACTAAAAGCTGAAAGTCACTGGACTCATCATGATCGCAGCCAATGACTCATTATGAGATAATGAGTCCTTACTACTGAAGACAAATGAGAGCTACAATACAGCTAATGAGTCGTTACTAGAAATAACGACTCATTGCTAGAGCGGTGATCACTAGCCGACCTACTTTTCCTATTTTTATTTGTATAGGTTAATTTTGTTATTTTGAGACTCTATAAAAGCCCTCTGGGTCATTATGTAATATTTTAATTACTTTTGACATATTTTTACACACTTTATAGTCTTGTTCTTGGTTTTTGGGATTATTCAATTTGAGACTTTTGATTTTACTCTTTCATTCATATGAGATTAATTCTATGCTTTCTTTATTGAATTCCATGTATTGTTGCATAACCATGAGGGTTAACTTCCTTACTAGGGTTTGGGAACCCTGATGGACGAACAAAGTAGGGGAAATGTGAGATTTATATTGATTTATATTTACACGTGTATTGTGATTTCATTTAAGTTAATTTCTTTGTTAGTGGTGGCTAATACTAAGAACCAGCATGTATTTGAGATAATCTACACAAGAGAGATCGAGAGTGGGAAAAGGGGATTACGATAGTGATTTGAGACTATCAAACCTCATCTAATAGCTTCCAAAAGGTGGTAGCTAAACTAGGATTGAAGACAAGAGATAGTAGAGAGACACCTTTAGACTCACATGGTAAAGGGTGAGATTTATCTACGAGTCCACAAGGCAGTTCGTAATACCTAGCTTATCAGATTCTTGATATGAGACAATGAGATAGTTGGTTAGAGAAAAAGAAACTTATGGAGTTAGGAAGCTAGGGGGAATATAGTCCTAGCGTTCGTCTTTAATTATTTAAAACCAAAAGAACTCTCAATTGGTTACTTTTACTAATTATTGCTAACCCCCATTTACTTGCCCGAACTTTTGTATACTTTAGCAAATTTGAGATACGAGTTTGACCAATTGTCTATGGGATCGACCCCAACCTAGTTGGGTAGCTGTGTTTTACATTGACCATAGTTTACTTCTTTGGAAGTATAGTTTTAAGCTACACCAAATTTTATCACCATTGCTGAGGAATGCGATTACAGAGTTATTGATTAAAGTTGTTGCAGTTTTTGGTTTTAGTTTTTTATTCTTCATTGGGTGTGCTTTAGTGTATTCCTAACACTAGGAGTCAAGGAAATCCCTTACTCCCTCTAAATTCTAATCGAGAGAGAATTCTACATCCTAATTATGCGATGATAGAATGCATACGTAAAGGCCATAGTGAAGAGTTTTGAGATAATCCTAATACTGAGCCTCCCCTATATCTCCTATAGTTTAGGACATTGTTTATCAGTATATGGAACAATTATTTGTAGAAGCTGCTAACTAGACAAATAAAGCAGATGCTTAGTATGTTGTTCGAGAGGTAGAGCTAGCAATGCAGAGACAAAAGGCAGATCATTGAGAAGCACTCGATGCAAATATAGTTAGAGTAAGAGGTGGTAGATCTCAAGTAATTCTAGTCTATTAGTACTTATGATAATATGAAAATCTAGTAGAGGAATTAGGGTATATTGAGCATGACGAGACAAGAGCTATCATTACTCTTGCATTGCTATCGAATGTGAAGTTTGATATCATTAGTGCTATAATCTAGTTGTAGAACCAGATGGGTGTGTTTTCGAGCTTTCCAACTAATGATGCAAATATGCACCTCACAAACTTTATCAGGATCTACACTTCATACACTATACTAGGGGTAGATTAGAAGGCTCTCAAACTCAGATTGTTCCCTTTCTGTCTAACTGATAAAGATACATTGTGGTTGGGGTAACTTCCTCATGGGTCTATTACTACTTAGAACGAATTTCAGAGAAATAGAGATAATTTCTTGACCAGTTTTTCTCCAACCAAGATGCTACAATTGAAAGATGAGATATATAACTTCAGGCATTTGTATTCTGAGTGAATTTATGAGGCATGGTTTTGGTATAAGAAGAAGTTGATGATGGTGCCTAACCACCAGATTTTAAAGAAAAATTTGGTAGAAATAGTCTATAGAGCCCTTAACACCAGTTCTTGAGCCATGGCATACAATATTTCTAGTGGAGCATTCATGCACTTATGCTGGGAGGTAGCATCAAATATGCTAGGTCATTTCTCTCTGACTAACTAAGGGTGGAATACTTGGAAGGTAGAGAGGGCACTGGAACTTATGCTATTACTGTCTCTAATGAGCACAGAGTTGTCGATGTCACATTATCCGAAGAGGTTGCTCAGCTAAGGAGATTAAGGAACACATTTCAGTTTTGACCTAGCAATTAGCATCTCATGCCGCTACAATAAAGTAGTTGAAGCAATTATTTGGTAAAATACCAGCAATCGAAATTAGAGGCAGTCGGGTACCCTTCCAAGAAATATAGTACAAAACCCTAAGAACGATGGTCATTACCTTTTCATCACCACTCGAAGTAGTAAGACAACTGTTGACACCCTATGATCATGTTTGATGAGTCAAAGAATAATAGAATTAATGTAAATGAGGCACCTGAAGCAGAGTCAGAGGAGGTGGTGACTAATTCTAAGTCATCAAAACTGTCAACATTTGTTGAGAAAGAAGTTGTTAAGGATAAATATAAAAGTAAGGTAGATGATCTAGTGTTGAATACTATTCTAAGTCCTCCCCTACCTTTTTATCAGCGTTTGAGAAAAAGCAAAAGGAAGGGAAGTACTAAATTTTTTTGTCTATGCTGAAGGAGTTATCTATTAACATTCCTCTTGTAGAAGCTTTGGAGCAGATGCATGTCTTTTCCATGTTTATGAATGACTTGATCACTTAGAAGCAGACGGTGAGCTTCGAGTCTGTAGATAATGCGTATCTTTGTAGTGTTGTGGCGACCCTATTTTTAGGGGAGAAAAAAGAGGCCCAAGAGCATTCAACATTCCATGCACTATCTGTTCCTTCAATATCTCTCAAGAATTATATTATTATCCATCTCATAACGTTGGTGGTATACCAGTATTTGGGGTTGGGGGACCCAAACCTACATCCATGTGACTGTTGATGGCTGATCAATCTATCGAGAAACCAGTTGGTATTTTGTGTAATGTATTGGTAAAGGTTGCATCCTTTATAATGTTTAATGAATTTGTGATCTTGGATTATGAGGTGGACTTTGAAGTCCTATTATCTCTGAAAGGGCCTTCCTAGCTACGGGAAGGGCCTTGGCTCGCATGGAGATGGGGTAGATGAAGTAAAGACTAAATGATGAGCAAGTCAGTTTAATATTTGTCAATCTATGTTTCAGCCGAAGATTATAAGAATGGTGTACATGATTGACACTATTGATGATTACGAAGTGACTTTTCCTAATAAGGAGAGTCTTGGGGTTGAAGCATCAGCAACAGTCATCATGAATTTTTATAGAGATAGCATCGATGAATATGAAAAGATGGTTAGTACATTCTATGGTAGAGGTTCGTACAATTATGCTCCAAAGAATCTTGATTTTGATCTAAAAAATAGAACCACTCCTCCAGCTACACTATCTATTGACAAGACACTGGTCTTGGATTTGAAGGCCCCCTTATCACACTTGTGCTATGGATTTTTGGGAGGTGATAATTCCTTACAAGTAATTAATACTACTAAATTAATGGAGACAGAAGTTAAGGCATTGTTATTCGATACGATACAAATTGGCAAAAACACCTTTGAGCATATAATTCAAGGCCAACACAAGGGATTCCAAGCCATGACTATCCTGATGATTCCAAGACATGTTTGGAGTACCCTTGTTAATCTCCCATAAGAACAATATCATGTGTGGATGACAGCTTTAAAAGTCGGAGAAGCTATACTTGAAGATGTCTTCCAAAGGATCATTAAGTAACATCATATATGGATGATAACGTGGGCTTTGAGAGAGCATGGGGACCCATTGAACTCTTTGGATCTTGGGTCACTTTTGGACCCAATAACATTTAAGGTCACTTTTGGGCCCATCTTGTAATAAGTATTCCATGGCTATAAATAACTAGGGTTTCCTTCATTTGTACTTAGTTAATGAATGCTGATGTTTTGAATACACTTGAGAGTGTTTTTAAGGAAACTTGTTGGGAATTTCTTTGGTTGTCTAGAAACATGGGTTGCTCGGGTCCATCCCTGTGAGGTCCTCGTGGGGGGTTGGTTCTTGTGATATTTTGATAGGAAGGTCTTCGGGTTGAATATAACCTTAGGTTGTCCTCTCTTTATCAATTTGTGTCAATCTATATATCTTTTACTTTATTATTCCTTTGTTTTCTAATGTTTTCATCTTTCGTATCTTGTCTTGTATCATTTAGTATCAGAGCCGAGCTTGATTTCGTTCCAACGAAGTCAATCTCGGGTCCTGTTGTGTTGAAAAATCAAAAAATACAAAAATAATTTATTCTCGTTTTGAACCTAGGTCAAAATTTTGAGTTTTAGATTTTTGTGTTTTCTTCTATTTTTGGTGTTTGATTCTTGTTCTCTAACACTATTTGAGTCAAAATAAAAAATTTGAGCATAATCCGAGGTGATTTGAGTGACCTACCATGGTTGGAGCTTGAGTTTGAAGAAATTTTGAGATAGGTTCTCAAATTGGCAATTCGTTGTTGAGAATTTAAAGCTTAAATCATTTGGATTGTGTTTGGGATGTTGACGTGAGCTTTGGGTTCGAATTTCATCGAATTTTGAGGTCATTTACTTGAGGGTCAAATTTTGAATGTTCTTGGTGTTCTTCATGTTCTTCAAATATTATTGAAGAAGAACATTCAAAATTAGTGTGTTTGATCCAAAAAAGAGCTAAGAAAGAGGTGTGGTACTTGTTTATTCCAAAGAGTTTCCAATTCTTCCAAAGAATGAAATAATCAAAAGGCATCAAAAAGGAATATTCTGAAGGAAGAGACAAAGGAGAGTACAAAAGAGGGGACCGCAAGAAATTCAAACTATCTTGATCTTGAAAGATCAATTTAAAGGTTTCAACTCCTTGTATTATTTATCCATAGAAAACTAACAACACCTCATGTTGGAGAAAAAGCAGATTGAAATGTTTGCTGGTGATTCTTTAACGCCTTGACGATCCTACACACTGTTCCTTCACACGACAAGTTTCCAACGAATATTTGGATTGTTAAGGTGATTATATTTGTGATTCTCCACGTTTTTGGTAAATCCTTACATAAGAATTCATAAGGAAAGGATTGGACATGAGATGGAACTTGTTAAGGGGACAAACAAATTGAACAAATCGTCAACTTGAGGCAACAACTCAATTCAAATCGGCCAATTATCGTAAGCTCAATTTTTGATTCCTAATTTCTTTCCTTGATTCTTATACATTTTTTCCTTGATTCTAAACTCTAATTAACAACTAGTAATCATCCTACTTAGTTGCGAATTAGTTTTGAGTATGTTTTCTTTTCCTTTTCTTTGCGTGCTTTTCTCTATTAGCTCTTGATTTGTCTCTTTGTTTTCGAATCCTTTATTTTGATCAAGTCATTATTTCTACTAATAATTGACCATTAGTTTATTAATTAGTTATTAAGTCTATTTAATTTTTGTATTTTCTTTTGTGTGTTATTATTGTGTCTTGTTCACTGAGTCAAGTTGTTTGACCGTCAAATACATCATCAACAAGTTAATTTATTTCTTCTGAATTGTGTTAAGAAGCTATGGGTGGAGTAACTCTTGATACCCTATTGGAGGTAATCTTAGGGATAAGGCAAGACATGAAGGGAATAAACCAGAAGTTGTTGAACATCGATTGTAGAATGGAAAGAATAGATGGTAGGTTAGAAAACATTGGGGATAATTCAAAGGCTTCTTATCCTAGTCCTCAACCCCATGTACAAACTCTCGCGAACCTGTCAAATATGACACAAGTTCCACAAACTATTGTACAACCACTCCAACTCCAAATTGATCAAGACAATGCCTACATTGAACCTTTGCTACCCGCTAACCATGATACTAGAATTTTTCCTAATATCATTTCTCCTCTTATGAAGGAACATGAATCATCACCTTCAAAGGAGAAGATAAGAAGAGTGCCTCATGAACATATGCTTGAAGGTCACACGAAACTCTTAAAAAGGATTCCAAACTTGAGAAGTATGATGGAATATCGTCAAAAGATTTAGATTCGAGGTCAAACCCTATTCAAGAGGGGGAAGATGATATGATCAAAATTGGCATCAACACCTTTGGGCATATAATTTGAGGCCAACACAAGGAATTCTAAGCCAAGACTATCTCGAGGATTGCAAGACATGTTTGGAGTACCCTTGTTAAGCTCCCACGAGAACAATATCATGTGTGGGTTATAGCTTGGCCTAGCCAGGGGTGCTGTGACTTCTTCTTTAAAAGCTTTAGCACCTCTGGGTAATTTCTCCTTTGGCATAACCAGCCCTCCAATATGGTACTCCTCCACTGACCCACTTGATTTTTCATCATCAGTGGGTTCATGTTTAAGATGATGATTCAAGGTGGGGGCCTTCTTCATGGGAGCTTGCTTCTTTGAGGATTCATTCTAAGAAAAGGGAAGAAATACAAGAAAAATTTACATAAGTGTAGTAGGGACTAGTTACCTAATGGGTTAGTGTACGACTTGTTACCACTAACAACGAGTTGTTATGAGACTCGTGATGTAAGACTGTGCATATGCAAGTCACTAGCAAGGTAAAGAGTCCTCATAATGTGTCATTATGTTAGACAATGGATCGTTACCAACACTTGTTGTCTGACCAGAACTATTTCCTTAGTGTCTTACCCTTCCCAATCATCACTCCTTCTCACCACGAGTCATATAGTTTGACAATGACTCGTTGTGTGAGTCGTTATGATAATAGAAACCCAACTTCTTTTTTCACCTATTTCCCATTGATTATGATTCAAGTAACAACTACTCTCCTCTAATTTTATCCTTTATACACAATTTATATTTAGTACATTACAAGACTTGGGCATATAAACCCCAAAATAGCCAAACAAATTATGAATTTATGTTATAACCCATGGTCGTATGATTGGGTCAACACTTAAAATTACATATATATGAGTAATGAATTGATCATATACGAGTTAAAAATTTAATACAAAATGTACATGACTATATGAAAATATGATCTTTATTAGAGCTCTAAAAACCTAATTCCAATGGCCATCCTAAAGTCTACCCTCGAACATTTCCAGTAATAGAAATGACTATCACTAACCGTAAATCTTGGCGATGCATAATATATGGCCTTAGAGCCATTAGATTCTCAAATTCCCTTCAAAGTTATTTGTAACTTAATTGAACATATATAGATATACCAAGCAAATGAAAATATCAAAGTATTAGATATTTGAAGACTCAAGTGTAAAGAAAGCTCATAGAACTATTTCAAAAGAGGGAAAATAACAAGTTTCACCCAATATATATGTCATATCATAATACCAGTAATTTTCAAATATTGGGATGGACCAAAATCTTGCGTTAAGTAGGGTTGAAATACAATAATCTAGATAATCAAGATCCATGTTAAAAATTCCCTTCTAGTTCACACGTAATATAAACAACTTCAATAATTAAGAAAACCATAAATCAAAAGTCAAGATGGCAAATGATTTGAATTAAGAGTAATGCTAATATAGTGGTAAAGTCATAAACACAAGAAGAACGAAGTACCTACAAGAATGTTGAATGATCAACAAATCCATATAAGTAATCAACAAATCCATATAAGTAGGCTAGTTAACAATTATCATACAAGAACTATGATATACTAATCCAATGTTACAGGGTGAAAAGAAGTTGATACTAGAGGAAACTACGAAGATAGAAATAACACCAAAAAACAAAGAAAAATACTAAATACAAAAACACAAAACAAGGAAACAAAGACAATGAAAATAAAAGATAAATACATCAACATAAACAGATAAAGAGAGGAAATCCAAAGGATATGTTAAATATAGATAAACACAAAATGATAAAGAGAGGAAAACCAAAGGGTGTGTTAAACCCGAAGACCTTTCTATCAAATTATCACAAACACCAATATCTTACGAAGACCGAGAGTGAAATGAATAACTCACAGCCAATGTTTCTCATAATCAATAAATCTCCCAGAAAGATTCAATAAAAAACTCTCATGTATGTACATTCATTCAAAATCATCTAATCATAAAATGAAGAGAGTTCTAGCAATTTATAGGCCAAGGCCATTAATTATAATTGTGCCCAAAAGTGACCCTAAATGCTATTTGGACCCAAAGTGACCCAAAAGCCAATCACGCATGGCTATGGGCCCAAAGTTACCCAAATAACTTCAGAAAGGCACCTCCTATTCTCCAAGAAATCAACCAAACATAATGTTTCTTGATGGCCCCTTAGATTGGATCAATGGATAGAGTTCCTCTCGTACACCAATCTATTCTCCAATCACATACTTGCTTCCCTAGAATGAACAAGTCTTGAATACATAGGTGTGATTCATGAAGCATAGATCTCAAAAGAGTGGAACAAATTTGGTTTGTATCGTCATCCCTATCTTGGAAAGGACTTTTCCTCGAATCCAACTCTTTTATCGACTTGTTGTCATTCTTTCCAAGCTTGGAATCCTTTGGTAAGAACTCCATTAGGACTTCAAGCTCATTTTCATAGAGCATTCTCTTTGCATCTTCCTTTAAGATTTCTTGTTTATGAACCTACACAAATAAAGGAGTGATACTAGGTAAAATATTGTTTTCTCGGTTAATGGGCCTAATGTTTATTGCATAATTAGATTTGGAATGGTTGAACAATTTCTTGTGGATCTTAGTTTGTATTTTTTTGTGTTGAGGGAATATGTTCTTGAGGTCCTAGGGAACAATTTTAATGGATGAACCCTGTTGTAGTGATGGTTGTTTTTTATGGAATTGGTTGTCCAAGTTTGCCACCTTTTCTATACGTGTCATAGTGCCTTCAATGTATGACAAGGTTCCACTCATTTTATTGAAAACTTGTTGCACTCCTAGGAGGGTCTCTAATATGTTATCAAGGATTCTCCCACCCATATTTCTTAGCACGATTAGGAAAAAGGTTAGAGCAAAGATGGATGACTTATTTAAAGTAAAAGGACTTCACTCAATGAAGTTGACAAAGAAGAAAACAATAAAATACACAAGGAAAGGAATAAAAAAAATGGACGCAAGAACAAATTAAGAAGTAAAGGACTTGAATTAAAAATTTAAACCTAGTAAACAAATGATAAAAGAGAATGGACGAGAACTAATTAAACAACTAAGTAGATCAAATTTTAGTTGTTAATTAGTGTCAAGAATAAATGAAATCAAAGGAGGAATTAAGGAATGAAATTGGTCGATTAAACTTGAGACAATGGAGTATGAAAGATTGGGATGTGCTTGAGATACGTTGTAGAGGGGTTGGGTTAGCCTTAGCTTACCCTAGGCACAATGCAAGAGCAAAACGAACTCTTTTGAGATGTGGGAGTAGGTTGGGAGCAGGCTAGACATAGGCTGATGTTGAGCTCACTATTTTGAGCTACTACAGTAGGTAAAACACAGGCCAAGGAAAGGCCTAGCGCACACCAGATGCAAGTCAATTGAGATAGCTAGCAAATGTGCCATTTGTACTACCCAATGGCCCCCTTTTAGCCTCTTTTTTGGAATATTGTGTTGGACCTTAAAAAGTGCTCTGAAATAACACTTTTGTACACCTTTTCCTTCTCTTTGGAGGATCAAAAAACCACTTTTTCTGAAAAACTCATCTTGAAGATTTGAATTTCCACAAGAACACCAAGAACAAAAAAATTTCCAATTCTCTAACCCTTTCTCGAAATGCGATAAAATTTTGAATCCAATCTCTTTTCCACCTTCTAATCACATTCCAAACATCATTATACTCAAATTATTAACCACTATTTTTAGATTTCAATACCCACTTCCAATCTTCAAACTCTAGCTTCTCAACAATGATAGATCCTTTGATTTAGCTCTAATTAAGCTCAACTTTGAGATTTGGACTCTAATAGAGTTAGGGAACAAATATCTAACACTAAAAACACAAGTAAAAAACAAAATCAAAGAATCAAATTTTGATCTAAGACAAAAAACATGAATATCAATTATTTCTGAGATTTTCAATTTTTCAAGACAAATAGAGCCAAGATTGACTTCGTAGGAATGCAATCAAGCTCAGCTCTGATATCAAATGATACGAGCAAAAACTAAGAAGATGGAAACAACACAAAAAAATAAAGAAAACAAAGACAATTAAAGTAAAGGATAGATAAATTGACACAAAATGATAAAGAGTGGGCAACCAAAAGGTATGTTAAACCCGAATAACTTCCTATCGAACTACCACAAGTATCAACCCTCTTACAAAGTTTGAGAGTAAAATAAATCACTCAAAACCAACCTTTTGCACAATCAATAAAGCTCCCAACAAGCTTCAGTAAAACACTCTCAAGTGTTTACATCACTCAGAATCATCTAACCTTAGAATGAACAAAGTCTTATTTATTTATAGGATAAGGAAATTTATTACAATTGGCCCCAAAAGTGACCCAAAAGCCAAATAGACTAGACTACAGGTGCAAAGTGACCTAAAAACCTTTAACAAGGCACCTTCTATGCTCTAAGATATCAACCAAAAATAATGTTGCTCGATGGCCCATTGGATTAAATCAATAGATAGAGTTCCTCTGATATACCAAGCTATAATCCAATCAAGTACTTTCTACCCTAGATCAACCAAGTCTTGGATCCTTAGGTGCAATCCTTGAAGCATAGATCTCAATAAAGTGGAACCAATTTGGATTGTATCAGAAGTAAGTACAAGTTCCAAGAAATTACTTGAAACACTTTAGAAGGAATAAATAATACAAGTTTTAGCGTATACACAAACCTTAGCTTTTTAGCATATAAACAACCTAACCATAATTTGAAGAGTTCAAACGGATAACCAACAATTGTGTCAACATTTTCATACAACTTCTTTTAGATTATATAAAGGAACAAACATCTTGAATACACAAGTAAAAATCCATTTTAATTTCTAATAGTTCCATCACATTGATATGAAACAAGATTAGCATCAAAAGTTAGCCTAGTATGTGTAAATAACACTAAATTCCTAAAAGGGTAAATCTAGGCAACCCCACTATCTTGTGGTGTAACATAGTTTGAATAGGTAAAAGAAAAAACCAAACATTATAGTTTCATGAAGTTGTTGGCACTTGTATTGCAATTTAAAAAAGTGTAGAATCGCTGGTAACTAAGTTTTTCATAGTAAGATATATTTAAATTACTAAAAGTCGTACATAGGATGCTTTTAAATTAACAAATTACACATGAAATGTCCTGTGCTACGTTTTTTTTTTTTTAATCTTGAAATGAAAATAAAATTTCTATAGCTATAGGTTGATTACTAAAAACTACGCTATTAAAAATTGATTTTGGTTACTTATGAAACACCTTGGCTTTTGACCCTTTGAAAATTCCTTAGTTTTTGTTCTCTGGACAACCTACGATTAGAGCATACTAGTCGTATGCTTGGATATGGTTTAGGGTCTTCCTAGTGGTATGTTAATTAATGAGTTGTGATAGGTTCCTTTCCAAGATATGACTAGGAACATTACTAGAAGTATGTTAAGGTACGAGTTGTTGTGGGACATAACCCCGATAATAGCAAAAACTAGTGTCCAAGACTAAACCAAATGAAAACATAAGAAACTAAAAAAAGAAATGGAGCCTTCTGAAGTATAAAAACTCACTACTTCAAGTCAACATAAGTAGATCCCAAGTTCAATCACTAAGTAGGAGGTGTAGTATGACTAACACCTACATCGCGTAAGGATACAACGTCGAAGATGATTAATGGTTGGACTGCTAGCATGTATATAACATCCCAAAACTAGCATCCAGAATGCTACACGGTGCTCATTACCCTAAAGGATAACAAGCTAATCCACAACTGTTATTTGTTCCTGTTAACTGCATAATATACTTTATAAATGCAGAACTAAAGGCTATAAGGCCGTAAGGTTCAAAACTGAGACATAATATCTGTTAAAATATAACATCAGGGTGGGGTATAAAATACCCAAATTAACTAAAATAAATGTTAGAACATGCTAGTTTGAAAACCTCTAAACTGTCTGAATAAGGAGTTGATGGGGCATGTTCCCAACTAACTACAACTACTAAAAGTAATTAATTAATGAGATGAGGACTCACTGCTAACTCTGACTGTTGAGACTAGAATGCTACTGATTCTTTAGAGCTTGTTCTTATGAACATATGGTATAAAACACAATAGCGTAAATGCATTAGTACGATTGAATGTACTGGTATGCATGTGAGTTAAGAAGAATGCAAAAGAGTTTACATGCATAAAGTATACTAACTGGCTGAATAACATGAGAGTGAGAATGCATGCAAGAATACATAATAACTGTAACTTAGCTCATGAATATATAATAACTGAGTCTGAGTACTGATAACATGAGATACTGATAACTATACAATTGAAAGAACTGATACTGAGTGATTGTATTTGACAGTCTAGTTTCTAATAAAACTAGCTAAGTTCTGTACTGTTCTAAGTTGACTGTATTTGATAGTATTGATCTGTAATTGATACTGCGGGAAGTAGTCATCTAACTGACATGCCCCAAATAAAGCAATATAGCTGAATTTGGATTCAATCTATAACACCAATTTGAAAGGTATCAATACTGCACCACTGGTAAGGACAAGTTGTGGGTGACCTTCATCTGACATTGTCCCTAAAAGAGAATGGTGAGGCCCTCATCTGATAGTGCGTATCCACCTCATCAATCCTTATTTGACAGTGTTGATGTCTCAATCTATGCTGGCTACATAGTTTTAGAATGCAAGGATTATTTCTAAGAATCACACCCTCACCTGACAGTGTGTGTTCCCATCCTTGGGTTCAGTCAGTGCTAAATCCTATTCCTATATGAATAGACACTGAACATGATTAATTGAACTAAACTGGACTGAGTTAACTGACATTCATTAAGTGACAGAATACTGCTGAGATTATTGATTTTCTGAGATTTTTGAGATTACTGAGTTTTCTTGAGTCACATAACTGACTGAATTTCTATGAACATGGCTCGGCTAAGAGTATCTTGAAAACTTAACACTGGCTTTAGGCACACAACTAATTGTAGAGTACAAGTACCCAGGACTCGATTGCATTAAACTTACAAAGCATGGCTTTCTTTAATACATGACAAACATCACAATCCATACACAATAAGTTGGAAATTTCACGAAGTAGAAGTTCTAAAGCACAACAAGAGCTACACATGTATCCATAATTCAGTGCCTAAGACATTTATCAAACATTTGACATGTGTAATCTTGTACATTATTAGGGATTTTATTTTATCATACTAGTACAACACTTTTCCTTCACATAGGCATTAAATCAAACACATGGGGAGCATGCTTTGGTTATGCAATCATCAACATATCTAATAATCATGGATATATCAATCAACGTGTAAATTTAAGATTTATCATGATTATTATGCAAATCACCACATCCTCGGGTCAATCATTGGATTATGTAGTTTCAAACATGAATCAAAACCCCACAACACTATGAACATAAATTTCAATTCAATTTAAATCATGAACATTCATAAATTCACAAATCTTGGATTTTAAAAGAAGATTCTTGAGCTTTATGGGTGAAAGGGACCTATGGATCAGCATATGACATACCTTGATTACGAGTTTCTTCAGTCCTTGGACTTGGAGGATTTGAATCTCTTAGTTTTTGGAAGAAGGATTTCGATCTTGTTCTTGAGGATTATCTTCGAGAGAAAACCCTAATTTGATGTTGTAGATGAATAATGAACTTATGAGCCTTGGCCAGATATAATAAGGTATTATAAAGGGTGGTAAAACACCAAAAATCCCCTTTTAAAAAGACAAAATAACTAAACAAGATATGTAACGCTGGGTGTGACAGTCCGTTACAAGGTCGATGGTCCATCGGTCCTGACCGTAAAACTGGGCAGAATCGGGCTTTACTGCCTCTCCTATGACGGCTTGGGTGATGGTCTATTTCTAGCTCTATGGTCCATTGGCCTGAGCCATTGCTGTTAGGAAAAATGTGATGTCACTATCTCCATAGTGATGGCTTGGGCGATGATCTATCTCTAGCTCAACAGTCCTTCGGTTCTCACCGTTGTACCTGGGCAGTTTTGACTGCTTCCAATATTTTGGCCATAACTTTCTCTTCCGATATAAGATTTTCACACGTATAAAAGTAGATTCATCTTTCAAAGTAAGTTTATAACATTCTTGAGAGGATTTCAAGATAGGCAGAAGTACAGGGTATTATAATATCTTCCCCTTAAGAACATTTATCTTCGAATGAGATTGAGTGATAGGGGATAAGATAAATTAACATACATAATGAACATGAACAACTGGAACATAATCTCATGATTGACATGACTGGTAACTGAATATATCATACTGAATATATCATACTGAACATGCATATCTGATGCATTTGTAAGTGACTCATGAATGCATGACTGAGTATTCTGAGGAACTAAGTTTTTCACAATAAGAATGCATAATTGATGCATAATTGTATGACTTAACTGGTGCGTGAATGCATGACTGAATAAGCAATGTTATTTAATACCAAGTTTATAATGGAATTTTGAACATGAAATTGAGTAAGCTTAAGGAGAACTGTAACCTTGAAGTTGATTTGAGTTGGTGGAGAAAAGGTGAGGATACTTGGTATGCATGTCTACTTTTGCTTCCCAATTATCTTCTTCAACTGACTGATTTTGCCAAAGAACTTTGGCTTGGGGGACTTCTTTGTTCCTCATTCTATGGGTCTGATAGTTTAGAATTTTAACTAGAATCTTTTCATAAGAGAGTCTTTTATAAACATCTGTGCTCTGAATAAGAACTACAACTGCTGGGTCACCTATGACCTTTTTGAGCAAAGAGACATAGAAGACTGGATGAACTAAGGCTAGATCTGAAGGCAATTTGAGCTTATAGGTTACTTTACCAAAACGACTAAGAATTTTGAAGGGACCAACATATCAGCGACTGAGCTTTCCCTTCTTGCCAAATCTCTTTACTCCCTTCATGGGAGAGATCTTAAGATAGACATAATCACTAATCTCGAAATTAAGATCCTTTTTACGCACATCTGCTTGTGACTTTTGTCATCTCTGAGCAGCCCAAAGTCTTTCTCTGAGCAATTGGACTTTTCTAAGGCATCGAATACTAAGTCTGGCCCTATAATTGAGGCCTCACTAACTTCGAACCAACCGACTGAAGATCTACCTCTCCTACAGTAAGGATCTTTGAATCGATCCATCTTAATACTGGAATGATAGTTGTTGTTGTCTGCAAACACAATCAAAGACAAATGGTCATACTAACCTTCTCTGATGAAGTTTAAAATCTTTCTGAAAAAATATATACTGAAGGCTCTTATGATCTATGAGCACATCTATATGAACCCCATATAGATAATGCCTCAAAATCTTTAAGGAAAATACTATAGCTGCTAACACAAGATCATGAGTAGGATAATTATTTTCATGGGGTTTAAGATATCTAGAGGCATAGGCTATGACCTTACCATGCTGTATAAGGACACAACCCAAACCTACTTTAGATACATCATAATACACTACTAACCCATTCGAACCCTTTGGAAGAGCCAAAACTGGAGCTGAGGTAAGTCGAGTCTTCAACTCTGGAAAACTCCATTTGTAAGGATCTGACCACTAAAACATGACATTCTTCTGATTCAATATAGACATAGGGGATGTAACAGAAGAAAATCCATGAACAAACCATCTGTAATAGCTAGCCAAACTCAATAAACTCCTGATATCTGATAGAGATACAGTACGAGGCTAGTTTCTTAATGCTTCAATCTTTTGAGGATTAACTCTAATGCCATCACCGGAAATGATATGACCAAGGAATGTTACTGACCTTAGCCAAAAATTCACACTTACTAAATTTTGTGAACAAATGATGATCTCTGAGAGTCTGAAGCATGATTTTGAGAAGGTATGCATAATCACACTAACTATGTGAATAGACAAGAATGTCATCTATGAAGACTATGATGAACATGTCCAAGTACTACTTGAACACACAGTTCATCAAGTTCATGAAAGCTACTGGGGCATTGGTAAGACTAAAGGACATGACTAGAAATTCAAAGTGACCATTCGAGTATGGAAATCTATTTTTGGAATGTAACATTCTCTGACTCTAGGCTGATGATAGTCTGGTCTAAGTTCTATCTTAGAGAAATAAATGGCACCCTAAAGTTTGTTAAACAAGTCATCGATTCTAGGAAGTGGATACTCATTCTTGACTGCGACTTTGTTGAGCTGACGATAGTCTATACATATTTTGAGAGAACCATTTTTCTTGTGCACGAATAAGATTAGTACACCCTACGAGGACATACTAGGCCCAATGAATCCCTTATCTAAGAGATCATTCAACTAATCCTCTAATTCTCTGAGTTTTACTAGTGTCATTCTATATGGAAAAATAGATATAGGCTGCGTATCTGGAAGAAGATTGATGCTGAAGTTTATTTACTTTTTGTAAGGAATTCATGGAAAATCTTTGGGAAAGATATCAGAATATTCATTTACGACTGGTACTGATTTGAGACTAGGAGTTTTAGAACTAGCATCCTTAACTCGAACAAGATGATAGATATATCCTTTAGATATCATTTTCCTTGCCCAAAGGTACGAAACAAGCTGACCTCTGAAATCCAAAGTGCTACCCCTAAACTCTAGGACAGGTTCATTCAGAAACTGAAATTGGACTATTCTATTTCTGCAGTAGACTGTGGCATAGATGTAATGAATCCAATCTATTCTGAGAATGACATCAAAATCAGTCATCTTTAATTCAACTAAATTTACTGAGATGACTTTCTGAAATATCATAATCGGATAGTTCCTATATATCCATTGGGCTATGATAGTTTTACCCACTGGGGTAGATACTAAAAAGGCCTCTGCTAGAATTTTGGGACTGACTCCAAAATCAACTGCTATATAGGGAGTAAAAAAACACAAAGAAGCTCCTACATCTAGCAAAGCGTAAATATGCATATGAAAGATCTATAACATACCAGTAACCACATTAGGAGAATTTTCTTGATCTTGCTGGGACTGGAGAGTATAAATTTGAATTGGGCGTTGCCCACTAGTAGCACTGGTGGTGGCACCCTGCTGATTTGGATGATTGAACTGAGTAGGGGAATGGTTCTGCTGACCCTGATAACCTAACTGGGGACAATCTCTAACTTTGTAGCTTGGCTTGTCATATCCCAAATAGATATCATTACCAGCTCTGCAAGCACCCTTATGGTTCTTACCACACATCTAATAAAGGGATTAGTTCAGGGATTGCTGATACTACCCTAAGAATTAGAGCCTAGGACTCTATCTCTATTACTGTCCCTGAACTTAGGAGCTGGAGCACTAGCTAAAAAAGGAGCTAGAAATGAGCACTTAGGACTAAATGGAGAACGGTTTCCTCTCTCTGACTTAGGCTAAGAAAAGTTGAAACTACCTATCCTTGCTTTCTTATTCTACTTCTCCCTCATGTTAATATTTTTCTCCTCTATCTACTGAGCATGAGTCATAATCCTGGCTATGTTCATGTAACTATTCAACATCACAAACCTACTCTTATTGACCACCTTATCATTCACCCCATAAACAAACTTACTCATCTTGGCCCTGCTATCTACAACTACATAAGGAGCATATCTGGATAATTGAGTAAATTTAAGAGAATACTCTTTAACCATCATATTGCCCTACTTGAGGTTGATAAATTCTAACAGCTTTGCTTCTCTCAACTCAAGGGGAAAGAACCTATCTAAGAATGAGGTGACAAACTCCTCCCACTCAATAGGCTTTGCATTATATGGCCTTTCTGACATTCAATTTTTAAACCAAGTGTAAGCAATATCCTGCAACTAATATACAACTAGGTTAGCGCTCTCACTAGAAATAGCCCCAATGATGTCTGTAATAATCTGAACTTGATTGTTGAATTCCTGAGGGTCCTCATCTGACTTAAACCTAAGAAAGAATGGAGGATTCATTCGGATTAAGTCCTAAATCCTAGCTTTAGGTGAATTAGACACTGGGTTGGCCAGAACAACAACTGGTCATTCATTCTGAGCAGCAATTGACTGATCAAGAGTAGTGAATGTAGTTCTAAACTCTGCATGAGAAACATATTTTCCCAAAGGATCTTCGGACTGAGGGGCTGGCTGATTCTCATTTCTTCTTTTGGGAGGCATGTTCTGTAGAAAAAAGGGCGAAATAAATTATACCAGACTAAGAGATTTATGGGATATTATGCTCACTGGCATGACATGAATATTGAAAGAAGGGAAACTATTCCTAAAACATCTTATAGCCTCTTGTACATAAATGTGGCGTGCAACACACCCATGCATAAGACTCTACTAGATATGGATTTCAGACTTCCTATGACTCTATTGAACCTTAGGCTCTGATACCAAGTTTGTAATGCCCCGAATCTAGTATGCGGAATGCTACACAGTGCTCATAACCATGAAGGACCACAATCTAACCCATGACTGATATATGTACCCGTACACTACATAATATACATTATAAATATGTAAATAAAGGTTGTAAGGCTGTAAGGTTCAAAACTGAGACATAATATCTGTTAAAATATAAAATCTGGGTGGGGTATGAAATGCCCAAAATAACTGAAATAACTGTCTGAACATGCTTATCTAAAAGCCTTACACTGTCTGAAAAAGGAGTTGATAGGACATGTCCCCAACTATCTCTAACTACTAAAATAAATTAATTAATAAGATAATAAAGTAATAGTCATGTCCTCGAAGGATGAGGACTCACTGCTAACTCTGACTGCTAAGATTAGAATGCTACTGATGCTCTGGATCTCGTGCTTTTGAACCTATTGTAGAAAATATCATAGCATAAATGCGTTAGTACGATTAAAATATACTAGTATGCATGTAAAGTAGGTTGAATGTAAAAAGGCTCATATGCATGAACTATACTAACTGACTGAATAACATGAGGGTGAGAATACATGCATGAATAGATAATAACTGTAACTGAGTTTGTGATAACATGATTATTGAGCCTGATTACTAATAACATGAGATACTGATAAGTGTACAACTGAAAAAAATAATACTGAGTGAATGTATCTGACAGTTTAGTTTCTGGTGGAACTAGCTGAGTTCCGTACTATTCTGAGTTGACTGTATCTGACAATCCTGATCTGTAACTGATACTATGAGAAGTCATTATCTAATCGATATGCCACAAATAAAGAAATATAGATGAGTTGGGGTCCAATCTGTAACCCCAATTATAAGGTTGTCAATACCGCACCATTGGTAAGGACAGGTTGTGGGCGACCCTCATCTAACAGTGTTCTCAAAAGAGAATGGTGGGCCCCTCATCTGACTGTGCTTATCCACCCAATCTACCCTTATCTTACAGTGTTGATGTCTAAACCTATGCTGGCTATATAGTTCTGGAATACAAGGATTATTTCTAAGAATCATACCGTCACCTGATGGTGTGTTTTCCCATCCTTGGGGTCACTCGGTGCTAAATCCTAATCCCATCTGAATAGACACTGAACATGATTAACTAAACTGAACTGGACTAAATTAACTGAGTTCTGTTGACTGACGGAATACAATTGAGATAACTGAATTTCTAAGATTTCTGACATTATTGAGTTTTCCTGAGTCACATGACTGACTAAATTTCTATGAACATGGCTCGGCTGAGAGTATCTTGAAAACATGATACTGACTATAGAAACACAGCTAATTATCAGGTACAAGTACCCCCAGGACTCGATAGAATGAAACTAACAAAGCATGACTTTTTTGAATACATGACCAACATCACAATCCATAATACAACAAGTTGGAGATTTCACGAAGTAGAAGTTCTAAAGCATCACAAAGGCTACACATGTATCCATAATTCACTAACTAAGACATTTCATCAAACATTTGACATGCATTAACTTGTACATGATTGGGGATTTTATTGTATCATACTAGTATGGCACTTTTCCTTCACATATGTATTTAATCGAACATATGGGGAGCATTCTTTGGTTATACAATCATCAACGCATATAATAACTATCGATACACCAATCAACATGTAAATTTAAGGGTTTATCATGATTATTATGAAAATCAACACATCCTCGGGTCAATCATTGGAATATGTAGTTTCAAACATGAATCAAAACCCCACAACATCATGAACATGAATTTCAATTTAATTTAAATCATGAACATTCATAAATACATAAATCTTAGATTTTGAAATAAGATTCTTGAGCTTCATGGGTGAAACGGACCCATGAATCAACACATGACATACTTTGATTCGGAGTTTCTTGAAGTCCTTGGATTTGGAGGACTTGAACCTCTTAGTTTCTTTAAGAAGGATTTGGTTCTTCTTCTTGGGGATTATCTTTGAGAGAAAACCCTAATTTGATGTTGTAGATGGATAATGAACTTATGAGCCTTGTCCTAATATAATTAGGTATTAAAAAGGTGGTAGAAGACCAAAATACCCCTTTTAAAAATGACTTAAAATAACTGAACAAGATATACGATGGTGTGTGCGACGGTTCGTCGCTGGGTCGATGATCTTTCGGTCCTGACCATCATACCTAGGTAGAATCGGGGTACACTGCCTCTCCTTCGATGGCTTGGGTAGTGGTCCGTCGCTAGCTCGATAGTTTATTGACCTGAGATGTCGCCCTTAGGCCGAATGCGGTCTCATTGTCTCTACTACGATGGCTTGGGCGATGGTCCATCGGTAGCCCAATGTTCCATCGACTCTCACTATTGCACCTGGGCAGTTTTGACTGTTTCCTATATTTTTATGGAAAGCTTATTCAATTTACCACTCAACTAAAAGTTAAAATCTTAAAAATATCACATGTATAAAAGTGGATTCTTCTTTCAAAGTAAGTTTCTAACATTCTTGAGAGGATTTCAAGCTAGGTAGAAGTACGGGGTATTACAATATCTCCCCCTTGAGAAAATTCATCCTAGAATGAGATTGAGTGATAGGGGATAAGATAAACCAATATACATACTAAATATTAACAACTGGAATATGATCTCATGATTGATATGACTGATAACTAAATATATCATACTGAACTTGCATATCTGATGCATGTGTAACTGATTCATGAATGCATGACTGAGTGTTCTGAGGAACTAAGTTTGTCATAATAATAATACATATCTGATGCATAATTATATGACTGAACTGGTGCGAGAATGCATGACTAAATAAGCAAAGGTATTTAATACCAAGTCTATAATGGAATTCTGAACATGAAACTGAGTAAGCTTAAGGAGAACTATTACCTTGAGCTTGATCTCAGTTACCATAGAAAAGGTGAAGATACTTGGTATGCATGCCTGCTTCTGCTTTGTAAGTAGCTCCCTCAACTGACTGATTTCTCCAAAGAACTTTGACTAGAGGGACTTCTTTCTTCCTCAGTCTATGGGTCTGATTTTCTAGGATGTCAACTGGAATAACTTCAGAAGAGAGGTTGTTCTGAACATCTATGCTCTGAATAGGGACTACGACTGCTGGGTCACCTATGCACTTCTTGAGCAAAGAGACATGGAAGAATGGATAAACTGAGGCTAGATCTGAAGGCAATTCGAGCTCATAGGTTACCTTTCCAAAATGATTGATAATTTTGAAGGGACCTACATATCGAGGACTGAGCTTTTCCTTCTTCCCAAATCTCTTCACTCCTTTCAAGGGAGAGATCTTTAGATAGACATAATGACCAATCTCAAACTTGAGATACTTTCTTCGCACATCTGTATAAGACTTCTATCGACTTTGAGCAGCCCAGAGTCTTTCTCTGGTCAATTGGACTTTTTCTAAGGCATCAAATACTAAGTCAGGCCTTATAATAGAGGCCTCACTAACTTTGAACCAAGCGACTGGAGATCTGCATCTCCTACAATAAGAGCTTTGAATAAAGCCATCTTAATACTAGAATATAGCTGTTGTTGTATGTAAACTCAATCAAAGGCAAGTGGTCATACCAACTACCCTTGAAATCAACTGCACATACTCACAATATTTCTAAAGTCTAAATGGTCCTTTCTACTTGACCATTTGTCTGAGAATGAAAGGCGATACTGAGATGAACTTGGGTACAAAGAGCCTTTTGAAATGCTTTCCACAAATGAGAGGTGAACTGGGAACCTCTGTCTGAGATAATAGATAATGAAATACCGTGCAATCTAACCAACTCTCTGATGTAGAGTTTGGCATAATCTTTGATTGAATAAGAGGTATGTACTGGAGGAAAATGAGCTGATCTGGTCATTCTATCTATAATGGCCCAAAATGAATCATACTGATGACGAGTACGGGGCAAACCCATCACAAAGTCTATGTTCACTTCTTCCCACTTCCAATTAGGAATACTGAAATCCTGCATGGACATACTAGGCTTCTTATCACAACCCAAACTAGGGCCTGCCTGTGACGGACATCCCAAACCATGAAGGCCAGGCTTCCTACTCTATCTAGTAATTATGCACAACATTCATATACTAAAAGAAGTTTCTGAACTATAATCTGATACAAAAGCATGGTCATACTCTGGATTTAGTTTAACAATAAGGAATGAAATTTGAAATCAAATAAACAACATTTAGAACAGTCTGGGAAATCTCTACTACATGATAATCTGACAACTATCTGAAAACTGGGACAAGACCCCTAGTAGACCAAACCAATAGAATAACATAATCTAAAATAACAGGCCTTTTGGAACAAAGAAGTCTCACCACTGAACAGGTCACTTCTCTCTGGAATACTCTACTAATTAGCTGGACCCTTGGACTGAGCCTCCAAACCTGGGAGGTAGGGGTCAATACATATGTACTGGTACGCAGAGAAAATCCAAAATAATAATTCATATTCAACATATATGAGATAAATTTAAAACAGCTCATAAACATATCAGCTAGTAAGAAATCTCATGGGCATTTTCGAAAGACTCTATAAAATCATCTGAACTCTATGACACTGTTTGTTTTACTTCTGCACTAGGTAATATACCTTACAACTCTAAAATTCCACGGGCTATATGGAATCCACCATTGACTCGGTGGGGAAGCCTCCAACCCAAGTATGCCACAAGGGTTGGAGTCTCTGGCCGTCGCCAGCATAAACTAATTTACCCTGGTTAGCAAATCATGGTTTTGGGCTAAGATTTACTTGAACTAAAGCCCTCTTTGGATAACCACCTAACCCTCTTTAAGCCCATTTTTAACTCTTTAAAGAATGCATTCTCTAAAAACATATTCTGAAAACATACTTTGTTATGGCATACATATTTATGGTATCTCCATACCATTGACTTACAAGTCATATCTCTGAGCCATTAATAGCATTTAATAATCTCTATTGTCAAAACATAAGTTTGAGACCACCATATTAATAAATTAATTCGAAGAAACTCTTTCTCAAACCTCATGTAAACACATGCAAGGCACTCTCTTTGTCAAGCATTTCAATAATGTAAGGTGGTCATATTAAATTTCTCAATCACATACAACTCTTTTTCATTTAAAACAAGGGTGTAATTATATGAAGACTATCCCTCTCATCATCTCTAAATCATGCTCAAACACTAAGGTATTGAGAAAACAAGTTTTAAAATCATAAATCATGCATTTCAAATCATTCACAAAAAAGGTCATAAACTTAAATTTATCACAAGAGAGAAACTGCATAATCTGGGTTCTCAAACAAATCTTAAATTTCAATTTCATACATATACATATACTTATAAATCAATTTAAGGGGATGAGGCCTAAAGCCCAAAACAACAATATCAATAACATGCATAAAGCATAATAAAAATCATGGATTTCTAACCCCTTTTACAAATTCATGATTTATAATCTTTCAATCATAATTGAGTGTTTCAAAAAGCCCATGCATTTTTAGGATAAACCCCATGTACCTATATTTAGGAAATTAAAAGATGATTCTTGGTACCCACGGCTTGGGGATTCCAAATCTTCAATCAATTTCAAAAACCCATGGTTGAATCTTAAGTTGTTTGGGTTTTATTGTTCGAAACCTTAAGGAGTGTTCTTGATGTTTTTTGATGAAAATATCAATAATGAGGTCATTTGGGATTAAAATCCCATGTTTAAGCTGATAAGAGAGTGGAAAATACCTAATGTACCCTTAATGAGATGGAATAAAAATATAACTAAGAGCCCAATTTTATGGGCCACTGCGACGCACTACAATCGTGGTGGCTAACTAAATATTGATGAGTGGGATTCTTAAGGTCATCATGATGTGGAGCCAACGTGTTGTCCCACTGGATAATATTCTCTGAGAGTCTGAAGCATAATTCTGAGATGGTCCGCATGATCATGCTCACTGTGGGAATAGAAAAGAATATAATTTATGAAGAGTATGATGAACATGTGCAAGTACTACTTGAACACACGGTTCATCAACTCCATGAAAGCTGTTGGGGCATTGGTAAGACCAAAGGACATGACTAGAAATTCAAAGTGACCATACCGAGTATGGATAACTATTTTTGGAATGTCACATTCTCTGACTTTGAGACGATGATAGCCTTGTCTGAGGTCTATCTTAGAAAAAGAATAGACACCCTAAAGTTGGTCGAACAAGTCATCAATTCTAGGAAGTGGATACTTGTTCTTGACCGTGACTTTGTTAAGCTGACGGTAGTCTATACACATTCTGAGAGAACCATCTTTCTTACG
This sequence comes from Capsicum annuum, assembly GCF_002878395.1. Lineage (NCBI taxonomy): Eukaryota > Viridiplantae > Streptophyta > Magnoliopsida > Solanales > Solanaceae > Capsicum > Capsicum annuum. Next base: position 108,973,133 of record NC_061117.1, read on the forward strand.
CACGAAGAAGACTGGTGCACCTCACGGGGACACACTGGGCTTGATGAATCCTTTATCTAAGAGATCCTTCAATTGATTCTTCAATTCTTTGAGTTCTACTGGTGCCATTCTGTATGGAGGAATAGATATAGGCTGAGTATCTGGAAGAAGATCAATGTCAAAGTCTATTTCCATTTTGGGAGAAATTTGTGTAAGATCTTTGGGACAGACGTATAAATATTCATTCACAACTGGGACAAATTCGAGACTAGGGGTTTTAGAACTAGTGTGCTTAACTCAAACAAGAAGATTGACATATATTTTAGATATTATTTTCCTTGCCCAAAGGTTGGAAACAAGCTGACCTCTAAAAGCTGAAGTGCTACCCCTCTACTCTAGGATAGGTTCATTTAGAAATTGAAACTAGACTATTCTATTTTTGCAGTCAACTGTGGCATAGCCGAAATGAAGCCAATCCATGCTGAGAATGACATCAAAATCAGTCATCCCTAATTCAACTAAATCTCCGAAGGTGACTTTTTGAAATATCATAACCGGACAGTTCCTATATACCCGTCGGGCTCTGATAGTTTTACCCATTGGGGTAGATACTGAAAAGGGATCTTCAGAATTTTGGGACTGACTCTAAAATCAACTGCTATATAGAGAGTAAAAAAGAAAAAGAAGCTTCTGGATCTAGCAAAGCGTAAACATGCACATGAAAGATCTGTATTGTACCAATAACGACATTAGGAGAATTTTCCTGATCTTGCTGGGACTGGAGAGCATAAAGTTGCTTTGGGGATTGCCCACTGGTAGCACTAGAGGTGGCACCCTACTGATTTGGATGATCGGACTGAGCTAGGGAACGATTTTGCTGACCCTGATAACCTTACTGGGGGCAATTTCTTATCCTGTGGCCTGGCTTGCCACATCCGAAACAAACATTGCTACCAGCTCTGCAAGCACCCTTGTGGTTCTTACCACATGTCTGACAAAAAGGATTAGTTCGAGCATTGCTGACACTGCCCTGATACTTAGTGCCTAACACTCTATCTGTATTACCATCCCTGAAATTAGGAGATAGAGCACTAGATGAAGAAGGAGCTGGAACTAATAACTTAGGATGAAACTGAGAATGGTTTTCTCCCTCTAACTTAGGCTGAGAAAAGTTGAAACTACCTATCCTTGCTCTCTTATTCTGCTTCTCCCTTATCTTAATCTTTTACTTTTCTATCTGCTGAGCATAAGTCATAAGCCTGGCTATGTTCATATCACTATTCCACATCGTGGACCTGCACTCATTAACCACACTATCATTCACCCCAGAAACAAACTTACTCATCTTGACATTGCTATTTCCAACCACATGAGGAGCATATCTGGCTAATTGAGTAAACTTAAGATAATACTGTTTCACCGTTATATTGCCCTACTGGAGGTTGATAAATTCTAACACCTTAGCTTCTCTCAGCTTTAGGGGAAAGAACCTATCTAAGAATGCGGTGACAAACTCCTCCCACTCAATAGGCCCTGCATCATCTGGCCTTTTTGACTTTCACTATTTAAACAAAGCATGAGAAATATCCTACAACTGGTATGCAGCTAGCTCAGTGCACACACTAGAAATAACCACAATGATGTTTGTAACCTTTTGAACCTGATCGATGAATTCTTGAGGGTCCTCATCTGACTTAGACCTAAGAAAGGATGGAGGATTCATTTTGGTGAAGTTCTAAATACTGGCTGTAGCTGAATTGGACACTGGGTTGGTCGGAACGAAAATTGGTCATTCATTCTAAGTAGCAACTGACTGAGTAATAGTAGTGAATATAGTTCTGAACTCTACATGAGAAACATGTTCGCCCAAAGGATCTTCGGGCTGAGGGGCTGGATGATTCCCTTTTCTTCTTTGGGGAGGCTGTTCTGTAGAAGAAAGGTTGAAATAATTTAGACCGGACTAAGAGACTTATTAGAGATTATACTCACTAATACAACATGAATACTGAAAGTAGGAAAACTGTTCCTAAAACATATTATAGCCTCTTGTACATAAATATGGTGCACAACACACCTATGCACAAGATTCTAATAAGTGCATCTTTTAGACTTCCTAGGACTCTATTGAACCTTAGGCTCTGATACCAAGTTTGTATGCCCCAAATGTAGCACTCGGAATGCTAAACAATCCTCATCACCCTGAAGTACCACAAGCTAACCCATGACTAAGATATGTACCTATACACTGCATAATATACTGTATAATTGTGGAAATAAAGGCTGTAAGGCCATAAGGTTCAAAATTGAGTCATAATATCTGTTAAAATATAACATCTGGGTGGGGTATGAAATACCCAATATAACTAAAATAAATGTCTGAACATGCTAGTCCAAAAGCCTCAAAACTATCTGAATAAGGAGTTGATAGGACATGTCCCTAATTAACTCCAGCTACTGAAATAAATTAATTAATGAGATTACAAAGTAATGGTCACTTCCTCGAAGGATGAGGACTCACTGCTAACTCTAAGTGCTGAGACTGGAATGCTACTGATGTTGTGGAGCTCATGCTTCTTAACCTATGGTATAAAACACCATAGCGCAAATGTGTCAATACAATTAAATGTACTGTTATGCATGTGAGGTTGGTTGAATGCAAAACGGTTCACATGCATGAACTATACTAACTAACTGAATAACATGAGCATGAGAATACATGCATGAATACATAATAACTGTAACTGAGTTCGTGATAACATGATTACTGAGTCTGAGTAATGATAACATGAGATACTGATAACTGTACATCTGAAAGAACTGATACTGAGCGACTATATCTGACAGTCTAGTTTTTGTTGGAACTAGCTGATTTCCATGCTATTCTGAGTTGATTGTATTTAATAGTCCTGATCTATAATTAATACTGTGGGAAGTAGTCATATAACCATCATGTCTTAAATAAAGCAATATAGCTGAGTTGGGGTCCAATCTGTAACCCCAGTTGGAAGGGTGTCAATGCCGCACCACTGGTAAGGATAAGTTGTGGGTGACCCTCATCTGACAGTGTCCACAAAAGAGAACAGTGGAGCCATCATTTGACAGTGCTTATCCACCTCTTCAACCCTTATCTGATAGTGTTGATGTCTCAACCTATGCTGGCTACATAGTTCTGGAATAGAAGGATTGTTTCTAAGAATCACAGCCTCACCTGACGGTATGTGTTCCCATCCTTGGGTTCACTCGGTGCTAAATTATACTCCCATCTGACTAGATAGTGAACATGATAAACTTAATCGAACTGGACTGAGTTAACTGAGTTTCATTGACTGACGAAATACTATTGAGATTATTGAATTTCTATGATTTCTGAGATTACTGGGTTTTCCTGAGTCATATGACTAACTGAATTTCTATGAACATGGCTAGACTGAGCATATCTTGAAAACATGACACTGGTTCTAGGCAAACAGCCAATTGTCGGGTAAAAGTACCCCCAGGACTCGATAGAATGAAACTAATAAAGCATGATTTTTTTGAATACATGACCAACATCATAATCCATAATACAATAAGTTAGAGATTTCACGAAGTAGAAGTCCTAAAGCACCACAAGTGCTACACATATTTCCATAATTCACTGACTAAGACATTTCATCAAACATTTGACATGCATAAACTTGTACATGATTTGGGATTTTATATTAGCATACTAGTATGGCACTTTTTGTTCACATAGATATTTAATCAAACACATGGGGAGCATGCTTTGGTTATACAATCATCAACACATCTAATAATCATAGATACATCAATCAATATTTAAATTTAAGGGTTCATCATGATTATTATACAAATCACCACATCCTAGGTTCACCCATTGGAATATGTAGTTTCAAACATGAATCAAATCCCCACAACATCATGAACATGAATTTCAATTTAGTTTAAATCATGAACATTCATAAATACACAAATCTTTGATTTTGAAAAGAGATTCTTGATCTTCAAGGATGAAAGGAACCCATGAATCAACAAATGACATACCTTGATTGCGAGTTTCTTGAAGTCCTTGGACTTGGAGGACTTGAATCTCTTAGTTTCTTAAAGAAGGATTTGGATCTTGTTCTTGGGGATTATCTTAGAGAGAAAACCCAAATTTGATGTTATAGATGGAAAATGAACTTATGAGCATTGGCCTAATATAATTAGGTATTATAAAGGGTGGTAAAAGACTAAAAACCCCTTTTAAAAAAGACTTAAAATAATTAAATGAGTTATGCAACGATGAGTGCGATGGTCCATCTCTAGGTCGATGATCCATTGGTCCATCAGTCTTGACAATCCCACCTGGGTGGAATAGGGGTTCATTGCCTCTCCTATAATGGCTTGGGCGACGGTCCATCGCTATCTCAATGGTCTGTCGGCTTGAGCCATCGCCCTTAGACGGAATATGGTCGCACTATCTCTGTTGCGACGGCTTAGGCGATGGTTCATCGCTAGCTCGACAATCCATCAGCTCTCACCATCGCACCTGGGCAGTTTAACTACTTCCTGTATTTCAGCCATAACTTTCTCTTCTGATGTCGTATTTTGATGGAATGAGTATCGATGGAAATCTTATCCAATTTCCCACTCAAATAAAAGTGAAAATCTTAAAAATATCACATGTATAAAAGTGGATTCATCTTTCAAAGTAAGTTTCTATAATTCTTGAGATGATTTCAAGATAGGTAGAAGTACAAGGTATTACAATGTAACTCAAAGATAACGATAAAATCGTACAAATAGTTCAAAAACAATCAGCTAATGCATATAATTAATGCAATATATATATATACTATGCCAGGATAGGGAACAAGATTAGCATGAACTTTGAAATCATTAACCTGGGTTGTGTAGCATGACCATCCTAAAATAAGGCACCTATGGGCTATATAGTCCCAGCTCTCCCCCAGCTGGAAGGATCACAGTACATGCAGCCACACAAACCAGAGAATATCCATAACCGTATAAGCCTTTATGGGGGACTCAAACCTCCAAAAAAAAATAAAGGTGACTTAGCTCCAATACATATAGTAAGGGCGACACAAAACTCCCTTTATATGTTCATTCGGAGGACTCAAACTACCCTGTCATAAGACACCTACACCGGCTAGTTATATTTCTAGTGTTAGTCCTTCAGACTCCACTTTCATGGATTGACTACACATCCTTCCATTAAGCCCAATTTAAAACCATCATTCCATATATACAACTATTAAGCCAATTACTTACCAAAAGCATTTTGTTGGTAACATCATGCCAACATTACTTGTTACTATTACCATTATCAATCGACCAATCATTCATTTGACTTTAGGATTCGAACCCATCATCTAACAAAGTCACTTGTTTAATTCAAAGTTAGGGACTCGAATCTGTTGTCTAACAAAACTCTTGTTAAATTTAAAGCTTTTGGACTTAAACCTATTATCTAACAAAGACATAAATCAAGTTAATGTTTAAGGACTCAAACCCATTTAACAATTTAAACCACCAAGGTTACTATTTTGATCATTACATGGTCAACGATTCCTTCGCAAAATCATTTATCAACCATTCATATTCATGAGGGTAGTTCCTTAGTTCAAAACACCATTGTCATGTGACTATTTTATTCTCTTAGATATTTTCACAAACACTTTGGGGGAATGCTATTTTCAAGACCAAATTCAAGGTAAAAACTATCAAGTTTAGGGTAACCCATGAACCAGTTGTTAAACCACAATTACCAATCACCCACATGTGCAAACCATGATAAAAACACATATAAGAACTAGTTAAACCAAGAGTAAGCAATACCAAACCATATGCAACAAACCTCTCAATTTTGGTTTTCAAATCCACCATTTAAGAACCATAATCATACTTTAAAACATATGATAGTTATGAACTAACAATGATACAAGAGTCACATTCCATATTCAAGAATATTCACCGATGAATTTTGACTCTTACGCCTTAAGATGACCATCTTTGAAGAATCCTAGCCCCAATCTTCAAGAGAGAGTTTAGAGAGAGTTTTTGGAGTGTTTAATATTCCAATAGTGTGTTATCAGAGCAGACAACATTTTTTAAGATGTGGGGACTTAGAGATTTTAGGGTGGTAAATATCCAAAATACCCTCAGCTTAAAAGTTGAAAACTAACTCACAGAAGGGTATGACCATGCCCCCTAAATCGTACCCTAAGGTATGATTGGTACACCTGACTCATACCCAAGACCTCACCTTGCACCCTTACACTAACAAACTTACAACCGCATTGGCCTAACTAGTATCTTAACATACTATTAGTACTCTATATCTCATATCCCAAGAAAATTACCCTAGGCCAAGTGTAGAGCATCATACGACCTAACCCCTGATCGAATATTATTTTACTTTTGGATAGAGGCTTATGGAACTACTATAGGTTGGTATGGGTGGTGTCGATATTAGTGTTTTCCTTGGCCTTGGTAATTTTATTATGGTTGATACTGTTTGACTGTATTTATGATTATTCTATCGTATTATGTTATGGGCATAGACTTAGTTATTGTTTTGCATTTGGTTATGCTTGTTGGTTGGCTTTGGATAGTTGGATTTGTTTGGGTTGGCCATGGTCATGGACCTATCCCAAAGATTTTGAATTTTTAATTACTCTATCTTATTATATGTTCAAAATTCATCTGACTCAGGGTATGTGATTGGAGGTTGGATTGGGTATCTGCGGTGATCTCCAGTCCTTGTTGGACTTGGAATGCCCATCACGACAAGGCCCTAGTTCGGGTCATGTCAACTAACCACCAAAGAGGGATTGTCTTAAGTACTAGCTAAAAGTAGAAGTGTTTTTACTTGCTTTTAAAGAGGAATATGATGAAGAGTGAGTTCAAGGTTTTTTAGACTTGAGGTAAACCAAATTATGAGAGGATGTATAACATTTGGGCACAAAAAATTATTTATCTCACATGATAGATAAAAATAGGGTGGTTGCCCACAGTTGAAAAGTTGTCTACCCAAATAAGTGAATACAACTCTTATTTCTTTTTACTATTATATTCAAGATGATATGTTCATAGAATTTTAAATAAATATATTTTCCTTAAATCGTCACAACTAATGTAAGAAATTTTTTTGCGTTGCAAAATTGCTGTAAGGATTTATGAAATAGGAGTTGTTCCAATTATCAAAGGATGGTCTGTAGGCTTGTACATATTAGTACAAATAAACTGGGGCATTATAATTCTCTTAACCTTAAAAAAATCATCTCATAAATTTATTGACTCTAGTTCTAAAATAAATGTAGATATTTTATTTGCATGTTTTTCTCTCACTTCTAGGTTGCTTCTTTTCCATCCTGGTTCCTTAGAAGTACCTTACTAATGGAATTCTCTTGTTTCTACATTTTTAAATTCATCCATATGGATTTGGATAGGTCCTTCTTCATATGTCAAGTGAGTATTAACCTCGAAGGAATCAACAAAGAGATATGAGGTGTGTATGAGGAATATCCTCTAAGCACAGAAAGATGGAATACATTATGGATTTTTTCTAACTAAGATAACAAAGCTAATATATGCAACTAGGATGAATCTTTAAGGTATTTCATAAGGTCCAACAAACTGGCGAATAAGTTTACCTTTTTGGTTAAATCCACTAATCTTTTTCCATGGAGATGCCATTAAAAATATCTAATTTCCATCTAGATTCTCAATTTATGTCACATAAGATTAGCAAAAGACTTTTGTGTATCTTAAGCAAATTTTGGATGATCCTTGATTATTTTCATCTGGTCTTCCATTTATTTTAAATTTTAGGACAAATAAATTACCTTGTGATACAAGCCTAAAGTGCATAAGCATTGCAAGGACTTCTCAAAGGAACAAGCTTTGGAATTTACAAGTACTAGAAGACCCTTTTGGAGACATTAACCTTGTTCAAATGAAGAGAGAATGAGGGATTGCTACAACACATAGGCACCTATTCATTAAGGGCATTCTTGTCTTTTAATGATTTGTTTTTACACTCCAAAGGAGCACCCTTCATTAAGGGTATTTTGGTCATTGGTTGTAATAAGTATAAATAGACCCTTTATCTTGTATTTTCATTAGATTTTGATGAAATTGGATATTAATCTTATATTTTAGTTTTTAGTCTCTAGTTTTAGCTCTTAGAATCTGAAAATTGGTCCAAGAATATTTAAATTTAGGGTTTCACTTGTTTTGGATAATTTGGCAAGAAAAGTGTACTTGACGAAGAGTGTTTCCTTTGGGTCACCTAAGAGGAAGCTTTGAACTCTTATTTGTGAGGTGTGTTGAAGATTTTGAACTATCTTCTAGTGCTAATCATTGAATAAGAGTAAGGGTCTTTCTATCTATCCTTTAATTTCAAGCATTCTTCTTCTTCATCTCCATTCTATCTGTTGTTTTCTCTTTATTTGGTTGCTGGAATTTTCATCTTAGTAACCAATTTCGTGTATAGCCTACCTTTGGGCTATTATTTGGTATCAAAACCTTGGTTAGGGTTGTTCCAACATCGCTAAATCTTGGCTTTAGTGTTCTTATATAGAAAACCTCATCGAAAAAGAGTCAAAAATCAGAAAATACCAAAATAATTATGTGTTGTCTTGTGTGTTTGTTGTAGATCCAAATTTTACAAGTTAGATCTACAAGTTTTTGTTTTGTTTTGAAGGTTTATATTGCTAGATCCTTTCTCTCTAGCACATAGGGAATCTAGATCTACTTTTAGAGTGAAGTTTGGTTGTTTTTGAGCTAGATCCACCATTGTTGTGGCTTGTTTAAAGCTTTTGGAGAGGGTGACGTTTTTTGTCTTGTGTTGGTGACTTGATTTGTGGCTGATTTTTAGTTGGTTGAGGTATTTTTGGCATAAGGAACCTAGATCTTCAAAAAAAAAATCAGATGTGGTGTTCATTTGCTAGGTGGTCAAACTTTGGTGAACTCTTAATTATTCATCTTGTTCTTCCATATTCATCAAGTCTTGCTAAGGAAGAATATTCAAAGAGTGTGTTTGATCCAAAAAAAGAGGAGAAGAAAGAGGGAGTACTTGGTGTTTGTGAAGGAATATTCCTTGGTATATTCATAGTCATCCAAAAGAAAGAAGAGACAAAGGGAATAATCAAGTACAATTGAAAGTACAAGGGGGGTCCCAATCTATTTTGAATTCATTTGAATCTCCGAAAGGGCTCCAAAACCTTCAATTTTTCCATCCCACACGAAATTTCTTCTTCTCTTAAGTGTGTTTGGCCAAAACAAGTGTATTGAGATTTGAAAATTTTGAAAAGTGATGTCCAATCACAAGCTGCCACATCATCACTTATACAAACAACCAAATTGAGTTCTAAAATTAGATTTCCTAGTTTCTATTTGTTGTTTCTAGTTGCTTTTGTGCTGATTCTATTACTAATTAGTAAGATAGTAATTATCTACTAGTTTGGTAATTAGATTAGAGTCCGTAGTTTCGCATCTTCGATTTTTGTGTGCTTTTCTCGTTTTCAAGTCATAGTATTTTTGTTGGTTCAAGTTCATGCATCACTTATTTTGAGTCGTTTCAAACAAAGATCCATTCCGATTCAAAGCTTCTCACCTCTCAAGTAACTTGCCAAGTACTGCTAGTTCTCCAACACTTGTGAAGTCAAGTGTGAGGTGAGGTTGAGTGTAAGTGAAGTAAGGCTTTTGAACTAACTCGTTTGCTCATTTTGTTGTTTATTTTTCTTGCTGTTTTTTGCACTTCGTAGGTACATTTTTCATGGAAACCGAAGGTATTACTTCCCAAACTTTGGGAAATGATGTTATGGGAGCTTTGATGGCCCAAATGGAGGCCTTGAGTTGAGAAATGAAGAGCGTAAATGATGGTATAAGGAGTGATATGGATTCAATGAGGGGTGACATGATTAGAATTAGAGCGAGGGTTAATAGACTATGTCCACCAAAATCTTCATAATTCCAAACACCTCAAGTCCAAAGATCCTATACTTCACAAAATCCAATGACTCCTCTCCATGAGTTTGAAACCAAAGAGAGTGAGGCCAAGCTTCAATATGGAGAGAAAATTATTAGTGAGGTACAAGAAGATTGTGAATAAAGAAGGGAAAAGGAAGGGAAAACCATGGGTAGTGAAGTTGGAAGGGAAAAAAAATGCTTGATTGTGGATCTTATCCACAAAGGACCCTTTTTATTCACTAACCCAAATACTAGCATTTTTCCTAGTATTTTATCTTCTCACGTACAGATTCAAGACCCTAGAAGTCCCGAGGAGAAGCCCAAGGAAGTTTCTTTCAAGCCGTTGGCCGAAAGTCCCCATTGTGGGACGAATGAGGAAGAAGTAAATCCAAAGGGAAACCTTTACATATTCCCTTGTAATGTGGAGCATGAGGGCTGCCATGATGCGAAAAAAAGTGAAGAAAACACTTCTCATAATCTACAAGGTAACCAAGCTATGTTCTACACTCCTAAAAACTTGAATTATTGTGATGTGGCTCGTAGTAGCCAAAGTGGTGTAGTTTCGGATTGGATTAGTAAAGAAGTGTAGGAATCTCCCTTTTGTGATACTCTTGGTGTTGATAGATTGTATAAGGACCAAACTCTTGTTGTGAGTACGCAAGCACTAGTTGATCCTTTAGATGACAAAATCAATTCTTTTCGTAAGAATGATTTGTGTCCATCTAGTGCTGGCACTTATAACTTGAATAAGGTTCCATTATCATGTGACAAGATTATTCATGAACTACATGACCCTCTTGTATATGATAGTAACTTGGTTGATGTCTTGACACTTGATTCCTTCCTATACTACCTCTTCGCCTATGATGATAACCATGTTAATTTTGAATTGATATTATGTAGAGGTAGTAAGCTTGGAGTCTATTTTCTTTTCTTGAATGAAGATTATTGTGCGTTTGATTCTCTAATAAAAGGAACGACTAATCTTGGCTTAGATTTTTATCTTCTGCTCCCATTTGACCCCGCAATACTCTTGAAATGTGAAGGTGATAGTTGTTGGTCGTGCTCACTTACTTTCGGTATTGCTTCCATTCAAGTCTTCGGTATCCTATGTGCTAAGCTTTTCATGTCACATACCAAGGATAAGAGGATGTATGTTAAGTGTGAACCACCTTGGAGTGATGATATAATTGTGGTACTAATGCTATCCCTCCTACCTTGAGGATTGTGTGCTTGTTTTCCCTCTCTTTGGTTTTGCAAGGTGCGAATGTGAGGAAAAATTCCTTTCAAGATGGATAGGATGATACAACCCTAAAGTGCATTAGGATTCTAAGGACTTCTCAAAGGAACAAGCTTCGGAATTTACAAGTACTAGAAGACCCTTTTAGAGACATTACAAAACCTTGTTCAAATGGAGAGAGAAGGAGGGATTCCTACAACACATAGGCGCTTATTCATTAAGGGCATTCTTTTCTTTTAATGACTTATTTTTACACTCCAAAGGAGCACCCTTCATTAAGGTTATTTTGGTTATTGGTTGTAATAAGTATAAATAGACACTTTAGCTCGTATTTTCATTAGACTTTGATGAAATTGGATATTACTCTTATATTGTAGTTTTTAGTCTCTAGTTTTAGCTCTTAGAATCTGAAAATTGGTCCAAGAACATTTGAAGTTAGGGTTTCACTTGTTTTGGATAATTTGGCAAGAAAGGTGTAGTTGAGGAAGAGTGTTTCCTTTGGATCACCTAAGAGGAAGGTTTGAATTCTTATTTGTGAGGTGTGTTGAAGATTTTGAAACATCTTCTAGTGTTAATCATTGAATAAGAGTAAGGGTCTTTCTATCTATCCTTTAATTTCAAGCATTCTTCTTCTTCATCTTCATTCTATGTGTTGTTTTCTCTTTATTTGGTTGCTAGAATTTGTATCTTAGTAACCAATTTTGTGTATAGCCTACCTTTGGGCTATCACCTTGCAACAAATTCACTCCAACAAAGTAGAGTACAAATTTTCCTTCTATATAAATATTCTAAATGAGGCATTCCAATAAATGATTGGTAGGTAATACAATACCCATGTTCTATAAAAACCATATATATGGACCAACCACCCTCAAATATCATAATTTAGGGTCAGAGCATGCCTTCCATAATTTTTATTACATTCTTTGACTGACCATGTATAGGAGGATGGAATGAAGTAATAAAGTTCAACATAATTCCTAGAGCTTCCTGCAATCTGGCTAGAAATTTCAATGTAAACTTTAGGTCTCAATCAGATACAATTGATACAAGGTTTACATGCAGCCTCACAATCTCATTAATCTAAAATTGTTGAGAGAATAAAGGTTGAAAATCATAAGTTTGAGTAATAGCTTAAATAAATGTGAAAGAAAAAGTAGAAAACAAACTAAATATACAAAATAAGAATTAAAAGATACAAGAAATTAAGAGAAATAGTTCCAAGAACTTCAAAGAACATAAGTTCATAGGAATTGAAAAGATCCAAGTAACAATGAATTTGTAATGGATAAATCAAACACCTTTACTTGAGAAACTAATAAAGTTTGTAAAATTGATCATGGACACTTCGGGAGTAATGTTAGACAACAATCAGTATGAGTACTAATCGCATTCTAAGAAAACAAATTAAAAATCAATGACATCAAAGAAATAAAATTAACTTACTACCTTAAACTGTGATCTAGTTTGGTTGAAGGATAATTCCAAGGTAATCTACATCAAAGATTAAAAGAACTCTCAATAATTTAATCTTTAAAATCTACTTAACAATGAAATAAAACATCTCTCTATATATAGTAAATAAGGAGCTGGTCAAAATGACATTAAACAAAGCTAATACTTCAGAAGGTCTAGTACTCTACCCACATATTAACCTATTAAGTTAACATAGAAGAACATAACTACTAAATGGAATTGAAGGTTGCCACCCACAAATTTCTTGGAAGTCCATATAAATAAACAAACTATTACATATAGGTTCTAGAAATTAATTAAAAGAAGTAAAAATTTGGGTTGCTGAACTATCTTTATTTTATTGGTAGTTTTGAACCTCATTTCACCTCATATTGGACTTTAATTTTGACCTCCAAATAGATATAAGCTTTAGAAAAAAATATCTTGATTGATATGGAGCTCTTCTTTCATTACATGGCACTTTATATTGCTAATTGCAGTCCATTGAACTTGGCTTGAAATTTCCTTGTTTCAAATCATGAAATTGGAGATCACAAAGTTTCCAAAGCTTCATTCATTTCCTTTAATCATACTGAAGTTTCATGGATGCTATATTACCTCTTCTTTAAGATAATTCATCCTTGAATTCCACGCTACAACAAATAAAGAAAGATAAGAGCCATTAAAGGTAGTACAAACTTGATATTTATTAGTAAGATCAAGTTGTAATCATTGACTTCAATTCTTTTTGGGACTCCAAATTTCCCATCTCTTTATAAAAATATCTTGGATATTCTTTTGGTTGAAGGCCATTGAAACCTAAACAACACACTCTTATCATATAGCCAAGAATAATATAATCTCAAAAAGACCACTCTCTTAATTCATTCACTACTCACTTTGAAAGGAAAAGAGAAATATTTACCAAATTTCAAAACATAGATATTATTTGGGAAAACAACTCATATATCAAATTTCACCGACTAAATACTTCAATCCATCTTGAAATCAAAGAATACACTGAGGGTGTGATAAATAAAAAAATACGTAAGATATTTCTAGAATCAACTTAACCTAAGTATCTCAGAAAAATTCATTAAATTGAGTTCTTTTAAGGTACTACCAAACATCATTCGAATCAACAAAGGTTATCTCTACAAAAAGGTAACTTTGCCCATAAGAATTTCACAAACATTGGGAAAGTACATGAAAGCTAACTAAACCAAAGATCTTATGTTTTAGAGCATAATTGGCTTCTTTTATTTGATCATTCCTTAGAATACCTACTAATGAAAATAAAATACTAATAGAAGAAGAAGAAGAAGAAGGAACATTAGTGTTAAGCTCACTCAAACTCTTTTGTCTTTTTTTCTCCTCAAATCCTTTCATTGTTTCATTTCTTTTGTACTGTTGTCTTTCTCTCCTCTATTATGTTTTTAAAAATACTTATTTTTATCAACTGAAAATCTCGTCTTTCCTCTCTTGAGTTGTTAATTTTTTCTTCCAGACTGCTCTCTATTTTGTATCTCTCTTTGATATCATTTTCTTTTCTACTCAATTCCTTACTCTCTCATTATTTCTTTTTATAGAGTAGGAGTATCAATAGAATAAGTTGATCAAAAGGAAAAGAGGCACTCTTGTTCACAAAATTACTCCTCCTCTTGGAAGATTACAAATTTTACAATCTTATTATAAAGAGTAGAATGATTACTTTTGGAGTCCACATTTTGTTGAGTCTGTGTTATAAAATGAATATACCTTAATTCCTCTATAAAATCAATCAAAGTCAAATATAATGGATTACATTTAACCCAATGGGTGTTACATAATCATTCACAAGCCTTTGTAATTTGTGAGCTAAGGCACTTGTGGGAAACTCTAATTTCTCTATTGCTAAAAATAATTACAAGCAAGAATATGCTCTGTGTTATATTCTTATTAGAGGTAAGTGATTTCAAGAATATTTATACATTCAAGGGATAATTATTTCCCATAATTTCATATATTAGGTCAGTGAAATTGCATATATATATTTATTTGATTATGCTTAGCTTTTGTTTGTGAACTTATGAATATGATTAGTGGTTTAGGACTAGACATTTGTGAAGATTAATCTTGATTGGGTGTCAAAACTATACTAGTGGATGAATGAAGGCCTTAGTAGCAATATTGAGAAGTATAATGACCATACAAGGATGTTTAAAGAAAACTAAAAGATATTGAAATCAAAGAAAAGTGGAAGGATTGCATGATAGTGCAACATCACGATTTTTGGGACCTTGAAAATTTCTAAAAGTTACCCTCACTGCCCAAACTACGACTCTTCCTTATGAGTTGTACAGAGTCTTAACAATTCATAGGATTCTAATTATAGCCGGACCGGTGTATGTGGCTAAGTTTCCTATCTTGATTACAAGTGGCTCCTAATGAATCAAAAAGACTCTATAGATCGTATAGTAGAAATCATAAGGTAACCAATATGAGGCACAAATGGTTATGTCTTGGATACAACTTGGACCCTACCAGTCGTAGGTCATGATATGAGTCATAGAGTCAATAGTATGTGTGCCCCATGACATTATTTTGACTACGACTCATGGTAAAGAGTTAGATGGTGTCTCAATGAGTCATTAAGAGACTGTAATGACAGGTGATAATTTTTTAGATTTTAAGTTGAGGGCACTTTGGACATTTCCCTCTTTACCCAGTTAGACCCCACATCTGTTAAATACCTTTGTAGAATTATTTTAACACTTCAACAAATCAAAAATGCTCTTTACTCACTCAAATTTGTTCAAGTATAGTAAGCTAGGGCTTCCTCAAGGTTGAGCATCTAGGGTCAATTCAAAGTTTCTTATCCATAATAGAGAATCCTTTAGGCATGTTACTCCTCCCTATCAATTATTTTGTAAAAGCATATATTTTAAATAGTTGTTCATGAGGTTTTGATGTTGGATTTTGAATATGGGTTGAGGGTTTTGAATGGGTGTTTTATGACAATGTCTTTCCATGGTTTAAAAATAAATATTCATGCTTTATTCTTGGTTTTGAACATGTGGGGTGAATGGGTATGGTGAATAAACTAGGGGATTGTGATTTCTCCTAATTTGTGAATATTGACCATTGATGTGATAATGACCTCAACCTCATATTGTTAAATCAGATTTGAATATGAAAATTATGCACATTAAACTTTTAATGCCCCAAATTGAGTACTCGAAGTGCTACACAGTGCTCATAATCCCAAAGGCCATAAGCTAACCCATGACTGATATCTGTAACTGAGCCCTGAATAATAATCATAATATCGTAAATGCAGAAACATGAACTGAAAGGCCATAAGGTTCAATACTAATACATAACTAAAAATATGGTATAACAATACCAAAATATTTGAAATAACTATCTGACTATGCTGTAATCTACAAACCTCTAAAACTGAACTGTCTGAATAAAAAGTTGATGAGATAATCCCCCAACAAACCCCATCTGCTAAAATAAACCAAGTACTGAAAGAATGAAATAATCAAATAATAACATCCTCAAATGATGAGGACTTACTGCTGACTCTGACTGCTGAAACTAGAATGCTACTGATACTCTGGAGTGCATACTTTTGAACCTATGATATAAAACATCGTAGTATAAATACGTTAGTACGATTGAATATACTGGTATACAAGTGAGGAAGGCTGAATGCAACGATTCATATGCATGAACAATACTAACTGACTAAATAAAATAAACGTAAGAATACATGCATGACTATGTAACTCTATCTGAGATCGTGATAATACTAACTCATGAATTCTGATAACATGAGTAATATCTGGTTCCTAATACTGTGAAACTAAAAGACTAAGTCTATTGAGTACTGAGGAACTGATGTCATATTACTGATAAAGGAATGACTATTTCTGATAGTTCTGATTATGAAAAATTAGTCTGATTGATAGTTCTAAAATCTGAATACTGGTAATATGAATTTCATATAATAAATATAGTATTAATTGGGTGACTGTTTCTGACAGTCCTGATTTTGATAGAACTAGCTGAGTTTTATACTGAGTTGAAAGACTGTATCTGACAGTCCTGAAACTGTAAGACTGAACTGAGTTTTATTATTGAGATTAGATCTAAAACTGAGAATATGGGAGGTAATCATCTAATCGACATGCCCTGAAACTGAACTGGTGGGGTCTAACCTGTAACGCCAGTTGGAAGGGTGTCAGTATCGTGCCATGGGTAAAGACAAACTATGAGTAAACCCTCTCTGACAGGGAGCTCTTCTGCAAACCCCTTGTAGTAGGAAAAACTCAAATAAGGTGTTTAATCCCTAAAATCATAGGCTACATCTCAACCTATGCTGGCTACGTAGTTCTGGAATGCAAGGATTGCTTCTAAGGATCACACCCTCTACTCACTAACAGGTGATTCCCCATCCTTGGGTTCACTCGGTGCTAAATCTTACTCCTAGCTAAAGAGACACTGAACTAATTTAAACTGAACTATTACTGATAGTATGTTTTAGCTGATTTGAATAGAGTTCACTAAAATCTATTGACTGATGGAATACAACTGAGATAGGATAACTGACCAAATTCTGTTGACTGATGGAATACTATTATTGGACTTAGAAAGTTGGCCAATACTACTGTGTTTTCAGTAGTATTTCGTCAATTATCCTATCTCAGTAGTATCAAAGGCTAATAATAGGCTAGAAAATTCAAGGTTTCGTAGTTAGCCTATTACACAAACTGACGAAATACTACTGAGATAGGATAATTGTCAATTATCCTATTATTGGCCTTCGAATACACAAACTATGGAATACTAAATCTCAGGCCAATAATAGGCTAAGTCTGGGAACCTAGCTAGAATTTTCTATGTCTGGGACCCCTTGACAAGCTTAAAGGACTGAATTAAGCTTTAGGATTTTATGGGGTCTTACAGAACTACTCTTGAACTATTGCATAATGTGAATAGCTAATGAATCATAATAATTTAAATTGAACCTTATGTGGTTGTGTAATTCCCCAAGCTAATGTATAATTGAATCAAAGGGGGTTGTGAATTCCCCCAAGTGATGATAATTGGTTTGGCATGTTGATGTAACCTTGCAAGTATAGTTTGTATGACGATACCAATAGTGTATGGATAAATGCTTATTATGTTTCAATGAATAAAAACTTATGATATATGTTTTAATGTGGCTTAAAAGAGGGTTGTGTATCTGTAACACCCCAAAAAGGGTCTCGAGATATCACACGGTGCTTAGGACTACAAGTGATCCCAAGTTAACCCATGAGCTAGCATACTGATAAGCAACTGATTAAATATGTATAAAATGATATGTTTATTGTGCAGAAAAATAACTATGATGGAATCTGAGAATAAATACAATACTGGAACACTAGTACATTCTGATAAAATTTAAAAGAGGGACTAAATTACCTAACTGACTCTAACTGACATCTGTGAAGCCTCTACTATACTAATTATAGATAGCTGGAACATAACACCTAACTATCCCGAATCAATACGACTAAATAAATAAAATAAAATACTACTCAAACTATATGACTGACTCAAGCTCTTAAATCAAGAGGACTCATCACCTACTGATTGGAAGCTGCCATCTATCTGAATATGGTATGTGTGCTACAACTGAAATGATACCAACATTATGAGATAATGTAGCACATAGACATATATATGGATCAGTACTTTGAGGATGCACTGAATATATGGGGGTGAATGCATAAGTAAAATATCATCTTATTATCATAATTTGTAAAACAATGCATTTTAAATGTAAATAACTCTCATAAGCTGGAATATCTGAAATACTGAAATATATAGCAATAAGGAGTAGAACACACTTTGTAAATCTAGTGAGCCATAAAATTTATTTCTAAAAGTTGTACTTGTATCTCTCTTTATATCATATTATCTAAGTGTAGAAAGGACTTACTCTTAAATCTGAAATCTTAAGCTAATATCTTTCTATAAAGCATAATCTGAGTAAAATTTGTGAGCCATTACACTTTGTTTTTCTAAAATCTTTTTTGTAAATATTTTTCTTTAACTAGCAGGGAAAAATACTTTAAAAAGATTTTTGTAAGGAAAAATACTTATCTTAAGGCTTTAAACCAATAGACTATTTTAAAAGTAGGGGACATCTTTTGGGAGGTTATTCTAACCGACATACACCATGTGAGAATCCATGGAGTCCCACGTCTGACCCCCGTTAGATAGGGTTGTTCTACCCTTTCCATCAGAATAAAACTTCTATCTTAGGGATCACAATCTGAGTCATCCACATAGAAGTGGGAATAAATCTGAATCCTATGTTGGCACATAGTTCTAGGGTCTAAAACTGTATTAACCTACCTATCTCAGTGCTAAATACTACTCCCAATCTTATGCTCAAAATATTAAGAAATCCACTTCAAAAATAGCACAAGGGTTTACAAGAAAACCAATTATGCTCTTTCTTTCTTTAAATCTCAGGTTATCTGAAAAAAGTGGATTTTTTATCTTAGCTTAGGACCAAAAGGTCAAATCTTTATCAAAATCTATGAATAATCTTATCTGAGGGTGCTCATAGCACAAATAAACTTAAAATAACAATCTTAAATTGGGGCTTAACAACTCATGCATCGATCTCATGTTTAGAACATCTTAAAATTCATGCTTGATGATATAAACACTCATAATTCATCATAAAATCAGGAAATTACTGCACAATGCATAGAAATATAAATATAATCATGTAATTCAACTTCTAAATCATGGGAAATCTCATAATCTTGTAAATAATGCTAATGGGTATAAACCCTAACTTAAATTTCATGGGAAATCTCATAAATTGCAGTTAATTTGTAATTAAATAAAGTTTTGGGCACAAAGATGAAAGAATTATCCTTGTTCAAACCCCACATACCTCAATTGATGATCTTAGATACTTAAACTTGAATATTGGATCTCTATTGGTGCTTTGAAGATGAATTCATAGAGTTTTTGTATTGGAAATCCTTAATCTTAAATTTCTTTGGAGAATTAATAGAGGAATTTGGATTTCTTGGAGAAGGAACTTTGATGATCTAGGATTTTCTTTTGAGAGAAAAGTGATGAAATAAGCATAAACTACTTTTGTATAAGCTTAATGATGCGTTTTGGATGGATTCGGGGTTTGGTAATTTACCAAAATATCCATTTTAAAATCCTAAATAGAACTGGAAAAATGATCCAAAAATCCTTAATTACATGGCCACCATGATGCCCACTATCGCGTTGGCTCACTGGAAAAGGAAAAATGAGAACTGGGCGCTCACCGTGATGTACCACAATCACGGTGCCCCATGGATTGCCATTTTGGCCCTTGAAGTGATATGCTAGCATCGTGAAGTTTCACTGGAATGGGAAAATTGTGGATTTTTCCTTCTCTGCGATGCGCTAAGTGCCCAGGTAGCATACTGTCAACTTAAAAATGCTCTAACTTCTCAACCAAATGATGAATTTAGGCAAATTTTGTATCAAAATCTTCAAAATACCGCATGAAATAAATGGTAGTCATCTTTAAAGAGAATTCTTAATATTATAGGGATGAATTTAATCTAGGAAAAGTATGGGGTATTACAGTATGTATGCCGTGATAGTGTATATTCCAAGGTGCTAACACCAAAAATCGTGCTAGCTGGCACAGGGGTCTAAATTATTGGAAGGTTTGAATCCCCATGTTATATAAATTGGTGCTTAGGTCACCTTTGAATTCTGCTGGGCGGTTCATGTCCCTAATCAGGATTATATCATATGATTATCCTCTGGTTCATACAGCTACATGCATTAGGGCCCTTCCATCGAGGGGGGAGCTAGGCCCATATAGCCTATGGGTGCCTTGATTATGATGTTATGCTACATAATCCAGGTTAAGATTTTAAATGTTCATGCCAAGCCTTGTTCCATATCCCAACATATGACATATATATATAATATATGTATATATATATATATATATATTTCCATTTGATTAGGTACATTGAATTGACTGGTTTTAAATGATTACTCATGGCAATATTTTAGTGCTAGTGTTTAACCCACTAACCATGTCTAAATGTTGTATCCCTAAGAGATGCAGACATCAGATATACTTCAACTTTTCCTACATAGATTTAGGTGGATAGGCTCAATTTTTTGGTCGTTGGTGATGAAGTGGTGAGCTTTTATTCTCTGAAAGATTTGGTCATTTCACTAGTTTCCCTTTCATAGCCTAGAACTGAAAAGTTTGACATTATCATTATCATTGTCATTGTCATTGTCAGGGTCGAGGGCATGTCCTGACTTAGATTTGGTTTTTTATTTTGTCAGAGGTTTTGTGGATATTTCTGTAGTTAGGTATTCTTGGATGACATTTCATAGATTTTGACCTTTATATAATTTATCTTATTATATGTTTGAAATCCTGTCATTGTTAAGTGTATTATATTTCTGTTTGTTAGGAAAAACGGTGGTCTTCGATCCTCGATTCATACGAGTTTAAAGAGTACAAGACCTTTCTCAAGGAACCAATTTTAAGTCATACTCAAGAAGAAGAAAGTGTGTGAAGGCCTTTTGAACCAATCAAAAGAATTACACAAGTTAAGAGAGGATAAGTAGCCTTACACTCCAAGGGCACCTATTTCTTGGCTTTCATTAAGGGAATTGTGGTCTTTAACACAGCAAGTCTTACACTCCAAGGGTGCCTATTCCTTGGCCTTCATTAAGGGCATCGTGGTCTTTTTATGTAATAGCTATATGCAGAATTTTTAGGCTTCTTTTCTCATTATTTATTGATGAATATTGAGTGAATACATTTTAAACTACTTTCTTCTCTCTTGTGAGTTGAAATCCGAAACTAGGGCTAACCTTGAGTATGGATTCACTCAGGTTGCAAATTGGTTTAGAATCATTGGTGCTTGGGGAAGCTTGAGTCCTTTTATGTCAACGTAAGAGTGTGGTGTTGCTATTGTGAGTTTTAGTGGGTTTTGATGTTTGATACACACCTTAGTTCCTATTTCTTGTAATATTTTATGTCTCACTATTTATCTTTCATTTTATGGAAGTAGTTTGTGTTTTGTTCTTGAATCCATGTGTATTGTTGTCTCTTGTGTGTTGTCTCATCTTAATCTCCTTTCTTTAGGTTAATTTTTGGTTTTATAGCTTAGATCCATATCATTTGGTATCAAAGCTGCATTTTGGAGTTGTTCTCACAACTGTAAGTCTTGGATTGTTGTTACCTTGAAGAAACTCTTCACAAAAAAGATTCAAAGTCAAAAAATCACAAAAAAATATAGTAGTATCAAGTTTTGGTCTTAGATCCAAACTTTAGATCTTATATCTACTAGGTTTTTGTGTGTTTTTGTAGTTTTTAGTGGTACATCCTTGCTCACTAGCACTTATAGAGTCTAGATCTAAGATTTGAGAAAGATTCGAGTTGTTTTACATATTCTGCCATTGATAAATTTGTGTTTGAATCTTTTGGAGGGTGGATCACAAGCGGGTTATTGTGGTTGTGATGTTTGTGAAGTGATTTTGTTATATTTGTGCTTGTCTTGGCAAAGGGACCTTAGATCTTTAAGAAAATTTAAATTCGGAGGTCATTTGCCTTGTGGTCAAACATTGGTCAACTCTTGAATATTCTTGTTGTTCTTCCTCATCTTCATATGTTGTTGGTGAATAATATTCAAAAAGGGGTGTTTGATCTTAAAAAGGGAGGAAAGAGAGTGTAGTACTTGTTCAAGGAAATTTCCAAGAACCTTCCTAGTCATCCAAAAGTAAGAAAACAACAAAAAGGAAGGAATAATCAAGTACAAGTGCAAATACAATTAAAAGTACAAGGGGGAACCATTCCTAATTCAAATTCATTTGAGATCGAAAAAGGTTCCAAACCTTGTATTTTCTCCTCCAAAAGTCAAAACTACACTCTTGATTAAAGTTGACTGAAGCTCAATATTGGAGAACAATAAATTTGCAAATTATCATCCAATCACAAGCTGCCACATCACCATTATTGAACAACCGAATTTTGAGCTCAAATTTAGATTTTGAAGTTTCTATTGTTCTTTCCTTAGTTGCATTTTATTGATTCTATCACTAAATGGCAAACTAGTAACTATCTACTAGGTTGTGAATTAGTTTAGAGTCCTTTTCTTTGTGTTTTCGTTCTTTGTGTGCTTTTTTCATTTTGATTCATTGTAATTTGTTGGTTCAAGTCCAAAAACAAGATTTCTTTGAGTCAATTCAAATTAAAATCTATTCCACACAAAAGTAGACTCATCCCTCAATCACTCACGAAGTACAACCCTACTTATAACACTTGTGAAGACAAGTGTGCGGTAAAATCCGAGAGTGAGATAGTAGTGAGGTTATTTTGAACGAACTTGTTCTTTATTTTGTAGGCTTGCTTTTAGGTACATTGTGATCAAGGATAAAACCTCCCAAACCTTGGGAAATGATGTTGCTAGTGCAATCTTGGCTCAACTTGAGTCCAGTAACCTTGATATGAAGACAATGCAAACAGGTATAAATAGGCTAGAGGCGGAAGTGGGATCAATTAAAGGGGATATGGCATCAATGAAGGGGGATGTGTGATATTCCCAAATTACACCTCTCTTACGAGAGAGTAAGAGGTTTTTATCAACTATAGAACCCAACTAGGTTGGGTGTCGAATCCCACAGGTAATACTATGTTCACTAAGTATTGCAATTGTTATCAGACTATTGATCAAAGGTTCCTGAATAAAAGGGGTTTTAGTTTATGAATTGTATTCTAAATAATTGTAACAGAGTTCTTCCAACTAATAATTCTTTTTGCAAGTTGTAATTCAATGTTATTAAACAAACTAGAGTCATGGTTACCAAGATGCTTAAACAGTTAGGGTTGTAAATCACTCTTTAGTTCCTATCAATAACTTCAATTGCAAGAGTAGCTGAATTCTATTGTTTACCTATTAGTTTCTCAACCGTAATGGATCGTTTATCCTTTAATTCTTTCAAACTTAAAGAATGCATTGATTATTTAACCATTTTCTAATACAGGTCAATCCTACTAAGGCATTTTTCCATTAATGTAAATGTTTAGGCCTCTAGATTCCATGTAAACCCTTTCTTTTCCCAACAAGCACTTTTATATTTGTACAAGTGATGTTCTTGGGCTCACCTTTCAAGTTTGCAACCAAGAAAAGTCATTAAAATGAAGAAATTTGTATGCAATATAGATTACCTACAAAAACTCAATTGGAATCACAACCCATATCAGCTATTCACATTAAGGCTCCTATAAACCTATTTATGGGAGCTTAGACACTCATCTCCATAGAGGAAAGAGAAAGAATCCTTGTATTATTCATAAATAAATTCCAAATTCCCTTACAAAAGTTAAAAGAGTTAGTCATTGAATCTTTAATAGCAATGGAATAATTAGATCCACAATTTTAGCTTGATTCACAAATTTCTATGTGATAGGTAGTTTCAAAGATGGAAAACTAAGGTAACAATGTCCAAGATTCAGAATATCTCAATAAAACCCTAACTGGGTATTTATATTCTCCCAGGTTTAGAAGATTTAAAATTTATACTCAGAAAATGCTGTGTCTAAGTTGACGGTCTAATTGATGACCCGTCGGGAGTCCGATGGTCCATCACACGGACCTTCACTGAGAGCCCCAGGATGTCAAGTTCTATTTAATCTTGGCGGCTACCTTGGCGGACCATCGATGGCCCAATGGTCCGTTGTACCATCCGTCGATAAGTCATCTAAAGTCCTACATTCTACTTAAACCTTACGGTCAAGTTGGCGGTCTGCCACAAGCTTGACAGTCCGCCACTTGGACCGTCAAAGGGGTCTTCTACCTAGAACCTTCTATTTAGATCTAACGGTCCTCCTAATGGTCTGTCGCATGATAGACGGTCCGCCATTTGGGCCCATCAATGACCTTTTTCTGCTATTTTCCGTAGTTTTTTTCTTCAAGTAACTCCTTTACCCGAAATCCCTCAAATCAACCATTAAATACAACTTTAGTTTCTTGAAAATACACAATTTTACCGAGAAAAAGATGCAAAATATAACATCAAAAGTCTAAACATCAACACTCTCAACTTAAGATAATTGCTTGTCCTCAAGGAACTCAGCATGCAATTACAAAAATGAACACTAAAATGATAGGCATTCAACTTGCTAATCCAGTTTTCACATAATCATTGACTTGTATTCCTAATTATATGGCTCAACATTTCAGGGTCCATAACTAACATTATTTCAAAATCAGTACATATACACCAACATGGATACTAGAATCTACAGAGATCAGCTGAATTAAATATGACCCAGGTTACCCTCACAGTCAAGGAAATCCACCACTCATTTTATTTTGTAGATATAAATTAGAACTCTCACACTCATCAAAGAAGTTACAACCATAGTACACATACACATAGGCTTGCCCTTATTATCTAACACTCTCTTATAGTTGATTCACCAAGACCAAGCAGGTCTTTCTCAGGTTTGTAATGAAGCCTTGGGGCTAGGTGAGGAAGGAATTTTGGGAAAAAGTGACTCAACACTAGGATTTACTCTCTTTGCCCTCAAGTTCTACCTACCAATGCCATTTCTGAACTAGCTCACTCACCTTTTCTCATTCATTTACACTTTACCATAACAAACTCTTTTATATATATATATACATATACACACACACATACACAAGCATCAACCACTCTCAACTTATGATGATGCAATCTGTGAAGGTGCACAATGTTTTGAGTAGACCAGGGTCGGATGCTCTAAACCATGCTCTAAACCAAATTTCCCTTAGACAGCTAACAACTTTGACAATAGCTACCCTCAACTTAGGTGTTTTCCATAAGTTCAAGTTCACAATGCCCACATTGGGTTATGGATAGACCTAAGTGTTAACAACTTAAAAGGAGTTAACTAATGTGATTGGTGATGAAGAAAAAATTAACATAGGCTCAAAGAAGGGTTCAAAAAATGGAAAATTGTTTTTGGTGACGTTAATTATTTTGGCTAAGTGGACTAAAAATACAAGGCATCCTACTATCACTTCTTATTTCATCAACTACAACACAACATCAATTGAACTAGGCAAGTTCTAGGTACTACACTATGTAAGAACTCATATAAATACTCGCACACATAGGAAACTGAGTCAAACTCATTCTACTATTCTTAAGATTTACATCACATGTTATGCATATGTTACAAGCTACTGCCAACTACAGATTCACTAACAGTTGATCACATATACTAGAAGACTAAAGTAAACAGTCATACAGACATAGTCATTGGTTGATGCCAACATCATTCGTCATCCATATTCACAACAAGGTGCTAACATAATGGTACTTTTATTTATTAGACCAACATTAACAACAGAACAGGAGTTAAGAAAAGAAAAGATGAAAACCTAAAGTTAATCCTAGAAAAGAAAAAATACAAACTTAAAGTTAATTCTAGATATGCCAATTCTCCAAGATAGTACATAAGAGGAAAAAAATATTGGCAACACAACCCCCATGGTACAAGTACACCTCCCTACAAAAAATATATTTATTGTCCTCAAAGTGTCAACTAAAAGTACAAAGGAGTGGGTATACTTATATTCTCTCTTATTCATCTGAGGCATCTGTGAAGTGTGGTGAGGAACTGGTGTTCTCACCGTCTACGATGTTGAACTCCATGGTGGTAGGGGTACTAAAAACGTATCCCTCTAGAATCAGAGGTACCACATCCCAGACTGGGTCTGAAGTTTGCCCCCTAACTAAGGAGGAATTGGTAAATACTCCAGCCGTTTCATCTTCTATTCTCTTTTTTCTTGTCTCTTTATCTTTCTCGACCTTTTCTCAGCTTTCTTCATATCATAATGATCTCACTCCTCCGGTGTCATAGCCTCTCTCTTTCTTCTCTTTTTAGCTTTTCATTCAGTATGTTCATCTAGCTATTATTTTTCCTTGTCTTTCACTGGTATTCCTATCAGGTCAGTAATTTCCTCGTATTCAGCACTCATGACCAAAGCTAGATCAAAAGTGGGCTACTGTGGCTACCTGCCTTTAACTCTTCGATGTCAGCTTGTGCTTTCTTAAATTCTACCATGAACCTTGCCAAGTATGGAATGGACAGTGAATCCAGTCTTTTGTTGACTCTCTCCTTCATATGATCCATCCTCATCTGAATGTCATGGAATGGATAGATTGCCTTAGCTACAATTTTGTCAACAAAAAGATGGAATTTTGTAGCCCAAGTGTTAAGCTGCTTCTTGAATTTCATTTACAATTTCACAGACTTGGTGAAGTTTTCCTGCATTAACCTATATTCTGCAAATTCTGCCGCACCTATTGGGGGTGCAAATTTTGACCCTACGGATGCACTTGATGGCACATAATCAGGTGGTAAGTTAGTGGTAATCGGTAACAGCATACCCGTTGGAATCTCTAAAGTGTCTGGGGCTGGTGCTGACTGAGTTTGATAGGCTGGAGGTTTGGTAACCCTCATTTTGAAATTCAAGTCATCTTTGGACTGCTCAATGTCCTGCCTAACTATCGCATGGACCTTATTATCCACCCTATGAATCAGAGGCACACCTGTCTGCCTGCATAATTTTGTGATTAAGCAATGAAATGGTAGCGGTAGCCACCTTATGTGCTCTCAAAAATAGCTCATCGGTAATGATCTTACCAAAATAATCTACAATCCTGAAAGAAAACTAGTTATAAGTATAACCCGGTGAATATCCAGATAAGCATCACCAACAGTTGGAATAAGTCTTAATTTAACCACAGACCACAAAAATTTATCTTTGAGGCTAAGGAAAGACTTTGCTATGCGCTCACATGGGGTTGTTGCCCAGGAAAGATTACCGTCATCAGTCATCATTCCACCCAACCAGGATCTTTGGGTAGATGTAATACGCAGTTGGTACTCGAGTTCTAGAATAGCAGGTGGGCCATCATAGTCTGTTCAAAATAGCATCCTGTTGATGGTTTGGGCTGATATGTCAATGGTAATTCCTCGGACTGGGATTGACTCCCTGTTCGGCAGATGTAAAATCTTCAAGTCCTTTGGAACATCCTTTACTACCAACACTAAATAGTTAGCAAAGAACTCCCTTACTAGATTTGGCTGATATGATCCAGGGGGTATGCCCAGCCATGCCAATTCATAATCATTAAAATAATGATCTAACTCAGGATATTCATGCAACTCCATTGTTACAATCTGATACTCCTCAACAAATGGCGTTTTGATTGGACTACTTGCTGTTGGTGCCACCCCATCATAAATTTTTCCCTTGCTCCATCTAGTTACAATCTGACAGCCTCTCTGATTTGAGGATTATTACACCTGATCAAGTTGGAATCTTCAGTGTCATTCTCCACACTAGCTGCTTCAGTTTATTCCTCTACATTGGTAGCCTTAGTTTCGGCCTCAATTGGGTTAGGATGAGACGTGACTACCCTTGCCTCATTGGGGCTCGAGCTAGTATTGTTTTTGCTGTTGTCAGCCTCCTTTTCAGATTAGGATAGTGTAGGAAGTGTTTGATCTGTTTGGTGAGTGTTGAAGGATGGTGCCTCCTTGCTCTTAGAAGGTTCGCCTCATCCTCTTTCCCGATGACCGCCTCTAGTCAACGGGAGTTTTCATGCTATGATGCCTGTGAAAGGAGTAAGGAATCAGTTACAAAATAAAAATATTCAAAAACAGTAACAAAAATTGTCTTGATGGTCAAACTGACGAGCCATCGATGATGTGACGGTCCATCAGGCCTTATCTAGTAAGATCTAACTTTCAGGACCTTGTGACGGTTAGACTAGCGGTCCATCAAGTTACTGACTGTTTGCCAGGTTGTTTATCACATCTTATCTAGTGAGAAACTTCCTTTGAATATTTGCAACGGTTAACTTGATAGCCTGTCATAGATTCGACGGTCCGCCAAGGTTACCGTCAGACCCCATTTTCAATTTCAGACTTCCTTTTGGCATTTTATTGAACAATTCGTATACCTTATTTGATCTTCAGCAAAGTAACAACAATAATTTCATGCTTATGCACCATTTTTCTACTCTAAACACGTTGGTTACTCCAGAATTCACTCAAACAACGTATACCAAAGTTCAGAACTCAGAATATCAATAATTTAAACCATAGAAGGAAACAAGAAGAAATTTTATATATGATAACTATTTCAATTATGTTTTGGACTTTTGAGAAGCAAGAAAATGGGTTAAAATCGTACCTTGATTATGCGAAAGTTTCACTCTAGTTGTTTCCACTTCAGAAAGAAAAACTACTTGCTACTCTAGCCTGTGATTTCTTCTTTTGTTGTGATGAGGAGAAAAGATGGGACGGGACTTGTTTAAATAGGGGAGAAGAAAGAAGATGGAGAGTCCTAAAGGGAGTAACTACCTTCAGATACCTTGCATCCAGATGGAGTTATACAGTTGTAGAATTTGAAGATGTTACAACATATGTGGAATTTTAAAAGCATGTGGGTCGAACTAACTCGGAATGGATCCAACTATTTTGATTTAAACTTACCCAGGAACAACTTCAGTCTGGGGTTTCAGATAAGCACCCTATCACCTTTCTAAAAATCTTCTTTTGCAATTCTCTGATCATGGTACTTCTTCGTCTTCTCCTTGTAAAGATTATCTCTTTCATATGTCCCAAGATAGAAATCATCCATCTCATTCAGCTGCCCCTATCTCAACTACGCTGCCTCATTCCACTTCAAATTCAGCCTCCTAAGTGCCCATATCGCCTTATGCTCTAATTCAACTGGTAAATGGCATGCCTTGCCATAAACTAACTAGTACGGTGACATGCCAATGGGAGTCTTGAAAGCTGCTCTATATGCCCATATGGCATCATCAAGCTTCCTAGCCCAGTCCTGTCTGCTAGCATTCACTGCTTTAGCAAGTATGGCTTTGATCTCTCTATTCAAAATCTCTACTTTCCCACTAGTTTGTGGGTGGTATGGAGTCGCTACTTTGTGTTGCTTAACACCATACTTTGCTAAGGCATCCTGAAACATACAATTGCAAAAGTGAGATCCACCGTCGCTTACAATGGTGAGTGACACCCCAAATAAAGAGAAAATGTTACTTTTAAGGAACACAACTACTCTCTTCCCTTCGTTGTCAGACAATGCAATGTCTTCAACCTATTTTGAGACATAGTCAACAACAACTAGAATGTATTTCATCCCATATGAGCTCACAAAAGGCCCCATGAAGTTGATGCCCCAGACATCAAATGATTCTACCTCTATTATTTTTGTCAAAGGCATTTCATGGTGCTTGGATATTGACCACTACCTCTAACATTGGTCTCATCTTCTCATGAACTGATAAGCATCGTTGAACAAAGTCAGCCAATAGTAACTGATTTATAGCACTTTTCTAGCAGTACGGTCACCAGCATGGTGACCTCCAACTAGGGAAGCATGACATGCTTCCAAGATACTCAACATATCTAGTTCAGGAACACATCTCCTTATGATATTGTCATCACAGTATTAAAACCAATATGGCTCATCCTATATATAATGTGTCACATCATGGAGAAACTTGTTTCTTTGATGAATATAAAGATTCTCCAAAATTACCTCACTCACCACGTAGTTTGCGAAATTAGCATACGAAGGTATTTTCTCCATAACAGCAGCCAAGATTTCTTTGTCCGAAAATGCATCATTGATTTTAAATTCATCTCCAACTGCTTGCTTCCCTTCCAACCTAGAAAGATGGTCTATAACTTGGTTATCTCAACCTTTCCTATCTTTGACTTTGAAGTCAAATTATTGAAGCAACAGCACCCATCTAATCAACCTTGGTTTCACATTTTTTTTGGCCATCAAATATCTCAAGGCTGCATTGTCAGTGTGGACCACCACTTTGGTTCCTAGCAAATACGCCCAGAATATCTCAAAAGCATAAACTACTGCAAAAAGTTTTTATTTCGTGATAGTGTAGTTCTTTTGGACCCCATTCAATAATTTGATTGCATAGTAAATGGGATGAAACAACTTATCCCTCTTCTGCCTAAGTACAGCTCTAAGTACAACACCAGTTGCATCACACATAATCTCAAATAGCTATGACCAATTTGGTGCAATAATAATAGATGCGTTAACTAGCTTCCCTTTGAGGCATTCAAATGCCTTCAAGCAATCATCATCAAAGTTGAACTTAAACTCCTTCTCCAAAAGTTTGCAAAGTGGATCTACAATTTTTAGAAGTCTTTTAAAAACCTCCGATAAAAGCCTGCGTGACCCAGAAAACTATGCACCCTCTTTGCTGAAATGGGAGGTGGAAACTTTTCAATAACCTCAACTTTAGTTCGATCGACCTCAATTCCTTTTGTAGAAATTTTGTGTCCTAGAACAATGCCCTCTTTCACCATGAAGTGGCATTTCTCCCAATTAAGTACAAGATTGAACTTCTCATGCCGCTGTAAGGCCCTACTCAGATTCACTAAACACAGCTCAAACGAATCTCCTACCACAGAAAAATCATCTATAAACACCTCAAAGATGTCTTCAACCATATCTGAGAAAATTGACATCGAAAGGTAGCGGGTGTATTACACAGTCCAAATGGCATCCACATGAATGCAAAAGTACCATACGGGTAGGTGAATATCATTTTCTCCTGATACCCCGGGGCTATAAAAATTTGATTATAACTAGAATAAGCATACAAGAAACAATACCAACCTCTTTTCGCAAACCGATCAAGCATCTGATCCATAAAAGGAATTAAGAAGTGGTCCTTCAATGTTCTTGAGTTGAGTTTTTAGTAATCCATGCAAACTCTCCACCAGTGACAGGTCTGAGTGGTATTAACTCATTCTTCTCATTCTTTACAACAATCATGCCCCCTTTCTCATCCACATATTGTACGGTACTCACCTACTTGCCAACCGAAATGAGGTATACAACTCCTGCATTAAGCCATTTACTGATTTCATACTTAGCCACCTCTTTCATAGGCTGGTTAAGAAAATTTTGATGCTTAATTGTTGGTTTGTAGTCCTCTTCCAATTGAATTTTATGAGTGCAAATACCTGGAGGGATGCCAATAGTATCTGCGATAGTCCATCCTATCGCCCTTTTTTATCTCCAAAGCACAGAAATAAGTGCCTCCACCTGCTGCTAACCTAAATCAGCCACAATGATGATAGGTAAAGTGTTTCTATTACCTAGAAACACATATCAAATATTTCCTGACAATTCTTTTAGATCCAACACCGGTGGCTCCTTAATAGACGACGTAGCTGGTGGTTTTGGCCAAATTTAAGATCTGGATCAAGCTTCTTGGGATCATAAGAATATGATCCCATTCCTGTCAAAGCACAAAGAGTCTCCTCATACTTTTTAATGCCCCCACTATCAAAATTCATTAGAACTACAGCTAAGGGATCAACAACAAATTTCTCATCTATTGGTAGTTCATGCTCGTCCTCACAATAAACATCCACAATAGAGAACACACTCATCTTCTTATGCTACTTCATAGTTTGTTACACATCAGATTGCACCACTTCATCATTCAGCCTAAATAAGATCTCATTAGCTCGCAAATTAATAAGCATGCTTCAGGTTGAGAGGAAAGGTCGATCCAAGATTATGGGCACCTAGAAGTCCACCTCCCAATCTAGAATAACAAAATCCATAGGAAATATGATGCTATCCACCTTCACTAGCACATCATACAGGATACCAATAGGTCACTTTACCAACCTATCCGCCATCACAAGTCGTATGTTTGTGGGTATGGGATCTTGTAACCCCAACTACTTATAAATAGATAGCGGCATCAGATTTATGCTCTCTCCCAGATCATATAAGGCTTTAGCAAAATCCAGAGACCCAATTGTACAAGGGATGGTGAATGCTCCCGGGTCTTCCTTCTTATACACTAAGGACCTTGTAGAAATAGCGGTATAATGATGGAGATTATCCACCAGTTTATAGTTTACTGCTCTTTTCTTTGTCATAAGATCTTTAATAAATTTAGCATATCCTGGCATCTGTTCGAGTTCCTCCACCAGAGGCATATTCACTATCAACTATTTCAACATCGCCATTAATTTACTAAACTTTGTATCGTCAGCCTTCTTCTTCAATTTGTGAGGAAAGAGAGGCAGTGGTTTTGGGAGCGTAGTCACCACTGGTTCCTTTTTCTTGTCTTTCCCTTTTCCTAAATCATCAACCTATCGATGATTAGAAGGAATATCAATACCCTCCGACTCAGATTCTTTTGAATTACCATCTTCAAGCTCAATATCTTCTTCAATCACCTCTTTATTAACAACTTTACCCACAGAAGGGCCTAGTAAGACCTTACCACTCCGTGTGGTAATTACCATGCAAGAGCCATCATTTTGAGGATTCTGAATTGTATCGCTTGGAAAAGTTCCGCTCTTTCTCTGATTCAATGTCGCTGAGAGTTGGCTCAATTGATGCTCCTACTATTTGATAGAAGTAGATTGTGAGTTTACCAACTTACTCATGGAAGAAAAATCACTCTTGATAGTAGTCACCCCTGAGTTGGTGGCCTCAACTCCCTTTAATAATTTCTTTATCATATCCTCTATAGACAACTTGCCAAAGTAAGTTGTAGTATTATCTTTGCTTCTGGGAGGTACATATAGTCCATTCCTATCATTCTTGATCTTCCAGTTTCCTTGATCCCTATCCTTGTAACCAGCCTTTTTATAATAGTTCCGATGTTGATTTCCTTGGCTATTGCCTCGGAAACCCCCTGATTATTTAGAAAGTTTGCCTCTTCTTCCGAATTAGAGTTAGATCTACCTTGATATGTAACAACTTTTACCTTCTCTATTTTTCCAAACAATAAATGCTTAGTCAGCAAATCCATCTATGTCTTCAAGTGTGCCATGTCCTGGTCACGTTCTTCCTTCTTCTTGCACTGCTCTATAGTCATTCAGTAGGGCTTCCTACCATAGAATCCCTGGTGTGCCAAACTCTACTTTGTTTGGTCATCCGATCAAGCATCTCTAAAACCTCCAAAAAAGTAAGATCAACAAATAACCCTCTTGCAGTATTATCCATAACTGGCTTTGTAATAGAGTTTAGAGCCCTATAAAGAGTCTCTATAAAATGAATATCCATTGTATTATGATTTTGGCACTGCAACATTATTTTTTAAACCTCTCCTAGGTCTCATAAAGAGCTTCAATGGGAAACTGTTGGAGGTTACTAATCTCATCCCTCAACTGTACCCTTTTGGAGGGTGGAAAGAAACTTTCTAAGAAAGACTCTTTTAACTGCCTCTAGTTAGTTATAGAGTTGGGAGTTAGTCCAAAGAGCCATAGTGTCGCCTCTTAAGATAGAGACAACAGAAATAAGCATTTTTGGATAGCATTCTGTCCCACTCTTGGGTTATCAAAAGATTTGCAAATAGTGATAAAATTCACCAAATGCATGTTAGGATCATCTGCCTTAAGACCATCGAAAAATCCCTTAAGATAAAGGAGTTGAATTATCATACTGGTAATATTGAATTTATCTATAGGTGGTAGAGGTGGAGGAATAATAGCTCCAGTTGCACCTGCTCCATCCATTCTATTTTTGTCATCATTCATATCAAACTATATCGGTTATCGATCCTGCCTCGCCCTAAAGGGACAATTCCTATTTACATTCTAATTCACTGGTGCAACCACATTCTCTTCATGCCTTGGGTTAAAAATATCTAACAAATCATCATCCCCCAAATCATCATCATCAGGATTAGGATGATGCGCCGACTGGCCATTATTCTACTGATCAAGTTGAGCTCTAGCCAAAGCGGCTAGTCATTCAGCATCTTGGGGATCTGCCATTCTACCAATTAACTGTAGTTTTAGATGAGGTAGTAATATTGGTGCACCTGATCTCCGTGTACTTAGCATACACAATAACTACCCTGCACAGAATAAAAACAACAAACAAAAGTAAAATTTGGGAAACTTGACCAAATGTTAATTAACAAAAGCAAACTTAATGAGAGACTAGGTTTGGTATATTTGGGTATCCATAAAGCAATGTCAAGTAGAGTGTCTTTTATGGGTGCGTAGCATACCATAGTTATAAGAGAGAGGCTATGAGGCATTTTATAATCTTTCTCTATTCTTGTTATCTACTTTCAAGCTGGAGAGTTTAGGGTGTGGAAATATCTTCTAATTCCCATTTGTTCGCTTTTTAGATCATGCCTACCAGGAGATCTGATGCTCGTCGAAATTCCTCTATCCCACTTGAGAGAAATGAGGGTGGGGTTAATCCTTTTCCTAGAGTTCAGACTCGATCTAGGGTCACTGCTTCAAATTGCCTCGATAGAGTTCCATCGATACCCACTAATCTTTCTACCGATGGTAATACTCCTTCTTGGATACCAACAGACGATATTACCAATGCTGATTTCTAATATAATACAAACCAAACATGGAATGCACCAAAACATCCAACCAACCTAGATCAACAAATCACAAAACCGAGAAGAGTGAAAAAAAAGCTCAACCCGAGAGTACTACAACAAGAAGGACAAGATAACAAGGTGTATTTCTCACCAAATCAGCCAACAACATAACAACATCGTGATAATATAGATTAACACAAATAACACAAGATTTGGATTCAAGAAAGGACACAAAACAGTCCACAACACAATAATAACAAGATATAAAGATAGATAGTGTGACATAGATTATTAGAAACACTAAAAACTATGGTCAGTATCAAACACCAAAACCCTAAATACAAGTAATAATAATATCAACACTCTTATGTAGACATAAGAGTTATGTTAATCACCCAAGAACCCAACATTTCTAAGTCTTGAACAAACAACATAAGTGAATCTACACTTGGTTGACCTAGTTTCATTTATGCCTCCTAAAGAGAGAGAGAGAGAGAGAGGACTTGTGTTTCAAAATGTTATAAGACTTCAAATATCATTTAACAACTAATGAACTAACCCTTAAATGTTCTATTTATATCTATTACAAAATAAGATGTGAAATGTCCAAAAAGAACCCTTAGTGAAGGTGAACAAATAGGCACCCATCAAGTGTAGACTTACAGACAATTTTGATGTCTTAGGTCCTCCTTTCTCACTTCAACAATTCCTTAGCTCAGGTGGACTCTTGACATACTCATACACCTCCATCTTTGTGGCCGTACCCGCATCATCCTCCCTTTTATGAAGAAGGATTTGACCTCAAATCCATACTTTGCAAAATAAAAAAGAAGACACT
Organism: Capsicum annuum; assembly: GCF_002878395.1. NCBI lineage: Eukaryota > Viridiplantae > Streptophyta > Magnoliopsida > Solanales > Solanaceae > Capsicum > Capsicum annuum. Next base: position 109,009,099 of record NC_061117.1, read on the forward strand.
CAAGCACAACATCCTCATGGCATTAGAATTAGAGTTATTACAACAAATAACTTCATCATTCCAAGGTGGTACACACTTGAAATATAACTAAGGATCCTTTGTATTTAACATTAGAAATCTATTCAAGAATGCACAAAGAAATTGGTTAAGGAAATCACCAATAGGTATAGAAACCACAATGGTCTTAGTGGCATCACTTGATTCAAAAGGTAAGATTAGCTTTACCTTAGGATCCATGAGACACAATGGCTTCATCACCTCTTTTAGAGACGACATCAAGGGTGGTAACCTAATTGAAAGTAAAGTCTACATAAAACATATAGCAATGTCAATCAAACAAGTGGACAAACCAATAAATATCCCACCTCCACATACGGCTAATCCATAACTATCATGGAAGTCATCAAAAGCTAAGAGGTAATATAGAAAAGAATTAAACATGGAAGTCTCCTCCAAAGTGTTATTATCAAAATGGATGCCATTGTCCACACAATTTCTAGCACATAATGCATTTAAGAATGGAGTTAAATCTTTTAAGCACACCAAGACTCTTCCCTTTAGATATTTTATGCCAACATATGATGGAGATTCAATGAGTTAATGAATATCATAATATGCATAAAGTTAATAAGTAAAAGTGCTAAGTACATTATTATCATCTAGGATGTATTTGAAAGTAGGAACATACAAAGAGACAAAGAGATATGGTAAGCAAATAAGACCTCTTCTTTACAAAGAACTTCCCAAAGAAAGGTATTCCATTAATGGAGTCATGCCATTAGGGAGAATACAGAAACTACAATACAACAAACCAATCCAAGACAAACAGTTCTCCCAAGAACTTTGTTTTACTTTACTAATATAGTTAAGCATGCTCCCAAGAGTCCCATAAGACACTTCACATTGTCAAAACCTATGAAGGTGACAAGAATCCATAAAAATCCTTGGAATTATCCACTCACAAGAGGCAATAACACAATTACCCTTGGTTTTTCAATCATGAAGCTGCCTTTGAGAAAAGGGGATTTCATCACAAGCAAGCCATAAAGAAGGGTATCACATGAATGTAATTCATCTAAAGTGTTTGAAAGAGATAGCTCTCTTCTTCACCTACAAGTAGTGATACGTTGGTCAAGAATGGAAACACTTAAGGGTGAACTCTCCTTGTTCCTTTTACTACTCATCTTCTTTAGTGAATACTTAACCTTATTGAAAATTCCCCCCATGCAAAACTTGGGACTGCCAAGTGGGTTGTAAGTCCACAAGAAAGAATTTCCAACACTCACAATCAAATATCGCTTGTTGTCTTGACGAAGCACCAAATCAGATGTAAAATAATCTCCATATCCTAAGAGTCTATCGGGGTCAAATGGGTGAAGTATCCAAGGACATTGGTCTCAGCTATTCCAAATTTTCCTTATGGTACCATCCCTAAAAGTAGACACACCCTTTATACTACCATTAGTAATATTATGAATAAGAAGAGGATAGATAAAGGTGTCACACAAGTCAACTCCAACTATGGTGTCCTTATACATGTACTCAGTAGTTTCAAGTTCATTACCATTAGTTTGATTAACGTAGGAACCACACAAACACAAAGTAGATGAAATTTCTAAGCATTCACCACTTTATACTTCAAGAGAGTAATCCCCACATAGATGTAAATCACCATGGGAATCAAAGAAATCACAACCAAAACCATTTTCACAAGTAAAATCACAATTCGGGTTTCCCACGGTCATTTTCACCCGATTGATCATTTTGCACACCCTCGTTAGTTGTTGGAGACTCACATGCCAACATAGACTCACCTTGTTTTTCATAAGAGTCTACTATTGTGTGACTAATATTATCACTTGACAATAGGACCTTATTCATGTTATAAGTGCTAGAATTAGATAGACACAAATCATTCTTATAAGAAGAATCAATTTTGTCATCTAAAGGATCAATTAGTGCTTGTCTACTTACAACAAGAGTTTGGTTCTCATGCAACCTAACATCACTAAGAGTATCACAAAATTAATATTCATGCACTTCTACACTAGGAAAAATAGGAACTACATCCATTTAGCTAGAACTAGCCACATCACAACATTCTACATTTATAGGAGTGTAGGGAATAGCATTTTTACCTTATAGCTCACATGAGATACAACCTTCACCTTGGAGTAGGTCATGGTAGACCACTTCTTTCTTTGGGAAGCTCTCATCACAGTAAGGAATTGGTTTTTGCATAGATTGGGGCATTTGGTTTCTAATTCCTTTGTAAGGTACCCATTCTCTTTCTCGTTTTTCACAGTCATGGAGGATAACTTCAAGACAGCCCAAGAGAGTATTATTGTCCATTTTACCTAGGAAAACACCCTAACAAATAAAAACAAACAAGTTATCTCAAAGTATTCTCACCACGCTCACACACTTTGATTACCACACACTTAGATTCAATGAGTATTGTAAGCCTGCTAAGGAAACCGTGAGGACTTGGGGGTTGAGTCTACTCTTGTCTGGAATAGATTTTTGTGTGAAACTCAAACAAATCTTGTAGGACTTTATCCAAGAACTAACAATGATTCAAAATGACAAAAGTACACAACAAACGCTAAAATAAACAAAACTGTCTCAAAAACTAACTTAAAATCTGGTAGGCGAATACTGCTTGTCAATTAGTATTAGAACAAATAAATGAAACTATGGAGTGAGAAAATGAAACTAAGAAGTAAAAATTTGAGCTTAAAAATGTTGTGTGACTAGTAAAATAATGATGTGGCAACCTATTATTGGTCGTAATTTTTTACAAGTTTTTTCTTTCAATTTTGGGATGTCTTGGACAATTTTTCAATTTGGAATAGTGGGAATTGGTTAAGGGAGAGAAAGACAAGTCTTGGATCCCTTTTGAAATTCAAACGCAAAAAGTCATGACTTGACGTGTACTTTTTCCTCAAAACATGGGTCCTTAAATCATGGAAAGTGGTTGAGAAATGATTGATAAGTCTTTGTGTGGTTGCAAAGTCTTTCAAGACTAATAAGTCTTACACCTTTTGTCCTTCAACCTTTTAGATATAAAGTCTACTTTACCTTTAACAATATATGAAGGAGGTGAAGAACATCAAGAACAACAACAACAATCACCAAGAACAACACCAACAATCATTAAGAACAACACCAACTTCCAACGTCCAATTCCAAATACGCAACAACAAGGTTAACCACATAGCCAAGACTTCAACAATTTCAACAAAATGTTCTTAGGATAACAATTCACAACAATATCCTATGGCCAAGCTTAGAACAACAAGGAGAAACCACACAGCCAAAATACTCCACCAAAACAATGTTCAACAACACATGGCCAAGACAAGTAAAAATCTCAGCCAACAGTCGTCTAACACTAGAAATAATCTAGACAAGTAAAAATCTTAGCCAAGACACAACAAGACAACAATTTCGACCAAGACATAAAAATGGACAGATTGTATTCTTTTTTGGATTTTCTATTTTCTAACACCTTTTTTTTTAAATTTTCAAGCAATCATGCCCAAGATTGATCTTATGGGAACAAAATTAAGCCAAACTTTGATATCGAATGATAAAAACCAAACTTGGAATGCACCAAAATAGAAAACCAAACTAGATCAACAACATACAAAACTGAGAAGAGTGGAAAACAAGCTCAATCCGAGAGTACTACAATAAGAAAAACTAGATAACAAGGTGTATTTCACACTAAATCTGCCAAAAACACAATAATATTATGATGAATAAGATGAACACAATGAACACAAGATTCGAATTCAACAAAGGAACAATATAGTCCCCAACACAACAACAAGAAGATGAAAATAATAAGATGTAAAGATAGATAGTGTGACACAAATTATTACGAACACTAAGAACTAAGGTGTGTATCAAACACAAAAACCCTTAATACAAGTAATAATAACAACAACACTCTTATATGGACATAAGAGGAACGTCAATCTCCCAAGTACCCAACGTTTCTAAGCCTTGAACAAAAAACATAAGTGAATCCACACTTGGTTGACCTAGTTCTTGTTTTGCATCCTAAAGAGAGAGAGGACTTGTGTTTCAAAATGTTATAAGACTTACAATAGCATTGAACAACTAATGAACTAGCCCTAAAGTGTTCTATTTATAGCTATTACAAAATAAGATGTGAAATGTCCAAAAAGATCCCTTAGTAAAGGTGAACAAATAGGCACCCATCAAGTGTAGACTTAGGGCTGATTTTGGTGTCTTAGGTACTCCTTTATCACTTCAACAATGCCTTAGATTGGGTGGACTCTTTACATACTCATACATCTCTATCTTCGTAGTCATACCCATATTACACCATTCCATTCATCTACTGACCTAGTTGGTGACATCTCAGTCACAACAGTTACATATTATTACTACCGCTCGAGTTATTCTGAGGCCTTTAGAGTTGGCTAGTTTATAAGGTTAAACCCTCCAACCTTTACTGGCTTTAACATTGAGAAATATCCTCAAGGGTCCGTAGATGAGATGGAGAAGATTCTCTATGTGATGCACGTGTTTGACTTTGTGGGTATGGAATTCATTATATATGAGTTAAAGGATATAGCGTATTAGTGGTATGAGGAGTGGGATACGTCTAGGGGTAACTATGAAAATTTGGCATCATGGATGGATTTCTTGGGTGCTTTTCTTAATTGCTTCTTTCAATAGGAGTTGAGGGAGGTGAAGGTTGAGGAGTCATGAACTTGAAGAAAGGCAAGATAACTATGAAGGAGTATGCCCTAAAATTTCACCTGTTGTCCCATTATGCTACAGAGTTTGTATCATCTATGAGGGCTTGGATGAGGAAATTCTCTTTTGGGTTGTCCCATTATTTGGTGTTGGAATGTAATACTGTCCTATTGAAAAGTGACTTGGATATCTCTAGGCTTGTGGTATATATACGGTAGGTTAAAAATGAGAAGAAAAAAAATAAAAGTAGAAGAGAGGTAAAATAAGAGATCCCAATTCTCTAAGCATGGTGGTGGCCCATAGAATAGTGGCAAGGATGGAAGGCAGTGGTCTAAGAAGAAATAGAAGAGTTCTTGTTCCTATTTTATGGCTAGTTCTCCTTATCCCAAGGCATTCGCTGATTGCTATTTTCAGAATAACAATGGATTTAAGGTACAAGATGACCAATCTCAGGCCAGTGGAGCCCATTCATCTCCATCCTGATAAGAAAATAAACTACTAATCATAAAATTACTTCAAAGAAACCAAAAATCAGCAACTAGAGAAGAGTAGATTAAGAAGAGAACACACAGATTCAAACCAAAAGAAGAGAAAATTACATAAATATAAAGGATAGATAGTGAGACATACACCTACACCAATGAATAGCACCAAGGTATTTATCAAACACCAAGACACACAACACCAATGGAGGATAAAACCACACTCTTAGGTGGACACAAAGGGATCAACTACTCAAGCACCCATGTTTCTTGCCAAAATGTCAAATCAAGTGAACCCACGCTCAAGCTAACTTTAGTTTCAATGTCTTTTCAAATACCTACACTATAATTGCTTTTCCAAGCCCTACACTAAGGAAATAAAATACAATTTGATTTTCACTCAATCAATTCTTCAAAAACTAATGAAAAGAGAAGCTGAAATATATATTTATACTTATTACAACACAATCACTAAAATGCCCTTAATGAGGGCTTCAATAAAGGATCATCTTAAGTGTTATTTTGTAGTGTAAAAAGTCCTTAGTGACCTTAATGAGAGGTGCCTCTTGAGTTTGGGAACCCTATTCCTTTCTTTTCTTGGACAAGGCTTCAAAAAGGCCTTCAATCACTTAAAAAATCTGAAACTTGAACCTTATACAAGACCTTGTACTCTTTGTGCTCTTCATGCTTTTCTCATCTACTCTTTGTGATCTTCATGCTTGTATCACATCCTATCCCCCTTGTAATTTTTATGGTCAGGTACATCATGGGGTGTGTGACCAGGAAAGAAATCGGTGTTTTAGTTGTGGTTATATTGGTCACATGCACCAGGATTGTCCTTCTAAGGTTGCTTTTGGAAAATAAGGTTTGTGTTGCTACTTTTTTATCCCCTACACCAAAGGGTGCCATTTTTGGTTCCGACATTGATCGAAATTGCCTTTATGCTTTTGCCACCAATCAGGATTTTGCGGCATCTCCCAATGTTGTTACTGCTACAGTCAAAATTTTTTGTCATGATGTATATTTTCTATTTGATCCTAGGTCTACTCTTTCTTATGAGACCCGATATGTGTCTATTCATTTTGGTTTTGATCCTTAGTGTATTTTGAATCTTTTTTCTGGGTCTACATAGTTAGTGACTCTATTATGGCTAGGAGAATCTATAGGGGTTGTGTGGTAGAGAAATGTTAGCGAACCTGATAGAGTTAGTCATGTTAGATTTTGATGTGATTTTGGGGATAGATTTGTTGCTTTAGTGTTATGCATTTCTTGATTGGCAGACCCGAAGGATCAGTTTTCATTTCCCTAATGAGTTGGTCATTGAATGGGAAGGTAGTTCCCTATTGACTAAGGGGAGATTCATTTCTTCTCTTAAAGCCTGGAAATTGAATGCAAGTGTGGATTCTAGATCCTAAGGTCCCTTATTGCAATCTATTATGCTGATCTGTCAGTTTCTTAAGGTATTTTCTGATGATCTTCCTAGTGTTCTTCCTAATAGGAAAATTAATTTTGGTATTGATTATTTTCCCGACACTTATCCTATCTCTATACCTTACTATAGAATGGCTCTGGCTGAGTGAAAAAAACTTAAGAAATAGTTGAAAGATCTTTTAGATAAAAGTTTTATCTACCTTAGTGTTTATCCATGAGGTGCTTTTGTTATCTTCATTTGTAAGAACGATGGGTACCATCGAATATTTATAGACTATCACCAGTTGAATAAGGTGACTGTAAAGAAAAAGTATCCTTATTCTAGGATTGATGATCTCTTTGATCAGCTTTAGGGGGCTAAGTACATTTCCAAGTTTGATCTTCGATTGGGATATCATTAGTTGAAGATTAGGGAGGTAGGTATACTTAAGATTGCCTTCCAAACATATTGTGGTCATTTTGAGTTCTTAGTAATGTCTTTTGATTTAGCCAATGCCCCAGTGACATTTATGGACCTTATGAATTAGGTATTCTGTCAGTTCTTAGATTTGTTTATAATTGTATTGATTGATTATATTTTTGTGTATTCCAAGAATAAGGTGGATAATTTTAATTACCTCACCCTTATGTTTCAAACCTTAAAAGTTTAACGGTTGTATTCAAAATTCTCTAAATACGAGTTCTGGTTGAATGCTATGACCTATCTAGATCATATTGTTTCTAGCGAAGGGATCATGGTGGGTCCACAAAAAGTTGCAGTAGTTAAGAAGCGGCCTAGGCCCATGAATCCAACTGATATTCGGAGCTTTTAGGGTCTAGTTGGTTATTATAGAAGGTTTGGGAAATTTTCTCTTCTTTGCTGCCACATTGACTAAGTTGACTTAGAAAAAAGGTAAAGTTTATATGGTTCGATGCTTATAAGGATAGTTTTTAGAAGTTGAAATATAAGTTAACTTTGGCTCTAGTTTTGACCTTACCAGAGGATAATGAAGGTTTTGTTGTTTATTTGGATGTTTCTTGAGTGGGACTGGGTTGTGTGTTGATGCAACATAGTAAGGTGGTTGCATATGCTTATAGGCAGTTGAAGGTCTATGAGAAGAACTATCTAACACATGATCTAGAATTATTAGTTTTGGTCTTTGCTTTAAGGATTTGGTGTCATTAGTTGTATGGAGTGCATGTTGACATCTTCTTGGACCATAAGAGTTTGGAACATCTGTTCACCCAGAAGGAGTTAAATCTTAGGTAAAGGAAATGGCTTGAGTTGCTCAAGGATTATGACATGAGTCTTCATTATTATCTAGGTAAAGCTATTATGATATCTAAGGCTCTTAGCATGCTATCTATAGGAATCTTATCTCATGTAGATGAGAAAAAACAAGAATTGGAGAAAGATATTCACTATTTGGAAAATCTAGGAGTTCTCCTATTGGACTCTGAGGATAGTTGTGTAGTTGTACAAGGTGTGGAGAAGTCATCTTTTGGTGCGGAGGTGAAGGACAAACAAATCTTATACCCTATATTGATCCATATCAAAGATGATGTGGACATGAAGGTAATGACTTTTAAGATTGGTAGTGATGGTATCTTGAGGTACCAAGGTAGATTATATGTTCCAGGTGTTCATGGGCTGTGAGTAAGGATCTTGGATGAAGCTCATGAGTCGAGATACACCGTTCATCCTGGTTCCACAAATATGTATCATGACTTAAGAGAAATTTATTGGTTGAATAACATGAAGAAGGATATGGCCAATTTTATAGCTAAATGCATAGTGTGAAAACAAGTGAAGATTGAGCACTTGAGGACTGGTGGTTTGTTTCATGAGATCTAAATGCTCATATGGAAATGGGAAGTGATTAATATGGATTTCATTTTGGGTCTTCTACAGTCCCTCCACCAATTTGATTCCCATTGGGTCATCATGGATAGAATGACTAAGTCTGCTTACTTTTTTCCAGTGAAGATGAATTATTTGGTAGAAAATTACCCAACGCTTTTTATTGAAGAGATCGTCAAGTTTCATGGTGCTCAAGTTTCCATCATATCTAATTAAGGTTCTCAATTCTTATCTTACTTTTGGAATTTCTTTCAATGAGGTTTGGGGATTAAGGTGAACCTTAGCATCACTTTACACTCGTAGAAGAATGGACAAGAAAAAAGGATAATTCAGACTTTAGAAGATATGCTAAGGTCTAGTGTTATTGATTTTAGTGGCAGTTGTGTTAACAATTTGCCTTTCATTGAGTTTGTGTACAATAATATCTATTATTCGAGTATTGGTATGGCTCCATTAGAGGCTTGGTATATTAGGAGATGTAGGTTTCCTATTTGGTGTTTTAAGGTTTGTGAGAATAATTGGTATGGTACTAGCATGGTTCACTGAGATATGGATAAGGTAAAGGTTATTCGGGATAGGATTAAGGGTGCCTAAAGTCACCAAAAGTTCTATGAGGATGTAAGACGAAGGGACTTGGAGTTTGATGTGAATAACTTGGTGTTCTTGAAGGTATCTCTCATGAAGGAAGTAATGTTGTTTTGAGAGAAGGAGAAGCTTAGTACTCGTTTTGTTGGTCGATATTGTATTTTGAGGTGAATAGGCAATGTGTATTATTAGTTGGACTTGAGGTCCAATTTGGGTTCTATTCATTCGATCTTCCATGTTTCGATGTTCAAGAAGTGCATAGGTGATCTTTCCTTGGAAGTTCCTTTGGAGAGTATGGTTGTCTCAGATTCTTTGTCTTATGAGGATGTCTAAATTAAGATTTTGAATTAGTAAGATTGCCAATTATGATCAAAGGATGTGGCTTTGGTAAAGGTTCTACGGAGGAACCAAAAGCATGAAGAAGCTACTTGGAAAGCCGAGGAGAACATGAAGTCCAAATATTCATTCTTGTTTCCCGCTTCGAATAATTGGGGATGAGGTATGTGTATTCCTTAACATCTTTGTTTTCTATCTTTGTTACAGGTTAGTGTGGTTGTGTTTGGAGTAAAATCATAATAAGAAATGTCTTTCCCTATCAATTGAGTATGAATAATCCTAAGGGGGGAGGGGGGGGAGTATGTAATACCTCAGTTTATTAGTCTTTGAAAATTTCTAAAAGTTTATCCTCACTACCTAGGCAATGACTCCTCCTTATGAGTCATAGGGAGTCTTAACCAATTGTAGAAACCTGATCATAGCCTAAACAGTGTGTGTGGCCGAGTTTCCTGTTCTGATTATGAGTGGCTCCCAAAGAGTCATAAGGATTTTAAACAAACCGCATAGTACAAATCATAAGGTGACCAGTCTGAGGCACGAAAGGTTCTATGTTAGATATGACTTGGACCATACCAATCGTAGGGTCACGATACGAGTTGTATGGTATGAGTCATAGGGTTAATAGTACGTGTCCCTGTGACACTATTTTGACTATGTTTATTTACCATGAGTCGTAAGGTGTCTCAACAAGTCGTTATGAGACTCGTAACTACTAACGACAATTTTTTAGCTTGTAAGTTGAGGGCACATCGGACAATTTCCTTTTATCCCACTTAGACTCCACATCCATATAACACCTTTAGAGCATTATTCTAACAATTTACTCTCTCAAATTCCTTCAAGCATAATAAGTTGGGGTTATCTCAAGGTTGAGCATTTAGGGGTCAATTCAAGGGTTTTTCTCCACAATAGAGAATCCTTCAAGCATATTACTCTTTCTCATCTATTATTTTGTAAAAGCATTTGTTTTAAATAGTTATTCATACGTTTTGATGCTGGTTTTGTAACATGGGTAGATGGTTTTAAATAATTATTTTTGAATAATGTCTTCCTATGATTAACATATGATTGTTCATTCTTTACTAATGGTTTTAAACTTATGGGGTGCATAGTATGGTGAATAAACTAGGAAGAGTGATATCCTCTAATTTGTGAATATCGACCATTGAAGTGATAATGACCTCAACCCCATATTGTGAATTAGCTTTCAATATGAAAAATATGCAATTGAGCAACTCTTCAAATATTACATAATGTGAAAAACTAATGAAGCATAATAATTATGAATTGAACTTTATGGGTTGTGTAATTCCCCAAGCTAATATATAATTAAAACCAAGGGGGTTTGTTAATTCCCTTAAGTGATGATAATTGGTTAGGCATATTGATAATACATTACAAGTACAGTTAGTATGATGATACCAATAGTGTATACCTAATGTGTATTATGGTTCAATGAATAGGAATATGTGATAAATGTTTTAATGGGGATTAAAAGAGGGCTGTGTAGCTATGCCATGAAAGTGGATATCCCGAGGGAACAACATCAAAAATTGCGCTAGCCAGTGCGAGGGTCTAAATGAATGGGAGGTTTGAGTCCCCTTTATTAATTATTATATGGTTGGGAGGTTTGAGTCCCCCATGTTATATAAATTCGTGGTTAAGTTAACTTTGATTTATGCCATGAGGTTCGACTCCCCCATCAGGCATATGACATATGATTATCCTCTGGTTCGTGCGGCTACTTACACTGGGCCCTTCCAGCTGGTGGAGAGTTGAGCCTATATAGCCCCTGGGTTCCTAGACTATGACGGTTATGCTACACAATCCAGTTTAAGATTTTTAAAAGTTCATGCTAAGTCTTGCTTCCTATCTCGGCCTGTTATATATATATATGTGCATGTATTTTCATTTGATGAGGTTCATTAGATTGACTAGTTTTAAATAATTACTCATGAAAATATTATATCCCTTATCCCTAAGTTACATGCTAGTGTTCAACCCACTAACTGTCTCTGAACGCTGTATCCTAATACGATGCATGTACCAGAGATACTTCTACTTATCCTGTGCAGATTTACATGGATAGTCTTGGTTCATCGATCATTGGTGATGAAGATATGAGCTTTCATTCTCCGAAAGACTTGGTTATTTCATCAGTTTCCCTTTCATACACTAGAGTTGAAGAGGTTACATTATTATTATCATTATTATTGTCATTGTCATTGTCAGGTTCAGGGGCATGTGCCGACTTAGATTTGGTGTTTGATTGGGTTAGCGGCTTTGTGGATATTGTTGTGGTTGGGTATAGTTGGCTGACATTTCATAGATTTTGACTTTTATCTATTTTATCTTGTTATAATTTTGGAATTTAGTCATTATTAAGAGTAATATGTTTCCATTTGCTAGGCAAAAAGAGATGGTCTTCGATCCACGGTGGACTTTAGATACCCATCACCGCTAGGCCCTGATCGGATCATGACAGATAATGGGAAATTGGAGGTTGAAACATGCCTCCATCCCACGGAAGCTAGCTCTATTCAATTTATATGGCACCGAGCTGGCCCAAAAGTGAATTTTAGGATATAATAGGATTGCATGATAAGGTCACGACATGTTGGCAAGACTCCATGATATTAAAGTTCCATGATATTGGGTACAACTTGTTCTACACTATAAATAGGATCCTTAGCTTCTATTCTAAACATTCTTGGATGACTTGGATGAGAAAAATGCACAAGGGAGGCTCCAAATCGGGTTTCCATTCTTCTCTTTTTGTTACTTAATTCTTGTATAAACTTCAATAGTTTAGTGATAATAAAGTAGATTACAAGTGGCTAAATACCCTTTTTCTAAGGTTAAGGCAACAAATATGATTACTTTGTATTCAATTAGGTTAGTTTAAAGTTGATTTCCATATTTGGTTGTTCATATATTTTTTTAATTACTATTTTATTAACTCGTAACCCTTAGCATACATTTATATTTCTACTGTGACCTCGAAAGAACGAACACTAGATTAGAAGATGGAGTAGTATATGGAGTGAGTTCTTGTATTTTAAGGAATTAATGATAAGATTAGGGGTTAGGATATGAATATACCTGATTGACCTCATTTGGTTCAAATACAGATAACATACAAATAAATTTAAATTAGTGCTTGCGTTCCTGCTCAATGATGTAGTTGTGGAGCTAATTAAGGTAGACGATTAGAGGCTCAAGAGACTATAATCATGTTATTAATCCCGTGAATAAACAACCAAGATAGTTAACTTAACCAACAAAATTGTATAGCTTTGAAAGATTGTTCAAATCGGATAGACACTATCTTTCTTCTCATCATTTTGTCAAACAATTTACTTTATAATTCTTGTTTACTATTACTTTTAAATCCTCAAAACTTAAAGTCACTTGATTTATGAATCACACATTTTTTAATTTAATAGTAACACTTGAATTGGATTGTGTGCTAAACACCAAATCTTCATGAGATTGATATTCGGCTTGAAAGGGCAACTTTATTAATTGCACAACCACATACAGTTGCGTGTGGTATGATGCAACAATATATTTCTTTACCAACACACATGCATAATTTTTGTAGTATCACATGTCTATTTCCCCAACTTCGTCAATCCTTCCTATTATATACTCTTGTGAAAGACATAATTATTTTAAAATAAAAATTATTATGATGTAAAACTCAAACTCTGACTATTTCCACTTTTATTTTCACCCACTCTTGCCTTTTGCCTCACAAAAACCATTGAAAAAATAATTTATCCATTTATAATTAAAACCCTACTTGTATGAAGCCCTTACTAGTGAATTTTGAAGTATAGAAAAAGAGGTGAAGAACCAAACCTAGAAAGAAAATGATTTAGTTAAAACAAGACTCAAACAAAATGGAAAATATTTTAGAAAAAACACAAAGGAATAAAAAAATGATTTTTTATCCTTAAATATCTAGGATCCCCTTATGTTTTTATCAATCATTATTCCTTAAGAAATAGATTGATGATACAGATTTCTTAAAGAGCAGAAATAAAATAAATTTTTTCTTTATTTTTGGAAAGTTACTATTCACAGTACAATACCTTTTCTTTTTCTTTTTGAATTTTTTTTTTACTTTTTTGTTGCTCATTTGTTCAAGAAACTCCAAAGATTATCAAGAACAAAATCTTGATAAAACTGTTTTGATACCACTTGATAACATAAAGATTGGAAATCCCAAAACTCGAGTTTTAGCCAAAAAAAATGTTCATGTAAAAGTAGAAAACGAACATACACACTAAACAAGAATTAAAAGATAATAAAAATTAATGGGAATAGTTCCAATAACTTTCAAGAATGTATATTTTTAGGAAATGACAAGATTCAAGTATCAATGAGTTAATATTGGATAACCAAATGTCATTACACGAGAAACCAATCAGGTTTGGAAAATAGTCTCGACTGTTTCATGAGTAACATCAGACAATAATTAGTATGAGTACTAATCGCCTTCTAATAATAACAAGGAAAAATCAAAGATACTGAAGAAATAAATTATTTTACTATCTTAAAGTTTCGACTAGTAAGATTGAAAGATAAATCTCAACGTAATCTACCTCAAAGGTACAAAGAATTCTTAAAATATTAATCATAAAAATATTCTTTACAATAGAATAAAGCAGCCCTTTATACAGTAGTAAAGAAGGGGTTTGTCAAAATAATATTAAATAAAAATGATATTTTCCAAGTCCTAGGAGACTATCCAAACATCTGCGATAAAGTAACCGTAGAATAAAATAAATATTAAATGGAAGAGAAGGCTACCCAACACAAAGTACTAGGAACTGAATAGAGAGAAAAAACAACTGTTAAATATAGGTTCTAAAGAGTAATTAAAGAAAAATTTTGAATTATTTTACCATCTTCATATTGTGGGTAGTTTTGAGCTTCATTGCACCTCATATTGGACTTTAATTTTGGCCTCCACATAGGTGTATGATTTGGATAAAATATCTTGATTGGATTGGAGCTCTCCATCTATCATAAGACACTTTTAATTGCTAATTGCAGCCATTAAGCTTAGCTTGAAATTCTTTTGTTTGGAATTTTGATATAAAAGATCTTGGAACAAACAATTTTCATTTCTGCCTTTTAATGATACTGATGTTCAATGGATATAATAAATTTTTCTAAACATTCAAGTGAGTAATCTATCCTAATTGATAAGATGTGAGCACTCTTTGATAGCCTATCCACTATATCATAAATTATATAACGATTTCCTTTAGTACAAGGAATTTCAGAAATAAAGTGCATATTATTCTCACCCATTTCCCTTCTGGAATCAACAAGGGTTGTATCAAACCAACTAGGATTTGATGCTCTTCCTTTATTTGATAAAAACCAAGCTTTTGAAATATATTACATAGTTTCTTTCTTCATACCATTCTACCAGTAGTGTTTTTTGATTGTTTGATACATTTTAGTATCTCTAGGATGCACTGCATATGGCAAAGTTTGTGCTTCATTTAAAATTTCTCTGATTAAATTATCATCTTTACAAAGGCAAACCAAGTTTTATTAAATATGACACCATTATCCCTTAATGTAAAATCAAGTTTTTCTCTATTTTGAACTTTTTTGATTAATTTTTGAAAGTTTCTTATCTAATTTTGTGCTTCTTTAACATGTTCAAGTAATACACAAGCTTGACTTGCAGCTCAAGAAGCAAGGGGAAAGGTCTAAATATAATTTTGCAACTTTAGGCATCTGCAACTACATTGTCTTTGCCTAGATGATAGTCAATCATGTACTCATAATCTTTGATGAGTTCACACCAACTATGTTGTCTCAAGTTTAACTCATTCTGTGTACTTAATTACTTTAATCTCTTATAATCTATGCATATATGATATTTATTTTCACATAAAAAAGGCCTCCATATTTTCATTGCGTACACCATAACAACAAATTCAAAATCATGTGTAGGATAATTTCATTCACGTGGATTAAGTTTTCGAGATGCATATGAAATAACTTTTTCTTCTTGCATCAAAACACATCCCAAACTATGATGAGAAACACACCACAATATTTCGTATATTCTTTCTCTTCAATCGGCAAAGTAAGTATAAAAACTTATGTTAACAATGATTTGAGAGTTTCAAACTTCGTTGTATTTCTCATCCCATGCAAATATTAATTCCTTCTCCTCAAGATTAGTCAATGGATATGGTTAAATGTAGAAGCCTTTAATAAACTTTTTATAGTGTCCTACTATGTCCAATAAACTTCTTACTCCAATCAAAATTTTGGGTGGTTTCCATTTATGAATCATGCTAAGATCCACCTTTGGCTTACATAACATTACTATAAAGGCCACTCCACTAAGCTAAAATTCACATTTGAAAATCTTAGCATAAAGCTCTTTCTCCTTACAAATTTTTAAAATAATCCATAGATAATTATCTTGTTCTTTTATACTCTTGTAATATATTAAAGTTTCATCTATAATGAAAACAACATATAGATTAAGATAAGGCTTAAATACTCAAAGTATCAAATCGATGAACACTCCATGAGTATTTTCCAGCTAGAATGTCATCACTAAAAATTCATAGTGACCATTCCGAGTTCTAAAGGCAGTCGTTGGGTTTCTTGATTTGTTACCCCCAGTTGGTAATACCTAGACCTCAAATAAATTTTTGAGCATAAATTAGCACCCTTAAGCTGGTGAAATATCCTATGTAATAGATGCATATTCTTGATTGTAATTTTGTTCATTTTTCCAATAAAATACTCGTGAATTTTAAAAGATTTTAGCTAAAGACATATTCATTATAATTTAATATAGGAATTAGGATCTTTAGAAAAGAGTTAAAGGTTCAAAATTTTGTCAATTACTCTTTCATATAATCCCGCATTGTAATGACATAAATGTTTCAGTCTACAGTGGTTGACCCCTTTAGAAATAATCAAGTAAGTACCTTAAAAAGATTCATTTATCATTCTACATGGCTACATGATCATGTTATAAAGTATTATGAAACTATCCACTATCAAAAGAAAAATGATTCATCCTTTATACATAATTTCAACCATAATGTAAATTTAGTACATTATGAGACTTGTCCTTACACACCCCAAACTAGACAAACAAGTTGATAAATTTATGTTATAATACACAGTGTTAGATCAAGAAAACATTAATAATTACATATTTATGTGTAACACGTGGATCATATACACGTCACAACAAATACTACAAAATGCAGATGTGTATAGGTAAATGCAATCTTTTATAGTTCCAGAAAACCTAATTCCAATGGCTATCTTCAGATATCCTCTAGAACACTCCATACAATTAAAAAATATTAGTAACCATAAATCTTAGTGGAAGCTCTACTGAACATATATAAATAAATCAAGCAAACAAATCTATCAAAAGTATCAAATTCACTATTTAAAGACTAAAGTGTCCCGAAACCTCATAGAACTCCTTCACAAGGAGTCATATAAGATGTTTCACTGAATATATATCAGTGTCATCACACCGAGCATAATCAAATATTGAGATGGACCAAAGCACTACTTCAATTAGGAATGAAACTTAATAATCAAGATAATCAAGAACCATGGTAAAACTCACTTACTACTTCATACTTTGTATGGACAATTTATACAATTAAGATGAACCACAAATTCAAAGTCATGATGGCAAAAATTGTGAATCTAGAGCCATCAAAATATAGTAAAAAAGTCACAACCACCAGAAGAACAAAGCCCCAACAATAATGTCAAATGATCAAGCAATCTATGCAAGTGGGCGAGTTAAGAAATATGTTGCAAAAATTGAGAAATACCAATCTGATGATATGAATTAATGAGAACTAAATAAAACTTTCAAGGAAATTTTGAAATACTTCAGCTGGAGAAAATAGTAAGAGTTTTAGTTTTTAAAACAAAACTTCACTTTTTAGCATATAAATAGTCCAATCATAACTTGAATAGTTCAAATCGACTATCAACCACTGCGTCAACTTCTTCAAACAACTTCCTTTACTATGTATAAGGGTATATACATGTTGAATACACAAATCTTATACCTTATCAATTTTTCAGTAATTTCATCTTGAGTTCCAGCTAAACAAATAAGTTTTTGTAGTTATTTTTAAGAAGAAATATGATGAAGAGAGAATTATAGAATTTCTTAGACTTGAGGTAAATGAATTATAAGAGTAGGTGTAATATTTGGCCACCCAAAGTGATAAATCTTAAATGAGGTGTAACACCTAAGACACGCTATCCCTAATTAAGAACTCCAATCCATGAACTCTCTTATCGACATAACTCATCTCGCTGATCTGAGCTATATAGAATTTCTCCTGAATCACATTAACTCTTTGCAAGGAATTACACAATATGTTTTTCCCCATGGTATAACTTCAAAAGCATTAAACCAAAAAACTATAGACCTATACCTCCTACTTTATAACGGATCATTTGACCCATTTTAACTTTAGCCAAAAATCAAGTTTTCTTTCTCAACTTCTCCCTCTTTCTCTCAAGGCTTGGGACAACCCTCACAATTTTATCCTAGTGTTCATGAAGGAACAATAATCTTTGCAAGCTAAGGGAAGTGAAAATACCTATGATCATAGCTTGATTATTCTTTTGGAAACTAGGAAATCATGTTATTATGATTAAAAGTATAGGACTGTCTTTCCTCCATGTTAGCTGCTCCATGTCAGCTACCCTATGTCCCTTGTTTATTAAGAGTATTTATTCTCTTATAGGATAACTTTGAAGAATAATACAAGCTCTTGAAAGAAGTGAAAATTTTGAGTATAAATTTCATAAATTAGGGTAAGGCTATTGACCATTTTTCCTCCTCCTTATATACAAGTTAGAATGGATAATTGTATGTGCATTTAGTGTAGAAATACTATATTAGTTATTAGAATCCTTTATTAAATAATTTTCTGGTGTGATGAAAGGATTTTAGGACTGATTTAGGGGTTATTTTATATATATGTTGTGGAAAACTTGGTTGATCTTAAAAAGGGATGTGAGTAGTTGGTATTTATATGTAGTGTAGAAACATACAACTTAAATAGATGTCATGCAAGATTTTCTTCCAATAACGCCTTATGAATTTTGTACATATTATCAAGCCAAAAGAGTCTCGCTTGATCTAATATAAATTTGTATTTTGTACAAATATTAGTTGAGGAGAAAGGTTTAATTGAACACCCTTGATTTGATAAATGAAGTTGCTTCCCTTTAATATTTTAGTGAAGTTAAGTAGCTAAAATTTGTTTGTTAGTCACTATTACAAGTTATACTACTCACTTTATTGTAGATAGGTAATCTGAAAGATAGAAGGTTAATTTGTGGTAATACCGATGTTGTACAAAGAGGTATGTAAGGATACTTAATTCTGTACACTTTAGCATGAAATACAATACTTGTGTTACAAAGTAAGCATCCTAAGTTCTCCTATACCAAATGATACATAGTTGTAGCATATGCTTTTCCATATAGCTAATGACCCTGTATCCTAATATGTTAAAATACCTTAATATATGTCGCTAGCTGCATTTCATGGGGGACCTGCATTTCATGCCACAGTCATATTTTAGAAGTTCTTTTAATCAAATAATGGGGACCTGCATTTCATGTCTCCTATATTTTTGTACTGATATCCCTCAAGGGGGACCTATATTTCATGCCGCAGTCACAGGGGCTCCAGCTAATAATCCTCCTTAGTAGGAGCACATGGCATCCAGAGGCTATTAGACATTACTAAACAAACCAAGGAGAAAGAAGTTACTATACTTGATCTCAACAATTCAAAGTACAAGAATAAAAATGGTGAGTCCGTTAAATCCAATCCTCTACATAAGTCATACTATAGGGGTAAGTGCTATCAAATTTGAATATATAAGTGAGTATGTCAATGGTGGAGGCTCTAACGTATGTACTAACCTAGGAGGTATCTTCAACCATCTATGATAATATCCTCATGTAACATAAGAGGATTGAATCAACCCCTAAAGCAAAAAGAGATATGACTTTTTTTGCAAATCTATAAAGCAGATGTATTTGATTTTCTTGAAACCATGGCAAAGGAGAATAAATCAATTGCAATACTTAGTAAGGTGGCACAAGGATAGGACCCAACATATAATAACCCAGTGTCTGCAAATGGTAGGATTTGATTTATGTGCAAGCCTAATGTTTGACTGCACATGTTATAGAATAATGAGATATTTATACATTGTAAGGTGGAAATAAATGCATTCTCCTATCTATTTACTAAAGTTTATGCAAAAAATAATGTTCCTCAGAAGAAACCAGTATAGAGTAAACTAATTCATTTTCATAAAACTATCCAGGAACTTGGATCTTATGTGTAAACTTTAATGTAGTGCTGAATTTTTATTATAGAATAGGCTCATGTGTAACACAAACTGAGATATAGGATTTCCAAGACTGGGTAGATGAATTGTAGTTGATCCCACTTAATTCAAAAGGGTGGAATTACACATTCTGTAATAAGTAGGACCTAAACTCTAAAGGTTACTCCACAATTGGGTAGTCCTCTATTAACATTCATTGGCTGCAAAATT
Organism: Capsicum annuum; assembly: GCF_002878395.1. NCBI lineage: Eukaryota > Viridiplantae > Streptophyta > Magnoliopsida > Solanales > Solanaceae > Capsicum > Capsicum annuum. The sequence continues at coordinate 109,029,132 of NC_061117.1, forward strand.
ATTGGCATATAGAGGAAAATTTCTTGAACCCTTGGATTTATAATCATTATAGTGTATAACAATGTGGCCGATAAGAAACCAAAACATTCTTAATTGTACTCCCCGGATATAAATCACCCTAACTTCTATGGATTATACAATAAGTATGGTCAAAATGACTTAGTGGTACATATGTGTTCCAAATCTGGGCTAGATTGAATGAATTAAAACATATATTAAAGGACTTAAATACATACCTTGCCTCTTATACACAAAGGCTCTAGTATGCTAGGGAAAAATTGGAAATTGTGCATTCTTTGTTAAGTAATTAACCACATGATCGGTATGTAATTTAGGTTGAAAGAGATACTTTTTGAGATTACCAAATAGGTATCTATTGAGTAAAAATTAATCAGGCAAAAGTATAGGGCCAAATGGATAGCCAGTAGTGACTCAAATACAAAGCACTTCCGTGCCCAGTTAAAATCAGATCAAGGAAGAACTACATATATTCAGTTTGCACTGAAGAAGGTGTCATACTTACAAACACAAAGGAGATAGACCAAGAGTTTATCGCTGTATGCAGGAGCTTTATGGATTCCTATTGCAGACTTAATTCCTTTCCCTAATGTGGCAGTAATACAATAGGGTACTCATCTAATCCATGATAAAAAATTCTTCTCGATCATAAATATAACCGAGGAGGAAATACTATAGCAACCAAAGGCTTACCAACAAAGAAAACACATGGTGTAGATGGCTACCCTATTGAGTTTTAACTAAGCAATGGACCAAAGTTTAGGAAGCAACATTTCAAGATGTGATGGATTTCTTTAGGCATAGTAAGATTCTTTAATCTTTTAACAGCCAGAAATTCCAAAATCAACTATGGTGAAAGATTATAGACCCATTACTAATACACAATCTGAATCTACAAAGGGAAGAAGTATCGTGGATAAAGTTAAATGGAGTAATGAGAAGCTAAAAGTATAGTATGAAGGGCATGTCCCCGAGATGTGTAATGAATATTAATCTCCAGAAGGGTTATAACTTAATAGAGTTGTCTTTTATTAGGGATATACCCACAAGTCAGGGGCTTTCTTTTAAATTTCCTAAATGGGTGATGGTGTGTAAAGTCTTTGTGTCCTATTTTTTAGTCATAAATAGTAGTCTCACTGAACCTTTTCAAGGTAAAACGGGAATTATACATGGTGATCCAATGTCACCCAATCATTTTTCATTGCCATGGAGTATTTGCAAAGAGTGTTGTTTGTAGTCACAAGGACCAAAAATTTCAATTTCATCCAAGATGCTGAAAGCTTAACCTGAACTATATCTATTTTGCGGATGACTTGCTATTGTTTTGTAATGCCAAGGTAAACTCATTAGATGATTCAGAAAGATTTTAACAAGTTCTTTAGAGCCTCAAGCCTTTAGGATAATTATGGTTAAAGCTTTATATTTTTATTAGGGGTGAAGGATATTGTAAAATAGGGTACAATCAGACTGTTAGACTACAAAGGAGGTAATCTACTATTCAAGTACTTGAGTGTTTTATTCTCATCCAAAAATCCCAGTATCACTCCATGGATGCCTGTAATTAAAAGAATTACTGAGAAATTTGAAATGTTGGTCTTCAAAGATACTAACATATATAGGAAGGTAGCAATTAGTTAAGTTAGTGGTGTTTGGATTGAAAACATACTAGGGTCAAATGTTCATACTCCCTTGCTGTATGTAGTTTTGATGATGAGCATCTAAACTGCAAGGGACTAGGTCCTTGGACGTGAAGAGTACTATACAGTTGGCAGTTGGCACACAGTATCTGCTCAATTTTGTCCTATTGTGTAACAAACTTGCAGGTGCTATTTTGTTCTGACATGGATAGCTAGTCCAATGATATTCCATCCCTAATCATCACCCAACTATAAAAGGAAAGAGACGCTACTTTAATGTTGCGTCCAAGCACACACAAAAGTGTACGTGGTCTCATTAATAAAGTGGCCCTTTTACAAGACGAATATCGATCCCCCAGAGACAAGTGTTAAGAAACTATAAAATTTTAGTTTAACTATAAGAATTAAATGAGTGAGAACGTAACAAATAGAGTTTTGAAAGTTATAACTAAATGTAAAGTAAACAATGCACAAAAGTAATGACTTGAGATAACCAATTGGTGAAAACCCAAGTCTAAAGCACTACAAACAATCATACTATGCCATCGAAATTCATTGGTTAAGTTACTTATCTTGGTTATTGATTCACGGGGTTGATTTTATGATCATGGTCTTCCGACCTCTAACCACCAGTCTTACTCTGACCCACAACTACATTGTTCAGTGGGGATGTGAGAACTAAGCTAAGAGCATTTATATTTCATCACGCAGTGAACTAAGTATGGCTTCTAGTTAAATCCATGTCCTACATGCTAATTCAAATTCCCTACTTTATAAAGGAATCAAAACCCTACTCTATTTACCCCGACATTCTATCTTCTTATTCCCCCTCTCGAGATCACAAGGTCGACAATATAAGTATTCTAAGGGTCGTGAATCCTTAAAATAATGATAACAAGGGTAAACAAACAACCAAATATGATAAATAAAAAAAATAATTTAATTTGTCGCAATCGTAGCCATGTTCTTGGCTTTAACCCCGAAAAGGGGGCGTTTAGCCACTAATCAACATAACCATAATCCAAATACTTGAATACATGATTAAATCTATTAAAAATCTAAAGTTAAATAATATAAAACCTAAAAAATTATGTGTAGCAGCCTCTATCCAGTCCCAAGAAGTCCAAAAGTAATTTGGAAAACATGACAAGTCATATTAATAGTCGAAGGCAATTTGGTCGTGTAGGGACTACTAACTAATGCGACGCATTGATGGATGTCCATGGACTAAGCCACGCGGCCCCTTGATTATTCCAGTGGAGAGACAATCATGGGGCGTTGGTTATTCTAGTGGACAAAGGTCCGCATCACCCCTATATCAGGTAGACACCCTAAAATTTAAATTTTCACGTTCAACCTTGCCTTGTGCCATTCTCCTCCATCCCCAACCTTTTGGTGTTATTTCCCTTTATTTTCCAGCTTGTATTTTATAAATATATCACCATAATAAACACACCAAGCATCCTACATTATCAAACGCCAAATATTAGAGCTCCAAATAATACAACATTCACAACGATGGACTAAACACTCGAGCTAAGACTAGGTTTGCCGACATTGATCTTTAACTCATGTTTTGACTGTTGGCTTATTTCAATTGCACTTTTCCCATTATAAAATATTTTTTTACACACATAAAAACCATTAGGAACTCATTAAACACATTATAAACCACCACGATCGACTAGAAAGACACCTAACTCAAGCTGGTTAAACTAGTTTTCTCGTTTCATCTCTAAATGATCAATTTACATCCAAACTTGTTTGAAAACACCTTTAAACATTGTAATTAGATACTTAAACACTTATAAGATTATTAACATGTAAATAACAAGTATCATCCTCAAAACAAGGCTAAATATACGAGATTAACAACACTAAAGTGAATAAATAATTCCAATATCACCACCCCATACTTAAAGCCTTGTTCGTCCTTGAACAACTCTTTAACCTAAGTATCATAGCTGAGGAGACTCTATACTTATACTATAAAAAAGACACTCAAGATATTAATACAATGACTACATAGAATTCATGTTTCAACACTAAGCATGTTACATACATAATTGACAGTTCAAGAACACCACTTCAAAATATCCTAGCCTAAAGAATTGACTCACCAGTTAGATAACTCATACATATTTTTCAATCAAAGAAATCATACATTTCACTCAAATATCATTAAACATGTGCCCTCACAACATGAGAGTTACCCATAACACACAGAAATGCAATTTATAATAGAATGGGTACAAAAGTTAAATTTTGCTCTCTCTTACAAAGAATTTACAAGTTACACATAATGAACCATAGGATTTCCCTTAGTGTAGTACTCCACTAACATCAGAATTTTGAGGCTTAGGATCAAATAGTTCATCAAGGGTTGTAATGTAGGCTAAGGGATGGGTAGGAACTATTTTGGCTAGTAATGGTGACTGTCTTCCCTAAGCACTTTAATACATCACATATGTCACTTAGCTCATCTTTAATTTACACTTTACACCTTTTTTCTACCCCATTCTTTTGTTTCCCCCATCTTATTAAGCTTACTTACATACACTATGGTGGGAGTTCTCTCTATTCACTACTTATTAAATTTGAACAAATTTTATTCTTTCTATTGCACCACTCCCAACCACAACATATCAATTTTACACAACATTACTACTACTTTGGGGCTTCATATTCACCTTTTCCCTACTTGAATTTTCAAATGCCTTACTCAATTGAATTTCAACTAAAGCTCTTAGGAGAATTGAATAAAATTAAGGTCAATCAAAGTAGGGGATTAGGCTATATATAAGGCTTCCAAAGAAAAAGCTAAAGGCTTAATGGGGGTTTAACTAGGATTACGCGCAATGGGAGGAAAAAAAAAGGTTTGATACAAGGCTATCAAAGAAATTCTAATATAATCTCCTAAACCCACATTCCTTATTTTGCTTTGCATACACACCAGGCAAGTTCTATTCATCATATGCAACAAGGAATATACAACAACCTTATATACACAAGGCACATGCTCAACTCAGGTAGGATTCTCATAGAATGTTAACCAAACAACCACATGAATTCAACTTTAAGCCACCAAGTACAAGAGCCATAAACATTAGCCTCAGAGTCTAAAACATAGTCTTTCACACACTCAACACTCTTTTTACCATCAAAACACTTGCATCATACAATTAAATATAGCACAAACAAGAATATCTTTTCTATTCCAAACACAAAAAAAAAATTAAAATTACCTAAAAAATGGGAATTTTCATACCCCACACTTAAAAATCTACTTTGTCCCCAAAGTATACTTAAAACAAGAGATAGAAATACTCCTTGAGGCTTCTAGGCCTAGAAAGTAGCATCTTTACATATCAAGGGGGTTCGAGGACACCACACTTAGTTTTTGCTATGCTTCTTAGCTCAGGTCTTATGGTACTCAAACTTTCTATCAACCTGTGACTCAATAAAAAAAAACTAGTGAAATAAAAAATAAAATACTCAAAATCAAACCTACCTTAACTGTCACAGCCCGAACCAGGGCCTAGACATAATGGGCATCCTAAGTGCAACCAAGATCGGGGACCACCTCTATTACCTAACCCATCTACCAAATGTATACCTTGAGTCGGCTGAAGTATGAATATATAACAAGATAGTGTGTTTATTCATTTGGTGACTCTAGGATAAGTCTACAATCGAGACCCACCCAATCAAGTCTAACCAACCAAACCAATGTGGAAACCATGAACCAAAACCCATCATAAAGATCCAACGTATGTAGCCATTGCTCCAATACAGATAATCTATTATTCTTATGTGTAACAAGAATCTTGAATCTCCACTAGTGTTTGTCAAGCACCAACACCCATAGTGAACACAATTCTGGTTTCTTCCATAATATTTACTTGAAACACTAAAATATTGGTAACAAGTGATAAACTTGAAGTAAGAAATAATTACCTGTTTAGTATCAAAAAACCCCCATTTATTGGAAACTACTAACTATCAGTTAGTTGACTCACGACTAACTTAATTTAACACCATATTGCCTGTGGGATTCGACCCTAACCTAGTTGGATTATATATTTGACAATGACTGCTTACTCTCTTATTAGAGAGGTGTAATTTGGGTGTATCAAATTTTGGTGCCGTTGTCGGGGAATACGGTTGTTAATTAAGTTTATGTGTGCTTATTGACTGTTAGTCAGGCTTCCTAATTTTACGTTTATTTGTTGTTTTTTTCTCTATAGGTTATTTTGTGTGTATGCTAAGTACACGGAGTTCAGGTGAACCGTTATTACTAGTACATCCAGAACCTCAGTTGATTGGTAGAATGGTGGACCCATAAGAAGCAGAAAGACTAGCCGCCTTGGCTAAGGATCAAGTAAATCAACAACACATAGATAGCCTAGGTCGGGTACCAAATCCGGATGAAGAGGACATGGGAGTTGAAGAATTGCTGAATCCTACCAACCTAAGGCGCGCAGAGAATATAGTCGCACCGGTGAACCAAAATGTGAATAGAAATCATTCGTTCCGAGTAAGACTGTATCACCAACTTGTGCAATATAATTAGAATGACGATAATGATGGAATCGATAGAACTGGTGCCACTGGAGCTATTATTCCTCCACCTTTAGCACCAGGAGCAAAGTTTAATATTAACAGTACAATGATTCAGCTCTTCTATCTGAAAGGGTTGTTTGGTGGACTCTCAAGGGATGATCTTAATATGCATTTAGTAAACTTTGTCACAATTTGCAAGTCCTTTGATAACTTGGGAGTGGGACAGAATGCCATCCGCCTGCATTTATTTTCGTTGTCTCTATCTTGGAAGGCAACATTATGACTTATTGAGCTGAGGCTTGATTCTATAACTAAGTGGAGGGCAAGTCCTTTGATAACTCGGGAGTGGGACAGAATGCCTGACGCACCAAGATGCTAACTTAAGCCACCGAGCTCTACTCTTTATATCTATCCCGAAACACTACTCCACCTTTATCACCATTATAACATGGAAACCATGAGTAAGGGATACGGACAAACCATATCCAATCATCACAACCAAAACCCATAACCTATAGTTGAACAACCAAAACTAATACAACTACTATACCACAAAGATAATTTATAACACCAAGCCTTTCCAATCCTCTTAAGTACCCAACACAATGATTTGTATGTCTACCAATCTCAGTATTAAAGCCTACCGCTTGTATACTCGTGTTATGATCTATCCATCATAAAATCTAGCACCCTCTATCATTTCCAGAAGGATTTTCACCACCTATTCCTTTTCTAACCTTTTCCCATGACAACAACCTTACTTCTTATTTGGAAACCTTAACTCTAGTAGTCACTCGAGACTCTCCCTCACTTAGGGACTTCTATATTCCCCATTATGAAACACCACACTACTTTCCAAACCACTACTATCCTAATCATAAGAAGTGTCATTAAGGAACTGAGGTATAAGAATTATCCCTGTAATCTAAATCAAGTCAAAGACTTCCGAAAACAAGACACAACACCAAAGGCACAAAGTACTTCATAACAGCCACCTAGACTATAGTGAAGAAACATCCGGACCAAACATACCACAAAAAGGAGTCCATTGAAATAGACACCAAATAAAACACAACCACCTTTACCATGAGTAATGCAATGTAGAGTTAAGACTCATATCCAGGGAAAGAGTCATAAACAAAATTTATGAGAGTCATAGAGTATACAACCTGGCCTCCCTTGAAGTCCACCTCTGAAGAAAAGGTTTAGACTAACCATCAACATCTACCCCATTTCACCTATAAGTACAACACTCCACCCTAATGGGTATAACCAAGGATGTACACTAGTGACACTTGGTTTTCCTATACAAAAATCTCATCCACCGAAAGGCCACCTAGACCCTATCAAACACATCCAAAAACTATTTAGACCAAATTGACTCCAAGGTTTCCAATTTAACCAAAATCTTTCAAAATCAAGCCATTGCCACCAAGGCCTTTTTTTAAAATCATTTGAAACCAACCAAAAACAATTCGTGTTCCCTTAACCCTTCATGCAATGCAAAGATTTAAGAATAGTCAAACCATATGATGAAATTTTATTCTTTGGAATTTCATAAAAAAATTTGAAAACATAAAATTTTCAAGACCAAAACCAAGTAATCGGGGAATCCATAGTACCACAAAATTTATTTACCATCCCCATGCATCCCACCATGTTCCTAAATGTTTATAAAGCAAAAATAATGAATCATATTCCACAAAAAAATCAATTAAATCGATAAATTAAGTAAAAATCCTCAATTTTACCATAATCCATTTTCAAAGACATGAATTTAATAATTAATTTCATGCAACCCATGAAGTACAAGAATAAGGACAAACATACATGCAAGCTCCATGATCCAACCTATCCAATGACATGACCCCAAATCCATATCCACTCATCCAACATGAATCCCCAACTTAAGTCACAACCTTTTCACTATTGTATTCCTCGAGTCATCAACCTTATCCAAATTATAAATTTACTTCCATAATTTCTGCATTGCTATCCCCGAGCTAACATACCCCCTTTACAAAAATCAAGCATCTAGATTCAAGCCTGTAATCTACCAATAAAAATATACAACTACCAAAGTATCCCATACAGAATAGAATACATGTATAAGGTCCACCCCACTAGAGGACAATCCTTAGTCACCCACCGATGACCTATTCATTCCTAGGGAACCATTCCCCTTATGCATGTAAGAGTAAAAGCACTCCATAGAGAAATATCAAGAATGATGTAACCTTTACCGAAGAGATCCCTTAACTACTCCTTAGGAACTTTTAAATTAATCGAAACCATTCTATTAAGAAGGAATAGAAATTTGGACAAATATAAAAAATAAGACTAGTCCCAAACCACCCTCTCCGTTAAAACACACCATGAGAGTCATCAAGGAAGACCTTAAAAGATTAATTCATTATCAAAACCAAACCAATGAAGGACCTTCAGAGTTAGGATCTTTAACCCGGGCAAAGTAATTAACACTCCCATTTTTAGGGAGCGACCTATGAGTTTTAATATAGAATATAACCTTTCCTTTAATAGCTAGGGAACAAAACCATCCTCTTAATCCCCAACTAACTCACCATGAACCCTAAACACAATCCTTACGGATTCCAAAAAGATCTATTAATGAATAGCATGAGTACAACCAATTTATTTCCCCGAATGACATTTAAATCCACCATATTCGAGTCAAACAAATCCACCAACACCTCTTTAATACCAGTAGATACCACACATATCCATAGATTCTTTTGGAAATTATAGAGTCACCTTTCGGGGTAGAATCAGAAGAAGAAAGAGTCTAAGACAACTTTGGAACTATAACCAAAATTCACAATCACATGTGGGGTCATAAAAGAAAGAGAGGAACTGGACCAAATAACCCATAAACAATACAAAGAAAAGAGTTTTTAACACACCAATGTCGGCATCATCCCTACCAATATCAAAATTCTATTAATCTACCACTATCTGGGTCTATAGATTAACAGAATTTTGAAACTCAATATTGATAAACTCTTTTTGGGAAAACGAATAATAAGTTCCTCCTCCCAAGATAGGGTTAGTAGAGACTAGTTGGACTCTATAAGAAAAACCAGAAGCTGCTAGCCTTGACCAGGACTATGCCTCATGTGTTGGACTAGATCTATCTATGATATCATTAAGTGGGAAAGGTGAGCCTCCAAGAACTTTTAGATCTTTGAAAGGACACGACCCCAAGAGTGAAGCAAGGAAGATTTAGAGAAGAGTTCAAGACCTTAGACTCTCTAGCACAAAAGTAGAATGACAAAAAAAGTAAAATATTCCTAAATGCCTCATTGCCTCCTATTTATAAGTATGGTGCACGACACACCTATAAGCAAGACTTTACTCAATATGGCTTTGTGGATACCCCATGACTTTGAAAATTATAGCTATGCTACCAACTTGTCACAACCCGAACTAGGGCCGAGACATAATGGGCATCCCTAGTCCAACTAGAATCGGGGACCACCCCCTATTACCCAACCCATCCACCAAACACATACCTTGCGATGGCTAAAGTTTGGACATATAACAAAATAGCTTATTTATCCATATAATGACAATGGGATAAGTCCACAATGGAGATCCACCTAATAAAGTCTAACCAACTAAACTAATGCGGAAACCATAAACCAAAACCAATTGTAATGATCTAATATATGTATATTTATAACATGTATGACATAAACAATCCATACTGTACATCCTGCTTAGCATAGGTATACAGCCACCAGGAGATGATTATAGGATGAATAATAGCATGCACTTAGGATAGGGATAAAATATTGCTAATCAGTGAAAAACTAAGTAAATTGACCAATGCACATAAGCCATACATATATATAACCATGTCGAGAAAGGAAATTGGGTTAGCATGCCTTTAAAAACATTACCTGGGTTGTGTAGCTTTGTCGTCCTACCCACACCCATGGGCCGTATAGGTTCAACTCCGCCTGCTGAAAGGGTCCTAGTGCATATAGCGCATGACCATGACATATCTCATGGGATGAATAGTACAAACATCTAATATAAAATGTGACACTCACACATGGTCATCCAAAACCCCTCATATCGGCAAATATGAGTTTCGAGTTTAGGTCTCCCTAGAACCTTCACCTTTAATGGCTTAGCTACACATCCTTCCTTTAATACCTAAATTAAAACCAATGTCTAAACAATCTATTTATTATTTTAGTGATGATATCATACCACCCATACTTGCAAGCATTATCCATAGCCAAACTATTTAGGTTAAGGAGACTTTAAAGTGCCCTTCCAATTGCTATGTCAAACCTCTTGAGAGACTTTCATGTTCTCTACAAGCATAGCAAATTTAGACATGACCAATTATTCAAACCAATTGCATTGATGAATTCACTTGGGGGACTTCCATGTATCATGCAAGGTTTTCAAAATATTCTAACCATGACCACCAAAACATTTACTTTTTTAAACCATTCCAAACCATTTAAGACTATGCCAAAAATTTAAAGAATTTATATAATTAAAACCATATAAAACCATCCAAAACTATTTAGAGTTCCATTACAGAACCAAACCATGCAAGAGGTCCAATGAAAGTTCAACAATAGAGCGAAAACGTTCTTTGGGGCATTTTATCAAACATATGGAGGGAATACCTTTACCAAGACCAAAACCAACGTATAAATCACCATAATTATGGTTATTCAAGATCCATTAGTTAAACCAAAACAACCAACCAACCAAATATGCAAACCATTACCCAAAACCAAACCATATGCATTAAAATGCTTAAAAATATTTCGAAATCCACAATTATAGATTCATAAACCTAAGTTTAACACACAATGCACATGCCTTTATTTTGAAATAAAAATGAGGGAAGTAGTACATTCCTTATACATGAAGATTCATGAAAGAAATATGGCCTTTGAGCCTATTTGAAGAACACATAGGAAACCCTAGCATCTAATCTTCCATGAGGCTATTTTAGAGGATATTTGAAGTGTTATGATCCTTTTATAAGGGTTATAGAAGGCCATATAGGGTTATATAATATTCTAGCTCAAGGTTTTATTAATAGAAAATGTCCAAACTACCCTTGACTTAAAAATTAAAGTAATCTCCATCCAGGGGTATGACTCACCTTACCATTCATGTCCAAGCATATAAGTTACACCGCAACTTATATCCAACCTTAAGGAGACTTTACCTACTAATTTCTATGTGAATTACCCTCCCTAACTCATACCTAAGGGTACGAGTGCTAACCTTAATCATATCCATAAATCGTATGGTGGACAAATTAGACTAAACAACTGAAACATGCACCATACGACTTATCCTGTACCACTCGTAATCTCCCATATGACTGTTTCCCATATGAGTCATACCTTGGGCAGTAACTAAGCCATCCTTATATCCTAGGGTATGATTAAACCACCTAGGCAATTTACAACTCATAACCAAGGGTACAAGTAGCTCATTTGAGTCATACCAAGTCAAAAAGGGTCAAAACTTTGGAAATTTTTCAAGGGTCCAAATCCTAGGATTTTTTATTAACTTAACTTGGATTGCCGCCGAAGCTACGCCTAATTTAGTGTCACAGCCCGACCCAATCTCTAAGTCAAATATTTTTATTTATCCTTTTCCTCATGCTCGAGGCCATATTCTTATTTCTTTCTGACCTCTTAAGTGTGAACTCTTAAGGTCAACAGTTTTCTCAACTTTATCCTTTTTAGGATCATCAATCTCCATAATATGGTGATTGGGTATTGGAGGCTTGGGCTACCCAATGAGGTAATCCAAAGAGGTGTTTGGTGGAACAAACTCCACCACCCCACAATTATCCCCTTCAATCAATGGAATCATGCAAAAATATTTATAGTAGCATAATGTGTTGAGTGGTTTGTAAACTTTGAAAATTGCATCTTCATCAACTAGTCTCATTATAAGTGTGCCCTCTCCTACATCTATTAAAGATCCTCCCATCGCTAAAAGTGGACGTCCTAAGATGACTGTTACTTTTTCATCTGCATAAAAATCTATAACAATAAAGTCAGTAGGATTCATAAACTTACCAAACTTGATGAGAACATTCTCTATGATTCCTTCAAGATAAGTTATGGTCCTGTTTGCTAGTTGCAGTAACGCAGAGCTCTGTCTTAGCTTTCATAAGCTCAAAGTGTTGAACAAAAAAAAGGGCATCAAATTGATGCTTGCCCCTAAGTCACTATGTGTGTAGATGTAAAGAATCGAGACTACCCCCTAGTTGTCACACGGTACTTGGAATGACAAGTGATCCAAAGCTAACCCATGAATTGGCATACTATTAAGCAACTGAATTATAATATAATAAATAGCTATTCTGCTGTACGGAAATAAGATCATACTAAAAATCTGAAATAAATACAATACTAATAAAGCTTTACAATTTAATAAATCTAAAGGATGAAACTAAAATTTACATGACTAACTCAGACTGACATCGATGAAACATCTACTATACTGACTATAGATAGTTGGGATATGCCTCTAACTGTGACTAATTAATACAGATGAAAATAAATGAGCTATACATAAACTAAAATATCTGGAGTTCTCAAAGTAGGAGAACTCATCACCTGCTAGCTGGAATCTAAAACTATCTGATCAAGATGTATAGGCTATAACTGATACCTACATTATGAGGCAATGTAGCACATAGACATATATGTGAATTAGTACTTCTGGAATGTACTGAGTATGTAGGGGTGAATGCAATAAGTAAAACTAATTTCATATGTAATCATAAAACATACATACTAAGTGTAAGTAGACTAACCAATAGGCTGGAATAAACTGAAAACTAAAATATCTTAAAGCATGAGTGACAAACATTCTCTGATAAGATGGTGAATCTCTACACTAAGTTTTTATAAACTTGTTGTAATAATATAAGAATAACTGAAGTTGGAATATGATAAAACATGGATATTATATGAATACTGGGTTTGAAACTATATGATGGAGACTAACTTAAACTGATGATCTGAATATACAATCACACTGACCACAAATGCATAAACATACTAACTTATCTGATTAACTGAATATTTGATAGCTGAATACTAGGCATGTAAGATTGAACTATACTTAGTTTGAATAACTGTATTGAAATTGTAGAGTATTATGCATACGAGGTAAGGATTGACAGAGTAACATGAGATAACTGAGCATGAATTTTTGAAAATAGTATTATTTGAGAATGTAATACCAAGCATATAACATAATTCTAAAATAGTCTGTAAACTGAGGTACTAAAATATTGATAACTAAATAATTAATAAATGTATGCTACGGTCACGTAAACCTAAAATTGAACTGAGTTACTAATTTGATCACTCGACTAAGACCGTGACTGAGATTGTAACTAGAATGTAACTGAGACTCATACTAGAACTAAATACTAATTTCTGATAACTGAGTATCTGATAGCTGTGATTAATGATAACCGAGTTACTAATAATTGGTGACTTGTTCTAAAAGTCCTGATTTTGTAGAAATCAACTGAGTTCTATACTGAGTCTGAAACTAAAACATCTAACCGACATGCACCTCTCTGAATGGATTAGGGTCAAACCTGAAACCTAGTTTGAAGGCTATCAATACCATGCCATGGGTAAAGACAAGATGTGAGTTAACTTTCTCTAATAAGAAGCACTTTCGTCAACCCTCGCCTGTAAGAAAACTCACGTGAGATGTATCAATCCTTGTCTAGCAAGAAGATATCTCAACCTACGATGGCTATATAGTTTTGTAACTTATGGATTACTACTAAGGGTCAAACCCTATGCAGGCAGGAATGCCCCCATCCTTGGGTTCGCTCGGTGCTGATTCCTACTCCCAACTGAGTAGACACTGAACTAATTTCTAAACTATATTAGCCTTTCCTAAACTATTACAGATCAGGTTAACTGGCTAAATAGGATTTATTTTACTGAGTTCTAATGTCTGATTGAATACACTAAGTTCTGTTAACTAACTAAGTTCTGAAAAGAATACTGAACTGAGACTGTGACTGATTACTGAGTACTGCTATTCATGACACTATTAAGACTATTTTGTAACTACCATATCTCTAGGTAAGTAGCTAAATTTTAGGGTATTGAATACCCGCAGGACTTGATATCCTAAAAAGTAAAGCATAACATGTTCTTGTAAAGCATCGGCATAGTTAATTGTTTACAATTTATTCACTGAGACATTTAATCAAACACTTGAGTTTATGGACTTATACATGAATGAGAACACATGATAACTTTTCATGATTATATTTTTCAATTCTGTAATGCCCCGAATCTAGTACCTGAAATGCTACACAGTGATCATGACCCCAAAGGACCAAAAGCTAACCTATGACTAATATCTGTACCTGGACACTGCATGATATACTTTATAAATGCAGAAATAAAGGCTTAAAGGCCATAAGGTTCAAAACTATAAAATAAATGATAAAACATAACATTTGGAGAGGGTATGAAATACCCAAAATAACTGAAATAACTGTCTAAACATGCTACTCTGAAAAGCCTCTAACTGACTGAACTGTCTGAACAAAAAGTTGATGGGACATGTCCCCAACTGACTCCAACTATTGAAATAAATTAATTAATAAGATAATAAAGTGATGGTTATGTCCTCGAAGGATGAGGAATCACTATTAACAATGACTGCTGAGACTGGAATGCTACTGATGCTCTAGAGCTCATACTTTTGAACCTATGGTATAAAACACCATAGTGCAACTAAGTCAATACGTTTGAATATACTGGTATGCATGTGAGGTAGGCTGAATGCAAATGGTTCACATGCATGAACTATACTAACTGACTGGATAACATGAACATGAGAATGCATGCATCAATACATAATAACTGTAACTGAGTTTGATGATAACATGATTATTGAGCCTGAGTACTGATAAAATGAGATACTGATAACTGTATAGTTTAAATAATTAATATGGAGCGACTGTATCTAGTAGTCTAGGTTCTTATAGAACTAGGTGACTTCTGTGCTATTCTGAGTTGACTATATTTGACAATCCTAAATTCTGTAAAACTATCTGAGTTATAATATTGAGACTGAATAACTGTATCTGATAGTCCTAATTCTCTTGCTAAAATAGTGGGAATTAGTCATCTAACTAGCATGCCCCAAATAATGCAATTTAGCTGAGTTGGGGTCCAATCTATAATTGTAATTGAAAGGGTGTCAATGCTGCACCATTGGTAAGGACAATCTATGACTAACCCTCGTATAATAGGTGACTCTAGTAAGAATGGTGGGAACCCTCATATAACAGGTTAAGCCACCTCATCTGCCTTAATATAACAGGCAATGATGTCTCAACCTATGTTGGCTATGTAGTTATGAAATGCAAGGATTGCTTCTAAGAATCACACCCTCATATAATAGGTGGATTTCCATCCTTGGGTTTACTCGATGCTAATTTTCTACTCCCATCTGAATAGACACTGAACATGATTTACTGAACTGAATTGGACTGAGTTAGCTGAGTTTTGTTGACTGACAAAATACTATTGAGATTACTAAGTTTTTCCTGAGTCATGAGACAGACTGAACTCTATGGATCATGGCAAGAATGAGAGTATCTTGAAAACATAATACTAATTCTAGGCACACAACTAAATTTTTGGGTACAAGTACCCCCAGGACTCGATAGAAGGAAATTGACAAAGCATTACTTTCTTTGATACACGACCAACATCACAATCCATAATACAATAAGTTGGAGATTTCATGAAGTACAAGTTCTAAAGCACCAGAATCGCTACAATATATCCATAATACATTGACTAAGACATTTCATCAAACACTGGACATGCATAAACTTGTACATAAATGGGATTTCATATTATCATACTAGTATGGAACTTTTCCTTTACATAGGTATTCAATCGAACACATGGGGAGCATGCTTTGGATATACAATAATGAACATATCTAATCATTATGGGTACATCAATGAACGCGTAAATTTAAGGGTTTATCATGATTATTTTGTAAATCACCACGTCCTAAGAGATCATTGGAATATGTAATTTCAAACATGAATCAAAACCCCACAAAATCATGAACATGAATTTCAATTCAATTTAAATCATGAACATTCATAAAGATATAAATCTTAGATTTTGAAAAGAGATTCTTGAGCTTCATGGGTGAAAAGGACCCATGAATCAACATATGACATACATGTGTTGTGAGTTTCTTGAAGTTCTTGGACTTGAAGAACTTGGAATCTCTTAGTTTCTTAAAGAAGGATTTAGATCTTGTTCTTGGGGATTATTGTTGAGAGAAAAATAATTAGGGGTTAAAATGGGTGGAAAAGACCCAAATAACCTTTTAAAAATAGTTTAGAATTCGCTTAACAGGATCTGCGATGGCTCGTGCGATGGTTCGTCATTGGATAGACGGTCTATCATTCTAACCATCGCACCCGAGGCAAAATAGGGACTCACTGACTTAGTAGCAACGGCTTGAGCGATGGTCCCTTGCTAGCTCGGCGGTCCGTCTGTCCTGACCGTTGCACTTGAGCAAAATTTGAGGTCATTGCCTTAGTCGAGATGGCTTGGGCAGTGGTCCATCAATGGCTCGACGGTCCATCAGCCTAACCATTACTTCTGGGTAGTTCCGATAGTTTTCTTTAAAATGTCCATAACTTTTTACTTCGATACCGAATTTGGATGAAATTGGTACTTTAATATGGGGCAATTCGCCAAAAACATGGGGATCATAGCATGATTATATAACGAAGATCATGAATTGGGGAATTCATATGTAATTCACTTGAAATAGGACATGAGTGTTTCATCACAATATGCAAAGTTCATAGCTTGAACGTATAAATGTCTTAAACATGAAGGAACAACAGAGTTACATGGCAAAGTTCATATCTAGGGGATTCATCTTGAAATTGACTTAAAAGGATCTGGGAATTTCATCAAACATATCGAAGGCATGAATTTAAAACATGAGAATATTGCTAAACATCATGAATTTAGGATCTGTCATGGAATTTACTTGAATAAAGCATGGGAAATTCAAATTCATAGCATGAGAAATTTAAAATCTTTAATGGAATCATACATCGTTTGATTTGAATTAAAAACATCATGAAAGCATGAAATTCAATATTTCTTGAACATACAAAATACCATAGTAATAGAAGATTCATTCTTTACTTAAAAGAAAAGAGTTTTTGGGCTCCTTGGGTGAATGAGGACTCATGGATGAACTCCCACATACCTTAAAGCGTTAATCTTGAAGGAGAAACACAATATTGAAAGCATTCTTGAATTAGGAAACTTGAGTTCTTTCTTTTCTGGAAGAAAACTTGATGAAGTTCTTTGAGTTCTTCAGGAGGCTAGGATTTTTTTTTTAGAGAAAAGACGAATAAATGAGTGTATATTGCTTTTTGGGGATAAAATTAAGTGTTATGGGTGGATTTGGGTGAGGGTAAATGAAAAAAGTACCCCTAGACCCTTTAAAAATGAATTAGCATGTGAAACAGTTCCGTAACACGCAGGCCAATGTGTCGTGTTGCTATTCCATCTGCTTACTGCCTCACACAAAAAAGGCCATAAGTTTTTTCTCGGATATTAGATTTAGGTGAAATTAGTATCGTTGGAAAGCTAATTCAATTATCTATAGTTTGGTGGGTCTTGAGCTATAAAACTCTACGTATATATGAATTTATACACTTTTAAAGTAGACACTTGTAGAATCGAATATCAAACTTTGGACGAATCAAAGGTTGTAAGCTCAACTTTGTTCTAATTGATTCTTATGAATATTTTTCACCTCAAAGTCAAACCAAACATGAGAATAAAGATCATGAAAATCAAATTTGTATAGGAATCATTAAGATCATAGCCTATACACGTAGAAATGATGGTTCAAAGACTAGCCCAAAAATGTGAGGTATTACATTATCTCCCCCTTGGAAACATTCATTCTCGAATGAGACTTGTTAGACTAAGATTACTGTACGAAGGCAACTGATATCATATTTTAAAAATGATAGACTTGGAACATGATTGCATAACTGATATTGAAACATGATACATGAACTAACTATCATAAACTGAACTGATTTCTTAAATGCATGCAATGACATGATAATGATTGTAAGGTTGGGATAGAAATAAGAGATTCAATTGATGAGTAACTATTACTTCAAGATGGATCCTATTTTGTAAAGAAAAAATGAAAAGTTTTGGACATGAATGCTCGAGTTATTACAATACATCTCCCCCTAGGGATACTTCATCCCTTGAATAATGGAGACTTGATTGAAATACTATCGAAAGACTGAGATGATGCATGAGAAACTTATGGACTAAGTCATGGCTGAATATGTGGGATCTAAAACTGATGCATATGCATATAATGATGTGAATTCGAACTGTACATAAGCGCGAATTACCTCATGAATAGGAAAGATGGAAAACACTAGGAACTTGTATGGCTGACTACTAGACTAGATTGTTGGATATATAAATTGAATTATACTAAGAGCTTATACTCAACTATATATTCCACTTGTACACCAACATGACATTCAATACTATCTTCATAACCACATATGAACTCGTAGGCAAGCCACAACAAAAGCATTTTTCTCATTTTCTCTAAACCTCTATCCTTAAAACTTTCATGCACTAGCCCAAGAAAACACACATAAAATTTCAACTAATCATGGCATAAGGAGAGGTCACTGAAAGTTAGAACATAAGGACCTGATACATGGAAGAATAACTTTGACACTCAACTGAGGTTTGACGAATAAAGTATCAATGACAAAAATTCATCAGAGAGGTCTGAATTGAGGACAAACATGGCATAAATTGAATTTCCTTGATCATTATGAGTGTAAAATAAGTATCTGGATCTGAAAATACAATAAAATATGTGTACATGAGTCATTACATGCATGACCTGAGTTTGGAGTTCATGATTTCATAGAACATGATTTATACGACTGAGTGAACTAGAACTCCTTATACTATAAGCTTAAAACGTACACAATTTTTCTATAAAGTGTATAAGTATGAGCTGTGATGATGGAGTTGACATGGTAGGCATAAGTAGATATCATGATGACTGAAAAAGTTTGCACTGATATAAGAATAGGTTAGGAATCAACTTCCCTTACTACTTTTCTACACATACTGGCATTACTACTAGAATCTAAGAGCCTGACTTGGTTGCTTGTTCTATCATCTTCCCTTTAGCTTTAAGCCATCATCTTTAGTTGTGACCACTTTACTAAATTATAAACTAAACTTCAATCACTTTACTCTAGAGTCTAGGGTATAATAATACACATGAATGATAAACTCATCCATACCATAATACTTAATTAGAAATCAAAAATCTTAATTTCTTGCATACACTTTTCAAGCCTACTGATTCATCTTTTGTACAAATAGCCCCATGAATATATCATATGCTCAATATGGATAATGCTATCCCAACTCTACTAATGCTAAACTTCTGGGTTCATACTTCTAACTCTAAATCACATACTGTATAAGGGATTCTGAGAAGTAAATCTGAAAGTACATCTGACTTTGGCTTAATGCATGATTTTCATTAACATGAATGAAATAATTCAAACATTAGGACATAAGAGCACTGATGAGATACTTTCTGAGGCAATATACAATCCTATAACTATATGTGGGGACTGGCTGAGAAAACACTATCTGTAAGGACTTAAGCTTCACTATTTCTGTAGCCTCAAACCTAAGGCAGAGTTAGCATGAATAGAGAAATATGAGGATATGCATAAATTGTTTAGATAATACTTCTACTGCACCATCTAAGACCTGAAAGAAGGGAAAATTTCCTTAATGCTTTGTAGCCCTCTTAAAGAAAAGTATAGATGTCTTCTTACTGCTCCGTAAGAATCTACTAGACACGGCTTCATAGACACCCTAGGACACTTGAACTCTATGCTCTGATACCAAGTTTGTAATGACCAGAGACTACCCCGTAGTCATCACACGGTGCATGGAACTACAAGTGATCCCAATCTATCCCCTGAATAGGCATACTGTTAAGAGATTGAATTATAACATAATAAATAGCTATTCTGCTGTGCAGAAATATGATCATACTGAAAATCTAAACTAAATAAAATACTGATAAAGCATTATATTCTGATTGACTTGGACTGACATCTATGATGCTTCTACTATATTACATATGGATAGTTAGAACATGCCTGCAACTACCACTAATCAATATACATAGAAATAAATGAACTATATATGAACTAAGACTGTCTTGAGTTCTTAAAGTAGGAGAACTAATCACCTAGTAGCTGGAATCTGCAACTGTTTGATCATGATGTGTACGCTATAACTGATACCTACATTATGAGACAATGTAGCACATAGAAATATATCTGGAACAGTACTTCTTGAATATATTGAGTATGTAGGGGTAAATGCAATAAGTAAAACTGATTTCATAGCTAATTGTAAAATCTGCATGCTAAGTATAAGTAGACTAACCAATAGGCTGGAATAAACTGAAAATTAAAATATCTTAAAACATAAGTGACAAACATTCTCTGATAAAATGGTGAATCTCTACACTTAGTTTCTGTAAACTTGTTGTAATGATATAAGTATAACTGAAGCTGGAATATGATAAAACATAGATACTGTATGAATACTCGGTCTGAAACTACATGATAAAGACCGAAATAAATTGAGGATCAGAATATAAAATCACACTGAGCATGAATACATAAACATACTAACTTATTTGATTAACTGAATGTGTAATAGTTAAATACTAGGCATGTAAGACTAAACTGTAATGAGTTTGAATAACTGGAAAAAAACCGTAGAGTATTATGCATATGAGGTAAGGACTGACTAAGTAACATGAGATAACTAAGCATAAATTTATGAAAACTATATTATTTAAGAATAAAAGACCAAGTGTATAACATGATTTAGAAATAGTCTATAAACTGACATACTGAAATATTGATGACTGTATGCTATGGTCAAGCAAACCTAAAATTAAACTGAGTTATTGATCTGATCACGCGACTAATATCGTGATTGAAACTGAAACTAAGATTGTAAATGAGACTCATATTGGAAATGAATACTAAGTTTTGATAACTGAGTAACTGATAGTTGTTATTACTAATAACTGGGTGACTATTTCTTACATCCTTATTATGTAGAACTAAACTGAGTTCTATACCGAGTCTAAACATGAGACTGTAGAAAGTAACCATCAAACTGATATATCCCTCTTTGAATATATTGGGGTCTAAACTATAAACCCAATTAGAAATGTGTAAATCAGTGCCATAGTAAAAAGAAGTTATGAGTTAACCCTCTTTGATAGGAAGCACTTTGATCAACCCTTGCTGGCAGGAAAACTTATGTGAGATATATCAACCCTAGTTAGGGAAGAAGATATCTCAACTAACACTGGCTACGTAGTTCTATAACTCAGGGATTACTACTAAGGGTAAAACCTTAAGCTGACAGGAATGCCCCCATCTATGGGTTCGCTCGGTGCTGATTCCTACTACCAATTGAATAGACACTGAATTGATTTCTAAACTGTACTAGGATTTACTAAACTGTTACCGATCATGTTAACTGACTGAACTAGATGGAGTTCACTAAGTTCTAATGTCTGACTAAATATACTGAGTTCTATTAATTGACTGAGTTTTGAATTGAATACTGAACTCAGACGATAACTGATTACTGAGTACTACTATTCGTGAGACTACAGGCATTGTTTTGTAACCACCATAGATCTAGGTAAGCAACTAGATTTTTGGATATTGAATACCCCCAGGACTTGATAGCATGAAAAGTAAAGCATAGCATGATCTTGAAAAGCATAGCCATAGTCCATTGTTCATAATTCATTCACTAAGACATTTTATCAAACAGTTGGAGGTTATGGACTTGTATATGAATGAGAACACATGGTAACATGTCATGATTACCCTATTTAATTCACATGGGAATTCTATGAAGCACGTGGAGATTAATACTTTAATATGGGGCAATTCGCCAAACACATGGGGATCATTAACTTGGACATCAGAATATCTGAAACATGGGAGCATAGCATTATTATATTACTAAGATCATGAATTGGGAAATTCACAGGTAATTTGCTTGAAATAAGACATGAGTGTTTCATCACAACATGTAAAGTCCATAGCTTAAACGTAGGAATGTCTTAAATATGAGGGAACAACAGACTTACATGGCAAAGTTCATAGCTTGGGGATTCATCTTGAAATTAACTTAACATGATATGGGAATTTCATCAAGTATGTAGAAGGCATGAATATAAAACATGAGAATATTACTAAACATCTTGAATTTAGGATCTATCATGGAATTTACTTGAGTAAATCATAGAAAATTCAAATTCATAGCATGAGGAATTTAAAATATTTCACGAAATCATACATGGGCTGAAATGAATTAAAAACATCATGAAAACATGAAATTTAATCTTTTTTGTACATACAAAATACCATAGTAATGGAAGATTCATTCTTTAATTAAAAGATAAGAGTTTTTGGGCTCTATAGGTGTACGAGGACCCATGGATGAACTACCACATACCTTAAAGCTTTAATCTTGATGGAGAAACACAATTTTGAAAGAATTCTTGAATTAGAAAACTTTATTTCTTGCTTTTCTTGAAGAAAAATTAATAAAGTTCTTGGTGTTCTTGAGGAATCTAGGGTTTTTCATTGAGAGAAAAGATGAATAATTGAGTGTATATTTCTTTTGGGGGATAAAATTAAATGTTATGGGTTGATATGGGTTAGGTGAAGTGACCAAAGTTACCCTATATCCCTTAAAAACTGAATTAGCATGTGAAATAGTTCTGTAACACACAGGCCGATGAGTCGCATCGCTATCGTGTTGGCTTACTGCCTCACACGGAAAAAGCCATAGCTTTTTGCTCGGATATTAGATTTAGGAGAAATTGGTATCACTGGAAAGCCAATTCAATTATCGATAATTTAGTGGATCTTAAGCTGTAAAATTCTATGTATATATAAAGTTATACACATTTAAATTTGACCCTTGTAGAATCGAATACCAAACTTTGGATGAATCAAAGGCCCTAAGCTCAGTTTTTTTCTAATTGATTCTTATGAACATTTTTCACCTAAAAAGCAAACCAAACATGAGAATAAAGATTATGAAACTCATATTTATAGAGGAATCATTAAGATCGTAGCTTGTATATGTAGGGATGACAGTTCAAAGACTAGCCCTAAAATACGGGGAATTACAGTGAACCACCTCACTATTGCCAATTTGAGTATGAATAGTGAACCTCCTAGGGTCCTTGAGCTTCTTAGGCATATTCTACATCACCACAAACATACACACCTTAGTGAGTGCTACCATCTCGACATCCTGGAAGTTAACATTCTTAGTGACCATATCCTTCAAGTACTTAGCATACTTAGGCATTACACGTGAAAAAAAAATAAAAGAGGTAAGTTAATTTTAATCTGTCTGAATGTGTCAAAGAAAGTCTTGAAGCATGAATACTCCTTTGAATTTATATGTTTTTATAGGAAAGGTAGACTACCTAGAGGCCTGGTATTTTGTGCCTTCGCTAACCGATCAATTTAAAACTCCAAGATCATTGTAGCTGCTTGCTGGATCATTATATCTGCTACCAATTTTGCTTAAGTAGCCATACTTTGCTTCATTATATCTTCCATATTGCTATTATGGGTTATGTCCTTATTAATTTGAACCTGTTGCTACTGATTATTCCATAAAGTATTTATAGCTGAGTCTGCCACTTTTTAGTATTTTTGTTCCCATAATTCATCCTTTGAACATGGCCTACAAACATCACAGACTCAGGATTTGCAGCACACATAGCCGCTGAATGCCCACTATTACCATAAACTTCACACCAGCCTACAGTCTATTGGATTGGATTAACTGTGGCTGTAGGATGTGCAGCCTCCAACTATATATTGCTTAATTGATTTGGTAACATAGAAATCTAGGTGGATATAGAAGTTAATTGATCCATCTCTAATGCACCTGCAACCTCCTTTGTGGTATTTGTTACATCTAAATGCCACTCAGGATTCCTCTGTGCAACCTGATTGAACAAGGTATAAAGCTCATCAAATGTCAACTCCAAATCTTGAGCACCTACAATTGATTCTAGAAAAAGTTTTGTGTTATGGTCAAGTGCTTCAACAAAAGTGTGAGCTAATACCTTATTAGACTGCTGATGATATGGACAGTCCTAAAGAAGTTCTTTGAACTACTCCCAAGCATGATATAAATTCTCATCTGGCTTCTGTTTAAAGCACACAATCTCACTATGAAGTCTTGCAGTCTTTCCATATAGAAAGAATCGAATGATAAATTTATAGGCTAAGTTATCCCATGTAGTGATTGAATTTGCCGACTCAGCATTCAACCACTTTTTAACTTCCCCTAATAGTGAAAAAGGAAATAGTATCAGCCTTATATAATTAGATGACACGCCCACTGGGATGAATGTGTCACTGATCTCTAAAAAGTTTCATAGATGGACTTGTGGAATTTCATATGAAAGCCCCATAAACTATCCACTGCTAATCAAGAGCTGCACCATGTTCTTTTTCAGCTCAAAATTACCTCTATATTTTGGTTTCTGAAAAAAGAAGGTCAAATTTGATGGAAGTGGGATTGTCATTTCAGAAACTGTCATACGGGATAATTGTCCTTCATCAATTAGAGTTGTATTGTCTTGTTCCACATGAATTTGTAGAATTGAGGGGAGAAGTTCTACTTTTCTCCTAAATTGATGATACAATTTCTTGGGTTTGCGGTTTGGTATGACCAATTCCCTATCCCATGCCGACTTACTAATTTTTCAACCTATTTCCTGCAAATTCTATACCAAAGAACAACCATAAAGAACAAAAGAAATCTAAAGAGAGAAACTAAAAACAAAATAGTTGCCAAATTACAAGTCCCCGACTATGGCACCAAAAAATTGTTGAGCCCAAGCATACACACAAGTGTATGTTGTCTTACCTAATAATATAGTATCCCCTTTTCAAGCCAAAATCGATACCTCAGAGACAAGTGTTATGAAACTATCAACTTTTAGTTTAACTATTAATATTAAATGAGTGCGAACATAACCAATAGAGTTTTGAAATTTATAACTACATGTAAAGTAAATAGTGCACAAAAGTAACAACTTGATACAACCTATGGGTGAAAACCTATAATACTCCAAACTTTCCTAACTAATTTCGTCCCAAGAATGTAAAGTAATAGCTTCTAAATTGAATCGTGTTTATTCCATGAGGAGTTTATATGATTTTCACTTTTATTCATGTGGGAAATTCAATAAGTTTTCCATTGATATAAGATTCACCTAAATTTGATAACCGGGTAAAAAGTTATGACTATTTCAAGTTTCTGTCGTAAAATAATGCCATATTAGTAAGTGGCGCACCGCGCCACAGGAGAAAATGGCAATTGTCAAATTCTAGTAGGGGTCCACAATAGTAGAGCGTTGCACCAAACTTCCAGGTCACAAATAAAGTAGCAGCACGATGGTTCTGCATTGCGCCATCCCTCAATTTCCCAGTTGTCAAATTCCTGTGACATGGTGCGATAGCGCCGCGTCGCGCCAGGGGTCCAATTCGGGAATATTTTACTTAACTTAAAACACGCATCCAGGGTTAAAAGGGTCAATTTCCCAACCCAATTTAAACCCAATAACACATGATTTAGCCATTCTTCACCCAAAATATACTAGTTTCTCTCAATTTTCACTCAAGAACAAGATAGAGTTGCAATTGGGGATTCAATTTCAAGAAAATCTCTCCATCAATTTTCGCTAAATCAAGAACTAAGGTATGCGTTGTGTTGATTTATGGATTCCTTTTATCGATAAAGTTCCAGAACCCTATTTTTAAATTATGAATCATGATTATTATGTTGTGGGTTGCTTAAGTTATGTGATTGTAGTTTTTGGATTCCCATGTTGGGTTCCTTATGTGAAATTATGAAAACTACATTAGCATATAAATTGAAAATCATGAATTTGGTGGTTTACGATTTGTGAAATTTGATGATTTTACCTATGCCTTAAGTTTTGCATGTAGGGTATTTTATAAAATGCCTAGGAGGATAGAAATTATGAACTATAGCTAAAATATGATGCAAAATGAGTTCCATGTTATTCTTATTTCTGAAATAATTGTTGGAATGCTCATGAGTTAGCCTTAAGAAATTATGCTATGTATACATGCAATCTTATTCACGTATCAAGCTCTGATAATCAGATTCCCTTGAAATGTCTTTAATTATTGTATTATGGATTGTTGATATTAGTCATATATTTAAGAATGACATTCCTTGTCAGTTTCCTTCCATCGAGTCGTGGGGGTACTTGTACCCGAAAAATATAGCTATGTGTCTAGAATTAATGTCATGTTTTAAGATACTCTCAGCCAAGCTAGGTTCAGTAGAATTCAATCAGTCTCATGACTCAGGAAAAACTCAGTAGTCTCAGTAATCTCAGTTAGTTATCAGATCTCAGTAATATTTCATTAGTCAATGTAATTAAGTTAATTCAGTTACTTTAGTTTAATTCAACAATCCATGTTCAGTGTCTATTCAGATGGGAGTAGGAATTAGAATTGAGTGAACCTAGGGAAGGGAACACACACTGTCAGATAAAGGTGTGATTCATTGAAGTCATCCTTGCATTCTAAAGCTATGTAGTCAACATAGGTTAAGTCATCAACACTATCAGATGAGGTTTGATAAGGTGGATAAACTCTATCAGATGAGGGTACCACTATTCCCTTTTAAGGGATATTATAAGATAAAGGTCACCCACAGCTTATCCTTACAAGTGGCATGGTATTGACACCCTTCCAATTAGGGTTATAGCTTGGACTTTAACTCAGCTATAATGCATTATTAAGGCATGTATGTTAGATCACTACTTCGCACAGTTTTAGTTATAGAATTTAGGAATGTCAGATACAATCATTCAATCTCAGTAATAGAACTCAGATAGTTATATAGAATTCAGGACTGTTAGATACAATCAACTCAGAACAGTTAAGATTCTCAGCTAGTTCCATTAGATTCAGAAATGTCAGATACAGTCACTCATGTTATCAATTATATCAGTCAAAAGAAATTAGTTATCAGTCATGATTAGTTATCAGTAATTTTATGTTATCACGATCTCAGATATAGTTACTATGTATTCATGCATGTATTCTCACATTCATGTTAGTCAGTTATTAAGTATTTTTCATGCAAATGAACCCAATGCTTTTATCCTACCTAACATGCATACCAGTATATTCAAAGTACTAACGTATTTGCGCTATGGTGTCTTATACCATAGGTTCAGAGATATGAGCTCTAGAGCATTAGTAGATTCTAGATATCAACAATCAGTCAGCAGTGAGTCCTCATCATCCGAGAATGATATAATTTATTATTTCATCTCAGTACTTAGTCATTTTACTAGTTGGAGTTAGATAGGGACATGTCCTATCAACTCCTAATTCAGTCAGTTCAGTCAATTAGAGGATTTACTGACTATCATGTTCGGACTATCATGTTTACACAATTTTTTTTAGGTAATTATACCCCATCCCAGATGTTATGTTACAGTTTAAAACCTTATGGCCTTTCAGTTTATGTTTTCGTATTTATACACTATATTATGCAGTATACAGGTACAGATATCAGTCATGGGTTAGCTTGTGGTCCTTTGGGGTCATGAGCACCATGTAACAATCTGGGTACAAGATCCGGGGTGTTTCAAACTTGGTATCAAAGCCTAAGGTTCAATAGAGTCCTAGGAAGTCTGAAAGCTACATCTAGTAGAGTCTTGTGCATGGGCGTGTTGCATGCCATATTTGTGTACAAGAGGCTAAAAGATGGTTTAGGAACGGTTTCCCATCTTTTAATATTCATGTCATGCTAGTGAGTATAATCTCAAATCAATCTCCCAGTCTAATATTTTCTCCCTTTTTTCTATAGAAAATGCCTCCTAAAAGAAGAAATGAGAATCGGTCAGCCCCTCAGCCCGAAAAAACCTTTTGGCGAACATGCTTCTCATGTAGAGTTTAGAGCTTTATTAACTACTCTTGCTCAGTCAATTGCTGCTCAAAATAAACCATCATCTGTAGTTTTGGCCAACCCAGTGGCCAATTCAGCTGCAGCAAGGATTTGGGAGTTCACTCGAATGAATTCTCCATTCTTCTTGGTTCTAAGTTAGATGAGGACCCTCAAGAATTCATTGATTAGGTTTACAAGGTTATAGAAATCATGGGGGTTACACCTAGTGAGAGTTATGAGCTAGCTGCATACCAGTTTCAGGATGTTTCTCACATTTGGTACAAGCATTGGAAGACTGAAAGGCCAGATGATGCAGGGCCTATAGAGTGGGAGGAGTTTGTCACCGCATTCTTAGAGAGGTTCTTTCCATTAGAGCTGGGACAAGCTACGGTAATATAATTTATCAACCTTAGGCAGGGCAATATGACGTTGAAAGAGTATTTTTTTATGTTTACTTAATTAGCCAGATATGCCCCTCATGTGCTTGCAGACAGTAAGGCCAAGATGAGTAAGTTTGTTTTTGAGGTAAATTATAGTGTGGTCAATGAGTGTAGGTCTGTGATGTTGAATAGTGACATGACTTTAGCTAGGCTTATGACTTATTCTCAAAAGAAAAAAGATCAAAATATTAAGATGAGGGATAAGCAGAATAAGAGAGCAAAGATAGGTAGTTTCAACTTTGTTCAGCCCAAATCAGAAGGAGGAAACCGTTCTCAGTTTTGTCCTAAGTAATTATTTACAACTCCTTCAGATAATGCACCATCTCCTAAGTTCAGGATGGAAATAAGGATAGGGTGCGTGGCTCAAATTCTTAAGGCAGTATCCACAATGCCTGAACAAATCCCCTTTGTCAGACTTGTGGTAAGAACCACAAGGGTGCTTGCAGAGATGGTACCGATGTATTTTTTGGATGTGGAAAGCCAAGACACAGAGTCAGACAATACCCCCAGTCAGATTATTAGAGTTATCTCTGCTCCTCAGCTCAATCTGAACGCCCAAATCAATAGGGTGCTAGTTCTAGTGCTACTAGTAGGCAATGCCCAAATAGAATCTACACTCTCCAATCCCAACATGATCATGAAAATTCTCCTAATATAGTTATTAGTATGTTACAGATCTTTCGTGTACATGTTTATGCTTTGCTAGATCCAGGAGCTTCTTTGTATTTTGTTACTCCTTATATAATAGTTGATTTCGGAGTCAGTCCCAAAATTATAGAAGAGCTCTTTTCAGTCTCTACCCTAGTTGGTAAAACCATCATAGCCCTATGGGTATACAGGAACTGCCCGATTATGATATTTTAGAAAGTCACTATAGCAGACTTAGTCGAATTAGTGATGATGGATTTTGATGTCATTCTCGACATGGATTGGCTTCATTTCTAGAGTGGAAGGGTAGTGTATCCACTTTTAGAGGTCAACTTATTTTCTACCTTCGGGCATGGAAAATGATATCTAAAGGATGTGTCTATCATCTTGTTCGAGTTAAGGACACTAGTTCTGAAACTCCTTATCTTGATTCAGTCCCAATCGTTAATTAATATTCAAATATCTATCCTGAAGATCTTTTAGGGATTTCTACCAAAAGGGAAATAGACTTCTGCATCGATCTTTTTCTAGATACTGAGTCTATACCTATTCCACCATACAAAATGGCACTAATAGAACTTAGAGAATTGAAAGAGTAGTTGAAGGATCTCATAGAGAAGGGGTTCATCAGATCCAGTATTTCCCCATGGGGTACACCAGTCTTATTCGTCCGAAAGAAAGATGGTTCTCTCAGAATGTACATAGACTACCGTCAACTCAATAAACAACAAGTATCCACTTTCAAGAATTGATGACTTGTTTGACCAACTTTAGGGTGCTAGCTATTTCTCTAAGATAGGACTCTGATCATGCAATCATCAATTAAGAGTTAGAGAATGTGACATTCCCAAAACAACTTTCTGAACTCGGTATGGTCACTTCAAATTCCTAGTCATATCCTTTGGTCTCACCAATGCCCCAGCAGTGTGTATAGACTTGATAAACTGTGTTTACAAGCAGTACATAGAAATGTTCGTCATAGTCTTGATAGATGATATTTTGGTCTATTTCTATAGTGAGCGTGATCATGCAGACCATCTCAAAATTGTACTTCAGCCTTTTAGAAATAAACAGTTATTCATAAAATTTAGTAAGTCTGAATTTTAGCTAAGGTCAGTCACATTTCTTGGTTATATCATTTTCAGTAATGGAATTTGAGTAGATCCTCCAAAGCCCGAAGTAGTAAGAAACTGGCCCAAATCTGTCTCTCCATCAGATATCAGGAGTTTCTTGGTTTTGTCTGGCTATTAGAGACTGTTTGTTGAAGGATTTTTGTCTATTGCATCCCCTATGTCCAGATTAATTCAGAAGAAAGTCAAGTTTCAGTGGTCAGATCCTTACAAGAAGAGTTTTCAGGAGTTGAAGACTTGACTCACCTCTGCTCTAGTCGTAGCTCTTCCAGATGGTTCAGATGGTTTTGTAGTGTATTATGATCCATCTAGAGTAGGTTTTGGTTATTTACTCATGCCACATGTAAGGTCATATCCTACACCTCTAGACAGCTTAAACCCCATGAAAAGAATTATCCTACTCATGATCTATTATCTTAGACAGTGGTACCCAGTTCACCTCTCATTTCTGGAAAGCGTTCCAAATAGGTCTAGGTATCCAAGTTCATCTTAGTAAAAACTTTCATCGTCAGATAGATGGTCAAGTAGAAAAGACCATTTAGACCCTAAAAGATATGCTAAGGGCGTGTGCAAGAGATTTTAAGGGTAGTTGGGATGACCACTTGTCTTGGATTGAGTTTGCATACAATAATAACTACTTGTACCTGAAAAATATAGCTGTGTGCCTAGAATCAATGTCATGTTTCAAGATACTCTCAGTCAACCTAGGTTCAGTAGAATTCAATCAGTCTCATGACTCAGGAAAAACTAAGTAATCTCAATAATCACAGTCAGTTATCAGATCTCAATAATATTTCATAAGTCAATGGAATTCAGCTAATTCAGTTAATTCAATTACTTCAGTTCAGTTCAGTGTAATACTCCAGTAAATTTTTCATTGAAATTTTGTACGTAAAAGTGTTAGGTTCTATCTTCTAGAATAAATTATAAATTTTTTGTGCAGAATGTCTTAGATTATGACCCATCATTGAGTAGATTATCAAATAAGCTTTCCAACGATATGTGGATCATCCAAAATTGACACCCGAGCGACGAGTCATGAACATTCCAATCGAACCATGAATAGTAGTGAACAGTAAAACGTGTAGGAAAAAGTACTGAGGCCTGGCGTATTTTTTCTCTAAATTTAAAAAATCATAACTCTTTGTACATAATGATCTAGGTGATCTACTATATGTCAATGGAAATCTCTATGAGTCCTCTTTCCAATGCAATAGGTTTCATCCAATTTGTCTACCGGAACAAAAAGTTATGGTTGATCTACTTCAGCCTATCAAAAGGGAATTTTTGGGTCAACTTCAAATGATCATAACTCCTCATACACATTGATGTGGGTAGAATACTATATATCAATGGAAAGATATGAGAGTCCTCTTTCTAATGAAATTGGTTTCATCCAATTTGGATATCGGAGTAAAACGTTAAGGTCGATCTACTTTAGACTATCAAAACAGTCCACCAAAGGACAGATTCGACAATTATTTGATTTTTAGGGGCGTTTTAGTCATTCCCCCTAACAAAAAATCCATCCAAACCCTACATTAAAGCCTATTAGAAATATTATATGTTATATTTCATCAAATTCCATCAAAAAGAAAACCCTAAGCTCCTACATCCAACTTAAAGAACCTCCAAAGTTCACCATTAATTCTACAAATTTATTCAAGATTCCAAGTTTCTAGTTCAAAAACTCCAATAACCATCATTCAAAGGCACGATTAACATCTCAAAAATGAGTATCAATCTAAAGTTCACAATTCAAGGTATGTGGGGTTTTTCAACAAGAACTCTCTTTCGTTCTTGTGCCCAAAAGTAATTTTCTTTACAAAAGCATTATTTTTATTTAATTTTTATGAATTTAAAGCACGAACCCATATCTTATGATAATTATAATGAAATCTTGATATTTATGATTTTGAAAGATTAATTTACATGTATCGTGATATAAAGCATGAATCTTGAATGATATTTATCATGATTTTGATATTTGGGTCGTGAATCGCCATTGGAAATTGTGTTTTTTTAGAAAGTGTGTGTTATAAGCACGTTGATATTGAATATTTGAGATATTTTGAATGATTTGACATTTTGGTCGTAATGGAGTTGTTTTGAACTCGAGTGTGAAAGAAATCCACAACGTGGTTGATTTTGATAGATGGGAAGCATGATGTCTTCTGATGTATATTTATTTATTACTAAAATTGTTTTATTGTGGATTGTCTTTGAAATGATCTGACCTAAGTCCGAGAGAAATCTTTAGCACTGAGTAGGAGGTATAAAGTGACCTTACTTTCCTAGAACTAAGTGCCCCCGTAGGAGTGAGCCTGAGGCTGATTTATATAGTGATCACTAGTTTGTGTGGATTTGATATCGATAGTCCTACTCTGATGGTAAGGATATGACGGCTCTCCCCAACGTGGGTTGCACATTAGACTCTATGTAGCTCACATGGTTTATGTCGGTTATAGGATCTCCTAGTGTGTGTGTGTTTCCTTGTGTCTATGGTGAATGGTGAAGCGATTTGAAAGTGGAATTGTGAAAGTTATTCTTTCAAAAGATTTAAATTATATTTACATTATAAGAATTTATATTCTTAATGAACTGAAAGTGATTGAAAAAATTATATGATGACTCACCTGTGTTATTGTACTTATTTCATCCTCTCATGATTATGATTATTTTCTTCGGGCTATGTGAGTCTTTCATACATCCTGCATATTACTTATAAATATTTATGATGATGAAGTTTATACAACTGCATACACCCCCATATACTCAGTTCTTTTCCGTGATACTGACCCACATCTTTAGATGTGGGCTGCATTTTCTTGAAATGTAGGTTCAGGTGCTTAGTTCCAGGTTTGACAGTGATTCTTAAGGCACACTATTCTACATCCTCTGTTGTGGTGAGTCCTCATGTTTCGAGGACGTGATGTCTGATGTTGGTTTCATAGAATCTTTTACATTTGATAACTGAGTATGAGTCAGTTGGGGCATGTCTCAATGGCTCGCTGGTTTTATGATTTTCTTAGAGGCTTGTCAGACTAGTATAAATGTTCGGAGTTGACTAATAAGTCGTATTATGTTATCTTTACAAAATTCTTGTATTCTTGGATGATGATTACTCTATTGATATTTGAGGGTTATTTATGGAAACCCCATTGATTTGTGTTGAACAAAATGAAAATGGCTCAAAGTGTTAGCTTGGGGCTACTTTTAGCCTCAAGCACCGTGTGACGTTTCGGAACACATTTTTTGGGGCGTTACAAACTTGGTATCAGAGCCTAAGGTTTTAAGCTATCCTAGGGAGTCTGACAAGCCGTGTTAAGTAGAGTCTTGATCATCGGTGTGTATCGCGCCACATCTATGAGCAATAGGCTACAAGATGTTTTAGGAAAAAGTTTGAATCTTTATTTCAGAAGTCTATCATGCTTAAAGTGTCTCTCTCTGCTATTGATTCGTGCTCTCCTCTTTCAAAAATATGCCTCCACGTCAAGCGAGACGAAATAATGATGGTCAGCAACCTCAACCCGCTGACCTATTGAATGAAAACGTGTCTCTTGCTGAATTTTTCGAAACCTTTCAGGCATAGGCCCAAGCTATTACTGCAAATATTCATCCCAACCTAGCCCCGGCTCTACAGTAGCAGGGAGGTGATTCAGCTACTGCAAGGATCCATTACATTATGCAGATAAATCCACTGGAATTCTATGGGTTCAAGTCTGATGAGGATTCATGGTTATTTTTAGAGGAGGTGCGGAAGATTACTCAGGTGCTGCATGTATCTGAGGAACAAACTGTGGAGTTAGTTGTGTATAGGTTGAAAGACCTTGCTTATGACTAGGTTATTTCTTAGAGGAAAGGTAGAGGTGAGGGAGCTATCCTTACAACTTGGCAAGAGTTCTAGGATGCATTCCTGGATAAGTTTTTCCCTTTGGAAATGAGGGAGGTGAAGGTGGAAGAGTTTATGATCCTGTGACAGGGCTCTATGACTGTTAGGGAGTACTGTATAAAGTTCAATTAGTTGGCCAAGTATGCTCCTGACTTAGTGGCTAAAAATTGGGCTAGTATGAGTAAGTTTGTGACTGGAGAGTCTAGTTATGTGGTTAAGGAGTGTAGGTCTGCTATGCTGAATAGTGAGATGAATCTTTCTAGGCTGATTACTCATGCCCAATAGATTGAGGCAGACAAGATTAAGGAGAGGAATAGAATGAGAGGGAATAAGAGAGGTAGGTTCGAGCAGCACGGATAGGGTCAGACTAGATGCAAGAAGGTAGTCTCTCTCAGTATCAAGATCGTTCGTCTATGCCAGCACCATCATCTGCTAGTGCTCTCGTGCCTAGAGATAGGTAGGAGTAAGGTAGCAGGTCATATGCATGCAGGTCCTAGTACAGTGTTAGTAGTAAGTCAAATCGTCCCCTGTATCGTAAGTGTGGTAGGGATCATTTGGATGAGTGTTGGGGTGAGAAGAGGGGTTATTTCTGGTGTGGTGACATAGGTCACAGAGTTAGAGATTGTCCAAAGGATGGACAAGGGCGTCGTGACTATCGCCCTTAGACCCAGACTCAGACTGTTAGTGCTCTAGTTCCAGCGTCTCGCCCAGCCTCAGCTTAGGGCGCCTCTTCTAACAATGCTGGTGGGCAGTGACAGAATAGATTCTATGCTTCACCGTCCTGCCAAGAATAGGAGGACTCTGCCAATGTTGTTACTGGTATGCTTCGTATATTTTAGTTTGATGTGTATACTCTATTGGATCCTGGATCCAGTTTCACATATGTTACACCTTAGATTGTTGTGAATTTTGAAATGAGTCCTGAGATTATTTATGAGCCTATCCTAGTTTCTACCCTAGTGGGTAATTCGATTGTTTCCAAAAAGTGTATAAAAAGTGTCATATTAGACATGGTAGATTTTGATATGATTCTAGGTATGGACTGGTTGTATTCTTCCTATGCCTCTATTGATTGTCGGACCCGAGTGGTCAAGTTTTAGTTTACGGGTGCATCCGTGTTTGAGTGGTCTGGGAATTCTGTGTCACCCAAGAGTCATTTTATCATTTACCTCAAAGCTAGAAAGCTTATTTCCAAGGGGTGTATTTACCATTTGGTTATAGTCAAAGACACTAAGTCTGGGACTCTAACTCTCAAGTCTGTTAACGTCGTCAATGAGTTTTCTGATGTCTTTTTGGATGATCTTCCAAGGATACCTCCTGATAGAGAGATAGAGTTCGGGATTGATCTTTTTCCCGATACTCAACATATTTCTAATCCTCCTTACCATATGGGCCCTGCAGAACTTAAGGATTTCAAAGAGCAACTCAAAGATCTACTAGATAAGGGTTTCATAAGGCCTAGTGTTTCTCCTTAGGGTGCTCCTGTGTTGTTTGTGAGAAAGAAAGATGGCTTTTTGCATATGTGCATTTATTACCGCCAACTGAATAAAGTCACCTAAAAAATAAGTACCTCCTTCCAAGAATAGATGATTTTTTTGACCAATTGCAAGGTGCGAGTTATTTCTCAAAGATAGACCTTTGTTCTAGCTATTATAAACTTAAAGTTAGGGAGTGTGACATCCCAAAAACCACTTTCTGAACTCGTTATGGCCATTTTGAGTTTCTTGTTATGTCTTTCGGGTTAACTAATGCTCCAGTAGCTTTCATGGACCTCATAAATCGAGTTTTCAGACCATATCTGGATATGTTTGTCATAGTGTTCATCGATGATATACTGGTGTACTCTCGTAGTGAAGATGAACATTCTGATCATCTCTGAACTGTCTTGCGAACCCTTAGAGATCACAAGTTATTTGCCAAGTTCAGTAAGTGTGAGTTTTGGCTAAGGTCAGTTGCTTTTCTGGGTCGTATCATTGCTTCCGAGGGTATTAGAGTTAATCCCAAAAAGACTGAAGCATTTAGAAATTAGCGTAGACTTATTTCTCCGACTGATATCCAAAGTTTCTTGGGTTTAGCTAGCTATTACTGCCGTTTTGTTGAGGGTTTTTCCTCTATAGCGTCTCCTATGACTCGGTTGACCCATAAAAAAGTGAAGTTCTTGTGGTCCGAATCTTGTGAGAAGAGTTTTCAAGAGTTGATGACTCAACTTACTTCAGCCCCTGTTTTGACTTTGCCAGATAGTGTTGATGGTTTTATGGTCTACTATGATGCTTCGAGAGTTGGGTTGGGTTTCGTATTGATGCAGAAGGGTAAGGTGATAGCTTATTCTTCTAGATAGTTGGAACACCATGAGAAAAATTACCCCACCCATGACCTTAAGTTGGCTGCTGTTGTGTTTGCTTTGAAAATCTGGAGACACTATTTGTATGGTCTCCATGTTGATGTTTTAACTAATCATAAGAGTTTGCAGTATGTGTTAACCCAGAGAGAATTGAATCTTAGGTAGAGACGATGGTTAGAATTGTTAAAGGACTATGATGTAAGTGTGTTGTACCATTCGGTCAAGGCTAATGCTGTGGCGGATGCCCTAAGTAGAGTGCCCATGGGTAGTGTTTCGCATATGGTAGAAGGTAAGAAAGAGTTGGCTTGTGATGTACATCGTTTGGCTAGATTGGGGCTTAGGTTGTTTGACTCTGTTGAAGGTAGTATAGGGGGTCAGAGTAGTTCTGAATCCTTCTTGGTTTTGGAAGTCAAGGAAAAGCAATACTTAGATGCTAGTTTGGTCAGACTGAAGGAGTAACTCAAGGACTAAAAAGTAGAGGTTTTCTCTTAAGGGGGAGATAGTGTGTTGATATTGGAGGGTAGATTATGTGTCCCGAATATTGATGATCTGAGACAGAGGATTATGGCTGAAGTGCATGGGGCATGATATTCTATTCATCCTGGTGCCACCAAGATGTACCGAGACTTTCTGGAAATTTATTAGTGGAGTGGCATGAAGAAAGATATAGCAGCGTTTGTAGCTAAGTGTGCAACAAGCCAATAGGTTAAGGTTGAACACCAAAGACCTGATGGTATGATGCAAGAGTTTAGTATTCCCACCTGGAAGTGGGAAAAGATAAATATGGACTTCGTGATTGGTTTACCTCCTTCCTGATGCCATTATGATTCCATTTGGGTTGTGGTTGATAGGTTGACTAAGTCTGCTTATTTTTTTCCTGTTCATACTACATATACTGTCGTGGATTACGCTAGATTGTATATCCGAGAGCTAATCAGACTGCATGGAGTTCCCTTGCCTATCATTTCAGATAGGGGTACTCAGTTTACGTCGTAATTTGGAAAGCTTTTCAGAAGGGCCTTGGTACCCAAGTGCTTTTGAGTTCTGCTTTTTATCCACAGACCGATGGTCAGGCTGAGCGGACCATCCAGACCTTAGAGGATATATTAAGAACTTATGCACTTGACTTTAAGGGAAGTTGGGATGATCACTTACCGTTGATAGAGTTTGCTTACAATAATAGTTTACACTCTAGTATTGGCATGGCTCCATTTGAAGCCTTTAAAGGGAGGAAGTATAGATCACCCATAGGTTGGTTCGAGGTGGGTGAAGTGGATATGAGTGGTCCTAATTCTGTATTTAAGGCTATGGAAAAAGTTAAGTTGATTAGGGAAAGGTTGAAAACTGTGCAGAGTCGCCAGAAGTCATATGCGGATATTAGAAGGAGAGACCTTGAGTTTGAAGTTGGTGACCTAGTCTATCTGAAAATTTAACCTATGAAGGGGGTGAAGAGATTCGGAAAGAAGGGGAAGCTTAGTCCCCGTAATATTGGTCCATAAAAAATTCTTAGCCGTGTTGGTAAGGCAGCTTATGAGGATGAGTTGCCTTCCGAGTTGTCCTCTGTTCATCCAATCTTCCATGTCTCCATGCTTAGAAAGCATATTAGCGATGCTGTGGTAGCGGATTCCTCTATGAGTGCTGACATTCAAGAAAATCTTTCTTTTGATGAGATTCCTGTTGAGATCCTTGATTTCAGTGTCCAAAGACTAAGGAACAAAGAAGTTCCCTTGGTTAAGGTGTTGTGGCGAACCTAATCTGTTGAGAGTACAACTTGGGAAGTTGAGGCAGATATGCGATCCAACTACCCGCAGCTATTTTTTGCGAACTCCGATCAAGCCGAAGGTACCATTCTTTCTTAAATCATGCACTTTTGATAAAAATTGCAGCAGTTCAGCTGTCATTTATTATGTGTTCAGCTGTAGTTTCTTGAATTTATGCATTCTATGTTGCATTCGGAGTGAGAAACGATGTGGTGATGAGTCTAACGAATGGTTTCAGCTGTATTCTCTATTCCCTATCTAATCTTGGCATGTCTAGCGTCATTCGAGGACGAATGTTTCTAAGGGGGGGATGATGTAATACCCTGGGAAATTTTTTGTTGGAATTTTGTGCGTAAACGTGTTGAGTTTTATCTTCTAGAATGGATTATAAATTTTCCATGTGAAATGTCTTAGATTATGACCCACCATTACGTAGAGTATTGAATAAGCTTTCCAACAATATGTGGATCATCCAAAATGGACACCCGAGTAACGAGTTATGAACATTCCGATCGAACCGTGAATAGTAGTGAACAATAAAACATGCAGGAAAAAGTACTGAGGCCTGACGTATTTTTGCTCCAACTTTAAATCATCATAACTCCTTGTACATAATGATCCGGGCGACCTACTATATGTCAACGGAAAGCTCTGCAAGTCCTGTTTCTAATGAAATTTATTTCATCCAATTTGTCTATCGGAGCAAAAGGTTATGGTCGATCTACTTCAGTCTATCAAAAGTGAATTTTTGGGTCAACTTCAAAAGATCATAACTCCTCGTACACAATGATCTGGCTTTAGATATCGGAGTAAAACGCTATGGTTGATGTACTTCAGACTATCAAAATAGTCCACCAAAGGACAGATTCGAGAATTATGTGATTTTTAGGGGAGTTTTGGTCATCCCCCCCACCCAATATCCGTCCAAACCCTATATTAAAGCCTATTAGAAAGATTATATGTTTTATTTCATCAAATTACCTTAAAAAAAGAAAACCCTAAGCTCCTACATCCAACTTCAAGAACCTCTAAATTTCACCATTATTTCTGCAAATTTATTCAAGATTCCAATTTCCTAGTTTAAGAACTCCAAGAACCATCATTCAAACACACGATTAACATCTCAAAAATGAGTATCGATCTAAAGTTCATCATTCAAGGTATGTGATATTTTTCAACAATAACTCTCTTTCGTTCTTGTGCCCAAAAGTAATTTTCTTTACAAAGGCATGATTTTTATTTGATTTTTATGAATTTGAAGAATGAACCCATATCTTATGATAATTATTATGAAATCTTGTTGTTTATGATTTTGAAGGATGAATTTACATGTGTGGCAATATAAAGCATGAATCTTGAACGATATTTATCATGATTTTGATATTTGGGTCGTGAATCCCCATTGGAAATTGTGTTTTTTTTAGAAAGTGTGTGTTATAAGCACGTTGATGTTGAATATTTGAGAAAATTTGAATGATTTGACCTTTTGGTCTTAATGGAGTTGTTTTGAACTCGAGTGTGAAAGAAATCCACAACGTGATTGATTTTGATATATGGGAAGCATGATGGATCGCAATGTATATTTATATATTGCTGAAATTGTTTTGTTGTCGATTGTCTTTGAAATGATCTGAGCTAAGTCTGGGAGAAATCTTTAGCACCGAGTGGGAGGTATAAAGCGACCTTACTTCCCTAGAACTACGTGCCCCGTAGGAGTGAGCCTGAGGTTGATTTATATAGTGATCACTAGTTTGTGTGGATTTGATATCTATAGTCCTACTCCGATGGCAAGGATAGGACGGCTCTCCCCAATGTGGGTTGTACGTTGGACTCCATGTAGCTCACATAGTTTATGTCAGTTATAGGATCTCCCAGTGTGTGCGTGTTTCCTTGTGTCTATGGTGAATGGTGAAGCGATTTGAAAGTGGAATTGTGAAAGGTTGTTCTTTTGAAAGATTTAAATGATATTTTCATTATGAGAATTGATATTCTTGATGAACTGAAAGTGATTGACAAATTATATGATGACTCACATGTGTTATTGTACTTATTTCATCTTCTCATAATTATGATGATTTTCTTTGGGCTATGTGAGTCTTTCATACATCCTGCATATTTCTTATAAATATTTATAATGATGATGTTTATACAACTGCATACATTCCCATATACTCAGTTCCTTTCCATGATACTGATCCACATCTTTGGATGTGGGCTGTATTTTCTCGGAATGTAGGTTCAGGAGCTTAGTTCAAGGTTTGACAGTGATTCTTTAGGCACGCTGTTCTACATCCTCTGTTATGGTGAGTCCTTATGTTTCGAGGACGTGATGTCTGATGTTGGTTTCATAGAATCTTTTACATTTGATAACTGAGTATGAGTCAGTTGGGGCATGTCTCAATGGCTCGCTGGTTTTATGATTTTCTTAGAGGCTTGTTAGACTAGTATAGATGTTCGGAGTTGACTAATAAGTCGTATTATGTTATCTTTCCAAAATTCCTGTATTCTTGGATGATGATTACTCTATTGATATTTGAGGGTTATTTATGGAAACCTCGTTGATTTGTGTTTAACTAAATGAAAATAGCTCAAAGGTTTAGCTTGGGGATACTCGTACCCTCAAGCACCGTGTGATGCTCTGGGACTCATTTTCTAGGGCATTACATTCACCTATCCATGTTCAGTGTCTATTCAGATGGGAGTAGGAATTAGCACCGTGTGAACCCAGGGATGGGAACACACACTGTCATATAAAGGTATTCATAGAAGTCATCCTTGCATTCTAGAACTATCTAGTCAGCATAGGTTGAGACATCAACACTATCAGATGAGGGTCTCACCATTCCCTTTTAAGGGACATTATCAGATAAGGGTTACCCACAGCTTGTCCTTACCACTGGCGTGGTATTGAAACCCTTCCAACT
Source organism: Capsicum annuum (assembly GCF_002878395.1). NCBI lineage: Eukaryota > Viridiplantae > Streptophyta > Magnoliopsida > Solanales > Solanaceae > Capsicum > Capsicum annuum. The sequence goes on from NC_061117.1 coordinate 109,070,708, forward strand.
AGGGTTACAGATTGGACTTCAACTCAGCTATAATGCATTATTTGGGGCATGTCGGTTAGATAAGTACCTTCTATAGTTTTGAATATAGAATTTAGGACTGTCAGATACAGTCATTCAGTCTAACTAATAGAACTCATATAGTTCTATAGAATTTTAAACTGCTAGATACAGTCAACTCAGAACAATTCATCACTCATCTAGTTCCATTCGATTCAGGACTGTCAGATACAGTCACTCATGTTATCAGTTATATCAATCATAAGAACTCAGTTATTAGTTATGATTAGTAATCAATAATTTCATGTTATAACGATCTCAGATATAGTTACTATGTATTCATGCTTGTATTCAACATTCATGTTAGTCAGTTAGTTAGTATTGTTCATACATATGAACCCCATGGATTCAGCCTACCTCACATGCATACCAGTACATTTAAAGTACTGCCACATTTGCACTATGGTGTCTTATACCATACATTCAGAGACACGAGATCCAGAGCATCAATAGATTCTAGATATCAGGAGTCAGTTAGTAATGAGTCTTCATCCTCTAAGGTTGATTTGATTTTTTATATCATTATCTCTGTACTTAGTGATTTTAGTAGTCAAAGTTAGTTGGGGACATATCCCATTAGTTATTCAAACAGTAGTCAGACTATTATGTTTAGACTATCATGTTTAGTCAGTTAGAGGCATTCTAAGAGAGGTTCTTTTCACTAGAGCTGAAAGAAGCTAAGGTGTTAGAATTTATCAACCTCAAGTAGGGAAACATGACGGTGAAAGTGTATTCTTTTAAGTTTACTCAATTAGCCAGATATGCCCTCATGTGGTTGCAAACAATAGGGTCAAGATGAGTAAGTTTGTTTCTTGGGTGAACGCTAGTGTGGTAGATGAGTATAGGTCTGCGAGGTTAAATAGTAACATGAATTTAGCCAGGCTTATGACTCATGCTCAACAGATAGAAGATCAAAAGATTAAGGTGAGAGAAAAGCAGAATAAGAGAGCAAAGACAGGTAGTTTTAACTTTGCTTAGCCCAAATTAGAAAGAGAAAACCATTCTCAGTTTTGTCCTAAGTCAACAGTTCCAGCTCTTTCTTCATCTTTTGCTCTAACCCCTAATTTGAGGGATGGAAATAGAGATAGGGCTCAAGGCTTTAAGTCTCAAGGCAGTGTCATTAATGCCCAAACAAATCCCAAGGTTCTTGTAGAGCTGGTAGTGATATTTGTTTTGGATGTGGCAAGCAAGGCCATAAAGTCAGAGACTGCCCAGTCAGGTTATCAGAGTGATCTCTACTCCTCAGCTCAGTCTGGTCGCCCGAATCAGCAAGGTGCCAGTTAAAGTGCTACTAGTGGGCAACGCCCAAACAGACTCTATGCTCTCCAGTCCTGGCAAGATCAGCAAAATTCTCTTGATGTAGTTGCTGGTATGTTACAGGTCTTTCATGTACATGTTTACGCTTTTCTTGATCCAGGAGCTTCTTTATCTTTTGTTACTCCTTATATAGTAGTTGATTTCAGAGTCAGTCCCAAAATTCTAGCAGAGCCCTTTTCAATCTCTACCCCAATGGGTAAAACCATCATAGCCCAGTGGGTATACAGGAACTGTCCGGTTATGATATTTTAGAATGTCACTTCAGCAGACTTAGTCAAATTAGAGATAACGAATGTAGTTGTAATTATCAGAATGGATTGGCTTTATTCCTTCTATGCCATAGATGATTGCAGACATAGAATAGTTCAGTTCCAATTTCTAAATGAACCCGTCCTAGAGTGGAAGGGTAGTGTATCCGCTTTCAGAGGTCAGCTAATTTCCTACCTTTGGGCATGAAAAATGATATCTAAAGGATGTGTCTATCATCTTGTTTTAGTTAACGGCACTAGTTTTGAAACTCCCAATCTTGATTCAGTCCCAGTCACGAATATGAGCTGGTAGTAGAGTTGTTGCTTGCGCAAGGAGCCTAGAGTGAGGCTGAAATATAAACTATAATTAGAAGGTAGATTATAGTGGATTTCATTGGTTCTTGTGAGGGAAAGTTGTATTTTTTCCATCTTGGGTTTTCCACATAAAAATCCTTGTGTCTTTTTCTCTTTTTGAACTGTAATTAGTTTTGTTGCACTCTATTGTTCGATTTACAATGATTGATTCTAAGGGACCTAGTCCCTTACTATGTGGAGCGTCCCATAGGGTTATAATAATTGGTATCAGAGCCTGATTATTCTAAAAGTTTCACACCTTGTTTTTCATGGTTATCATGGCTACCCTACCCAATCTATAAGATGAGAAATCTACAACTTGACCACCAAGATTCGACAGAGAATATTATGGTTGGTGGAAAACTAGGATGTTTGACTTTATCTTGTCTGAGGATAGTGAACTGATGGACATTATTCTTGATAGTCTTCATGTACTTATAAGTCAAATAAGTATATGTAAAAAAATGGTTGTCAAAAGTAGGAGGTAGTTCAATGATGAACATGGGAAAAAGATTGAAAAGAATTATAAGGCCAAGAACCTGTTAGTATGTGGCACAGGTCCTGATGAATATAACTAAATTTCTTCATGTGAAATGCTAAAGATATTTAGGATTGATTGAGTACTGCTGATGAGGGAACTACTGATGTGAAGTATTCTAAGGTAGGTATGTTGACCTACCAGTATGAAACCTTCATCATTAAATAAGGAGAAACCATCCAAAAATGCATACCAGATTCACCTTTATAACAAATGAGCTTCATTGTTTAAAAGAAATTTCCAATGTACAAGCAAGTAAGGAAAATTCTTAGGGTTCTTCAAAAGTTTTTGGAAATATAGGTGGATTCTATAAATGAGGAAAGAAACCTCAAAATCCTCACCATGGATGAAATTATTGGTAATCTAATGACCCATGAGCTTAATAAACAACATGAGATGGATATGAAGGAAGTAAAAATATAAAAAACACTAGATTTGAAGATCTAAAATTATGATTCACGTGAAGAAGATATAGATGCCTACTTGAATAGTAGGATTGTTAAAGACATGAAGATAAGTGGTCAGTTCAAAGGAAAAGCAAGAAGCAGCAAAAGAGTAAGCAATACAAAGGTATGTAACAATTGTGGAAGTCCTAAGTATTTCATTAAGATCTTTCTATTAAATAAAGTGGATTATCAGGGGTACCTTAAAACTAGAGGCGACAAAGGTAAGAAAAGCGACCAGGTCCCTGAAAATTCATGTAAGAAGAGAACTTCTTATTATGATGTAAAGAAAGCTCTGGCAGTATAAGGAGATTTTTCCAGTGAATCTGATGAAGATGAGATGTCTAGATATGTATCTATGCTAGTTGAGTAACATAATTATATTATCTATGATTCCATTTTTGCCTTTATCGCTAACTCAGAAGATGAAGAATAGAAGGAGGTAACTCTTCCTAATATTATGAAACAACAAAATAATTACACTGCTAAGAAGATAAAAATTCTTGTAAATATCCTATTAGACTCTGCATGTGAACTAACAGCTAAAAGGATTTCCTTGGAAGAAAAAAAGGAGAATCAAGAGGATGAGTTGATTACTTTAACTCTCCTTATTTCTAAAATTAAAGAGCTATTCACTATGATAAAATTTGATAATATGAGTTTGTTGAACAATTTGAAGAAACCAAATAGTGTATATGATAAAAATAAGAAGGAACCCTCAATTCTTCAGATTAATATTGAGGAGAAATTGAAAGCTTCAGGAAAACATCTTATGGAAGCACTACATAGGATTGAAGAATTAGAGGGGGACTGGTCTTCCTGAAAGAAGAAATGAACAAGTCTCTTAAGTGAACTACTTACTCACTAATCCTTTCTCACTTAACAAGTTAAAGTGTTAATAATAGTAGAGGTCTGGTCTATCAAGGAAATCCTAACCTAGTGAGTCTAAAGGAAAGGCTACTCATAACGATAGAAGAAAAGGTCACAAACTCTCGTACACTCACTGTTGAAGATATAGACATTTGAAGAAAGGTTGTTAGTGCTGGAATAAGGAAAAATTAAGGTATATTGAGTACATTCTATTTGATAGTTCTCATCCTAGGGGCTATGAGTGATTACGCTCAAACTACACCTCTCAACGAAAATGTAAGCGATCGTTGTTAATATAAAACCCAACTAGGTTGGGGCCGAATCCCACAGGGAATATTGTGTGAACGTAAGTCGTCTGCGATTTATTCAACTGATAGTTGGATGTTTCCAGAAAAAGAGGGGTTTTAGTTAACAAGTAATTATTGGTCACTTTAGTTTAAATGTTTGTAATCAAGAGTTTATGAAAAACCAGAATTATGTTCACTAGAGTTTTTGGTACTTGCCAGATGCTACAAGTGGTTCAAGATTCTTACGGTAGGTAGGACAACAAGTTATCTTTAGCGAAGTTATGCTTAAATGTCTCTCAACCTACTTAAGAATTTCATCAAGGATTTTTCTCAGCTCTTATGTTCTACCTTAGGCTGACGACAATCTTGACTACTTATCTGCTCCTTGACTGCCTATCACAAAGTGTCATCACAGCTTTCAACTTAGGTCAATTCTCTGTCAACTGCTAACGATAAAGCTAATAGCTTATCACATGGCTGACGACTTATCACAAATGTCGTTAGCCACACTTCACCTTTATTTACTTCAGATTTCAGCTCATTTTCTTCTATTCTTGTTGGTTCTCTAGCATCTTAGCTTCTACTGCAAAATCAAACATAAAGCAATCAAAAATGATAAAAGTTGCTTAGGACTTCGCAATTATTCTTAGTTAAAAGCCTCAAATGTGTTAGCATTAGCTCACACATCAACACCATCAACTTAAAACAATTTTTTGTCCTCAAGCAACTCTACACAACTAAGAGAATACAAAGCACATTTGGCTGTCAATCATCCATATCATCATAATACACTTTCACCATCTCCAAAGTCAGTCAATTCAAGTACATTGAATAACACCAATGCAACACACACGAATCAAGATATGGCATCAATTCAGCTATAAAAACCTTGCATAGACCAGTATTATACTACCCAAACAAGTTAGTAACTAGTAATATAACCAGTGTGCCCTCATAACAAAGAAATCCCCCTCATCCTATATAAGGAATTATATATGTAACCATGGGGACAATTAAAAAACTCTCTCTCAGAACGAAGTTCCAATTAGTGTATGCCAAGTACCATAGTCTTTCCCTTATTTTCATTACCCAGATCTTCGGATAGGTCAGCTAGGATCACTATAGGACTTCTCTTAAGATATAAGATGGTATGATACTCTATGGTATTTAATATAACTAAGCCTTCTTGACACTACACTAGCTTATTTGCGGTTTCACTCTTTAGCCTTTTGCGCTCTTCTCTTTTCTTGATCACAATTATTTAAGATGGGTGCAGTCTTTTCTCACTTAGACTTTTTTACAATTTTTATTTTTTCTTGCTCTTTTTCTCTACACACAGCATTTTATTCTTTTCTTGTACGCTATATTTCTTTATACTCATTCTATAACACGTACCCCTATGATAGCCACCCTCAACTTAGGCCATTTGCCTAAGTTAAGGTACATAGTGTCTAAGAAGGACCAGGGACAAAATAGGTTCATTATGATCTAAATAAGAAGGTGACAAGTGTCATACAAAGAAATAGGCTAATTAGGCTCAAAATAGGGATCATGGGATATGATACACCTAGGAAAAGTCATGTAGGCTAAAGTGAGCTATTATTAAAATGGCCTATAATCCTTATCCTTCACCTAGGTAAGACTAACCGGGAAAGTTCTGGCTTTAGCCTACAGAGGAAAATGAATAACATCTCACACACATACTTGGCGCACGGGTATATTGCACTCGACTACTCACTCAGTTCGTGCAACTGTTTAGATTTGATTATTATTACTAGAACTAATGCCATAAAAAGATTCACGGTGGTCACACTTAAATGCAAATCACTCAATTTAAAGTAGTAGACCACTTGAAGAGGTGTACAAAAATCATAAAAACAATTCAACTTCCTCAAGTACAGGAATTTCTCCTAGTTGACTACAAAGTTATTCAACAACAAATTTACCCTATACCCTCAACTTAAACTCAAATAAAGTCTAAACTAAGGGTTAGAGTATACCTGGAATAGATCAATCTTGGGGGTCAAGGGTTCCTGACCTTGCTGCCGCATCTCCATTAAGAGCCTCTCTCTTTTATGGTGCAGTTGGTCTATCAGTCTCAAAAGGCCTACAAGTAGAGGCACCTGTGGCTCTCACTCGGATAGCTGCCTCCCATCTGTTATTGTCCACTAAGGACTTAATTCTTGCCTTTTTCATCTCCTTTTTTTTATACTTATTTCTTGCTCTCTTTTCTATTTTTCTTCCTTCATCACTGTCGAGCCTCTCTCTCTTTTATTTTTCTTTGTTCTCACCTTTCTTTTTCTTTTTCTTCTCTGGCTCCTTTGTGAGATCAAGCATCAAGATTTCTCCCTCAGACACCACAGCTACTGGATCTACTGATACCATAAAGTGATGCCACTGTAGCTTTCCAACCTCTACCTTTACTTTGTCTAGGTTTGCTCTGAATAATGCCATCTCAGGAGCTGAACTCTCTCTCAAATATGCATTAAAATGGTTCTCCAATTCATCAATCCCGCCTGGTAGAGCCTTTTAAGGCTCAAGTATAGCCTTAACTCTTTTGTCAACTGCAACTTTGAATTGCTTAGCAAAGAGTTTAAGATGAGCCTCACACCACTTGGACTGCTTTTTAACTTTCCTAAAATTCATAGTCCTGAAGTCAAATTCTATTGTAGGCACTGCAACTGGAGGAATTGTCGTAGTCTTAGGCAGTGATGATTCTGCCATTGTTGCAGAAGTTGGAGGTACAACTTCAGAATTAGGCACCTCTGCATTAGGTAATGAACTAGTACCTATAATCAGTAGATCAGTTGGAATCTCTACACCCCTTCCAAGCATTAGCCTTAGCTAATTTTCCTCATTTCATATCAGATTATGGGTATTTATGGCAAAGAGTTCATTATCTAACCCTATAATCTTTGGCATATTTGCTCCCCTACACAACTTTGTAACTAAACAAGGGAAGGGATATGCTATATTATACCTCGAGATCCTAATTTTTATCTCTTCGATGATAATCTCTCCAAAATTCAATTTAAGGTTAGCCATAAAACTTATGACTAATATTACTCTATCATCCCTGAGGATATGATCACCATCTGTGGGCATCAACCATATACGTAAAATACTCAACCAAAATCTTGCCTCTGAAGACAGGGAGGCCTTGAAGATCCTTTCAGTTAGATTTGTTAACCATTCTAGTTCTCCATTGGCTATGAGTATGGCTAACCAATTCTGCTAATTTTCTCGATCCTTCAACCGAGCATAGAAAGTAGGTGAAGTGGCCTAAGGAGTGAAGTTCGGTACATGAAGGAACCTATTGATTGTTGCTTCAAAAACATCCACCATTATGCCCCATACCAGAACTTTATCCTAAAAAGGTTGGTCAGCTGCTTTCTATCCTTCTCTACACATGTTTTCCAAGCGAGCTTGGTAGTTTGCAAAGAACTCCCTAACTAGTGTAGGGAAAAATAAATTTCCTCCTTGTGCAGTCCATCCCAAATCATATCCATGAAATTTTTAATCCACCTCCGGGTACTTGCTCAACCCTTTGTGATGATTCTCTTCTCCTCAAAGTTTGGCTTCTTGATAGCTCTTCTATTGGTTTTGTAAAGCCCATAAAATAAGATTTTCTAAGCTTTAGGAATCTGCCATCTAGTGCCATCTCAGACTTTAGGATTCTTACATTTGACCATAGTTCCCTAAATTGGAGAGTCTTCATCATCTTGTGCCTCATCAAAAGAGGACTCAGTTGATGGTCCCTCAGATTCATGTCCCTCGGAATAAGGATGATATGAATCATGCTCTTCAGATTCAACATGTTCATACTCTTATTGCTCAGAGACTGTCTGCTCAAAAGTTGTAAGCTCAGATATTATTGGCTTAGTGTTACTTTCTTCACTCTCTTCCACCTCAACTGGTAGGGGTAGTGGAGTCTTTTTAGGGCTTTGCTTCTTCTTTTGCTTCCTGAGCAGAGGCTCTTCCTCTTTATAATCAGATTCTAAGAGTCTCCGAGGTACACTTCCCTTGGTCACTTTCTTTGTGGATTTTGAGTTCCTTCCTTTAGGTGCCATTTCAAGACCTGTAGCTAGAGAAAAACCATTAGTTGACCCTCAAGAGTTTAAATACAAACACATCGATCATTAAAATTACACACCCATTGAAAGGGTTTAGTAGTACTTCAGGTCCCAGGTGTGATGACATTTCTGATAAGCCATCACAGTTGTGATAGCTTATCATGAATGTCATCAGCCATAAACAGAACCCACAAAATTCTTAGCGACTTCTGACGACATTTCAAATAAGCCGTCATAGTTATGATAGCTTATCAAGAATGTTGTCAACTATAAATAGAACCCTAACTTGATTTTAACTCAATTTTCGGGCCCATTTTTTTCTTAAAATCCACTTGATTTACATTTTTTAGCTGAACTTTTAAACCTTAAGCTTGCACATCAAACCCTAGTTCCACTTTTTAGCCATTTTTGCAAGATGAACTTGGTTCAAGCTTCATGGGAACTTGGGTTTTCATAAATTTATCACTTTCTACTTTAAAATAAAGGCTAGGTCTTGAGCATACCATATGGGAGCCTTCAATATGGTATACAAGCAAAAAGAAATAAATAGAGGTTCTTGATTTTGATTGCAAACCAACACATACAAGGAAACTTTTTTTGTTTTAGTTGGAGAGACTTTTAAAAGGGAATGCCTGTGTCAAGGTAAGCAAACCCAGTCTTTCTTTAAGCTAAAGAAGCAGGAGAGTACTTCTAGACCTTTAGAGATGTTACATATAGATCTACGTGGACTTGTTAAAGTCCAAAGTAGAGGAGGAAGAAGTATGTGTTTGTGATTATAGATGACTACTCAAGGTTCACCTGGACAATGTTTTTGAAAACCAAAGATGAAACCTATGAGGGTCTGGTTACCTTTTCCAAGAAAATTCAAATGAATCTAAATTGTAAGCTTAATCAATATAGATCTAATCATAGAACAGAATTTGAAAAAGTCCCAAGTAGCAAGATTTTGTACTAAAAGTGGAATTAGCCATTACGTATCTTCTTGAACCACTCAGAAAAATAGAGTAGTTGAAAGAAAAAACAAAACCCTCATAAAGACTTCCTCGACCATATTGATTGTTACTAGATTTTCAAACAACTTCTGTGTTGAAGTTGTAAAAACTGCTTGCTATGTGACAAATAGGTGCTTGATTACACTCCTAAACAAGACACCGTATGAGCTTGTGATCTATAAATATCCTATGCTTGAATACATCAGACCTTTTGGGTGCAAAAGCTTTGTCTTAAACAATGGAAAATATATAGTAGGAAAGTTTGACTCCAAAAGTGATGAAATAGTATTTGTAGGCTATTCCTTAACAAATAAAGCATATAAAGTTCTCAACCAAAAAACTCTGTGTGTTGAAGAAAGTATGCATGTGGTCTTTGATGAGCCAAAAAAGCTACTGAATCCAGATTATGGTGAATAATCTGAAATTGAAGAACTTATTCCTATTCAAAGAGATGATATTACTGAAGATAATGTTCAAAAGGTAAATGAGGTAGATGAGAATGAAGGGAGTGATGGTGATCCTAGTTCTTAGGCCCAAAACCCAGCTCTAGTTTAAAATCATCAAGAAGGATCTAGTCAAACTTCTAGGGACCTGGTCCTAGTAGAGCTACTATCAAAATATCAAACATGAGCTACAAATATTATCATCGACATGAGAATCTAACTACACCTTTTGAATCTAGAGTTCAAACAAGAGCTCAACCCAAAAATTCCATGGATGTCTAGCATTATTGTCCCAAATAAACCTAAAAATATGAAAAAAGCTCTAAAAGATGCTGACTGGATCAATGTATTACAGGAGGAGTTTCAGTAAGTTCAAAAAAGTAAAGTCCAAAACCTAGTACTAGACCTGTTAAAAGAATAATTATATCGACTAAATGGACATACAAAAACAAGATGGATGAACAAGGGACTATCAATAGAAATAAAGCATGGCTGGTTGTTCAATGGTATTACCAAGAAGAAGGAATTGCTTATGATGATACATTTTCCATTGTAGCAAGGATAGAGGCTATCAGGCTTCTTATTACTTTTACTGCCAATATTGGATTCAAACTCTTCCAAATATATGTCAAAAGTTCATTTCTCAATGGAAAATTGATGGAGGAAGTATTTGACAAACAACCTCTAAGTTTTGAAGATACAAATTTTTTGCATCATGTACTCCAATTGGACAAAGATCTCCATTATTTAAAGCAAGCTCCTAGGGCTTGGTATGAGAGACTTTCAAAATTTCTTCTATAAAATGGCTTTAAAAGAGGGAAAATTTATTATATTATCTTCCTAAAGTTCATAGGTAGAAGCTTAGTGATTGTTTAGATTTATGTTGATGATATTATATTTGAAGCTACTTCTTAATCTCTGTGTGAAAAGTTTGCAAAGCTAATGAGGAGTGACCTTGAAATATGCATGATGGGAGAACCGAGTTTCTTCTTAGGTTGTAGGTCAAGGAAACTTCTAAAGGGACAATGATTTGTCAAGAGAAGTAGATTAAGGAACTACTTAAGAAATACAACATTGAAGATACCAAGACAAGTAAAACTACAACTGAAAACAACTCCAAGATGGATAAGGATAAACTTTGTTCCACTGTTAATGAGACCACGTATAGAGAGATTATTGGAACCTTACTATATCTCAATGCAGATATTGTGTTTAGTATGGTAATGGATGTAAGATTATATGACCCTCCTAACTAGTCTCATTTGAAAGCTGTAAAAAGAATTCTAAGGTACTTGAAAGGTACAGGGGGCCTGGTCCTGTTTTATCCTTCTGGAGATAGTTTTTTTCTTGTAGGATATGCAGCTATGGCTTATGATTGATATCTAGTAAAGTACCTCAGAAATGGATAATTTTATAGGTTCTTCCTTAATCTTCTGGTGTTCTAAGAAGTTGAATTCAGTTGTTTATTTGTTGTTGAAGCTGAGTATGTGAATTCAACTTCTTTTTTTGCTCATTTGTTATCGATCAAACAACAACAAAAGGACTTTAGGATTGTCTCAAAAAATATCCCTCTTATGTTTTACAACACAAGTGCTCTTAACCTGGCCAAGAATCTATTGTATCATAAAAAGACCAAGAACATTGATGTGAGACATCACTTTTTGAGAGAGAATGTTAAAAAAAAGCTATTTGCATGAAGTGCAACAAGACTGAGGATCAATATCTTCACAAGGAACAATTTTTTAAGAACATGATGAGACTAGGACTTATTAAAATCACCTGAAATATCAGATGAACTAGTTGTTCTTGCTAAAAATGGATATGATTAGGAGATAGGTATCCTTGATAGAGTATTTACTTGTTGGTCTAACTTAGTATCATACCTTTGAAGGTATACACCTATGAGAATAACTTTGGAGGAGGAAAAATACAACATACGTAAAGTGAGGATTCATTCAAGTAAGAAATGGACTTGGTCCCATCTTTCAAGTTAGTATTATGAATGTGCATTTTTTTGCTTTAACAGATAAAACTGTGTCCTCTCTCTCTTCCTATGTAAAAAATTATCTTATTATAAAACATAGGATGAGACACACCTAACTTAAAATTTATCCTATCTTATTCTTTCAAAACAATTCCTATGCTTCCTCATTCCTTTAAATCTATCCATACCCATTAATTCACTTGTCAATAAAAGAAGTCTAGTCACAAACAGTACTCCTATGGAAAGGATCTACAAATGGCTACAAATTCCCCATTTTTCTTTCTTTCAAAGAAAACTGAGCTTAACATTAATAAAATTTCTCTCTCAAATCCTCTTGAAATACACCCTTAGTCCCCTACTCTTCCAAATCCAAACCCCTCCTTTACTTAAATTATTGATGAAGAATCATCCCTAAACCCTCAAATTTTTTCTAATAATATATTAATGAATGATGTTTGGGTTGCTAAAAATCTCATCTTGCTATCAAATAGCCTAGGGAAGATCATATTTAGTCCTAAGAAACAAAATGTTAGTAAAATACCAAGAAATTTTTATGAAAATTATAGAAGTTTTACTGAAAAGCAGAAGACTCTAGAGGGCTCTACTCCTAAAAAGAGGAAATGGGTGAAAGGGAATCTATGATTACTTATACTAGAAGGATAAAAGGGAAAAAAAGTAAGGTTGTACCAAAGAAAGTTAGAAATAGGTTATTTAGAAATCAAAAGGTGCTAACTATAAAGAATTTTTATTCAAGTTTATTAACAGAATCAAGTATGATGGAATTGGTGAAACTTGTTAAACATAAAAGATGGCTCAATCTTATGAAATGACCTATTCCCATAGTCTTTGATAAGGTAGTCATGGAATTATATTCCACATTAGACTTTTCTGAAGAAAAATTGAGCATGACTTCTGAAGTTTAAAGGAAGAAGCTGAATGTTGATGTTGCATTACTTGGAAGAATTCTGGGTGTTCTTATAAGTGGTGTGAGTAATGCCTACAAGAAACAACCCTCAATAGTGATCTTATCAATTGCATCAAAAGTTAAAGGAAAATAGCTGTAGTGAATAGGAAATCACTCAAGAGTGGGTTGCTATTAGTCATGACTATGTTAACAAAGTAATTCTACCCAGATCTTAAAAAAGGAACATTTCTTAGATACTAATTTGTATATGATAGTGTTCCTTAGCAATTTTGAGTTCATTTGTCTACCTTCATTAATGATGGAACACATTTATAAAGTTATTCTTAAAAAATGGAAAACATAGCATGCCTTATGGATACTGGATGAACAAAGTGTTTAATCATTTTAGCATTGTGTATGAGAATGGAACTCATGGAACTATGTCACAAATTTTTGATATGAAGACACTAGTCAAAACTAAGTGTGTGAATAAAAAATCAAGTAACATTTCTCAAGGGGAGCTCAACAAAGAAATATAAGAATTGAAGTTCAACTCAACTACCAAGGATGAAGAAATTAGCAAACTCCAAGAGACAGTTCAATATCTTTCCAAAAGGAACCTATATGTCTCCGATGTGCTTAGAACTAAGAGTCCTGAACTAAAAAAGAGAGTTTCAACCTTAATTGATAAGTCCATAGCTTGAATGTAGAGATAGGGCATCTAACCAAGAAATAGTTGCTCTTTCATTCTATAGAGAACAATAACATGGCTTTACTTTTCCAAACCCTCTTCCCAAAAACTATACTAATCAATCTTTCTTGATTCATGTGGCTTTTTCTGTTGAATAGTTAAATAATGCACTGTAATGTAACATAACTTTTGAATATGAATGAATCTCTATTTGAGTGTTTCATGTATCTCTTCCTTAGTTTTAAGGTTGTTCTTCATGTTAGTGTTGCCTTAGTGGACACGAGTTAACCAACTTGTGCTTATTTTACTCTTGGTTTACTGTTAGCACTTTTAATGATGCCAAAAGGGGGAATACTTAATTAAAATAGTAGGGACTAAGGTATGTGCAGTGCATTATGTTTTAGGATGAGGTACAAAGTAGGTGATAAGTGATAAGTGATATGTACTAAGTAAGTATGTCATATTGATAGGGGGAATATAGGGAATGTGATTTGATGTCAATGTGTCAACATTAATTGACAACAAAGGACTGGGTCCCTATGTTGAGGGCAAGCATAATACATGATGATAGGGGGAACATTCACTGACAGTAGTGGAAATCACCCCAAATATATAAGGTGAATAAGTTTGTTGATCTAAAGATCTATAGTCATATTATTTGGTTTTTTATTGTCAATAAAGGGAAAATTGTTGTATCTTGTTTTAATGATAAGTAACTGATATCAAGGGACTAGGTCCTTGGGTCTTTATGGAAATATCTAATTCTCACATGGCCTACATAATTTTTTTGTCTATTGTAACAAACTACGCAGGTGAGATGTGTACCATTCCTAGACACTTGGCCTAATCAGATTTCTAACCTAATCATTAATCAACTATAAAAGAAAAGTAATGCTTGTTAATTAATTTGTTTTTGCAATCTGATTATTTAAGAAAAAATTGACAAAGACTCAACTTTGCAATAGTGCTAAAGTTCTTGGTTTTCTTATATTCTAAAAGAGAGTGTGAGTTGTTGAGTCTAGTGTTGGTTTGTATATGAATTACTCATGTTATACTAGTAATTTCATCATGTGTTCCTGAGTGTGATTAGGTAGAGTTACCTAAGCTCAATAGTAGATACAGTTAATTAGTATTGAAAAATATTCTTGGCAGAGTTATTAAGGTAGGCTTGTAGTAGAGTTATTACAAGTAGGAGAAGAATAGAGTTAGGCGTGTTCTTGGAAGAATTGTCAGAGTAAGCTGGTAGTAGAGTTATTAACAGCAGGTGGAGCATAGAGTTAGGTTTAAATCAAATCTGTAATCAAGATGTTTTATAGTAAATCATTCAGGTTCTTATGAGGGCAAGCCATAGTTTTTCTCCTATAAGCAAGGAGGTTTCCACGTTAAATCCTTGTGTTTTTAATTTTCCCTAGTAGGTGACCCTGTTGTTTCTAAAAGAGTCCATAAGGGTTGTGTAGTATCTATTGGTAGTAAAGAGACTTTGGTGTATTTGTTTAAATTAGATATGGTAGATTTTGATGTCATTCTATGGATGGATTGGTTACACTTGTGCTACACATCCTTAGATTGTCAGACCTGTAAGGTTTTGTTCAAGATCTATGGTGAACCAGCTATTGAGTATGAGGGTGGTTCCCTAGCTTCTAATGGGAGGTTTATATAATATCTTATTGCTCAAATGCTAATCTCTAAAGGGTGTCTCTATCATTTGGTCCAAGTTAAAAACTCAAACTCAAAAGGTCCTTCTTTATATACGGTTTCGATGGTGAATGAGTTTCTTGAGTTCTTTCCGAATGATCTCCTTGGTGTTCCTTCTAATAGATAGATTGATTTTGGCATCGATTTGGTTTTAAATACTCGTCCAATATCTATTCCCTTAATAGAATTGCTCCAACTGAGTTGAGGGAATTAAGTAGCAACTTAAGGATCTTTTGAAATAGGATTTCATCTATCCTAGTATTTCCCCATGGGGTGCATCGTTGTTATTCATGCGTAAGAATGGTGGTTCTCTTCAGATATGCTTTGATTATCCATAGTTAAATAAGGGATAGTCAAAAAAAAGTATCCTCTTTCAAGGATAGATGACTTGTTTGATTAGTTACTAGGTGCCCAATTCTTTTCTAAGACAGATCATTAGTCTAGGTATCGTCAACTTTAGATTACAGAGGTGGATATCCCTAAGAGGGCTTTCCATATGCGGTATAAGCACTTTGAGCTCTTGTTTATATCATTTGGTTTACCAATGCCTCAGCTGCAGTCATGGAACTAATGAATAGGGTCATCTATTAGTTTTTAGATCTTTTTGACATTGTGTTCATTGATGACATCCTGGTATATTCTAAGAGTGAGGTGGATTATGTTAATCTCCCCTATCTGGTGTTGTAGACCTTGAAAATTCAGCAGTTGTATGCCAAATTCTCTAAATATGAATTTTGGTTGAATGTTGTCAGTTCTCTAGATCCTATTATTTCTATTGAGAGGATCATAGTAGATAAAAAAAAGGTGGTGGTGGTTAAAAAGTATCCCAAACCTACTACTCCAATCTACATTTGGATCTTCATGGGTTTTGTTGGGTATTATAGGAGGTTTGTGTAATTTTTTCTAATGATAGCTGCCTTATTGAATAAGTTGACTTAGATGAAGGTGAAGTTCTCTTAGTCGGATGCTTGTAAGGGTAGTTTTCAGAAGCTGAAGGATAAGCTAACTTCGACTTTGATTTTGACATTGCTTGAAGGCAATAAAAGGTTTGTGGTTTACTGTGATGCATCCCGAGTGGGATTTGGTTGTGTTTTGATGCAACATGGTAAGGTGATTGCCTATGCTTTTAGGTAGTTGAAAGTGCATGAGAGGAATTATCCTACTTATGATTTGATCTTTTAGCGCTGGTATTTGCATTGAAGATTTGGCGAGACTATTTGTATGGACTGCATGTGGACATCTTTTCTGATCATTAGTGTCTACAGTATGTGTTCACTCAGAAAGATCTTAACCTCGGACAAAGAAGATGGCTTTGGCTTCTCAAGGACTATGACATGAGTCTTCACTATCATCCCGATAAGGCTAATGTTATTACTGATTTTCTTAGCAGGTTATCCATGGGGAGTTTAGCTCTTGTGGATAAGAAGACAAGGGAGTTCATAAAGGATATTCACTACTTGTCAAATCTTGGATTTCTCTTTTTGGACTCTAAGAATGGTGATGTATTGGTATAGGAAGTGGTTCGGTCGTCTCTTGGTGCAGAGAGCAAGGAGAAGCAAATGCTATATCCTATCTTAATAAGAATCAAGAGTGATTTAGGTTGGCAAAAGGTAATGGTATTTGAGATAAGTGGTGATCGTACCTTATGGTACAAAAGGAGGTTATGTGTTTTGGACATCAATGGTTTGCGAGAAAGGGTATTAGTTGAGGCACATTAATCATGCTATTTTGTTCATCACAGTTTGACAAAGATGTATTATGATTTCAAGGAGCTGTATTAGTAGAATGGTATAAAGAAGGATGTGTCTAATTTTGTGGCCAAGTGTTTAGTGTGTCAACAAGTTAAAGTTGAGCACATGAGGCCCGAAGGCTTGTATTAGGAGATTGAATTACCAGAATAGAAATAGGAGGTGATCAACATGGATTTATTTATAGATCTTCCTCAGTCTCAAAACTAATTTGATTCGGTTTGGGTCATCGTGGATAGGATGACAAAGTCGTCTCACTTCATGCCAGTAAGGACTAACTTTTTAGCTGAGGATTATGTATGGTTGTATCTTCATAAGATTGTAAAGTTGTATGGGATACCTATTTTAGTTATCTC
Source organism: Capsicum annuum (assembly GCF_002878395.1). NCBI lineage: Eukaryota > Viridiplantae > Streptophyta > Magnoliopsida > Solanales > Solanaceae > Capsicum > Capsicum annuum. Next base: position 109,087,708 of record NC_061117.1, read on the forward strand.
TGATCGTGATACATAGTTTTCATCTCACTTTTGGCTGTCGTTTAAGAAAGGGTTGGGTACTAAAGTTAGTCAGAGGACTGCTTTTCATATTTAAATGGATGGACAAGCCAAAACGACTATTAAATCATTGAAAGATATGCTTCGTTCATGTGTTATTAATTATGGTGGTAATTAGGTTGAGCATCTACCTCTTGTAGAGTTTTCTTACAATAATAGTTATCATTCTAGCATTGGCATGGCCCCTTTTGAGGCATTATATAGTAGGAGGTGTACATCTCTTATTGAGTGGTTCGAGCATGGTGAGGCGGCTATGTTTGGCCTAAATTTGGTTTATCGGGCTTTCCAGAGTCACCAAAAATCCTATGTGGATGTAAGAGGTAAGGGATTGGAGTTTGAGGTTAACGATAGGGTGTTCCTAAAGGTGTCTCCTATGAAAGGAGTTATGCGGTTTGGTAAAAAAGGGAAGATTAGTCCCTGGTATATTATTCTATATGTAGTTTTGTGAAGGGTTGGTTATGTTGCATATGAATTGGAGTTGCCTTTTAATTTAAGCTCCATGTCTTCTTGTTTAGAAAGTGTATAGGTTATCGTTCATCGGTTATTCATATGAAAGGATTGGGTATCTTAGATTCTCTGTCTTATGAATAGATCCCAATTGAGATCTTGGATCGGTAGGTTCATCAGTTGTGGACCAAGGATGCAGCTTTGGTAAGGTTTTATGGTGGCACCACAAGGTGGAAGAAGGTAATTGCGATGTGGAAGAGGACATGAAGTCCAAGTATCCACATTTGTTTTCTGCTTTGAATATTCATGCCAAATGTATGTGTTATTATTCACATCTTTATTTTCAAACTTGGTTAAAAGAAGGTGTATTTCTTTGAATCTTTGTTTTCTAACTTAGTTAAAGGTTGGAATGGTTATGTTGGGGTTTAATTCGTACTTGTACAACCTTTTCTATTATTCAGGGATGAATAATCCTAGTAGGGGAGATTGAAAGACCCTGGGCTTTGGTCTGTAGTAATTCGTACCTGTCGTTTGAAATGGCTATATGGTAAGGCCTTAGTGGTTATGGTTGGTCTAATTGAAAGTCTTGTAGGGTAGGGTACAAGGGAATCCCCCAAACAAACCTAAAAATGATCACTTATGGGGTACATGGATTCCCCTAAGTCAATTTGATAATGCAATCAATATGGGTACATGGGAATCCCTTCTTCTTAAAAGGGATGGCTAAAGGCATTGCTTGCAAGTTAGAGCCGGTATGATGATACCCCTACATATAACCTTTTTTATTAATAAATAGAATAGTGGTTTGGCTGTGTTGTACTAGTTTTAATTAGGAAATAGTGGCAGGGTGTGATAGCTAACTGTGAAGGTGTGAGACCAATGGATGGATACTAGAAACTGATGTTTTCCGTCATGAGGATTTGTTATGGCGACCATATATAACACTTATGGGGTCCATGGGAATCCCCTAAGTACACTTGTACATGGAAAGCGAAGGGTACTCAAGAATCCCCTATTCCTATGGTATCTCTGGTTCGTGCAACTACACGTCTCAAGGCCCATTCAATGGGTTACACTGCACCGATATAGCCCATAGGTTGTTCTAGGATAGTTAAGCTTCATATACCTAGGTTAATGGTTTTAAAGGTATGCTAAACCGGGTTCCATTTCCTAATATGGTTACAGATGTGTATGTATGTTTATGTATGCATATGTTTGATTACCTAGTTTTAAAGGTTGGTATTATCTAATCCTATCATGAGTGCTTACTAGAGTTCACCAACTAACCCACTTTCGGGAGATTGTATCCCCACGCATTAAAGGAACCAACCATTCTACTGCTCCTTCTTTGTGCTTGGATTCAGGATCAGCTCAATTGGATTAAAGTGGTGAGATTCCATATTCCATAAGGGTCCATTTCATCATGGATGCTTTTACATACTTTGGTCATTTTATAGACATTGATTTTGTCTATGGTTGTGGGCATGTCCTAATCAGATGTTGTTTTACTTTAGGTTAGAGGCTTTGTCTAACTACTATACGTTGGAATGGGTGGTGTCGATATTGGTGTCAGCCTTAGTATTGGCGTTGGTACTAGGTTGTTATCGTTTGACTTAATTTATCATTATTCCAGCCTTTTATGTTATGTTATGGGTAGAAACTTACTTATTATATCATCTTGGTTTGGTTGTTGGTTCTTGAAACATCGAATGAGAGTGTTATTGTAGATAATATGACAGAATCTTCATTACTAGACAAAGTCAAAGAAAAGTAGTGTGTACATACTATTTTATTATAGCTTTAGGAGAATGTACTACCAGCTATGACAAAGGCAATTGAGCTTACGAAGGAGGATTAATTCGATACAAAAATGAATTGTGTTTATGTAATATAGATGGGATAATAAAGAGGATTATGATAGAGCCACTTCATTCAAGGTATTACATCCATCCGGGGTCAAGTATGATGTATAATGATTTGAAAAGAGTGTATTGGTGGGATGGTATGAATAAGAACATAGAAGAATTTATAGCCCAATGTCCAAATCATCGAAAAGTTATAGTAGAGCACCAAAAGCCTGGGGTTATATACAATGTATAAATATTGTACAAGAAGAATGTATGATAACGCTCAAACTACACCTCTCAATCGAGAATATACGCGATCGTTGTCAAAACAAAACCCAACTAGGTTGGGGTCGAATCTCACAGGGATATGGTGTGACTTAAGTCGTTTGCGATTTAATCAACTAATAGTTGATGTTTCCTGGAATGGGGGTTTTTAGTTGAACAAGTAATTGTTAACCACTTTAATCAATGTTTGTAATCAAGAGTTTATGAAAAACAAGAATTATGTTCACTAGGGACTTTGGTACTTGACAGATGCTACTAGTGGTTCAAGATTCTCACGGTTGGTAGGACAACAAGTTATCTTTATCGAAGTTATGCTTAAATGTCTCTCGACCTACTTAAGCATTTAAATACCTAATCTTCTTGGCCTTAGGGAATTTATATTCACTGCCCAAATTTTACCTTAGGGACCAACCTTGTTACACCGCTGATTATTAAACGGAAGTTTAGTGTTTCCTAGTACCTATTAATGATTCACTTTACTTTATATTTGATTTCGTTCTCAATCAAATCAAAGCAGGTGTTATCTATCATTTGCAACCAACAGACAATAATTAAAACGTCAGAATTAACAAGAAATCCTACCACCTTTGGAATCCTGAACAGACAATAATTAAAACATCAGAATTAACAAGAAATCCTACCACCTTTGGAATCCTGAACACTCAGCACCGTATCAAGACCTAACCCTAGATCCCATAATTCGAGTTAAAGGAATTTAGCCATGCATGATATAATAATCAAAGCAACAAGATGAATTCATAATTTCCAAGATAAACTTACCACAAGATGTATAATAGCTAGTGAATCTTAGATTAGATCACAACAAAAATCCCAAAAAACTGATTAAAGTCTCTTCAAAACAATTGTTTTTTTAAGCCAAGAACTTCGAGAGAGAAAATATTAAAGTATCATGTCTCAAAACTCAAGGTTCGGTACTCTTAATAAAACCCTAAACAAGGCTTTAAATTGTTCACCCTAATTATGGAAACAAAATAATAAATTTTAGAAAATCTTCGGATTAGGTGATGCCATTTGTGATAGCCTATCAGGAGGCTAATGACTTATCACAAATGTCGTCAAATTCCTCTTTTCTTTGGACACTTGCTGCCAAACATTGACGACTAATGGTGACAACCTATCAGCTCCTTGACGACTTATCACAACTGTCGTCAAGTCTCTGCTTTAGTTCTCATGTGCTGCCTTAGGCTGACGGCATTTTTGTAGGCTTATCATCTCCTTGACGACCTATCACAAAATGTCTTTACTTTTTAACTTAGGCCAATTCTCTGTCTATGGCTAACGATGAAGCTAATAACTTATCATAGGGCTGATGACCTATCACAAATGTCGTCAGCCACACTTTTCCTCTATTTACTTCAGATTTCAGCTCATTTGCTTCCATTCTTGTTGGTTCTCTAACATATTAGATTCTTCTACAAAATCAAACATAAAACAATTAGAAACGACAAAAGTTGCTTAGGACTTCACAATTATTCTTAGTTAAAAAGCTCAAATGTGTTAGCATTAGCTCACACATCAATGTATAATCCAGATACTTAAAGATATGTTAAAGCTTGCATATTGGACTTTAATTCGATTTGGTATAATCATCCACCGTTTATTAAGTATGACAACAATAATAGGATATCATTAGAGTATCAAAATGGCACCCTATGAAGCCCTATATAAAAAAAATGTATATCACTAATTAGATATTCTGAAGTGGATAAACTAACTTATTTTGACTAAATCTTGTTCATCAAGATATGAAAATGGTTTAAGTTGTCAAATCACGCCTATAAAAAGCTTAAAGTTGACATAAATCAGATATGAATGTTAAAAGAAGGGGGTTAGAGTTTGTTATAGGTGATTGGGTGTTCCGGAGGGTGTCACCAATGAAAGGTGTAATGAGATTTGGTATTAAATAAAACTATCTATGTTATGTTAAGTAATATGATATTATTAAAAGATTTGGCCAAGTCGCATATGAATTAAAGCTATGCCAAGATCTCTTAACAGTTCACCCGGTGTTTTACATCTCAATGCTACGAAAGTTAAATGACATCCATCTTGTATTACTCCTATTGAAGACGTAGAAGTTGTGGAAGATGTCACTTATGATGAAGTACCCAATGCTTTTCTAGATTGACAAGTTAATAAGTTATGAAATAAATAAGTATCTTTCATAAAAATACTTTTGAGATTCTAGCAAGTAAAAGAGATCACATGGGAAGCTGTGGGAATGATGAAATTGAAGTACCCACATTCATTCAAATCAGAAGAGAAAGTCCAAGATGCTGGATTGGAGCATTAACAAGTAGGTATATATATAGTGCTAATCTATATAAGTGAGCTACTATATTGGAGCATTAACAAGTAGGTATATATATAGTGCTAATCTATATGGAATAAAATAAGTGAGCTACTTGCTTTAATTAAATTAAGCTAGTAGGTGACAAGCGGTGCATTACCTACTTTGACATATTGACCAACCTAGAGCCAAGTAGGTGCATATCCTACTAAAACTCCTTAAACGAGCTATTGTGCCAGGTACATAAGCACCCACTTGAATTAATTTTTACACAAAATAAGTGAAGGAATAGGATAATAATGGGCAGCCAAATCCTAGCAAGTTTGAGCCTATCAAGGCCCAAGTTAAATGGGCAAGTAGGTGTATCACCTACTTGAATTATAAGTCCAAAAATGGGAAAGAAATTCATCCTATAGACGATCTCTTTAAAGGGATTGAACAAGCTCAATGAACCCATTTTAACTTAGACTAAAATCTCCTTTTCTCTCTCAACTTGTCCCTTTTGTCTTAAGACATGCCACAACCACCTTAATTTTATCCTAGGATTCTTGAAGCAGTCATTATCTTTGCAAGCTAAGGTAAGTGAAAATATTTATGTATTTAGCTTGATTCTTCTTTTGGAAACTAGAAAATCATAATGGTTGTTTTTAAAACTATAGGACTATCTTTCCTTCATATTAGCTTCCCCATGCCCCTTGCTTATTAAGATGACCTATTCTCTTGTTGGTTAAATTTAAAGGATATCAAAATATTTAATGAAGCATAAATTTGGAGGATAAATTCCTGAAATTATGTTAAGGCTATTGCCTATTTTTCCCCATCCTTATATACAAGATTTAATGTAGAATTCTATGTGTGCTTTGTCAAGAAATCATGGAGTGGTTATTAGTCCTTGAGTAAGTAATTCTTTTTTGTGATGGAAGTATTTTAGGGTTAATTTAGGTGTTGGGTCATGTGTATATGTAGGGGACAACTTGGTTGATCTAAACAAGGGATGTGAGTAGTTAGAATTTATATATGAAAGGAAGGTACAATGATATACCACTTAATTAGATGTTGTGTAAGTTTTTTTGCCTAGAACACCTTGTGAAATGTTTTGTACATATTATCATGCAAAAAGAGTCTCTTGGTATCTTATATGAATTTGTGTGTTGTACAAAGGTTATTAGAGGAGGAGTTTAAAAGAACAGCCTCGATGTGATAAATTATAGGGTAATTTCCCTGCTACTATTTTGGTGAAGTTAAGTAACCTAAAGATGTTGGTAGCTTCTAATGCTAGTTTTACTGCTCACTTTATTATAGATAAGTAATCTGAAAGGAAGAAGGCTGATTCATGGTAATATCAGAGTTATTAAAAAGGTATGAAAGGATACTCTGTTTCATACTCTTTGGTATGAAATCCAACACTTGTCTCATAAAGTAAGCTTCTGAAGTTCTCCAATAATAAATGATACATAGTGGCAACATTTGATATCCCATGTAGCTTTCGATCTTTCTCCCACAATCTAATGTGTTAAAAATCCTCGATATATATTTATTACCAGGTTTTCATACCTACATTCAATAGCACATTTTAGGAGTTCTCCTTTTACTCAAATAAGATCCATGTGTTATTTTAGCTCTTAATCATTTTGTTTGGGTGGGAAGTGCCCCCTGCCTTATTTTAGTACATTAAGTGTTTGTCTCATATCTCTTAATGGTGGACTATTGTCCCAAATCTCAATAATGTTTTGGATACCAAAGTAAGAATATAAAAGATTAAATAAACAAAGTAACAAAAATCTGGTTATGCATGGGTGGAAGCTCAGGGCAAAGGCCTAGCATGGGCTGATCTCGATCTCTTTATATTTGGGTAGTAGCTCAATAGAGAAACCCCAGCATAGGACGATCCCAATATATTTTAAATATGGTTGGCATCTTAGGAGCTTAATCCTAGCATAGACTAATCCCAATTTGAGTATTTACCACTGATCCACTGGTTATTTGTATCACATGTCATAAAAATATTATCAAGTAAGAAGGGTAAAATAAAAAAAGTATGGAATGTGCATGATCCCACAAGTATATGTAAATGTAGTCAATTAACACTATCTATACATTTGTACCTCCTTTAAATTGAGTTCATGTATTATGTATTGTTACTTTAGCCTTACATATATTCAGTACATATTCTTATATAGGCACTCATTATAGAGGACCTGTATTTAATTTTACAGGAATAGGTGCTTCAGCTAATACACCTCTCAATAGGATCATAAGACATCCTGAGGTCATCAGTGAGGTCAAAGTTGATTAGTGAATTTTGATTCTGTTATATATGTCTTGGTATTAAATAGTAGTTAAGAGTAAGGAAGGATGTGTCCCAACCTTAACTTAGTCCATTTATCTTCTATAGTCTCTGTAGACCAATGTAAAGTAAAGAATGGTAGTGTCTTATCTTTTATAACTTATGGCGCAATGACCAAGACTTGCACATATAGTTTTGGTCTTTCCTATGCGGTTTATTGTCACTGATTCATCAAATCTATCCTTGGAAGAATATTTACTATCATAGTTACATGCATGAGAATTAAATTATGGGTTGGTGCTCTCGGAACTTTATGAGTATGGATGCATGTCGGCTCCAATGGAATTTGAGGTGTACCACAAGTGCTCCAAATTCAGTTGCTGACAGTTCAAGCATCGATAAACAAAGTCGATAAGATATCTCTTTTTCCCACACAAATAATAATGTTGTCTAAAGTCCTAGCCCATCTTTGCTACCACCATATAGATAGATTATCTAGTATCGTGGGCCTCCTTCATAATCAACATTATCAAATTACCAACTTTAATGTAGAGATGACTCTCAATCCTCAAAACAACCCACGAATCTAGTTTACCTTCCTAGCCTTGCCCCATATCACCAAATCCCAAATCACCCTCAATTTTTCATCCCCAAAGTGTTGTAACTGAATATGCTCTAACAACATAGACCTAACCTTCAAACAATAAAGAAGCTTATGGATGAGAAATATCAAGTTAGACCAAGTTTTTGGTTAAGGTGTAGATGTACGAAGCCAAAGTTCGCTCCTCAACCACTAGAAAATCAAACACGCCATTATCTCCATTTTCTTGCTCAAGGCATTTTCTACAATATTTTTCTTGCCCGGATTATAAAAGATCGTAACATCGTAGTCTTTAAGAAACTCCAACAATATACATTATATCCAATTAATGTCTTTCTAGCTCAAGATGTACTATATGCTATGATGGTTGGTGAAGATCTCGTAATGAATCTCATACGATAATGCCTTTACCTTTTTAATTCAAATATTATTATCGATAAATCCAAGTCATGAGTGGGTTATTCTTCATGAATCTTTGGATGCATGGATAAAAAAACATTAACTCTTATCAATCAATTGAAATGGGATATTTAGTAAAAAGTGTTAGAATTTGGGTTGAATTTAGAAAGACCTTAAGCTTTAGAAAGCAAGCTCACACTTATCAATCAATTGAAATGGGACATTCTTGTGTGTCAATCTAGTAAATAATGCTCTAATAGAAGAAAAGAACTCCATAAACTATCTATAATAACATGATAACCTAGTTAAGCTATGAACTCAGTAGGAGAAATGGGCCAGCCCTATTATGAACTACCTTAATCTTTACCGAATGTAGCTTAATCTAAATGATGGAGAGTACATTACCTAAGAATGATACAGTGTAATAAAAGAAGTCATACTTAGAAAACTTATCATACAACCATTGATCCTACAAAGTCGGGATCACAATCCTCAAATGCTTTTTATGCTCCTCCCTACTCCATGAGTAGATTATAATGTCATCAATTAAAACAATCCAAATAAGTCTAAATAAGGCCTGGACTAATAATTCATCAAATCCATAAAAATTGATGGGTTATTGGTCAAACCAAAAGACAACCAAGTGCTCATACTGGTTGTAATGATTCCTAAAGGCAGTCTTATGAATGTCTGATACCCTAAAACTATAGTTTACCTGACCTCAAATCTATCATAGAAAACATTTGTGTACCATGAAGCTATAAGGACAAATCACCAATGCATGACATTGTATACTTACTCTTAATAGTCATTTGTTGCCATCTGATATGATGAAATAAAAATGGACTATGTGTCTGGCTCAACCACAATGTCAAAGTTATTATCATGATCAGGAAAAAGACCATTTATTCTATAGGAAATACATAAGTAAGTTCACTAACCATATAAACTAACTCAAGTAAAGGAGTGTTAGCATGAACATAAGAAAGATAAGTCAAACACCCCTTTTCTTCTCCCACCTCACTTGAATGCTTGATAAGATCCCTCTCATCATATGATAATCAAAACCCTTCTAGATAATTCAATACCTACTAGGCACAAGCAAGGTAAGAGTATTCACAATGCAATGCTCGTATAATAGGTAGACAACTAATCAATTCCCATTATCAAATCAAAATCAACCCAAATCTAGCGTAATGCAACCTATCAAAGTATCATATTCCTAGAGAGTCACCATAAATAACCAATACAATCGATCCACCTCTAATGAATTATTTACAAAAGTATCTACATCCATATGCACATACAAGGATTCAAAGACAAATCCAAATATGTACCAAAGTAGCTGGACACATAAAAATATGCAGACCCCAAATCAAATAATATAAAAGATAGCTAATAATAGAAAAAACTATATTTGTGATATGGTATATGAAGACTCATTATCTTACCTATGAAGAAAACTATACAAATAAATGTATCTATCTTAGGACTGAGTACCAACATGACCACCAACCGAACAGAGAATAGATTTATCCCTAGCACCCTGGGAGAACCCTTAATAATTTGTAAACTACCTCTTGGGGCATAATCATACTACCCCTATTGTATTCCATGTCTAACCATGGGACAATTTCATGAAAAGTTCAGCAACATACCACACTTACAATATCCTTTACTACAAGTGCCTTGAAGTGAGACCCTACTAAACTAGTATGACCTTCAAGACCAAAATACATAAAATGTTAATCCCATTAACTCTAACTCGAGCTCTAACCACTCTCTCTTCTATAACAAACATAATCACCATAGGTAATCAGTTGTGCTTCTTGAATAGTTCTAATTGTATGGAAGTGCTGATTATGATCCAAACTAAGAAAATCCCTTAAATAAGATAGAGAACTTCCGTAACTACCATAATATTTAGGCATCTTATAACTACCTGTATAGACCTCGAGATTTATTCCATTAATAGTTTGTGTGTTATTAACAACCTAAGGGAAAGTTTATCCATATTGCTCTAAATAATCTATCACTCAATACTGTAGTAAATTCAACCCCTAGTAAATATTTGAACCCATTCATGATCACTCAACAAAATTATCTCTGTGTGTTTAGAAAAATCATGGAATCTCATCTTATATTCTTATATAATTATGGAATTAGCTGAAGATCTATCCAACTCTCTAATATCGCATGGCACATACTTCACCAAATAAAACTCAAACTATTCCTTTGTTAGAGTTGACTCAGCAAGTCTGCACTTATTATAAAGTTTCTAGTGCTGCTTAGCTATTCCTTTCATTTTATAAATGGTCTAGTCATGCACATGTGACTCCTATATACTAAGGTTCTATAGCTTTCCTAACAACTCACACAAAACTCATAAGCATTCTCGCTTAGAGCACTTGAAAAAACCTAAAATACCCTATGTAAATAAGCAAACCAAGCATATTCTACTATTAATTAGTCATTATTGGTATCATGATAGTAGGCTGAGTAATAATAAACACGAGCAGTACTTGTATATATGAGAAGCCAAAGTTATAGGCTGAGCTACTAAAGCTTGGAAACTGTATTACACTATGAATAGTATAGTAGTGTCTCATCTCTAACTTATGGATCGTTGAAAGTACTTAGAAATACCCCGACTAATGAAATACTCTCTAGAAAGATCAAAATAATGACCACTGTGTCCTAAAGAACAAGTGTGACAACAAATCTCGCAGGAATATGGAGTTGTGCCAATCCTATGTCTACATTTACATATCCTTTCTCTTTCTTTGGATTAGTTAAAGGTAATCTATCCTAACCTCGAGCTAGTTCCATTCCTCATGCCTAGCCATGACACCTAGCTGCAACCCTCGCTACAATAGTAAAGGCCTTATACTCTCTCATTACTGACCTCACCCTAACCATATATGAAAGACTGAAACAAATAGTGTTTATAAGTGTATAGGATTTAGAAGGCATGATAAGGAATAAAAAAAGTAGAATTTTCTTAGGAAGGCCTTATAGTCTCAGGAAGATAGGACACAAACATCATTGTACCAAACCATGATACTCTAGTAGATGTTTTCTCTTATATTTGTGAGATAAGTGAACTTAATACTATAATATAACATTGCCATGACCCAAAATTAGGTTATGATTCCACCTACTATAACACAGATGGTAAGCCAAAACCCATAGCCATGTACTTAAAGTAATTAATAAATAGTAATGATAATGTAAATAAGAATAATAGGCTACTATGTATACAAAATTGTCTGTATGGGAAATAGGAGAAGACCAAATATATAATAACATCCATCCTCTTATGTGGTGTCAATGGAACATGAGCCACTAGAGAATAAGAGTGACACTATAATAATAAAAAGCTAAAATATACAAATATAACAATGCATATATGAGCTGTAAAGATAAGACTATAGATAAAAGTAGGTCATACTAATTTGATCAAAAAATTATAAATATAAGCCTCTCCATGACTAAATCTTACCACTAATTCAATCAAGAAACCCTCTCAATGAATTGGGAATAGTGAAAGTGACTCGTACAAGGCTCTAGATTTGAAAAAGATACATAAGTATTGTGTGAGTACCAAAATATGGCGTACTTTGTTAGCATCATAGGATGAGTGAGCTAACAGTATAATATATAATACAAAAACAAGAAAAGAAAAAAAATCGTTAAAGCTAGCATATTAGTAGAAAACATAAAAGGGATAAAATAATAATATGCAAATGAATGGTGCAATGTAGTATAGATAGAGAGATAGAAAAAAGGTTCATTATTACAAGGATAGTGTAATGAAATATTTGGCTCGAATAATTAAAGTAAAATCCAGCCTTATCCCTTGGATCACCAGACATCTCTCAAACTTATCAATAAATGCAATGCCCTATATTTTACCTCAAACTTTTCAACAAAAATATAGATGGATAAATGGTACCTGCTAACCCATGACTGGTACCTGCTGTAATAACTGAATAATAAATATTGTAATTATGGAAAAATAGGCAGAAACAAATGCCACAAGGTTCAAATCTATAAATAAATTTAAATGCGGTATAAAAATATAAAAACTGAATATAAGTATTGAAAAACTGAACAATTATCTAAAAATACTCTACTCTGAAAAAGATCCTAATTGTCTGAATTGTGGAGTTGATGGGACAAACCTCCAACTAAATCCATCTACTAAGATAAAACTAAAGTACTGTAAATAATAAGCATGTCCTCAAACTAGAAAACTCACCACTACTCTAAAAGCTGAGAATCTGAACATCTAAGGGTACTCTGGGCTCTGCATCTAAACCTATAATATAAGACATCATAGCATAAAGAAAATAATGTGTTAGTACTTTTAATGTACTGGTATGCTCAGTAAGGTAGGATGATATGCATGAGTTCATATGGATGTAAAATAATAACTGAATAACATGAGTATAACTGAGTAAGAGTAAATGCATGAATGCATAGACTATAACTGAGGTCATGCGGGTACTTAGTATTGAACTGGAACACTGATAGCCGATGTTTGAGTCTATGAATACTGTATTATTGATTATCTAAATGACTGTCAATTTTGAATACTGTGGAACTATACTTAGTTCTGTATTGAGTTGACTGACTACATCTAATACTCCTGGATCTGTAGAACCGAACTAAGTTTTATACTAAGACTAAGACTGGAATTGAGACAGTGAGAGGTAATCATTTAACCGATATGCCCCTTCTTTAACTAATTTGGGGTCTAACCTATAACCCCTGTTGGAATGGTGTTAATATCATTTCATGGATAAGGAAAAACTGTGAGTTAACCCTCTCTTATAGGAAGCTTTTTTGTCAACCCTTGATGGCAGGATAACTCAGATCAGAAATATCAACCCTCATAATGTCTGGTAGGAAGATACCTCAACCTACGCTGGCTACGTAGTTTTGTAATATAGGGATTGCTACTAAGGTTCAAACCCTCTACTAACATGAATGCCCCCATCCTTGGGTTAACTCAACGCTAAATCCTATTCCTAACTGAATTGACACTAAATTGATATCTAGTCCATACTAGGTTGGACTGAATGGTTACTGAGATTACTGTTTAGCTGAACTGAACTGAGTTCATTGAGATTCTTTAATTGATGAAATACTATTGAATTCTGTTAGCTGACTGAGTTTACTGAAGTCTGAACTGGATACTAAATTAGACTGGACTAATAAGGATTCTACTGAGTTTTCTAGAGTTCTATAACTGACTGAGAGTACTACTAATTATGTCATGACTGATACTGTTCTATGACTGAAAATGGCTCTAGGTAATCAGCTAAATTATCGTGTAAAAGTACCCCCAGGACTTGATCGCATAAATTAAGAGACATGGCATAACATGAAATATGTAAACTATCAACTTGATAATCATTCATCATTGGAGCATTTTGACAAACACTTGCATAATATAACTTGCACATAAGCTTACTTGGGATGATTTCATTCTCTTAATAGTTCACATGGATAATTTATCAAATACTTGGTGAGCCTAGTATATGCACATAGTATTGAACAACAAGTGAGGATCATAATTCATCTCTAATGTCACAAGTCAAGGGTTTATCATGGATTCACATGAATCTACAAACATAATGATCAATTTCACATGATATATATATATATATATATATAATCATGAATTAGAAACTTAATCCAAATAGCAATCATCGATACACTTTAATTCCAACCATAAAAATTATAAAATCAATTACTTAATGTTCAAAAGAGATTCTTGGACTCCAAGGGTAGAAGGAACCCTTGGATGAACACCCTTATATACCTTTATTGAAGAATTTTTGAAAGCTTATGGTTGAATCTTGAGTTCTTGACTTGAACTTTAATTTTCTAGGGTTTTGTTCTTGAGCAAATTTGAGAAAGAATGACTATAGTTACTCTATAGGGGGTTTAATTTTATGTTTTGGGGAATGAGAGTCGAGGGAAAAAGACCCAAAATACCCCCAAGAATGCAGTCTTTTAATTACTAAAAACTGGGTTGCTGATGTGCAGGTTGACACGACGCATTGATAGTATAGATACAATAGCCAACATGTCATGCCATGTTTGCATTGATTCATTGGAATTAGACGCTGGTAGCGGTAGAAAATTGTAATCAATGTGATAGTCAATGCGGCCCAAAAAGATTGTAATGATTCACTATTTTAGGATTCCAAAGGAGCTTCAAAAAAAGTTCAAAAAATACAAAATTTTTCTGGGAACACCTACATATATTCCTGATCATGAATAAACCTAAACATCAATATTTAATGGATGTAAAGGTTGCAAAATAAGATTTCCAACCTTTGTAGGTTAAAATGACAGTAAGTTTGAGTACTTATCTAAAATATTCTAAGTCTGGGACTGCTTGACAAGCCTAAAGGACTGATTAGGCATAGGATTTTACGGGGTCTTATATTATCTCCTCTTTGGGAACTTTCATCCTCAAATAAGACTACTGAGACTAAGAATACTGAGAGGATGACGTACTTACTGGACATGAACATCTGGAACATGACTATATGACTGATATTACTGGTATTTTGAATAATCATACCAAACATGAATATCTGATTTATGGATATAGCTGAACATAATTCATGAATACATAACTGAGATTACTGATAAAATGAATTTATGTACTGAACATGCATATCTAATGCATGGATACATGGATGAACTTGCTCATGAACGTATAACTAAACATACAATGGTAACTGATACCATGTATGCAACTGAAATCTGAACATAAAACTGATTATAGTATTAGATCCCAGATATAAAATCATGATTTAGTTCGTAGGTGCCTTGTCCATCACCTCAGTTTTCCTTAACATCTCAATCAAGTGAGCATTCTTCGAGGGACATAGTGTCCCAAGGGCGAAGTACACTATAAATCCCGAACTTTCATGACATCGACACTCTATTTTCCTCTTCATGTAATGAATCCAGTTTAGAGTAGTGGGTACCCATAGGTTGACTCTCTAGCTTCAATCTCGATCATAAGCCATATACTCAATGGCTCTATTCAGCTAATGATGCCGTGTCCATGACACATGTTATAGACTCAATCATGTTCTCATATTTCTATTCATACAGGTTTAGAAAGGATCTCGAGTTTGAGATTGGTGATCATGTTTATTTAAAGATCTCTCCTATGAAGGGAGTGAAGAGATTCGGAAAGAAGGGAAAGCTTAGACCATAATGTGTCGGTCCTTTCAAAATTTTCAGTAATTTCAGCATAGTAGCTTATGGGATTGAATTGCCTTCAAATCTTGCCTCAATTCATGTAGTGTTCCATGTCTCCTTGCTTAAGAAAGTATATAGGTGACCCAACAGTTGTAGTCCCTATAGAGGACATAGACATTCAGAACAACCTCTATTTCGAAGAGATTCTAGTCGAAATCCTTGACTATCCGACTCGAAGACTAAGGAGCAAAAAGTCCCTCTAGTCAAAGTTCTTTGGCAAAATCAGTTCATTGAGGGAGCTACTTGGGAAGCAGAAGAAGATATACGAACCAAGTTTCCTCACCTCTTCTCCACTAATTCAAACTCAGCCCAACGTAATAACTTTCCTTAAGCTTATTCAGTCTCATGTTCAAATTTCAGTTACAAACTTCATATTTAGTTTAATGCTCAATTTTCATTTCAAATGTGGTATCTTTACCATTATATGTTCAGTCGCATATTCATGAGTTAATTCAGTAATGTATTCACGCATCTGATATGCGTGATCAGCTTATCAGTACTCCTGACCATGTATTCATGTGTAAGTTCAGCCATGCATTCATGCATCAGATATGTATGTTCAGTATACTCAACTTATTAATGATCCCAGTTATGCATTCATGAGTTTGTTACTCATGCATCAGATATGCATGCTTAGAATAAATCTCAGTAAAGTAGTAATGTCAGTCATGTACTCATGTTTTAGTTGTTCATGTTCCGTATATAATTTAGTTTATCATTTCTCCTATTTCATTCAGTTTCATTTGAGGACGAATGTTTCCAAGGGGAAGATATTATAATACCCCGTGCTTCTACCTAGCTTAAATTCATCTTGAAGATGTCAAAGTCATGCTTTAAAGATGAATAAACCTTTATATATGTGGAATTTTCAAATTTTTCACGTACAATTTAGTGGAAGATTCAATAAACTTTCCATTGATACCAAATTTAGCCAAATCTGACACTCGAGAGAAGAGTTATAGCCTTTTTAGTGAGACAGCGTATCACTTGAGCCATCAGTGTGTCGTGGGATCAGCTTAAATGGCAATTGTAAATTTCCAGTGATGCTCTACAATAGTGGCACGTCATGCCAAAGTCCAAGTTCACAATTGTCCTTTTCTAGTATTCCAACGCGATACCATCGCATCGAGGTAAGATTCCAGGTCGTGTCCAAGGTGGCAACGCTATTGTACCGCGTAGGGCCACCATGCAATTTTCTGGTTTTCACTTTCCAAAGACATGGAGTGATAGCGCCATATTGCGCCAGGGTCCAGATCGGAAATTTTTCACAAAATTTAAAAAAAGCATCCAAGGTTAAATGGGTCTTTTTCCATGATTTTATTCTACCCAAATGTGGCATTTAAGCCCTAAAAACGTCCTTAGATACTTATTATTAACTTTTTACCCAATATCAACAACATTCTCTCTCAAGAAAACAAAACCCTAGCCCTTGAGAATCAAGGTCAATCTCAAGAAATACATCTAAGAACTCCAAAAACCTTCAAGGTTTCCTTTCTCAGGTCTGCATAGTGTTCATTCATGTATACCTTTCATCCATGAAGCCCAAGAATCAAGTTTTTAAACTATGAATTATGATATTCATGCTATGTTTTGATTATGTTCATGTGGTTGTTGTTTTTGTATGATTCCCAAGTTGGAATCTTTATGTGTTTCTATGAAAACGTGTTAGCATGTGAGTTGAAAACCATAAATTTTACTTGGTTATGATATGCTAATTTGATGATTATGCCATGCCCTAAGTCATGCACCCTAAGTATTTGACAAAATTCCTAAGAGACTAGAAATTATTTAATATGAATGAATTGTGACTTAAGTGAAGGATTCATGTTTTACCCTTATGTTCGAATGACTCCCATGCTATTGATGTGCAATGTAGATGTTTGTTGGAATGCTCATGATGTTAGAGTATGAAAATATGACATTGAGTACATGCATTCCTACCATGTACAAGATTATGATAACCATGTACTTCATGAAATTCCCAACTTACTGTATTATAGATTGTTGATGTTGGTCGTATATTCAAGAATTTCATTCCTTGTTAGTTCTTTCTATCGAGTCCTGGGGGACTTGTATCCAACAATTTAGCTGTGTGCTTAGAGCCAGTGTCAGTTTTCACGATACTCTCGGTCAAGCCACTATCAGTAGAATTTTGTCAGTCACATGACTAAGGAAAACTCAGTAAATTCAATATCAGTCCAGTATTAAGTAATCTCAGTAATCTCAATAATCAGTAATCTCAGTACTCAGAAATCTCACTCAGCTATTAGATATAAGTAGTATTCCATCAGTAAATGGAATCCAGTGAACTCAGTTCAGTCTAGTTAATCAGTACAATTAGTAATAGATTAGTTCAGTCTAGTTAAGTATCTATTTAGATGGGAGTAGGATTCAATACTAAGTTAACCAAAGGATAGGAACATACACTGTCAGTGGAGGGTGTGATTCTTAGAAGCAATTTTTACATTCAAGAACAATGTAACAAACATAGGTTGAGACATCAACACTATCAGTTAACGGTTAATAAGGATGATTAACAATGTCAGATGAGGGTCCCACCATTCTTCCTTGGGGACACTGTCAGATGAGGGTCACTCACACCTTGTCGTTACCAGTGGTGCGGTATTGACACCTTTCAAATTGGGGTTACAGATTGGACCCCAACTTAGCTATAATACCTTATTAAGGTCATATCAGTTAGATGAATTCTCCCACAGTTTTAGTTACAGAATTAGGACTGTCAGATACAATCATTCAGTCTCAGTAATAGAACATAGATAGTTCTCCAGATATCAGGACTGTCAGATACAGTCACTCAGTATAGTATAGAGCTCAGCTAGTTTCAACAGAATCTAGACTGTTAGATATAGTCACTCAGTATTAGTTATCTTAGTTATCAGTAGTTTATGTTATCAGTATTCAGGCTCAGTAGTCAGTATTACAACGTATTCTATTTCAATTATGTATCCATGCATGTATTCTCATGTTCATGTTATACAGTCAGTTAATATTGTTTATGCATATTAACCCTTTGCATTTAGCCTTCCTCACTTGTATACCTGTACATTCAATCATAATGACGTATTTGTGCTATGGTGTTTTTATACCATAGGTTCAGAAGCACGAGCTCCAGAGCATCAGTAGCATTCTAGTTTCAGCAGTCAGAGTCAGTAGTGAGTCCTCATCATTCGACGATGTAATTATTTAATTATTTTATTGCTTCAGTACTTAGTTTATTTCAGTAGTTCAGAGTTAGTTGGGGATATGTCCCATCAACTCTACAAATTTTTTACAGTTTAGAGGTTTTCATACTATAGTACGTTCAGACAGTTTATTTCAGTTTTTGGTATTTCTATACCCTGTTCAGATTTTGTTTTATCGAACATGTTATAGTTTTGAACCTTACGAACTTACAACTTATATTCTGCATTTAGAAAGTACATCACGTAGTTCTAAGTTATAGATATCAATCATGGGTTAGCTTGTGGTCCTTTGGGGTCACAGGCATCGTGTAGCATTCCAGGTACCAGACTCGGCGCATTACACTTAACTTGGTAGAAAATTCCAAATCGTAGACAAAAATAAACAACAAACTTAAAAATAAAATAGAGTTCTAAATAGATAAAACAGTCAATATAAAAACCATACCACAATTTGGTAGAGCCAGTATAAGAAAATGTAATAGTATTACATTATCAACATAGAATAGTTAACAACATGTATCTCGATAATAAAAACTAAATAACTAAAGATAGATGGAAATAGGTGACTCCAACTCTAAGAGCTTACCCTATCTTCAAAAAACCAACACAAGACGATCAATAATCAACGATGACAGCTAGTACTCAAATCTATACCAAAAAGGTACAAAAGTATAGTATGAGTACTATTAACTATAATCATCATCAACTACAGAGACACTACACTTCTACAATATGCAAGACACTCAAGAAAGCACTACAATGACTACACAGAATGCAAGTTACTACTCTAAGCATGTTATTTACACAATCGAAAGCTCATAAAAACTACTCCAAAATATCGTATCCTCAAGAATTGGCTCACCTAGATGAAAAACACATGCTTATAATTCAATCAAGAACGTCACACGAGTCACCCAAATTCATCAAACATATGCCCCTCACAACAAGAGAGTTATCCATAATCACTCACAATTAAGCAAGCGATAATATGATGTGTAGAAAAATCAAATTACACTCACTCTCAAAAAGAATTTACAAGTTACACACAATGAACCACAGGCTTGACTTTAGTGTAATTCTTCAGTAATACCAGAATGTAAAGCTTAGGATCAATTAGGACTTTTTTGGGTTGTAATGTAGGCTAGGGGACAGGTAGGAACTATTTGGGGAATAGTGACTAACCTCTATAAGTTCTTTAATACACTAGATAATACATTTAGAACCAATCTCCAACAACCAAATTATGCTTTTTCTTCCACCCATAGTTTTTGCTTTTTCCTCATCTCTTTTAAGCATTTTCACAAGCACATGGTGGATACATAGTTTACTTCCACATGAATCAATTTTTTCTTTTTTTCACAACCATGGAAATATTTGTAGCATGAATCATATCACACCCATCAATTACCAACACCAATAACTATTACTTTGGGTTATCAATTTTACCATTTTCTTCTTTAATTTCTCAAACTCCTTAGTATATCAATTTTTTATTAAAGTACCTAGGAGCTTTTTGGATCAAATTATGGTCTATCAAAAAAGGGATTAGGCTACACCTGAGGCTATCAAAGAAAAAGCTAAAGGCTCAATGGAGGTTAGCTTGGGTAATACACAAAGGGTAGGACAAATATAAGTTATAAAACAAGGTTATCAAGGAAATTCCTAAATCATCTCCTAAACCAACACTCTTTATTTTTTTTTTTACACACACACTGGGCAAGTTCTAGATATCACATGTAACAAGGAATATGTTAAAACCTCACACGTACATGGCACCGGCTCAACTCAATAGGATCATCATAGACTCCCAACCAAAACAATAGCATAAATTCAAAATTAAGCCAACAAGTACAAGCGTCACAAACGTGGGCCTAAGAGTTTAAAAAGTAGAAATTCACACCAATCAACATGCTTTTACCAAACAAAACACATGCAGCATGCAATAAAAATAGCTCCAACTCTAATATCTTACACAAGAAATTTTTAAATAGAGCCAAAATTTTGGAATTTCCCCACCCTACACTTAAAGATCTTCTTTTTCCCTGAAGTGAACTTAAAATTAAGAGATAGAAATACTCCATGAGACCTCTAGGCCTAGCTAGTAGCATCTTTATACATAAAGGAGGTTTTGAGGACCCCACACGCAGTCTTTTCCATGCTTCAAGTTTAGGTTTTCAATACTCAGACTTTTCATTAATCTGTGACTCAACCAAAAAAAACTACATGAAATAAAACTAAAAGATAAAAATAAAACATACCTAATTACCTTGGGTTGCCTCCTAAGAAATGCCTGATTTAGTGTCATGGAATGACCCAACTAAACTCAACCATATTCCTTTAAAGCTCTTTACCACTTCTCAAGGTGATTGTCAAAACCTGCTTTGGATTTTCTGTATCGCTGGCAAACCACCTTGTGGCCTAGTATTTAATGATTTCTATAACTTCCCAATTTGTAACTTTAAGATTCTCTAAGCCATTTTCTTATTCTGTAATTTTATCTGTTGACTTATCCGCAGCCATTTGTGCTTGACCAGCTAAGAGCTATTTTAGCATCTCTTCCATGTTACTCATTGTCTAATTTGATTGGGCCTGTGGTTATGAGCCCTTTCATGGATGATTTAGTATCTGAGTCTGCCAGTTCTAATTGTAGGCATTACCATAATTTGGCATTTAAACATTACCTACATGCATCACAGATTTTGAATATGAAGGATATATGGCTCCTGAATGGCCATTATTTCCACATACTTTTCACCAACCTGCAACTTATTTGATGTCATTGACTGTGGCTGTAGGTTGTACTGCTCCCAATTTTATGCGTCTAAATAGAGTGTTTATCAAATTTTGTAATGCTAAAACCTATGCTGAGAAGGCTGTGAATTGGTCCACCTTTAGTACACCCATAATTCTTTTTGTGGCACTTCTAAGTTTAATTCAACTTGGGATTTCCTTATGCTATATGGTTAACCAATGTGTATAGCTCATTGTAATTCAATTCCAGTGCTTGAACAATTGTGGCTGAATCTAGAAAAATCTTTGTATTATGATCAAAATCTTCTACAAAAGTGTGAGCAAGTACCTCATTAGACTATTGGTGAGGTGGACAATCCTGAAGAAGAGACTTAAAGCATTCACAAGAATGATGGAGTTTTTATCAGGCTTCTGTTTGAAGATCACTTTCTCACTATGAAGTCTCACAGTCTTTTCTAATGGAAAAACTAATGAGGAACTTTCTAGCTAAGCCGTCCGATGATGTAATTAAATTTGATAGCTCCACATTCAACCACCTTTTAGCTTCCCCCAAAAGTGATTGGGGAAATAGTATCAGCCTCATATAATATGTAATCACCCCAATCAGAATGAATGTATCTGTAAGCTCAATGAAGGTCTGCAAGTGGACTTGTGGATCCTCGTATGAAAGCCCTGTAAACTGTCCACTACTAATAAGAAGTTTCAACATATTGTGTTTTTACTCTCAATTCACACCAGCTGTTATTTTTTGAATTGGTAAAGTCAAGTTCATCGAAAGTGGGACTACCACTTCCCTAACTGTCATTCGCGCTACTTGTTCTTTAGCCATTAGAGCAGTATTCTGTTGGTTTTCTTGAATTCGACAAATTTTTTAGAGAAGGATTGCTTCCCTCCTGCATTGGTGAAAGTCTTGCTCGGGTTCTGGGCACGGTTCTACCAACTCCTGATCCCTTGCAAGCTTATCAATCTAAAAACCTATTTCCTGTAATAACAAAACCAAGACCAAGCAAAAAACACCAAATAAATCTAAAAGTAAAGCTAAAAGAAACAATTCCCAAATTACAAGTCCCCATAGCGTCGTCAAAAAT
Source organism: Capsicum annuum (assembly GCF_002878395.1). NCBI lineage: Eukaryota > Viridiplantae > Streptophyta > Magnoliopsida > Solanales > Solanaceae > Capsicum > Capsicum annuum. The sequence continues at coordinate 109,110,277 of NC_061117.1, forward strand.
TGATAACACGCAAGCATACACGCAAGTGTACGTGGACTTATCAAGTATTAAAGTAGCCTTCAAGAAAGCTGAATATTGATCCCATAGAGATTTGACTCAGCAAAGATTTTATTTTAGATCACAATTTAGATTCAATTTATGCAAGAGTAACCTAATTAAAGTTTGTTGTTTGTAAACTACAAATAAAATAAACAAAGTGTAAAGTAAAGGTCTTGACACAATCAATAGGAGAAAACCTAGGGTTGAATCACTTTAAACAATCATATTATGTTATAGAATTTCATTCGTTAACTTGCTTATCTTGGTTGTGATTCATAGGGTTAATTGCATGATTATGGTTTCCCAACCACTAATCCTTTGCCTAAGTTGAACCTTAAAACTATATCGTTGAGTGGGAATGTAATAATTCACTTAAGTTCTTTGCAAATATCCTCCTAAATAATAATCAAGTAAGGTATCAAAGTACATCCATGTCCTAGGTACCAATTTGAATTCCATATTTCATAAAGAAACACAAATCATACTCTGCTTATTTCCATATTCTATCTCCCTATTCCCTCTCTCGAGTTCACAAGGTTGACAATAGATGTATTCTAAGGTTAGTGAATCCTAAAAATAGTTGTAAAAAAAATAATAAAACAACCAATATGGATAAGCAAAGGAAAAAAAATTAATTCGAAACATTAATACCCATGTTCTTGGCTTCAACCCTGGAAAGAAGGCGTTTAGCCACACATAGTCATAATTGTAGTAACACAGTTGTAATTAATAACTAGAAACATGTATTTACAAAATGAAAATAATAAAAACCTAATTACAAAGTTGAATCAGCCCCTTGATCTCCAAAATATGTCCAAAGATATGTAAAAATGTGATACAACATGTATTTATAATATAAGGGTAAGCCAAGTCCGTGTAGAAGTTGATTTAGCATGAAATGCCTAGGGGTGGAGTAGACCATGCATCACGCTCTATATTAATATATAACGGATCATGTGATTCACCCTCTATTCCATAGTAATATAGCATGCAACGAATGCTAATCACCCGCCTTCACTAGAATTTGCTTCCTGAATTTTGGTTAAGAATTTGTCCTTCCTTCTTTCTTCCCTTGTCTTGTGGTGTCATTCCAATGATTTTCCAGCCTTTATAGCATCCATATATATTAATTTTAAGCTCACAAAGGATCCTACAAGAATACACCACACGAATTAGAAGTACAAACAACACAAAATCCATCATGATGAATCAAAAATAAAAGCTTAGACTAGGAAAATTTCCATGATCTTCCACTCAATGTTTTGACTCTTTCATTGATTCAATTGAACTTTGTACACTTCTAACAAGTTGGTACACGTATAATAACATCATTAAAACCACAAGTAACACTTAAATCACCATCGAATCCAACAAGTTACACTAGACAAGCAACTAGCTCAAGCTAGTAACACTAGTTTCTTCGATTGAACTCTAATTGACTCTTTGATTGGTGAAAGTCTTGCTCGGGTTCTGGGCACGGTTCTACCAACTCCTGATCCCTTGCAAGCTTATCAATCTAAAAACCTATTTCCTGTAATAACAAAACCAAGACCAAGCAAAAAACACCAAATAAATCTAAAAGTAAAGCTAAAAGAAACAATTCCCAAATTACAAGTCCCCATAGCGTCGTCAAAAATTGATAACACGCAAGCATACACGCAAGTGTACGTGGACTTATCAAGTATTAAAGTAGCCTTCAAGAAAGCTGAATATTGATCCCATAGAGATTTGACTCAGCAAAGATTTTATTTTAGATCACAATTTAGATTCAATTTATGCAAGAGTAACCTAATTAAAGTTTGTTGTTTGTAAACTACAAATAAAATAAACAAAGTGTAAAGTAAAGGTCTTGACACAATCAATAGGAGAAAACCTAGGGTTGAATCACTTTAAACAATCATATTATGTTATAGAATTTCATTCGTTAACTTGCTTATCTTGGTTGTGATTCATAGGGTTAATTGCATGATTATGGTTTCCCAACCACTAATCCTTTGCCTAAGTTGAACCTTAAAACTATATCGTTGAGTGGGAATGTAATAATTCACTTAAGTTCTTTGCAAATATCCTCCTAAATAATAATCAAGTAAGGTATCAAAGTACATCCATGTCCTAGGTACCAATTTGAATTCCATATTTCATAAAGAAACACAAATCATACTCTGCTTATTTCCATATTCTATCTCCCTATTCCCTCTCTCGAGTTCACAAGGTTGACAATAGATGTATTCTAAGGTTAGTGAATCCTAAAAATAGTTGTAAAAAAAATAATAAAACAACCAATATGGATAAGCAAAGGAAAAAAAATTAATTCGAAACATTAATACCCATGTTCTTGGCTTCAACCCTGGAAAGAAGGCGTTTAGCCACACATAGTCATAATTGTAGTAACACAGTTGTAATTAATAACTAGAAACATGTATTTACAAAATGAAAATAATAAAAACCTAATTACAAAGTTGAATCAGCCCCTTGATCTCCAAAATATGTCCAAAGATATGTAAAAATGTGATACAACATGTATTTATAATATAAGGGTAAGCCAAGTCCGTGTAGAAGTTGATTTAGCATGAAATGCCTAGGGGTGGAGTAGACCATGCATCACGCTCTATATTAATATATAACGGATCATGTGATTCACCCTCTATTCCATAGTAATATAGCATGCAACGAATGCTAATCACCCGCCTTCACTAGAATTTGCTTCCTGAATTTTGGTTAAGAATTTGTCCTTCCTTCTTTCTTCCCTTGTCTTGTGGTGTCATTCCAATGATTTTCCAGCCTTTATAGCATCCATATATATTAATTTTAAGCTCACAAAGGATCCTACAAGAATACACCACACGAATTAGAAGTACAAACAACACAAAATCCATCATGATGAATCAAAAATAAAAGCTTAGACTAGGAAAATTTCCATGATCTTCCACTCAATGTTTTGACTCTTTCATTGATTCAATTGAACTTTGTACACTTCTAACAAGTTGGTACACGTATAATAACATCATTAAAACCACAAGTAACACTTAAATCACCATCGAATCCAACAAGTTACACTAGACAAGCAACTAGCTCAAGCTAGTAACACTAGTTTCTTCGATTGAACTCTAATTGACTCTTTGAATTGCAAACTTGTTAGAAAACAATTGTAACCATTGTAAACACATGATTTAACACTTTTATACATATTTATATCATTATCAAACCATATATCCTAGAACCATCCTCAAAATAAGGCTAAAATGACTAGAATAGTTACACTAGAATGCATAAATACACCCAATATCAAGTATGAAAACATTGGGTATTCAGTACAAATCAATATCCGATTGAGCTAAATCATGATATAAGTATGATAAAATACAAGATAACATTACTAAGTCAAGGTATAGAAACAAACTTGAATCATCTCTAATATTTTTGTACATAATAAGTAATTTTACTTGATTAACAATAAAACCCAAGACATCAACATATGCTAACATCGTCGTGCAACATAAGCAAATAAATCAAACTAATAATACATCACAAGGTATTGCACAAGAAATCACAAACAAAAAAATTGGTTTCCATATGCCAGTCTGTGTAGGAAGTAAATAACACATTAAATTCCATACACTTGGTGAGGAGAGTACATTCAAAGATAGAAATAAGCAAACATTCATCCCTTACTAGAAACCAAATGGTTATTTAACCATAATTTCATGATTTATCATTAGTTAGTCATTTACCAAAATTTGAAAATTTACCCACATTTCATAATATTACCATCATTTAACAAACTTATTATTGATACTAACTAGTCACAATTATTAGCTTAACATCTTTTATTAACTAATCCATTTGATTACTAGTCAGCATATAACCTCTAGTCATTATTTAACAACTATTCACCGTATATTCGCTATTCACCATTTATTAGATAACTAATATTTCTCAACTAACATCATTTATTAAATAATCATTTATTACCAACTAATCCCCATTTATCAACTATTAATGATTAGTCACTTAAATAATATCCACCACTAATCATCAGCTATACCACATTATAGTCATTTACCATATTCCGACTATAACTAGAATCCTTAATATAAACAACATACCCAACTTGTACATAATAGATAGACGTACTGGAACTAGTAGATGTACACATAGGTACATTGATATAATCATCTTCTGGCCTTTCCAGGTATCAATGTATAATCATAATCATTCTCTAGCCTTTATGGTTATCAATATATCATAATAATCATCCTTCGGACTTTCCTAATATTAGTGCATCATTATGATCATCCTTCAGCCTTTTTGGGTATCAATATATCATCATAATCATCCTCTAACCTTGCCGGATATTAATGCATCATAATATTCATCCTTCGACCTTGATGGGTATCAATGTATCTTTATAATTATCCTCTGTCCTTGCTAGGTATCAATGTATCATCATAATGATCCCCTATAATCGAATTGGGTATATATAATACCAACATCATCTTCTAGAAGTGAACCTAGTATATATATAATAAATATCCAGACTTAAATCGGTAGCCACATTATCATAGTTGGTGGCATAATCAATAGCATATGTGCTAATATAGTCAAGTGTCATGAATTCTAGCATAATTATAGCATAATTCCCATAAAATCAATAAGCATGACTTGTAGCATAAATTAATAACACAATTGCTAACATCATCAATAAGAATGTTTTTGAGTATGATTACTAGAATAAATATTTAGAATGATCATAATTATAAGTAATAGCATAAGCAGTAACTTATCAATAGCACGGTCAAAGGCTTACCATTAGCATAATAGGTAGCTTATACATGGAATCACCAATAGCTTATTGCAACATGATCCATATCTCAATATAGCATAAGTGACAATCTATTCCATTATTCTATGAACATTACTTCTAATGACATCATCACCATAACCATCAAGTACCAAGGCTCCTCAATATTTCCTTACGAGGGTATTCTTTAGGCATTTCACAAGCATATAAGGTTTTTAAGAGAACTAATCATTGATCTTGGCTTTAGGTGGGTCAAAGAAACCACTTTTAAATCCTTAAAGTACATTCTAAGTCAAATTCTACCCCGAACTAGGCTAAGGTATCTAAATCCACTCTTAGATCTATAGAATGCCACAATTAGTCCTAAGTTAAAGCTTCTTCCCAATCACAATATCATAGCCAAAATTGTAACTAAGGCAACCTCTTTTAATAAAAGAAACTATAGATAATCTTACCCTAATCATGGGTGTCTAAAGCTTCTTCTCTAACCTGAGTGATCTAAGGCATTCTCATGGTAAACATGATATCTAATTTACCTAAGGCTCAAGGAAACAGATCAAGTCTTTTAACTCTACAGTTTAAAAATATCCTAAACGCTCCAACTAACCCAAGTCTTGTATTTCATTAATCAAAAACCTAGAAAACATACAAAATCTAACACAATATCATAACATTACCATGAAATAGCTCAATCTAATAAGGGATAAACCTAGCCTACCTTGATGCCAAAGAAAGCTTAAAAAACTACAAAACCACTGCTTTTCCCTTCCTTGAATCCTCATTAAGGTGCCAAGATACCATGAAAACATTGCACTCATCAATAAGAGAATAATGATACCTATATTGCACCATTGTTCTTTGAGTCCAAAAATCACAAAAAAATATATTGTGTGTCCTACTTATAGAAATGGTTTTTCCGAAATCAACCCAACATTCGTACATGCTTGAGAATTCATTACTCTGAAAAATGGGTAAAAATCAAGAAAAATTAGGGCTAAAGTAAAGCCCTCGGTATTTTTGGGTTTTGTGCAATAAATCATTAAAATCCACTAAGAAAAGAGTAAATTCTTACCTCAAATTGGAAGATAATCACAAAAATAGATATTAAGAATGCTCCCAAGTAACCCTAAAGTCTCCATTTTAAAATATCACACTATTTAAGATTTTTCGCTCTTAATAAAGTGAAGACAAATAGCAAAAATCATGGAAAAGGGGTCCTTTTATACCCAGTCCAGGTACTTGGGAGTGGTTATAGCAACCCTGAGGTTGATAGTTGCACCATCTTCCATCTACCACGGAAGTCATAATTGCGATACCCTATCACAATTATTTTAACTCCCCTATACGAGTGAGTTGCGATCGCATTCCAAAGAGTCGCTATCGTAGTGCACCAGAAGCTTGGTGCACCAGATTTTTCCAAAGTCCTGAATGGAATTGAACCAAGTGCTTGATATTTCTTTGGGATCCTGTTATGCTAATGAACTAGGTAAAGACACCAAATTAAAAATTTTAGATATGATAGCACACTCAAAATTTCCGTCTGAGGTTGTTTCGACCAAATGAGGGTGCGACAACCATATTTCATTTTTTAACTTTTTGACCAATAGGTCAAATTGAGATTGGGTCTCTTGAGAGAAAAGCTAGAGTTCCACCTTGCCTAAAATCGACATTCTAAAGCTATTGGTGTAGTAAAAATTTACGTACGAGGTTGTAGACTAAATTTTTTCCCGGTTGCCGTTTGAAACCATCAAAGACATTAAAACTAGGAATTGGTTCTAAGAACCAAATAAAATACTTAATAAATTATACTATCAGTCCCAAAAAGTCATAAATAACTTGGGTCAGCTATGGAAAAGCTCTAACAATGAAAATACACAAAAATAGGTAAAAGTATAGTACGAATAACAAACTTATAACATCCAATATTTTACTTGTACTTGTTCTAATTATGTCAAACTTGGTATAGCCTTGTGGTATAGGTAACAAATGATATTTGTTAATGAGTATTAATGGTGTAGGTGGAATTATAGATGCTGTCCGTACATTTTAATGTGATGCGACCAAGTTAACGTCGATACAACTAGTTAAAATTAAGATCATAAGCTAGTATTTGAATTTAAATTTTAAAATGACCAAGTATATACAAGTTTTAAGTTAGATCCAATGGATTAAAAACATAAAATAGAGTATTTTATTGAGGTACTGGCTTGACTTAATTAAGCTAGTTGGTGAGTCACCTACTTGAGGTAGATGGACCAAGTTAATATACCAAAGGTTATGGATTATATTTGACCCTATGTTAAGGTAATCAATTGGGACCAACTTATGTAAAAGAAAAGAAAATGAAGAAATGTCCCAACACTTAAATTTACCTAAGGTCCAAGATAATTGAGCCCTAATAAGGACATAATCAAGTAGGTGCATCACCTACTTTGACCATATGAGTATCTTGATCTCTTTAAGTAGGTGAATTACCTACTTGGACCTATTTGACCCATTTTAAGGTAAAAAAATAGCTAAATAGATGACAAAAAAGCGTCTTTATAAGGATAAGTTGTTGGTCATTTCCTTAAATTATAACTCACAAAAGTACCATAGTTCATAAAGTTCTTTCTACATTCTCTAGAAGAAAAAAGAGCATACCTATTCTCCTTTTATAGTTCTTGAAGAAACCTCCAACCTTTCTAGGGCAAGGTATGTGAAAACACTTATGGTTTAGCTTAATTTTCTGATGGAATATTAGGAAAACATGCTATAAGTGGTTAATTATTAATTCATGGAAGAATATAGTACAAGCTACTTGCTCAATTTTACTTTGTTATTAAGAGATCTCTTTTCTTATTTGGTTTAAAGTGTGAAGGAAAGTGAAAGTTGAAGTTCTTGAGGAGTTCAAATTTAAAGGATTAGTTGTAAAATTGAGGTAAGATAACCAACCCATTTTGTTCTCCTTATATAAGAATTTGGGAAAGACTTATAGATGTGTTGTTATTGAGAACTCAAAAGATGATGAGTTTAATAATTGATTATTGCAACAAAAGGGATTTGAGGCTGTTTTGTCAAACGTTTTGTGTGTATATGTTGAGGTATGATAGGTTGATGTTGGCGAAAGGTGTAATTAGTTTGTATTGAAATATAGATAAAGAGTGTGGTGGTACACCACAAAACTAATGGTTGTATACGTCTACTTTCTATTCTATTTTGTTTTATTATTTGGAGGGTGTAATGAACCCAAAGTTATGTCAGGGGATCTAATTAAAATTGTATGGTATGTGGATGTAATTGGTGAATAAAAGGGTTAAAATAACACCCATGATTGATAAATTAAAGGCTTCTTACCCAGCCATTATTTTGGTGAAGTTAAATAGCCTAAATGTGTCAGTTCATTGATAATATTAGTTTACCATGTATTTTATTGTAGATAAGTAATTCAAAAGGCAGGAAATAAAGTTGGGTTAGTATCGGAGTTGTAAGACCATATATGTAAGGCATACTCTATTTTGCACACTTTGGCATGAAATTGGACATTTGTTTCATCAAATAAGCTTCCAAGGTTATCCTATTACAAGTGATGCATAATAGTAGTGTATTATATCCCATTTATCCAATGCTATTATTCCCGCTCTCTAAATTATTAAAATACCTCAATACAAGCTTATTATTAAGCCTGCACGTCTATTTTCACTAGAAAATTTCAAGAGTTCTTCGTTTACTCAAATAGGACCCATATGTTATTTTCAACTCCTAAACACTTCATTTGTATTCCAACAGCTCCCTACCTTATTTTTGTTGCATTAAGTGCCCATTTACATGTTTCATATTTTGAAGATTATTGTTTTAAGTTACCATAATGTTTTGACCACCAAAGTAAAAATCTCAAAGGTTGGACAAACTAGTGGAAATTTGTTTGAAATGGGTGGAAGCTCTGGGGCATAATCCTAGGATGGGTTGATACCAGTACTTTATATATGGGTGGTAGCTCAGGGGTGTAACCCTAACCTGGGCCAATCTTAATGTGAATTTATGGGTGACAGCTCAGGGGCATAAGCCTTGCATGGGCCCATCCCGATTTGTCTATTTAACACTGATCAACTGGTCATTTGCATATTATGAAGTACAAAGATTATGAAGTAAGAAAGGTAAAATGAATAAAGAAATGTAATGTACCTGACCCTACAAGTATATATAATGGTGCTCTACTAGCATAATTTGTACACTTATATCTGATTTCCATTGAGCTCCTATATCATGTGTGGTTACTTTTAGCCTTACATATTCAGTACATACTTTCATACTGACGCCCATTATGGGGGACCTATACTTTATGCTGCAGGCACAGGTGCTTCAGGTAATAGATCTTCTCAGTTGGATCCTAAGATATCCAGCGGCTATTGGTGAGCTCCAGATTGATTCAGGGTTTTTTGAGTCTATTTTATATTATTTGGTATTGTACAGTAGTCAAAATTAAGTTAGGGGTTTGTCCCAACCTTAAATAGATATCTATGTATCTTTTTGAGGCTTTGTAGACCAATGTAAAGTTAAGTGTGATAGTGTCTTATCTTTCAGATGTTATGGCCCCAACAACCAAGTCTGGTATATATATAGTTTTGGTCATGTCATTTATTATCGATCAATGCATTATATTGTATGGAAAAACCTTTTGTTATTATAGTTACATGTATAAGGAATACAAGGTCATAAATTGGTCCTCTCGGGCCTTTACGTCTATGGGTTCCTATCTTCCCAAATTGGATTTGAAAAAGTGGTATCAAAGTAGGTCATCCTAGGGAATATACAAAGTCGTTTCTACGTAGAGTCTTAGTTATGGGTGAGTTATGTACCACATCTATAAATAGGAGGGTATAGGACATTTAGGGGTTGTCTTTTTTTCTTCATATCTTAGATCACGTAACAGAGCCCATATTGTAGGTGAAGTCATATTTAACCATTGAATCTATTTGTTTCTCTTATTATACTAAAGATGCCGGTAAGAAGAAGGAGTAAGAATATAGGTAAGTAAATAAATGTGCCTACCGAAGAAGGGACCAGCAAGTCACCACCTAGGCAAGTATTTCAAAGTGAGGCTCAAGTTAAGTTTGTATCACAAACTTCTTCTACTCGTCCATCACTATAAGAGCTAAGAAGAAGAAGAAATATATCCTCAAAACCACCTATAATGCTACTGAGCAAGATTTAAGGATTATGGTGCAATTGTTGGCTTGTATAGTTGCTGGACAAACTCAAGGACAAACTATTCCAACCATTGGCTCTAGTGGTGCAGATAGGGCAGCTAGCATACGGACATAGGATTTCCTTAAGAAATATCCTCCCACATTAACTGGATCATATATTAATGAAGACCCATAGGACTTTATTGATCAAATTGAACGGGCTCTAGATATCATTCATGTATTAGGTAGAGAGACAGTTGAGCTAGCCATATATAGATTCCAAGGGGAGGCTATATTTTGGTAAGAATACTGGAAATGATCTAGGGTTATCAATGCATCTTTAGCTACTTGGAAATAGTTCAAAGACACATATTTTGATCGATACGTTACATTTGATATCCAAGAGGCTTATACAGATCAGTTCCTAAATCTTCACCCATGGAATATGAGTGTGAGGAAGTAAAGCCTCTGGTTTAACTCTTTATGTAGGTATGCTCCTAATGTAGTAGCTACTATGGATTATAGAGTTCATCGATATGTGGATAGATTTAATCCATATCTGGTTAAAGATTGTACTATTGCTTCTTTGAACAAAGACATGGACATAGAAAGGATATAAGCTTTTGCAGAAAAATGAAGGATCAGAGGCAAAGACGAAGAACACAAGAATTGGAAAGAGGGTATTCTAAGAAGGCTAGATCTACAGAGGAGTTTATGGCACACTAAAAATAGTTTATTCCTTGGTTTTATAATAGACCTCCTAGGGTATTATCTTTTTATTCTGCAGTTAGTGCTCCAAACACAGTTTTAAGGGTCTAAAGTCAACCAGCGTGGGCAAAGAAGTGAGAGTCAAGTTTCATAAAATATGGGGTATCAAGAGCAATGGTGTATGATCCAATTAAGACCTCCTCTGAAACTATGTAAATAATGTGGAAAGGTTCATTTAGGTGCATTTTGGTTTGGGGCAAATGCTTTTTTAGTATGGTACATCAGGGCATATAATGAGAGAATGCCCATAAAATGGCATAGTTTGTTTGACACGACCTACTGGATCAGCCGTTGGTCTTATTAAGGTAGGGGTGTATAGCCTATGGGTCATGGTAGAGGTGCTAAAAGAGTTGCTCATCTCTAGTGGAGTTAAGAATCGTAAATATACTTTATCGAATTGACAAAATTAGAGGCTTCTCCAGATTTGGTTATAAGAATACTGTCCATCTTTTCACATGATGTATATGGATTAATTTATCCAGGTTATACATTATCATATGTCACTCCATTGGTTGTTGGAAAGTTCAAAAGAATACCAGAATTCCTAGTTAAGCTATTTGAAGTATCTACGCTAGTTGGTGAATCTATTATAGTTAGGAGAGTATATCGAAATCATATAATAACTATTTGTAGTCGTGATATAATGGATGACTTTGTTAAGTTAGAAATGATAGATTTTTATGTTATAATGGGTATGGATTGGTTGCCTTCTTTTTATGCCGCATTAGATTACCAAACTAAGAGGGTGTATTTCCATTTTCCAAGAGAGACAGTCCTTGAATGGAGGGTTAATATTGGTGTGCCAAGTGGTAAATTTATTTCTAATTTTAAGGAAAAAAGGATGATTACTAAAGGTTACATGTATCATCTAGTTATATTGAAAGATACATATGTAGAGCCATCAAATATTCAAAGTATCCAGTGGTAAACGAATTTCCTTATGTATTTCCTGAAGATCTTCCAAGTTTTCCCCCAGAACGAGAAGTAGAGTTTTGTATTAATGTGATTCTAGGTACTCAAACAATCTCATCTCCTCCTTATAGAATGGCCCTGACAGAATTACAGGATTTGAAAAAGCAATTGAAAGACTTCCTCTAAAAAGGATTCATAAGGCCTAGTATGTCCCACTGGGACACACCAGTGTTATTTGTGCGTAAGAAAGATGGCTCATTGATAATGTGCATTGACTACCAATAACTGAATAAGGTGATTATTAACAATAAATATCTCCTTCAAAGAATTGATGACTTATTCGACTAGTTGCAAGGCGCCAAGTGTTTTTTAAAGATTGATTTAAGGTTTTGTTACGACCAAGTGAGGGTCAAAGAGAAGGACATTCTCAAGACAACATTTTGAACAAGGTAGGGTCATTACGAGTTTCTAGTCATGTCCTTTCGGCTAACTAATGCACCCACAACTTTTATGGATTTGATGAATAAGATGTTCAAGACATTCTTAGATGTTTTCATAATAGTTTTTATATATGATATTCTAATTTATTAGAGATCAAAGGAGGACCATACCTGTTACTTACTATTGGTGTTACAGATTCTTCGTGATCGTAAGCTATATGCAAAGTTCTCTAAATGTGAGTTTTGGTTAAAAATTTGGGCCTTCTTGGGTCATATTGTATCTAATGAAGGAATAAAGGTTGAAATTCAAAAGATAGAAGCTGCGAAGAACTGGCCAAAACCTACAACACCTACAGAGATTCGTAGTTTTCTTGGGTTAGCAGGTTATTATAGAAGGTTTGTTGAAGGATTTTCTTCAATTTCTGCACCTTTAACAATGCTAACACACAAATCATCAAAGTTTCAATGGAATGATTCATGTGAAAGAAGTTTCCACAATCTAAAGAATAGGTTGACTTCTACCCCCGTATTGGTACTTCTAGAAGGCACAAAATTGTATTTTGTGTATTGTGATTCTTCAATAATTGGCTTAAGGTATGTGTTGATACAACATGGTAAAGTCATGGAATATGCCTCAATATAATTACAGCCACATAAGAAGAATTATCCAATGCATGATCTGGAGCTAGCAGCGTTATATTTGCCTTAAAGATATGGAGTCACTACTTGTATGGGATTAATGTTTACAAATATACTGACCACAAGAGTTTACAATAAATCTTTAATTAGAAGGACTTAAATTTGATGCAGGGAATGTGGCTTGAGCTATTAAAAGACTCTGATGTTGATATCTTGTATCATCCGAGAAAAGAAAATGTTGTAGCTGATGTGTTAAGTCATAATGCTATGGTGGGAACTTATGGGCAGCCTATATGACGGTAAGGGATAACAAAGGATCTACTCCAATTACCCAATTCGGAGGTTCACCTTCTTGAAACTCCAAATGAGGGGCTTATTATATATAATGTGACAGGATATTCATTAGTTGCCAAAGTAAAAAAGAAGCAACATGCAGATCCTATTCTATTACACCTTAAAGAGAATTTACAATATGGTATGACAAAGGTATTTGAGCTTACACAAGATGGAGTACTTATGTGCCAAAATAGATTATGTGTTCCTAATATAGATGGGCTAAGAAAGAGGATTATGATGAGACACATCATTGAAGGTATTGCATTTATCTAGGGTAAACAAAAATGTATCAGGATTTGAAAGAAATGTATTGGTGGGGTGACATAAAGGAGAACATTACATAATTTATAGCTGAATGTCCAAACTGTCAAAGAGTTAAAGTAGAGCACCAAAATCTTAGGGATTATATCCAATGTATAGATCTTCCAATCTTGAAGTGGGACATCATCAACATGGATTTTTGTAACACCTTAAGAACTTATCCCGAGATGTCACACGGTGCTTAAGGCCACACGTGGCCCCAAGCTAACCCTCCCAACCTGTCATCACTTTTAGAACTCACTATGAAAATAATCAAGCTAAAACAAGGAAGAATATCATGTCATGAACATACTAGAATATGATGAAGTACTTGCTTGTACAGTCAAAATACTGAAATTTAAGTACACATTGGTACTCTAGTCTGACAAAAGCCTCAACTACATAAGACTGAGGAGCCACTGGGAAAGATCCCTAATTGACTCATACTAAACTGAAAAGAAACTACTATCTACTAACAAGGCAACATCAGGGACATAGGTCCTCGAGCCATGAGGACTAACCAACTGTAGAAATGTAGATGAAGGTACTCAAAGGTCACTATCCCTGCTGAGATTGAGAATTCAAACCTACATCACAAGGAAATATAGAACACAGAAGAGTATGGGAATCAGTACTTGGGAATGTACTGAGTATGTGGGGTGTATGCAACATTTTTAAATAATATCATAAATGTAAAACAAATCATGCATGCTGACAATAATGACTCTCTTCGCTTGAATTTCCTGAAACATAATTTCCATAAATCATCAATAATAACACATAATTCATAAATCTCATAAACCATTGAACTCAACTCAAACTCTTTGACTCATGACTTAGAGTGACTCAGTAACTTAAGAAACTTAGACTATTATGGACTTGGGAGTTTCTTATAATCGACATAAATTATTTGAGCCGCATGGAGTCCAATGTTTTTCCCTTCTAAGGAAGGAACCCCACATTGGTGGGAGCGTTATACTCTCGCCAGGGATTATAACCTCAAACTCATCTCTTTGATCACAAACTCAGTACTTTGGCCCTCAAATCTCAATCCTACGGTTGCATGTAGTTCTAGGTAAGTAGGATGTGTTAAACCCATACTTCCCACTCAATGCTAAATACTCCTCCCAGACTCAGCTCAGAACGCGTTAGGAAATCCACCTCAATCAACTCAAGGGTCTATCATAAAGGCCAAAATATAAATATATCTCATCTGTAAATCTTAAACAACTTGTGGATTCCTAACTATACTCAAACTCAAATAATTTTTCTCAACATCAAGTACACTTGCTTATCAGATCATACCAAGTATCAAAAGCTTTGAGAAAATGTCATACAACTCATTCTTGATTCTCAAGCTCAATATCAATATATATATTCAATAATCAACTTATCATGGAAAAGCTTAAAATCATGACTCTTATCATTTATCAGTTATAAATCATCAATTCATAGTACCAATGTACAATTCATAGCATAAATTCCCAATTTAAGAAATAAAACAATCAAATAGTCATGTATATCCATCTTGAAATGGCTCAATTCTCATAAATCAATGATAAGGTACTTTGGGTATAAACTCACTTGCAAAATAATGAAATTCCAATAGTAAAATCAATTCCTTGGGCTCAAGAAAGAAGTGATATTCTTGTTCAAGCCCCACATACCTTGATTATAATTTGGAATGAGTAAACTTGCTATAGAATTCCTTTCCCACTTATTGAGTTAGGGTTCTTGATGTTCTTGACTTAGAAGTTTTGATTCTTGAACTAATTTACGAAAACTACGGCTTGATTTTGAGATATTTGGACAAGAATTGGAGTGGATTTTTGAGGGAAACCCTAGCTTTTGGATGGAATGGAAGAGGAAAATAAGGATTTTCTCCTCTATTTGTATAAATATAGTGGGTAAGGATGGGTGAAAAGACCAAAATACCCTTGATCATATTCTAAAATTGGATCCCAGTTTTTGGTCCTAGCGCGATGAACCACAATCGTGGACCTTCACTAGATTTTGACAATTGGGAAACAACTCAGTGGAATGATGTGGTGAAGTCGCATTTCCAACCTTGGTCATGACCTAGAAAGGCACTGCGATGCGTTGGAATCGCGGTGGACTAAAATTTGACAATTCTGATATTGAACCTTGGCATGATGTGGTGAATATTGCGGAGAATCACTAGAAAATGACAATTACCATTTTGGCTGGCTTCGCAATGTGGTAAACTGCCAGGTGACACACTGTCCCACTAAAATGGCTCTAACTCTTAAATCGAGTGTTGGCTTTGGGAAAATTTGGTATCGATGGAAAGCTTATTCAATGCTCTACATAATAAAAAGTAGAAATTAAATAAATAAAACATGATATAAATATCAATCACTTTGGAAGTCAAACATATTCACTTAAAAGGTGAATTTAGGCTTAAGGAATGATCGGGGTATTACAAGTTTGTCACTGGTTTGCCTCATACATCTCCAAAGTTTGATTCCATATGGGTAATAGTTGTTAGGCTTATAAAATCAGCATACTTCCTACCGATTAGGACCACTTACACAGTTGAAGAGTATGCAAAATTGAATATTAAAAAAATAGTTTGATTACACGAAGAACTAGTCTCTATTATATCTTATTGGGGATCTCAATTTATTGCAAATTTTTGGATGTGTTTTGATAGAAATTTGGGAAAACAAGTTAATTTAATTATAATTTTACACCCTCAAACAGATGGACTAGCCAAATATACCATTCAAACACTTAAAGATATACTACGAGCTTGTTTATTGGACTTTAAAGGTACTTGGGATGATCATTTACCTCTCATCGAGTTCACTTACAATAATAGCAATCATTCAAGCATCAAAATTTCAGCACATAAAGCTTTGTTTGGAAGAAAGTGTAGATGACCAATTAGATGGTTTGAAGTGGGTGAAACTACCTTGTTCGGGCCAGATATTGTTCATCAAGCTATGGAAAAGGTTAAAGTAATCCAACGGTGGATAGAAACTACCCAAAGTCAATACAAGTCATATGCAGATATTTGAAGAAGGGGAATAGAGTTTGCTATAGGTGATTGGGTATTCTTGAAGGTGTCACCAATGAAGGGGGTTATTCTAATGCCCTGAGTCTGGTACCCAAAATGCCACATGATGGTCATTACCCTGAAGGACCATAAGCTAACCCATGACTAATAGCTGTACATATACACTGCATAATATACTGTATAAATGGAAAAATAATGGTTGAAATGCTATAGGTTTCAAAGATCTAATAAAACATAACATCAGAAGATATGGTATATCTATACCAAAATAACTAAAATAACTAGTCTAAAATCCTTTAAACTGTTTGAATAAGGAGTTGATGAGATATGTCCCCAACTAACACTAACTAGTGAAATTAATTAATTATTGAGATAATAAAGTTATGGTCATGTCCTCGAAGGATAAAGACTCACTGCTAACTCTGACTACCGAGACTAGAATGCTATAAATACTCTGGAGCTCGTGCTTCTGATCCTATGGTATAAAAAACCATAGTAAAAATGCATCAGTATGATTAAATGTACTGGTATGCATGTGAGGTAGGTTGAATACAAAGGGTTCAAATGCATGAACAATACTAATTAACTATCTAACATGAACGTGAGAATACATGCATAAATAGATAACTGTAATTAAATTTCCATTAATACTGACTACTGAGTCTGAATACGGCCAACAATAGTATTGATAACTGATACTGAGTGACTGTATCTTACAATCTAGGTTCTGATGAAACTAGCTAAGTTTCATTCTGTCCTGAGTTAACTGTATCTGACAGTCATGAATTCTGTAGAACTATCTGAGTTATATTACTGAGATTTACTAACTGTATCTAATAGTCTTGATCTGTAACTGAAACTGTGGGGAGTAGTCATCTAAATGATATGCCCTAAATAACGCAATATAGCTGAGTTGGGGTTCAATCTATAACCCTAATTGGAAGGTTGTCAATATCGCGCCACTGGTAAAGCCAATCTGTAAGTAACCATCATATAATAGGTAACTTTAGTAAGAACGGAGGGAACCATCAAATAATAGGTTAAGCCACCTCATCTACCCTTATAAAATAGGCTATGATGTCTCAACCTATGCTGGCTATGTAGATCTAGAATGCAAGGATTATTTCTAAAACTCACACCCTCATATAACAGGTGGGTTCCCATCCTTGGGTTTGGTCGATGCTAATTTCTACTCCCATCTAAATAGAAACTAAACATGATTAACTGAACTGATTAGACTGGGCTAACTAAATTTTCATGGACAGACAGAATGATACTTAGATCTGATAATTGTCTGGCATTTCTAAGATTACTAGATTTCTGAGCTTTCCGGAGTCACATAACTTACTTAGTTCTACGGATCATTCTCACTGAGGAAATCATGAAAGCATGACACTGGCTCTAAGCACACAACTATATTTTTAGGTAAAAGTACCCCGGGACTCGATAGAAAGAAATTAAAAAATCATGACTTTCTTGAATACAAGACCAACATCAGCAATCCATAATATAATAAGTTGGAGATTTCATGGAGTGCAAGTTCTAAAGCACCACAAGGGTTACAGATGTATCCATAATTCATTGACTAAGACATTTCATCAAACATTTGACATGCATGAACTTGTACATGAATGGGGAATTCATACTATCACACAAGTATAGCACTTTTACTTCACATAGGAATTTAATCAAACACATGAGGAGCATACTTTGGTTATACCATCATCAATGCACCTAATTGTCATAGTTTCATAAATAAATTTTCTAATTTGAAGGGTTTATCATGATTATGTGCAAATCTTCATATACTAGGGTCAATCATTGGAATATGTAATTTAAAACATGAATCAAAACTCCATAAAACAATAAACATGAATTTCAATTCTATTCTTGGATTTTAAAGAGAGATTCTTGAGCTTCATGGTTGAAAGTGACCCATTCATCAACATATGACATACCTTGATTGTAATTCTCTTGAATTCCTTGGACATGAAGAACTTATATCTCTTAGTTTCTTAAAGAAGGATTTGGATCTTGTTCATGGGGATTATCTTTGAGAGAAAATCCTAATTTGATATTGTAGATGGATAATAAACTTATGAGCCTTGATGTTATATTATTAGGTATTAGAAGGGTGGTAAAAGATCAAAATCCCTTTTTAAAAATGACTTAAAATAACTAAATAAAATATGCGATAGTGGGTGCCCTGGTCCGTTACTAGGTCAACGGTTTGTTGGTCCAGACCATCGCACCTAGGAAGAATAGGGTTCACTGCCTCTCCTATGATGTCTTGTGTGATGGTCTATTAGTAGCTCGATGGTTCATCGGCCTGAGTCGCCGCTCTTAGGAAAAATACGGTCTCACTATCTCCACTGTGATAGCTTCGGCGCCGGTCCTTTACTAGTTCGACGGTCCGTAGGCTCTCACCGTCGCACCTGGGTAGTTTTTGCTGCTTTCTATATTTCATCCATAACTTTGTTCCCTAATTTCAAATTTTGACGAAATGGGTATCAATTGAAAGCTTATTTAATTTTCCACTAAAGAAAAGTAAAAATATTATTAATTCCATGTGTATAAAAGTGGATTCATCTTCAAAACAAGTAGTTGATAATTTTGGGTTGAATTTAAGCTAGGTAGATGTACGGGGTATTATAATATCTCCCCGTTGAGAACATTCGTCCTCAAATAAGACTGAACAAAAGAGCAGAAAGATTGATGTTCTAGCATTTTGTTATCATATTTAAGACTTTTAACTCAAAACAATTGTAAGTTCTTAAGTAACTATCATTGTTTTTGATGATATTTCTTTTTTTAAAAGCCGGCCTAAAGCAGAGAATGTCAAAATTGAAGAGTATTAGATGACATTCTTGATAAGTCGTTAGAACATTGATAAGGCGTTATGCGTGTCGTCATTTATTTTGAGAAAAATCTATAACTTGTGATTATGTTTCCATACTTAGCCTAAGTATTTAAGGACAAGTCTAGATTTTTCTTAAGAGTTTGAGTCATCGAAGGGACAAATTTCAGAAATTTTAATTCTGAATTTCCTTTAAGCTACAACTATAAATAATAGCTTTTAGGGTTTTATTCAGGAAGCGTGGAGAGAAATCTGAGACATCTTAAACTTCATGAACTTTAGTATTTCTCTCTCTAGTTTTGGATACACTGTCACCATTAACTTGTGAGAGACTACTATTGCTTTTTGCGGAGTTATTTAGTGATTGAATCGAAGAAACAATTATTGCTTTTCATTGCTCTGTAATTTTATCTTTTAAATCATGAACTCAATTAAGTGTTTCGTTCATTACATGATAAGTGGCTAAACTCCATTAACCTGAGTTATGGGATCTAGGGTTAGGTCTTGATAAGGTGATAAGTGTTCAAGATTAAAAAGGTGGTAGGATTTCTTGATAATTCTGAAGATTTCATTAACGTCTATTGGTTGTAAATAGTAGACACACCTATTTTGATCTTCTTGAGAAAGAAATCAAATATATTAGGAAGTGAATTATCAACAGGGACTCGAAAATACTTCGTTTAATAATCAGCATTGTAACAAGGTTGGTTAACCTGAGGTAAAATTTGGGTAGTAAATAGAAATTCCCTATGTCTGAGAGGATTAGGGAATTAAACTCTTAAGTAGGTTGAGAGACATTTAAGCATAACATCGATAAATATAGCCTCTTATCCTTGCCACCATGGGAATCTTGAACAACTTTTAGCATCTGTCATGTACCAGAAGCCCCAGTGAACATAATTCTTGTTATTTCATACACTGTTGATTTACAAACACTAAAACTAAAGTGACCAACCACTGTTTGCAGATCATTAAAAACCCCCATTTTATCTTTTCGTATCATCTGTTTGAATTCAACTTGTAGCTATAGTCTCAAATTAGTTTAATTGCTACTTATATTGTTCCCTCTGGATTTGACCCTAACTCAAAAAATTAGGTAAATATATTGACGAAGACTTCCATACACTAAATTGACATGTACGTTGAGGATTATAAAAATAATGTGTCCTTTCCAAGGAACAATTTGGCGTATTAAGTTTGTTTTGAATTTTTTGCTTTACGCCTTGTAACTCTTCCTCAGCTAGAGTTCGGCAGAATTTTAGCCTACTTTCTTGAATTCAAACTTGTAAATATTTATTTTTACTTTTCTTTTATTTGTTATGTTAGGTAGATTTTTATTTTAGTTTACTTATTACTATGGCATCATTGTATTAACATGAGCTTGGTGGTTGGAAGTCTTATCTTGATGATCTATGACCATATTGTGATGGACCTCTCTTTGGCAAAATTGTAGATATGCTCATCAAAGAGAGATGTGTTTACCATCCTATCTTACCAGTAGAGTGATTGTTCATTATGTGGTGGTCAAGATGGATGTTGGAGTGATTGCCCAAATACCCCCTCTCCCTAGTATGCTAACCCAAATTCTAGTTCTTCTTATGATTTTTATTTGTTTTATGGTCAAGAACAGGAAGAATGAAGCATCAGAAAGAGTGCCATTGAAGATATGCTTCAACTAATATTGCAGTGTATGGACACAACAAATAATATCATATGTGATATACATCAAGACATAAGAGCAAATAAGAATGATAGAGTATAAGATATAGAGGTCAAGCATTCAAAGAACTTTTCAACATTATGATTAGATGATATCTTGTCTATGGAATCAATTAACATAATGGACGAGTGTGAAGATGCGGAGCAAGAATTCGATGTTGATGATGAGCTTGATATCGAGCAACCCTCGGTGATTTCCCAACTAACCGAACCATTTATGAATGATGATACCAAAGATGAGGAGATGGTACTATAATAAAAAAGAAGAAATCAAGCACAATCCTTATGAAGACTCTAGTCCATTTTGGGGTAAAAATACTAATAGGGATGCTACTCCAAAATTGAAAGTCATTCCTCATTCAAACCACTTTTCAAAATTATGCTTAATGGATATGATGAAAGTCAAATCACCCAAGCAAATGATGAATTTTGAAAATGAGGAGGAAGATTCTTACATTTTGGAGTTTGTCCTTCAAAAAGGGTATACTACAACCCCAATCTTAAAGGCCAAGAAGCTTAAAGATTGATCTCTATTTAGTGGTTGTTTAAGATTCTCACCATTTCCAAAGAATCCCACACAAAAGTTCGATGCAAAATTGGGCAAACAGTTCAAGTCATCAAAGTGGCGTGAGACAACATTCTTTATCACACCCTCAAATTTGCCCAACACACTCCAAAGATTTATTGATCAAAGTAGGTTCGATGTTCAAATCCTCCAAGTGGAGACATAAATAATTATCAACAAGGTATCTTGATGAACTCTGAGTAGTCAAGATAACTGACTCGTGCCGCGACACTAAATTAGGTGCTTCTTGGGAGGTAACCCAAGGTATTTTGTTGTTTGTATTTATTTTATATGATTGACATTAGATCTTCGCACCCGTGGTGCCACATGTATGTTTCTAAATCTCTTGTTTTTTTTTAATGCATTGGGTACATTGCATGTTTTACGTTGATGGTATGGGGCTACTTGTGGCCTCTATGGGTTTTTGTTGTCGTGCCTCTTTTCCCCGGAGTTTTATTCCTAGTAGAACCGGCATGTTTAGGTGTATTGTGTTTTGTTTTGTGATGTGTTGTGGTTAACTAGGAGAAATACAAGTAATGAGGCATTTAATATGTTTTATGATTTTTGAGCACATCTCTAAGTGTCTATTTGTAATACTATGTGAACTGTATCTAATTATGACCACAGTGCATTTTTTGGTGGCATTAGTTCTGGCAACTTGATAATCAGTACTGAAAAAATAAATGAATTAGATAAGTGGTGATGTGTGATATATTTGTGTGCCATGTCTGTGTGAGGTCTTACTTAGTTCCCTTTGTGTGTGAATCCAAAACTTGCGTGGTTAGTCTTGCCTTGGTTCTCGGATAGAGGTTAGGAGAGGATCATAGGCCATTTTGGTATTAGCCCACTTTTAGCCTAAATGACATTCCCTATATACATAATATCCCTTGATCCCTATTTTGAGCCTGAATATCCTATTTCTTTCATGACACCTATCACCTTTCCATTTGTTTCGCAATGAACTTGTTTTGGCCCTAGTCCTCCTTGGACACTGTACACCTTGACTTAGGCAAATAGCCTAAGTTGAGGGTGTCTCTCATAGGCGTGTGTGATGCAAAATAAGTATGAAGAGAGGTATACTAAGAGAAAAGAATAAAAAGTCGAGTGTTGCAAAAAGAATAAGAAAAGAAAAAAAGTTGTACAAAGGATTTGAAAAAGATAATTTTGTTTTTGAAAAGATAGCACCCACCTTAGGCATGTGTGAACAATAAAATGGAGGAAGAGAAAATGGTGAAGAAGTGAAACCCTAATAGGTTAGCGTAGTGTCAAGGAGGCGTAGTCACTTAAAATACCCTTGAATATCATACCAACCCCTAACCTACATTACAAGCCAAGAAAAATATCTATAGTGATCCTAGCTGGCCTGCCTGAAAACCTTGGTACTAACCATAAGGGCAAGCCTATGGCATTTGACGTACATTGAGTGGAACTTCATTCTGAGAGTGAATCTCATGATTATCCGTATGTGTATATATGTGATTTCTGATATGATAGAAAAAGGAATTTTTTTGCGGTGAGGGTACACAGGTTATGTCGCTAGTTGCTAACTTGATCAGATATTGTGATCTTGGTATATGCATGGTTTCTATTGCTGAATTTATGCCATATCTTGATTCTTGTGTGTTGCATTGTTGTTTTTCAATTTTAGACACAGTTGAGTTTGAATTGATTGACCTGGGAGATGGTGAAGTTGTGTCGATATGATATAGAAAATTGATTGCCGATGTACTTTGTATTCTGTTAGTTATATTTTGGTTGCTTGAGGACAAACAATTGTTTTAAGTTGAAGGTGTTGATGTGCTAGAATTTTGTTCGCACATTTAGGACTTTTAACTCGAAATAATTGTATGTTCGTAAGTAACTATCATTATTTTTTATGATGTTTCTTTGATATTGTAGTGAAAGGCAAGATGCAAGAGAACCTAAGACAATAAGGACAAAAACAGGTTAATATGGAACAAATAGCCATGAAATTCCAGAAGAGCAGTTGATGACTTTTCTGATAAATCATCAACTTGGTGATAAGTTATCAGGTCCATCGTCAGCTTGAGGCAGTGTGATGAAGTTGGATTAGAAGTGTGATGAAATCCCCTGATATGTCATCATAAATTTGATAAGATATCAAGAGCGTCATCTGCCTTAGACAAAGAATGGAATTGAGCTAGAATTCGTGACGACATTGGTGATAAGTCGTCAGGTTTCGTCGTCAGCCTAAAGCAGAGAATGTCAAAATTGAAGAGGATGTGATGATATTGCAAATAAGTCATCAGAACCCTAATAAGGTGTCACACATGTCGTCGTCTATTCCTAGGATAAATTGTAACCTGTGATTTTGTTTCCATAATTAGCCTAAGTATTTAAGGACAAGTCTGGGTTTTCCTTAAGAGTTTAAGTCATCTAAGCGACGAATTTCAGAAATTTTAATTCCAAATTTTCTTTAAGTTACATCTATAAATAGAAGCTTTTAGGGTTTCATTTAGGAAGTGTGAAGAGAAATTAGAGACATCTTAAACTTCATGAACTTTAGCATTTCTCACTCTAGTTTTGGATACACTTTCATCATTAACTTGTGAGAGATTACTATTGCTTTTTGCGGAGTTATTTAGTGATTGAATCGAAGAAACAATTATTGCTTTTCATTTCTCTGTAAGTTTATCTTTCAAATCATGAATTAAATTATGTTTTTTGTTCGCTACGTCATGAGTGGATATACTCCATTAACCTAAGTTATGGGATCTAGGATTAGGTCTTGACAAGGCACTAATTGTTCCAGATTTAAAAGGTGGTAGAATTTTTTGATGATTTTGAAGTTTTAATTAACGTCTGTTGGTTGCAAACAATAGACAAACCTGCTTTTATTTACTTGAAAAAGAAATCAAATATAGTAGGAAGTGAATTATCAACAGGGACTCGAAAATACTTCATTTTATAATCAGTGCTGTAACAAGGTTGGTTAACCTGAGGTAAAATCTAGGCAGTAATAAGAAATTCCCTAAGTCTGAGAGGTTAGGGAATTAAACGCATAAGTAGGTCGAGAGACATTTGAGCATAACATCGATAAATATAGCTTGTTATCTTACCCACCATGAGAATCTTAAACCACTTTTAACATCTGCCTTGTTTCGTAAGCCCAAGTGAACATAATGCTGGTTATTTCATAAACTCTTAATTAACAAACACTGAAACTAAAGTGACTAACAATTATTTACTGATCCTCAAAAACCCCCATTTTGTCTTTTTGTATCATCTGTTTGAATTCAACTTGTAGCTATAGTCTCAAATTAGTTTAATCACCACTCATATTGTTCCCTGTGGATTCAACCCTGACTCCAAAAGTTGGGTAAATTTATTGACGACGACCGCTTTGAACTAACTTGATATGTAATTTGAGCATTATCAAAGATAAACTGACGTACATACTGAATATGAATTACTGGAACATGATTTAATGACTGTCAAGACTGATAACTAAATATATCATATTGAACACGCATATCTGATGAATGTGTAACTGATTTATGAATGAATAACTGGGTATTTTAAGGAACTATGTTTCTCACAATGAGAATTCATATCAGATGCATGATTATATGCCTGAACTGGTATGTGAATGCGTGAATGAAAATGCAATGGTATTTAATACCAAGTTTATAATGGAATTCTGAGCATGAACTATATACCAAGTTTGTAACTGAAATCTGACCATGAAATTGAAAAGTTTAAAGAGGACTATTACCTTTAGCTAGATCTTAATTAGCGAAGAAGAGGTAAGGGTACTTGGTTCACATGTCTGCTTCTGCTTCCCTAATAGCTCCATCAATAGACTGATTCCACCAACGAACTCTTACTAGAGAGACTTCTATGTTCCTCAGCCTACGAGTCTCATAGTAAAGAATTTCAACTAGAATCTCTTCATAAGAGAGGCCGATCTAAACATCTATGCTTTGAATAGGTACTACAACACTGAGTTACTTATGCAATTCTTGAACAAAGAGACATGGAAAACTGGACGGACTTAGGCTAGATCTAAAGGTAATTCGAGCTCATAAGATACCTTGTCGAAGCAACTGAGAATTTTGATGGGACCGACATATCAGGGACTGAGCTTTCCCTTCTTGCAAAATATCTTCATTCCCTTCATGGGAGAGGTCTGAGATAGTCATAATCACCAATCTCGAACTCGAGATCCTTTCTATACAAATCTGCATTAGACATCTATCGGCTCTAGGCTGCCCTAAGTCTTTCTCGTATCAACTGGACTTTTTCAAAGCCATCCAATACTAAGTCAGACCCTATAACTGAAGCCTCACTAACTTTGAACCAACCAACTTGAGATCTGCATCTCCTACCATAGAGGGTTTCAAATGGACCCATAGGAATACTAGAATAATAATTGTTGTTGTATTCAAACTCAATCAAAGGCAAGTGGTCATCCCAATTACCCTTGAAATCAATTGCACATGCCCTTAGCATATCTTCTAAAGTCTAAATAGTCCTTTCTACTTGACCATCTATCTGAGCATGGAAAGTTGTGCTGTGATGAACTTGGGTACCAACACCCTTTTGAAATGCTTTCCAAAAATAGAGGTAAACTGGGTACCTCTGTCTGAGATAATAGATAACGAAATAATGTTCAATCTGACCAACTCTCTGAAATAGAGTTTGGCGTAATCCACAGCTGAATAAGAGGTATGGACTGGAATGAAATGAGCTGACTTGGTAATTCTATCTATAATGATCTAGACTGAATCATGCTGGCGATGAGTACGAGGCAACCTCGTTAAAAATTCCATGTTCACTTCTTCCAACTTCCAAGTAGGAATATTGAACTCCTACATGAACCCACTAGGCTTCTGATGCTCTATCTTAACCTGCAGACATATAGAGCACTTAGCAAAAAACTCTACAATATCTCTCTTCATCCCACTCCACCAATAGATCTCTCGCAAGTCATGGTACAACTTTGTGGCCCCTGGATGAATAGAGTAGCACGCACCATGCAATTCTACAAGAATTTGTTTCCTTAAGTCATATATACCTTGAACACACAGATGACCCTGATAAGACAGAACACCATCTCCCCTTTGGGAGAAAACTTCTACTTTCAGATCTTTGACTGACTCTTTTAACTTGACTAGACTGAGATAAGTATCTTACTTTTCTTTCACCTCAGAAACTAGAGATGATTCTAAACTACTTTGCACCCATATATCACTCTCTTCTGTATCGACTAATCAAATGCCTAGTCTTGAAAGTTGATGAAATTCTTGAGCTAGCTTTTTTCTTACTGTCCTTAACATGAGCAACACTACCCATAGACAGTCTATTGAGAGTGTCAGCCATAACGTTGGCCTTGCCAGGATGATAAAGGATACTCAAATCATATTTTTTCAAAAGCTCTAACCATATTCTCTGACGAAGATTGAGATCTTTATGAGAAAAGACATACTGAAGGCTCTTATGATATGTGAACACATATATATGAACCCCGTATAGATAATTTCTTCAAATCTTAAAGGCAAAAACTACGCTGCTAACTCAAGATCATGAGTTGGATAATTCTTCTCATGGGGTTTAAGTTGTCTGGAGGTGAAGGCTATGAACTTACCATGACGCATGAGGACACAATCCAAACCTAATCTGGATGCATCAAAATACACTACGAGCCCATCTGGACTTTCTAGAAGAGCTAAGACTGAAGCTAAGGTGAGCCGAGTCTTCAACTCCTGAAAACTCTTCTCGCAAGGATCTGACAACTGAAACTTGACTTTCTTCTGAGTCAATCTGGACATATGGGATGCAATAAAAGAAAATCCCTCAACAAACCATCTGTAATAACCAGACAAACCCAAGAAACTCCTGATGTCTAATAGAGAGATAAGGCGAGGACAGTTTCTTACTGCTTCATGTTTTGAGGATCAACTCTATTGCCATCACGGAAAATGATATGACCAAGGAATGTTACTGACCTTAGACAAAACTCGCACTTACTAAATTTGGCAAACAACTGATGATCTCTAAAGGCCCGAAGTACAATTCTGAGATGGTCTACATGATCATGCTCACTGCGGGAATAAACCAGAATATCATCTATGAAGACTATAAAGAATATGTCCACTTAGTGCTTGAACACCCGGTTCATCAAGTCCCTGAAAGCTAATGAGGCATTGGTAAGACCAAAGGACATGACCAAGAATTTGAAGAGACCATACCGAATACAGAAGGTTGTTTTCAAAATGTCACATTCTCTGACTCTGAGCTGATGATATCTAGATATGAGGTCTATTTGAGGTTAACCTTCCTTATCTACCCTTATATGATAGGCTATAATGTCTAAACCTATGCTAGCTATGTAGTTCTAGAATGAAAGGATAGCTTCTAAGACTCACACCCTCATATAATAGGTGGGTTGCCATTATTGGTTTCACTCGATGCTAATTTCTACTCCCATCTCAATAGACAATGAATATGATTAACTGAACTGACAAGACTGAGTTAATTGAATTTTCATGGACGAACAGAATGCTCTGAGATCTGATAACTGTCTGAGATTTCTAAGATTATAGGATTTCAAAGCTTTCCTAAGCCACATGACTAACTGAGTTCTATGGATCATGGCTTGACAGAGGATATCATTAAAACATGACCCTGGCTCTAGGAACATAGCTATATTTTTTGGGTTGAAGTACTCCCAAGATTCAATGGAAAGAAATTGACAAAGCATGACTTTCTTAAATACATGACAAACATAAATAATCCATAATATAATAAGTTCGAGATTTCATTAAGTACATGTTCTATAGCACCACAAGGGCTACACATGTATCAATAATTCACTGACTAAGACATTTCACCAAACATTTGACAAACATAAACTTGAACATGAATGGGGATTTCATATTATCGCACCAGTATGGCACTTTTCATTCACATAGGAATTTAATCAAACACATGAGGAGCATACTTTGGTTATACCATCATCAATGTATCTAATTAATTGTCATGGTTGCATAAATAAATTTGCTAATTTTAAGGGTTTATCATGATTATTATGCAAATCTTCATATACCAGGGTCAATCATTGGAATATGTAATTTAAAAGATGAATCAAAACCTCACAACATCATGAACATGAATTCCAATTCAATTTATATCATGAATATTCTTAAATACACAAATCTTAGATTTTGAAGAGAGATTCTTGAGCTTCATGGGTGAAAGGGACCCATGAATCAACACATGGCATACCTTGATTATATATTTTTAATGTCCTTGGACTTGAAGAACTTGTATCTCAAAGTTTCTTAAAGAATAATTTGTTTCTTGTTCTTGGGGATTATCTTTGAGAGGAAACCCTAATTTGATGTTGTAAACGGATAATGAACCTAAGAGCCTGGATCTGATATTATTATGTATAAAAATTGTGGTAAAATGCCAAAAAGCCCTTTCTAAAAACTACTTAAAATAACTGAATGAAATATGCAATGGTGGGTGTGATGGTTCATCGTTGGGTCGACTGTCTTTTGGTCCTAACCGTCGCACCTAGGAAGAACAGGGGTTCACTGGCTCTCCTACGACGGCATTTGCGATGGTCTTTTGCCAGCTCGATGGTCCATCGGCCTGAGCCATTGCTCATAGGTAGAATATGGTCGCACTATCTTTGCTGCAATGGCTTGAACGATGGTCTGTCACTAGCTCGACCTTCCGTCGGCTCTCACCATTGCACGTGGGCAGTTTTGATTACTTTCTATATTTCAGCAATATCTTTCTACTCCGGTACAAGATTTTGATGAAATTGGTATCGATGGAAAGCTTATTTAATTTCCCACTAAAAAAATTGAAAATCTTATAAATTCCGTGTGTACAAAAATTAATTCATCTTTAAAACAAGTCTTTGACATTGTTGGGATGAATTTAAGCTAGGTAGAAGTACGAGGTATTACAATATTTTTTCATCGAGAACTCATCCTTGAATGAGAATGAACAAGAAAGGAGAAAGATAAACTAACATACATATTGAACATGAATTACTGGAACATGATTTCATGACCTTCATGACTGATAACTGAATATATTATATAAAACACACATATCTGATGCATGTGTAACTCATTTATGAATGCATGACTGAGTGTTTAGAGGAACTAAGTTTCTCACAATGAGAATGCATATCTGA
This sequence comes from Capsicum annuum, assembly GCF_002878395.1. Classification (NCBI taxonomy): domain Eukaryota; kingdom Viridiplantae; phylum Streptophyta; class Magnoliopsida; order Solanales; family Solanaceae; genus Capsicum; species Capsicum annuum. Next base: position 109,140,037 of record NC_061117.1, read on the forward strand.
TGCATGATTATATGACTGAACTGGTGTGTGAATGCATGACTAAATATGCAATGGTATTTATTACAAAGTTTATTATGGAATTCTGAGCATGAACTGTATACCTAGTTTTTTACTAAAAATTAAACATGAAACTAAAAAGATTAAGGAGGACAGCTACCTTGAGCTAGATCTGAGTTAGTGGAGAAAAGGTGAGAGTACTTGGTTCACATGTCTGCTTCTGCTTCCGAAGTATCTCCCTTAATAAAATGATTCCACCAAAGAACTTTGACTAGATGATCTTCTTTGTTCCTTAGCCTACGAGTCTGATAGTCAAGAATTTTGACTGGAATATCTTCCTATGAGAGGTCCATCTAAACATATATGCTTTGAATAGGGACTATAACTACTAGGTCACCTATGCACTTCTTGAGCAAAGAGACACGGAAAACATGCTGGACTGAGGCTAGATCTGAAGTCAATTCGAGTTTATAAGCTACATTGCCAAAGCGACTGAGAATTTAGAAGGGAGCGACATATCAGGGACTGAACTTTCTCTTCTTGACAAATATCTTCACTCCCTTGATAGGAGAGATCTTGAAATAGACATAGTCACCAATCCCGAAATCGAGATCCTTTCTACACATATCTGCATAAGACTTCAATCTGCTCTGGGCAGCCTGGAGCTTTTTATGATCAACTAGAATTTTTCAAAGGCATCGAATACTAAGTCAAGCCCTATAATTGAAGCCTCACTAACTTCAAACAAACCAATTGAAGATCTGCATATCCTTCCATAGAGGGCCCCGAATAGAGCCATCTGAATACTAGAATGATAACTATTGTTGTATGCAAACTCAATCGAAGGCAAGTGCTCATCCCAACTACCCTTGAAATCAGTTGCACATGCCCTTAGCATATCTTCTAAAGTCTGAATGGTCCTTTCTTCTTGACAATTTGTCTTAGGATGGAAGGCTTTATTGAGATGAACTTGGGTACCAAGACCCTTTTGGAATGCTTTCAAGAAATAAGAGGTGAACTAGGTACCTCTGTCTGAGATAATAGATAACAGAACACTATCCAATCTGACCATCTCCCTAATGTAGAGTTCGGTATAAGCCTAGGTTGAATAAGAGGTATTGAATGGAAGAAAATTAGATGACCTGGTCATTCTGTCTACAATGACCCAGAGTAAATTATGTTGGTGACGAGTACAAGGCAACCCCATTACAAAGTCAATGTTCACTTCTTCCCATTTACAAGTAGTAGTATTGAACTCCTGTATGAACCTACTAGGCTTCTGATACTCTATATAACCTGCTGACATGTAGAGCACTTAGCCACAAACTCTACAACAACTCTCTACATCCCACTAAACCAATAAATCTCTCACAAGTCACAATACATCTTTGTTGGCCCTGGATGAATATAGTAGTGTGCACCATGCTTTTGTACAAGAATTTACTGCCTTAAGTCATCTACACCTGGAACACACTGATGACCCTTACAACGTAGAACACCATCTCCCCTTTGGGAGAAAACAACTATTTTCTGATCCTTGACTAACTTTTTCAACTTAACTAGACTGGGATCTCTATCTTTATTTTCTTTTACCTCGTAAACTAGAGAAGATTCTAAACTACTCTGAACCCATATATTACCCTCTTCTGTATTGACTAAGAAAATGCCTAGTCTAGCAAGCTGATGTACTTATTAAGCTAGCTTCTTCGTACTGTCCTCAACATGAGAAACCCTACCCATAAATAGTTTAATGAGAGTGTCAGCCAAAATATTTGCCTTGCACAGATGATAAAGGACACTCATGTCATAATCTTTCGAGAGCTCTAACCACCTTCTCTGATGAAGATTGAGATCTTTCTATGAAAAGACATACTGAAGGCTCTTATAATCTGTGAAAATATCTAAATGAATCCCGGATAGATAATGCCTTTAATTTTTCAAGGAAAAAACTACGAATGCTAACTCAAGATCACGAGTCGGATAATTCTTCTTATGGGGTTTAAGCTGTCTGGAGGCGTAGGCTATGACCTTACCATGTTGCATGAGGACATAACCCAAACCTACCCTGGATGTCTCACCATAGATTACAAACCCATCTGGACCATGTGGAAGAGCTAAGATAGGAGCTGAGGTAAGCCCAATATTCAAGTCCTGAAAAATCTTCTCGCAAGGATATAACCACTGAAACTTGACATTCTTCTGAGTCAATCTGGACATAGCGGATGCAGTAGAAGAAAATCCCTTAACAAACCATCTGTAATAGCCAACAAAACCCAAGAAACTCCTAATTTCTGATAGAGAGATAGGGCAATGCTAGTTCATTATTTCTTCAATCTTTTTAGAATCTTTTCTAATACCATCCCCGAAAATGATATGGCCAAGGAATGCTACTGAACTTAGCCGAAACTTGCACTTACAAAATTTGTCCGAACTGTAATTTGGAGATGGTCTGCTTGATCATGCTCACTACAAGAATAGTCTATAGTATCAATTATGAAGATAATGACGAACATATTCAAGTACTGCTTGAACACCCAGTTCATCAAGTCCATGAAAGCTACTGGGGCATTGATAAAACTAAAGGACATGACTAAGAATTTAAAGTGACCATACCGAATATGGAAGGTTGTTTTTAGAATGTCACATTCTCTAACTCTTAGCTGATGATAGCCAGATCTGAGGTCTATTTGAGGTTTAGCCACCTAATCTACCCTCATATTACAACGTATGATGTCTCAACCTACACTGGCTATGTAGTTCTAGAATTTTTAGATTGCTTCTAAGACAAACCCTTATATAACAGGTAGGTTCCCATCCTTAGTTTCGCTCGATGCTAATTTCTACTCCCATCTGAAGAGACACTGAACATGATTAACTAAACTGAATGGACTGAGTTAACTGAATATTCATGGACTTATGGAATACTACAAAGATTTGATAACTGCATAAGATTTCTAAGATTACTCAATTTCTAAGCTTTCCTAAGTCATATGACTGAATGAGTCAATCTGGACATAGGGGATGCAATAGAAGAAAATCCCTCAACAAACCTTCTGTAATAGCCAGCCAAACCTAGGAAACTCCTGATGTCTAATGGAGAGATAGGGTAATGCAAGTTTCTTACTACTTCGATCTTTTGAGGATCTACTCTAATGGCATCACCAAAAATGGTATGACCAAGGAATGCTACTGACCTTAGCCAAAACTCGCACTTACTGAATTTTCCAAATGGCTGATGATATCTAAGGGTCCAAAGTACAAGATGATCTGCATGATCATGCTCACTACGGGAATAGACAAGAATATCATCTATGAAGACAATTACGAACATGTACAAGTATTGCTTAGACACCCAGTTCATCAAGTCCATGAAAACTACTGGACCATTGGTAAGACAAAAGGACATGACCAAGAATTTGAAGTGACCATACCGAGTACGGAAGGCTGTTTTTAAAATGTCACATTCTTTGAGTCTGAGCTGATGATAGCTAGATCTGAGGTCTATTTGAGGTTAAGCCACCTAATCTATCCTTATATTATAGCCTATGATGTCTTAACCTACACTGGCTACGTAGTTCTGGAATTATTAGATTGTTTCTAAGCCACACCTTCATATAACGGTGGGTTCCCATCCTTGGGTTCCCTCGACGCTAATTTCTACTCCCATCTGAATAGAAACTAAACATGATTAATGATGTTGGGCGTATTTATACGTCTAAGCACCATAACTTACCTATGTTTTAGCTACGTTTTGAGAAGAAAATACATAAGTCTTGCACTTTTAGTCCATTTTTAAGTAAGTGAGATGACCTATGTGATTAGCATGCTTTTTAGGTACTAATGAGGAAGATTTCAGAACTTTGGGGACCTGTGGACATTAAAGGAAAACTTCACATAAAAGGGAAAACAGCTTTTGGATGGAATGTGATGCATGGGAACATTTTCCTGGGCAAACTCAGTATTTTTAAATAGTTAAGGATTGTAGTAGAAATTTATTAGAGAAGGATGTTATTAAAAAGCTTTATTGCTGAATTTTTAGGGATAATTCAATTATTCAGATTCTGTATTATTTTGAAAACAAGGAACAGAGCCTAGCATGAGGACAGAGAGAGAAACATGTTTCGCTCTTAATTTCGCTAGTCATCTTCATCACCAAGATCATTCTAAGTTTTGGTATGATGAATATTTCTATGTTGATTTCTGTTTTATTCATGAGGAGCTAAACTTATTTGTTAGGGTTATGGAAACCTTGTAGTATACTCTCTATTGCTATGGGTTTTTGAATTTATGATGTGTTAATCCACTTATATCATTACTCTCTTCATTTTGATTGAATTCTCGTGGCTGCAAACATAGAGAATACACCATTATAGCAATAACTTGTTCGATAGATAAGTTACTGTTTGGAAAAGAGAGTGTGACGAGAAATTAGGGTTTCCAACCTCTAATTTTCACGTTAATACCCTAGCAGGATTAACTTCTTGGAGAGTTCATACAATTTGTTGTACACTTTAGATTCAAAAGAACTAAGGTGAATAAATCCTTGATGGTTGAAAGACACTTGGATTTAGAATTAGAATACATCTCTCTATAAGTGCATACATGCATAAAATCTGTATTACAAATAGTTAATAGAGAAGTAGAAGTTACAAGGTGGACATAACCCTAACTTGTCATTCTCTGTGATCAAAATATCATTGCACATATCATCTCATCGTTACACTGATAATATTACTGTGCACTTAAACCAAAACCCCCCTTTTCTCGGAACCTTCGATCAACAGTCTAATAATAATCGCAATACTTAGTGACCATAGTATTCCTTGTGGGATTCGACATCCGACCCAGTTGGGTTCTATATTTGACAGCGACTGCTTACACTTTCTAACGAGAGTTGTAATTTGGGCATATCAAATTTTGGTGCCGTTGCCGGGGAATACAGTTGTCAACTAAGTTTGTCATAGTTAATAGACCCTTTGGTCAAAGATTCTCAAATTTTACTTTTTGTTTGTTGTTTTTGTTTTGTTCAGGTTTGGTGGAGTGCATGCCAAATACATGAAGATCTGGTCAGCCGTTATTACCTATAAATACTGAACCACAGCTAATTGGCAAAATGGATGGCCACTCCACAAGAGCAGACTAGATTAGATGCATTGGTAGCTGTGAAAGTAAATCAACATAATGCTGATGACCCAGGTCGGGTACCAAATCTTGAGGATGAGGACCTGGGTGATGAGGAGTTATTAAATCCAAGGCATGCAGATGATGTGGTTGCACCAGTGAACAGGAATGTCAACAGAGATCGTCAAGCTAGAATGAGACTTGAACGCCGAGCTGTGCAGGTTGCATTTGATGATGATGATGACGACTTGGATGTGGCTGGTGCCACAGGGGCTATTATTCCTCCGCCCTTGGCACCCGAAGCCAAGTTCAATATTACTAGCACCATGATCCAACTATTGGAACTCAAAGGGTTATTTGGTGAACTTGCAGGCGACGACCCGAACATGCATCTAATTAATTTTATCTCAATATGGAAATCGTTTGACAATCTAGGGGTTAGACAGAATGCGATCCGGCTGCGCTTATTTGCATTGTCTCTATCTGGAGAGGCAACTCTATGGTTAAATGGGCTAACTCCTGACTCTATTACTAATTGGACGCAACTGAAAGAAGCTTTCCTAGAAAGATTCTTTCTGCTATCCAAGAGAGCACAATTAAGAGATGAGATAAGTAATTTTAGACAGCTTCTAACTGAAGCTCTCCACGAGACATGGGAAAGGTTCAAGAAGAAGCTTATACGGTGCCCAAATCATCAGATGACCAATGTCCACTTAATGGAAATATTATATAGGGCTTTGAACTCGGTGACTAAGCCAGTGGTAGAAAATGCTGTGGGTGGGTCATTCATGGTCCTTACTTTTATTGAGGCATGTGATATGCTAGATCGTATGACAAAGCAGAGTAGAGCTTGGCATACTAGGGATTCTGAGGTAGCAAGCTCTACTGTATCTATTGGCATGATGGCAAAATAAAGGCGAAGAGAAGAGGAACATGACCAGGATATGGCTCACATGAAAACGAAGATGGACCTTCTTACCAAGCATTTATTATCAGGAAAGACAGAAAAGGTCAAGGTTGTTGTATCATAGGAAAGAGATGACTCTGATTCTAAGGAGGAAGCAAATTACTTGAACACTCAGGGGGTTTTTGAGGCAATGCCCAAGGAAACCAAGGTAGAAACTATTATGAAAAATCTGGATACAAGGATCGAGACCAAGGGAATTGGAAGAATAAGAATAACAGGAGCGGTTTATATGTCCCTCCTGGAAATTATGAAGCTGCTGCAACTAGCTTTGGGAAGATGTCCATGGAGGACATAATGGCTAAGCTGTTGAAAGGAGTGGAGGCAACCAACACCGGAGTAACTGAAGTAAAAAATGATTTGTCCTCAATAAATCAATTGGTTAACTCGCATTCCACTTCAATAAAACAGCTGGAACAACAAATGAGTCAACTACCAGCGGCATTTAATCAAAGAAAAGCTGGTACCTTATCGAGTGACACTGTCCAAATCCAAGAAAAGATGGATCATATTTGGCTATTACAACCAGGAGTGGTAAAGTGTTGGAAATCCATCCAAGGGCAAGCCCGTGGTTGATAGTATAGAGGAAAATATTATTGAAGTAAATTGTGATGATTCTGTAGAAGTTAAAGATCAGGATGAGAACATTCATGATACGATACCTAGATGTCAATAGACTGAAAAGATTGATAATGGGAAGCACAATAAAAAGAAAGTGGTGGAGAAAAATCTTCCAAATCCACCACCACCTTTTCCTCAGAGACTGAAGAAGAAGGCTGATGACACCTGGTTCTGTAAATTCATGACCATGCTGAAGCAACTAACTATAAATGTGCCTTTAGTGGAGGCACTGGAGCAAATGCCAGGGTACACCAAATTCATAAAGGACCTTTTGACAAAGAAAAGGGCAGCGAGCTATGAACTGGCAGATAATTTTCATCATTGCAGTGCCATTTGCCACAAGGTCTTTGGTACAGAAGAAGGTAAATTCGGGTGCTTTCACTATTTCTTACACGGTTAGATCTTTAGACTTTGCTAAGGCTTTATGTGATCTAGGGGCTAGCATTAATTTGATGCCACTAGCCATCTATACACAGTTGGGGTTGGGCGATCCTACAGCAACAAATATGCGGCTTGTAATGGCAGATAGGTCAGTAAAATTACCTATTGGTATCTTGTATGATGTATTAGTGAAGGTTTCTACCTTTGTTTTTCCTACAGACTTTGTTATTTTGGATTGCAAGGTGGATTTTGAGGTGCCCATAATATTGGGTCGATCTTTCCTTACAACAGGAAGTGTACTTATTGATTTACGAGCAAATGAGCTTCTATTTCGAATGAATGATGAAGTGGTGTGTTTTGATATATGCAAATTAATGAAGCATCCCAAAGATATAAATATGTTCTCTATAGCTGATGTTTATTATTAGGATGAGAAGGAATTATCTTTAAAGAAGCAGCTTACTGTTGAGCCATTGGCTGCTGTGCTTTTGAATTTTGAGCGTAAGGATGTTGAAGAGCACAAAAAAGCTATCTGTGCTTTGACAGGAATGGGGTCGTATTCATATTCCCCCAAGAAGCTGGACCTTGACCTTAAGAATCGATCATCACCATCTGCGAAGCCATCCATTGAAGAGCCACCTGTGCTAGAATTGAAAGAGCTACCCAGTCATCTAAGGTATGCATTCTTGGGTAGTGGAAATACACTGCCGGTTATTGTTGCTGCTGATTTAAGTAAACAACAAGTAGAGGCTCTCATCTCTCTTCTGAAGAGGTACAACAGAGCTATTGGTTGGACTTTTGCTGATATAATTGGTATCCCTCCTGGCATATGTATGCACCAGATTCAGCTAGAAAAATATTGCGTACCCTCTATTGAGCATCAGCGTCGTCTGAATCCACCTATGCAAAAGGTGGTGAAAAAAGAAATCATAAAGTGGTTAGATGCAGGGGTGGTGTATCCAATCTCAGACAGTAAATGGGTGAGTCCTGTACAATGTGTGCCCAAGAAAGGGGGCATGACAGTAGTAGCAAATGAGAAGAATGAGCTAATTCCACTCAAGCCTGTCATAGGGTGGAGGGTGTGCATGGACTACTGGAAGCTAAATTCGTGGATGTTAAAGGACCACTTCCTAATGCCATTCATGGATCAAATGGTTGATCGATTGGCAGGAAAGGGATGGTTTTGTTTCTTGGATAGTTATTTCGGATATAATCAGATTTGCATTGCTCCTGAAGATCAGGAAAAAACCACTTTTACATGCCCATATGGTACTTTTGCATTCAAACGAATGCCATTTGGGTTATGTAATGCACCTGCCACTCTTTAGCGATGTATGATGTCTATTTTCTCTGATATGGTTGAAGACACCTTGAAGGTATTTATGGATGACTTTTCGGTTGTAGGTGAGTCATTTGAAAAGTCTCTGAAAAGGGAATTGAAGTTGATCAAGCCAAGATTGAAGCTATAGAGAGACTACCACCTCCAATTTCTGTAAAGGAGGTTCGTAGTTTTCTCGGTCATGCTGGTTTTTATCGGAGGTTTATTAAAGACTTCTCCAAAATTGCAAACCCATTATTCAAACTTTTGGAGAAGGAAGCAAAGTTTCACTTTGGTGCAGATTGCTTGAAGGCATTTGAATGCCTCAAGGGGAAGCTAGTTGAAGCCCCTATTATTGTAGCACCTGATTGGTCTCTACCTTTTGAAGTTATGTGTGATGCAAGTGGTGTAGCCTTGGGTGCTGTACTTGGTCAGAAAAGAGAAAAGCTATTTCATCCAATCTACTATGCGAGTAAGGCCTTGAATGGAGCACATAAGAGTTATACTGTCACTGAACAAGAGCTTCTTACGATTGTTTATGCTTTTACAAAGTTTCGTGCTTACTTGTTAGGAACCAAGGTAGTGGTTCATACAGATCATGCAGCTTTAAGATATCTAATGGCAAAGAAGAATACCAAGCCAAGGCTAATTAGGTGGATGCTACTGCTTCAAGAATTCAATTTTGAGGTAAAGGGTAGAAAAGGTTGTGAAAACCAAGTAGCTAATCATCTATTTAGACTTGAGAGTGAGCACACAGTGCAGACCGACCTTGATATTAATGACGCATTCCCCGATGAAGAGATTCTAGCAACTATGGTGGAAAACTTACCATGGTATGCAGATTATGCCAACTACTTGGTGAGCGAAGTGATTCCTGAGCATCTCTCCTTTCATCAAAAGAAAAAGTTCATGCATGATGTGAAAAATTACTTTTGGGATGAGCCTTATCTTTTTCGACGATGTGCTAATGGTATTATTAGGCGGTGCATCCCAGATGTAGAGGTGCCTAGCATACTGGAAGCAAGCCATGCTTCCCAAGTTGGAGGTGACCATGCAGGTGATCGGACGGCCAAGAAAGTAATGCAAAGTGGCTACTATTGGCCTTCATTATTCAAGGATGCCTAAGATTTTGTAAAAAGATGTGATCAGTGTCAGCGGCAAGGTTCTATTTCAAAGCACCATGAGATGCCCATGTCCAAAATGCTTTAAGTAGAGTTATTCGATGTCAGGGGGATTGATTTTATGGGCCCATTTGTAAGCTCATTTGGGATGAAATATATCTTAGTTGCTATGGATTATGTATCCAAATGGGTCGAAGTAGTCGCGCTAGCTGATAATGAAGGTAAGAGTGTTGTGGCGTTCTTAAAGAGAAATATCTTCTCTCGTTTTGGGGTAACTCGTACCATCATAAGCGATGGAGGATCATATTTTTGCAACAAGCTGTTCAGAGCCGTATTGGCAAAGTATGGGGTTAAGCAACATAAGGTAGCTACACCGTAACACCCACAAACTAATGGGCAGGTGGAGGTTTCAAATCGGGAAATCATACTGATCCTTGCTAAGACTATGAATGCCAGCAGGAAAGATTGGTCCAGAAAGCTGGACGATGCCTTATGGGCATATAGGACTGCGTTTAAGACACCAATTGGTATGTCACCATACCAACTAGTTTATGGGAAGGTTTGTCACTTGTCAATTGAGCTAGAACATAAAGCAATGTGGGCACTGAAGCAGCTTAACCTAAAATGAGATGATGCTATAGATATGAGATTGGGACAGCTGAACGAGATGGATGAATTCCGTCTAAATGCATATGAAAGAGCATATCTTTACAAGGAAAGGATGAAAAAGTACCATGATCGGAGGATTATCCAATGAAACTTTAAGAAAGGTGATTTGGTACTTCTTTTCAACTCCAGACTGAAGCTGTTTCCTGGAAAGTTGAAGTCTAAATGGTCTGGTCCATTCAAAATCAACCAAGATTACTCATCTGGAGTAGTGGAGTTAGAAAAAAATGGTGGTGGTGTCTTTAAGGTGAATGTCCAAAGAGTGAAACTATATATCGGTCCAACCGACTCGATAAAATGTATAGCCACCATATATCTTGATGAAGTCTAAGTAATCATGATAACTATGTCGTGCCGCGACAATAAATCAAGCGCTACATGGAAGGCAACCCATCATTTTTAATCATTTTTGTTTTACTAGGAGTTTGTTGTTGATAAATAAAAATTCAAAAAGAAGAGTCGAGCCACGACCAAAACTAAGGCGCTTGGTGGGAGGCAACCCATCCTTCTAATCATTTTTGTTATTTTTGATTAAGTGTAGGTGCATGAAGTACAAAAGAGGAGATTAGAACCAATTTTGATTTAGAAGTGAGTTATGTTAATGGTGGTAAGTCTAAGAATGATGGAACAATGCAGGTAAGTGGGAGTGGTCAAATGTGTAAGGTCCAAGTATGATTTGTATTAGAGTCGTACCTCGAGTTATGTAGGTTCTCCCCAAAGAAAAAGTTTCACGGTGCGACTTTATTTTGTGAGCTCGAGGTATGGACCTTTTTCGACCAAGAGTGCACTATTTTTCCAATTGCCTATGCCAACATAGGCAATAGGCTAGGCGCCGCCTATGCCATTGCCTATGCTTACTGCCTCACATAGGCAATAGGCTAGGTGCCCCCTATGCCAACATAGGAAATAGGCTAGGCGCCGCCTATGCCATTGCCTATGCTCATTGCCTCACATAGGCGATAGGCTAGGTGCCGCCTATGCCAACATAGGCAATAGGTTAGGCATTGTCTACTTATGCTTAGGCAATGTTATAGGCGCCGCCTATTTATGCTTAGGCAATGGTATAGGTGCCGCCTATCAACATAAGTTTTGCCTACTAACCCGTTTGTGAATAGACCAACCCGACCCATGGCTCATCCTTTAAATATATCCTCTACACTTGAACACCACTCAATTTTTCTTAAACCTAAGCGCTGCCCAAGCACCCTTGCCCTCTCAAGCTTTTCTCTTTTCTCATCTAATCCTACAGGCTCACCTTCCCGATTCATCACGAGTTTATCACTAAGTAAGTTGTTCTTTCATGTTCCATAATTGTTTCAGTGCTACGCTTATAATGGTTAACTTGATTTTGTAGTATTGCTTGGTGATAAGAGAATGGTTAGTTTGTTATGATTTTTAAAAAATAATCTCATTGAGTGAAAGAATTCTCGTAGGTAATCTTGATTTTACTCCAGCATGTATTGATTGGTATTCACTGTCATAATTTGTTATTATTTATGGAGTTGAAATATTGAAGCTTAATGCATAATTTTGGGAGTTGTAAGCGTGACTATGTGAATGACTCGTTCATCGATGTAATGATCTTGGTTAACCACAAGCATAAGATTGTGTGATTGTTTCTAGGCCATAGCATGATAAGATTTCTATGTGGTAGTCTTATTCAAAGATTGCATTACCCCAATGAAATAATGTCGGAAATGATAATCAAGGTTACAAGACCATTATATGCTGCTTCTCTATACCAAACTGAGAAATTGTTATGTAAAGTGAAGGGTTGAAAGTGTGACTGCACTGATAATGTTGTTGGCACATACCATCTACATGTATGTCGATGAAGTCTGAGTAATCGAACATACTCACTCAATTAGTTTGTGCAAACAAATTAAGTGTGGGATGGTGCCATAACTATTTTCTTTTTCGATTATAGTTAATTCTACGACATGAGACTAATATGACCCTATTATGATCTCTAGTAACATGGCTCCGAAAGGATGACAGGGAAAGGAGAAAGCATCCACCTCACAAAAAGGTAAAAAACGGTCAAGAAAGGACCAGGCTGATTCCTTCTCTCATCAAGTGCCTCGATGCACTTTTGGGATCAAATGGGTTCTGGAGGAGGAAGGGAAGGAATGGTATAGAAACAATAAGGTGAAGAAATATGTACATATGCATTTGATTCAGAAGGAAAGTTTAGCAAAGAACTGCCCTCGCATTTTGGAAAAGATTATGGCACTAAATCTTGACTTTATCTTTTGAGACATGGGCGAATGTATTCTTGATTTGACTCGAGAATTTTTTGCCAACTGGTCCCCAAGGACTACGGGAAATGAAGTAAAGATTCGGCGGCAAGTCTTGCAATTGAACGCTGACTTTTTCAACTCTTTCCTGGAAACTCCAAGTGTGGATCCATCACCACTCAAGGAACTCTACAACAGACCTCCCTACAGAGCCATCAGACATATGTTGTGTGGATCAAGGTCCATGACCCACTGAACTCATCACAAAGATAATGGTCATCACAATACTTACCCATATGCTTGTTTGAATAGAGAAGCTCGCATATTGTTAAGAATAGTCAATTCCTGCTTGATTCCTGGGACACAATACACTAAGGTCACGCATGATTGAGTCTGATTGGTGTATGCTCTAATGACAAATGTTCCCATCAACATTGGTGCAGTTATACGAATATCGATGCAAAAAGCAAGGGTGCACAAAAGGTCCCATTTCAGTTTCGGCAATTTGTTTACTGCAATCTTAAGAAAAGAGCACATAGAGGAGAAGCCAGTAGACCATAAGTTGCCACATAACCCGAAGAAGGTAGATCTCACAAAAATCAAAGATCCAGAAACTGGTCAAGGCATCAACCTTACCACTGCTGAAAGACATGCTCGAGATGAGAGTTTTTTTCGCCATCTGTATGGCATGACTCGGTTTACTAGATGAATGGGGGTTGTGTACCGACTAATGCAGAGCTTCGGCAGTTGGACTATGACTACCCGCTTAATGAGCATGCTCGGTCCATGTGTCGGGTGTGGGTAAATTTTAAGGAACCTCTAGATGATAATGTGTCGACAGATGATGATCACCGACTGCTAGACTCTGATGTGGAGGACAACTCTGATGATGAAGACTCTGATGATGATTCTGACGCAGGGGGTATGACCCGGATATAGAGGAGGAGTCTAAATAACCAGGTTTCTGCTTATTTATTTACACTGAGGGCAGTGTGTTCCGTATAAGTGTGGGGTGCAGGTATATAGTAGCGGATTGTCTTGTCTGCTGTATTGCGTACTGCCTGCCTGCATTTATTCTATAGTTGTTTTGATTAAGTCGTAGTTAGTTAGTTGTAATTAGTCAGATTTTGCATGTAATTGTTCTTATAGACGGCATGGCATTATAACAGGAGTTTGTGCTGAATCACTACTATTGAAACATTTAGGCTCTAAGTGTGACTCATTTTGTGATAATTGCTTGTGGTTTAATTCATTCATCTATTGGGTCAAGAATTTATAATGCTCCTAATTAAGTTGACCATGTGCCATGTGTGTGTAAGGTTATTGTATATTCTTTGTTGTGACTGATGCTAGAACTTTCCTGGTGTGTGTGTGAAGCGAAATAAAGATTGTGAGTTTAGGAGATGATTTAGGCATTTCTTTGGCAGCCCTGAGTTTGTTTATCTTCTTTTTACCTACCTTTGTACATTGTCCTAGTGAACACCCTTTGAGCCTTTAGCTATTTTCTTTGGGAATCTCATATGTAGCCTAATCCATTTTTTTTTAAAAGACCATAATTTGATCAAAAAGCTCCTAAGCGCTTTAAATTGTAGAATCAAGTTGAGTAAAGTGTGTGACAAAATAAGAGGAAAATGGTGAAAGTGATGCCCCAAAGTTTAGTTATTGGTACATGAAAATATTGTGATTGAGGGTGGCTATCATAGGGATGCTTAGTAAAAAAATAATAAATAAAAAAAAAAGAAAGAAAGAAGAGAAAAAAAAAGAGTTGTATATTCCCATCATTATGTTTCTGATTAACTAACAAAATAGGTGAAAGCGGGTTGGTAGATGAAAGCAAGGTAGAGTGGTTGTTAAAAGTTAGTGTAAATGGCATAATGTAGTGTATTAAAGCGCTTAGGGAACATAGTCACCATTTCTGGCCGAAATAGTCCTACCTGTCCCTTTAGCCTACATTACAACCCGTAAAGACCTATTTGATTCTAACCTTAGCATTCTGATATTAGTGGAGCATTACACTAAGGGCAAGCATATGGTCATCAGTTGTAATCTAAGAATTCTTTGTGAGAGTGAGAGCAAACAAGTTCTATACCCATATTTCTGTAAAATGCAAAACTATGAGTGATTATGGGTAACATTTTGTGTGAGCGCACATGGTTGATGATTGTTGGGTAGTTTTATATGATTTTCTTTGTCTTAACTTGTGTATACGAATTAACCAACTTAATGAGTCTATGTTGGAGGGTGAGTTGTTTCTAGTAATGATCAAGAAATCTAGTCTTTGTTAATAATTGCCGTGTATGTCTTATTAAAATTTTTGTGTTGCTCTTGTGAAGTTTAGTTAGGTATTCGCATGGATGTACTATTTTGTTCGAGAACAAACAAAGTGTTAAGTGTGGGGTGGTGATGTTGGGAGTATTTATACGTCTAAGTACCATAACGTACCTATATTTTAGCTAAGTTTTGAGAATAAAATACATAAGTCTTGCACTTTTAGTCCATTTTTAAGTAAGTGAGCTGACCTATGTGATTAGCATGCTTTTCAGGTACTAATGAGGAAGATTTCAGCACTTTGGGGACCTGTGGACAGCAAAGGAAAACTTCACATAAAAGGGAAAGCAGCTTTTGGACGGAATGTGATGCATGGGAACTTTTTCCTAGGCAAACTCAGTATTTTTAAATAGTTAAGGATTGCAGTAGAAATTTATTAAAGAAGGATGTTATTAAAAAGCTTTATTGCTGAATTTTTAGGGATAATTCAATTATTCAGATTCTGTATTATTTTAAACACAAGGAAGAGAGCTTAGCATAAGGACAGAGAGAGAGAAACGTGTTTTTCTCTTAATTTTGCTAGTCATCTTTATCACCAAGATCATTCTAAGTTTTGGTATGATGAATATTTCTATGTTGATTTCTGTTTTATTCATGAGTAGCTAAGCTTATTTGTTAGGGTTATGCAAACCTTGTAGTATACTCTTTATTGCTATGGGTTTTTGAATTTATGATGTGTTAATCCACTTATATCATTACTCTCTTCGTTTTGATTGAATTCTCGTGGTTGTAAACATAGGGAATACGCCATAATAGCAATAACTTGTTCGATAGAAAAGTTACTGTTTGGAAAAGAGAGTGTGACGAGAAATTAGGGTTTCCAACCTCTAATTTACACGTTAATGCCCTAGCAGGATTAACTTCTTGGAGAGTTCGTACAATTTGTTGTACACTTTAGATTCGAAAGAACTAAGGTGAATAAATCCTTGATGGTTGAAAGACACTTGGATTTAGAATTAGAATACGTTTCTCTATAAGTGCATGCATGCATAAAATCTGTATTACTTATAGTTAATAGAGAAGTAGAAGCTACAAGGTGGAAATAACCCTAACTCGTCATTCTCTGTGATCAAAATATCGTTACACATATCATCTCATCGTTGCACTGATAATATTATTGTGCACTTAAACCAAAACCCCCCTTTTCTTGGAACCTTCGATCAACAGTCTAATAATAATCGCAATTCTTAGTGACCATAGTATTCCCTGTGGGATTCGACACCCAACCCAGTTGGGTTCTATATTTGATAGCGACCGCTTCCACTTTCTAATGAGAGTTGTAATTTAGGCGTATCAATTAACTAAACTAACTGGACTGAGTTAACTGAATTTCCATGGACTGATGGAATACTACTAAGATCTGATAACCGCATAAGATTTCTAAGATTACTCAATTTTGAGCTTTCCTAAGTC
This sequence comes from Capsicum annuum, assembly GCF_002878395.1. Lineage (NCBI taxonomy): Eukaryota > Viridiplantae > Streptophyta > Magnoliopsida > Solanales > Solanaceae > Capsicum > Capsicum annuum. Next base: position 109,156,204 of record NC_061117.1, read on the forward strand.
ATATAACTGACTAAGTCAATCTGGACATAGGGGATGCAATAAAAGAAAATCCCTCAACAAACCTTCTATAATAGCCAGCCAAACCTAGGAAACTCCTGATGTCTAATGGAGAGATAGGGTAGTGCCAGTTTCTTACTATTTTGATCTTTTGAGGATCTAATCTAATGCCATCACAAAAAATGATATGACCAAGGAATGCTACTGACCTTAGCCAAAACTCGCACTTACTGAATTTTGCGAATAGCTGATGATCTCTAAGGGTCCAAAGTACAATTCTTTGATGGTCTGCATGATCATGCTCACTACGAGAATAGACGAGAATATCATCTATGAAGACAATGATGAACATGTCTAAGTACTGCTTGAACACCCAGTTCATCAAGTCCATGAAATCTAATGGGCCATTGGTAAGACCAAAGGACATGACCAAGAATTCGAAATGACCATACCGAGTATGGAAGGATGTTTTCAAAATGTCACCTAATCTGAGGTTAAGCCACCTAATCTACCCTTATATTATAGCCTATGATGTCTCAACCTACACTGGCTATGTAGTTCTAAAATTCTTAGATTATTTCTAAGCCACACCCTCATATAACAGCTGGGTTCCCATCCTTGGGTTTGCTCAATGCTAATATCTACTCCTATCAAAATAGCACTGAACATGATTAACTAAACTGACTGGACTATGTTAACTGAATTTCTGTGTACTGATGGAATACTACTAAGATCTGATAACTGCCTAAGATTTCTAAGATTACTCGATTTCTGAGCTTTCCTAAGTCATATGTTTAACTGAATTCAATGGATCATGGCTTGACTGAGGATATCATGAAAACATGACACTGGCTCTAGGTACAAAGCTATATTTTTTGAGTACAAGTTCCCCCCAAGATTCGATGGAATAAAACCGACAAAGCATAACTTTCTTGAATACATGACCAACATCAACAATCCATTATATAATAAGTTGGAGATTTCATGAAGTACATGTTCTAAAGCACCACAAAGACTACACATGTATCCATAATTCACTGACTGAGACATTTTATCAAACATTTGACATGCCTAAACTTATATATGAATGGGGATTTCATATTATCATACTAGTATGACACTTTTCCTTTGCATAGGAATTTAATCAAATAGATGGGGAGAATAATTTGGTTATACCATCTTCAATGCATGTAATTATCACGGTTGCATAAATAAATTTGCTAATTTGAAGGGCTTATCATGATTATTATGTGAATCTTCATATACTTTGTCAATCATAGGAATATTTAATTTTAAACTTGAATCAAAACCCCACAACATCATGAACATGAATTTCAATTCAATTTACATCATGAACCTTCATAAATACACAAATCTTGGATTTTTAAGAGAGATTCTTGAGATTTATGGGTGAAAGGGTCGCATGAATCAATGCATGACATACCTTGATTGTGAGTTTATTAAAGTCCTTGGACTTAAAGAACTTGTATCTCTTAGTTTCTTGAAGAAGCATATGGATCTTAATCTTGGGGATTATCTTTGAGAGAAAATTCTAATTTGATGTTGTAGATGGATAATGATCTTATGAGCCTTGATGTGATATTATTAGGTGTAAGAAAGGGTGGTAAAAGACCCAAAAGACCTTTTTAAATATGACTTAAAATAACTAAATGAAATATGCTATGGTGGGTGCGACGGTCCATCTCTGGGTCAACAGTCTGTCGGTCCTGACCATCGCACCTGGGCAGAATAGGGGTTTACTGCCTCTCATATGATAGCTTGCGCAATGGTCAATTGCTAGCTCAATGGTCCATCGGTGTGAGCCATCTCTCTTAATTAGAATATGGTCTCACTATCTTCGTTGTGACTTCTTGGATGATGGTCCATCGCTAGCTCGATGGTCCGTCAGCTCTCACCGTCGTACCTGGGCAGTTTTGACTACTCACTATATTTCGGCCATAACTTTCTACCCCAATACCAGATTTTTAAGAAATGTGTATCGATGGAATGTTTATTTAATTTCCCACTAAAAAAATTTAAAAATCATATAAATTCCACATGTATAAAAGTGGATTCATCTTTAAAACAAGTCTTTCACATTTTTAAGATGAATTTAATCTAGGTAGAAATATGGGGTATTACAATATCTCCCTCTTAAGAATATCCATCCTTTAATAAGACTGAGCTAGAGAAGAGTAAGATAAATTAATGTACATACTAAATATGAATAACTGGAACATGATTTAATGACTTTCTAAACTGATAACTGAATATATCATACTGAACACGGATATTTGATGCATGTGTAACTGCTTTATGAATGCATGACTGAGTATTGTGAGGAACTAAGTTTCTCAAAATGAGAATGCATATATGATGCATGATTATATGATTGAACTGGTGTGTGAATGGTTGACTGAGTATACAATAGTATTTAATACAAAGTTTATAATGGAATTCTGAGCATAAATTGTATACCAAGTCTTTGAAAGTAGATTCTGAGCATGGTATTTAATTCCACATGTATAAAAGTGGATTCATTTTTAAAATAAGTCTTTGAAATTTTTAGGATGTATTTATGCTAGGTAGAAGTATGTGGTATTATAGTTATGAGATTTGGTAAGAAAGGAAATCTAAGTCCACGTTATATAGGCCTATATAAGATTACTCGGAGGTTTGTCCAAGTCTCTTATCAATTAGAGCAACCCCTTAATATCTCCATAGTTCATCGAGTATTTCACGTCTCAATGTTTCAAAAATGGATGGGAGATCCACCTCATATTACTCGTAATAAAGATATACAAGCTATGGAAAATCTGACATATGAAGAAATACGTATTGCTATCCTAGATTGACAAGTTAAGTAGTTAAGGAAAGAAGAAATAGCTTGTGCAAAGGTACTTTCGAGAAACCAACAAGTAGAAGAGATAACATGGGAAGCTAAAGAGGCAATAAAATCCAAGAATCCTCATTAGTTCAAATACGAAGAGAAAGTACAAGGCGATGAATTTGGGAAATAACAAGTAAGTGTAATATGTAGGTACTACCTGATAACATAAGTATTAAACTTAGGCTTGAATTTATTTTGATTTGACAATTATGTTAACATTCGAGGACAAATGTTCCTAGGGGGGAGGATGTAATATCCTGTATTTTACTTGTTCTAATTATATGGAACTTGGTTTAGCCTTGTGGTATAGGTAATGTATGATATTTGTTCTACAAGTATTAATCGTTTAGATGGAATTATAGATGTTGTCTGTACGTTTTAATGTGAGACGACCAAGTTAACATCGATAAAATGATTTAAACTTGGGATCATAAGCTAGTAATTGAATCTAAAGTTTAGAGTGACCAAGTATAAAATAATTTGAAGTTAGATCCAAGGGATTAATAACTAAAATGAATTATTTTTTGAGGTTTTTGCTTGACTTAATAAAGTATAACACCTCGAGTCCACACCCCGGACGTCATATGGTGCTTACGACCTCGAAAGACCATAAGCTAACCAATGACTGGTACCTTCTGTGAGCACTGGATAATAATACTAAAATAATGTAGAAGTTAGGCTAAAATGCCATAAGGTTCATAATTTGAATACTGATAAATATATCAACTAATAATAACATCTGAAAACTTAATACAGTCTGAAATAGTTTAGTCTTAAAAGCCTCTAACTGAACTATCTGAATGTGAAGTTGATTTGGAAAAGCCCCCAACTAACTCTAACTAATAAAGTACTGAATCTATTGTAATACTAAAATAACAAAATATTCTTGATAGATGAGGACTCACTACTGAATCTGCTGCTGCTAATTGAATTTGCCTAAGCGAAGTCAGGAACATGAGCATTCAAACCTAAAATATGAGACATCATAGTGCAAGAAATATGTATGCGATTAGTACCGGAAATAAACTGGTATACTAGATAAGGTAGGGCTGAAATGCATGGTTTCATATACATGAATTGCAACTGACTAGGTGATAGGAATATAACTGAATAAGAGTACATGGATAACTAAAGATATTGTAAAAACTGAGTATGGAATATTGTCCATATGCACATATTCTATATCTAAGATTTATACTGAAATAGAGTACTGAGTTCTCATAACTGAGTACTGATATATGAGATTACTCATAACTGGTTAACTATTACTAACTGTCCTAATTCTGTAGAACTAAACTGAGTTCTATTCTGAAGATTGAAACTATAACTGTTGGAGGTAATCATCTAACCGACATGCCCCTATATGAACTGATTGGGTTCTAACATATATCTCTAGTTAGAAGGGTGTCAATACCGTGCTATGGGTACAGACACTATTTATATGGATCCACTAAAATTTCATCCCAAAGGACTAAGAGTCAGCCTCTACTGATAGGTACCCTGATGAGAACGATATTACCCTTTACTGGAAGGCAAACAGCTTATTAACCCTCAATTGGCTTGTTGATATCTCAATCTACGCTGGCTACGTAGTTTGGAATGCAATGACTGCAACTAAGGATGACAGACTCTATTGACAAATGAGCCCCCATCCTTAGGTTCGCTTGGTGCTGAATCCTACTCACAAGTAAATCACACTGATTATTAAAGTGAACTGAATTGGAATAGGTTTTAGTGAGTTCTGTAACTGACTGTGTACTATGTTTGTGACCTCACTGAGACTATTCTGTAACTACTGTGATTTAGGTAAACAACTTAATTTTTTTGGGTATTGCATACGCCCAGGTCTTGATAGCATCAATAGCAAAATGTGGCAAAATCTTGAGAGCATCCTAGCTAATTACTTAGTCATGATTCATTCATCGAGACATTTTATAAAACACTTGCATGGAATGAACTTTTGAATGAATGAGGAACACATGATAATATGTCATGATTGTACAATTCAATTCACTTAGGCATTCTAACAAAAATTTGGGGAGCATGATTATTTTATTTAATAATAAACATATATCTATATATATGTACATCATGGCTACAACATTCAACTTTTACTTTCAAAAATTAAACATGAGAATCACATAATGCATCATACATGCTATCTTAATTTCATGAAACATGTAATTAATCATCGATTGAAGACCATATAAAAATACACATTTGAACACAATTCAACTCAAACATGTAATTTATAGAACCCCAATCTTGTATTTTGAAAAAGAAGTCTTGGGTTCCATAGGTTTTAATAACCCATTGATGAACATCTAACATACCTGAGAAATTAACTTCTTAAAGATTCTTGGTAGTGTTCTTTATATTTGACCTTTATTCTTAAAGGTTAAGGCTTTGCTAAATGAGAGAATACTCTTGATTTTGGGGAAAATTGAATAGAATAATGAATTAACTAGGTTATTAGGGTTTAAATCATGTGTTTTGGACTAATTAAATTCAGGAAAAACTCTAAATTGTCCTTGAAGAAATTTAAAATTGTCATCACTGGAAGCCTAATTTTTGCCTTCACCGAGATGCGGTGGCATCACCGTGATCCACTAAAAGTTGGATGAAACTATTTAATAATGGACAATTGAGAAATTAATTTTTGGCGTGACATGGTGGAATCACATCAGGCTACTGGAAATTTACAATTCTAAAATAGTACATTGGCACGACGTGATGCTATCTGGGTGCCTAACTGAAAAATACCATTTGAGAAATGGCTCTATGGTGTGATGTGCCGTAATCGCATTGACACACTTGAAAATGACGATTAGGACCTAGAACTTCACCGTGACGTGGTGATGCTTAATTTTATATATTGTTTTACTAAATGTTTCATAACTTCTGACCCGAATATCGAATTTTGGTAAAATTTATATCGTTGGAAAGATGACTTAATTTCCTACATAGTAATACGTTTTAATCTAGAAAATTCTTAGTATTTTGATAGTATATATAGGAATTATCACATATTAAGAGCCTAATTAAGCTAAGAAAATATGGGGCATTGCAATATCTCCCCCTTGGGAACATTCATCCTTGAGTGAGACTTATTAAGTTGAGCAATACTGATAGACTGAGTTTACATACTAAGCATGCAAAACTGAAGTATGAATACATGACTGAAACTACTGATTAACTGAGTTTCACAGTGAAAAAAGATTACATGGATGAACTGATTCATGAATGCATGATTGTCATGAGAATAACATGTAATGGTAACTGACACCTAGTTTGTAACTGTAACTGAACATGGAACTGAGTAAATCTAAGGAAGACTTTCATGTTAAGCTGAGTCTAATTTTTTTGGAGAAAAGATGAGGATACTTGGTCAGCATATCTGCTTCTTCTTCGTAAGTAGCTCCCTCAATGAACTAGTTCCGCCAAAGATCTTTTACCAAGGGAACTTCTTTGTTCCTCTGTCTGTGAATGTGATGATCAAGGATTTCTACTGGGACTTCTTCGAAAGAAATATTATTCAAAATGCTTATGCTTTTTAAGGGGACTACAACTACTGGGTCACTAATGCATTTCTTTAGCAAGTAGATGTGGAATACTGAGTTCACTGAAGCTAAGTCTGAAGGCAACTCAAGCTCATAAGCTACCTTTCCAAAATGGCTGAGAATTTTGAAAGGATCGACATATAAGGGACTGAGCTTTCCCTTCTTGATAAACCTCTTCACTCCTTTTATGGGAGAGATCTTTAGATACACAAAATAACTAATACACAAAATAACTAATCTCAAACTCTAGATCTTTTCTTCTCATATCACCATATGATTTTTGTCAGCTCTGTGTTGCCTTAAGCCTCTCCCTAACCAACTAAACCTTCTCTAAGGCACCAAATACTAAGTCAGGCCCAGACAACACAGTCTGTCCTACCTCAAACCAACCAATAGGACACCTACAAATACACCTATAAAGTGCCTCAAACGGAGGCATCTGAATACTGGAAGTATAGTTGTTACTATATGATAACTCAATCAAAGGCAAGTGGTCATCCCAACAACCTTTACAATCAACAACGTATGCTCTTAACATATCCTTTAAAGTCTAAATGGTCCTTTCTACTTGACTATCTGTTTGAGGGTTAAAAGTTGTACTGAGGTGGAATTGGGTACCAAGACCATTTTGGAAAGCTTTCCAAAAGTGAGAGGTAAACTGAGTACCTCTATCTGAGATAATAGATAATAGAACACCATGCAACCTAACAAACTCTCAAAGATCGAGCTTGGCAGAGTACTCAGCTGAATAAGTAGTTGGACTGGCAAGAAATTGGTTGATTTGGTCATTTTATCTACAATGACCCGAATAAAATCATACTTAGATGAGTAAGAGGCAAACCATTCACGAAGTCTATGTTCACTTCCTCCCACTTCCAAGTGGGAATACTAAACTCCTGCATAGACCCACTAGGCTTTTGATCCTTAATCTTAACTGGCTGATATATTGAGCACTTAGCTACAAACTCAGTAATATCTCTCTTCTTCCAACTCCATAATAGATTTCCCTTAAGTCGCGATACATCTTATTGGCCCCTGGATAAATAGAGTAATGTGCACCATGCGCTGCTACAGGAATTTGCTATCTTAACTCATCAACACATGGGACACATAATCTACCCTGAAAATGCAACACACCATCTCCCCATTAGGTGAAAACATCTACCTTGTGATCTCTGACTGACACTGTCAGCTTGATTAGACTGGGATCTTTATTTTCTGTTTCTTTCACTTTGCAAACTAAAGATGATTCCAAACTATTTTTCACCCACACTACCATCACCTGAGTCAACTAAATGATACCTAATCAAATAAGCAGATGAACCTTGTAAAATAACTTCTTCTTATCATCCTCAAAGTGAGCAGCGCTACTATATACAATCTACTTAGGGCATCTGCCACTACATTGTCCTTGCCAAAATGATACAAAATGCTTTTGTCATAGACTTTCATAAACCCTAACCACCTTCTCTGATGTAGATTCAAGTCCTTCTAGGAAAGTACATATTGCAAACACTAATGGTCTATGAACACATCAACATGCACCCTATATAAATAATGCCTCCAAATCTTTAAGGCAAACACTACTGCTGCTAACTCAAGATCATGGGTAGGGTAATTCTTTTCTTAAGGCTTAAGTTGTCTAGAGGCGTCGGCTATGACCTTACCTTTCTGCATTAAAATAAAACCTAAACTAACTTTGGAAGTATCATAGTATACAATAAACAGATATAAACCATCTGGAAATGTCAAAACTAGGGCTGAGATGAGACTAGTCTTCAACTCTGGAAAACTTTTCTCATGGTAATCTGACCACTGAAACTTGACTATTTTCGTAGTTATTCTGGACATAGGGGATGCAGTAGAAAAAAATCCTTCAACAAACAATTGGTAATAGCTAGCCAAACCCAAGAAACTCTTCATATCTGATGGAGAAATAAGTCTAGGCTAGTTTCTCACCACTTTGATCTTTTGAGAATCAACTCTAATATCATCATTGGAAAAAATATGGCTAAGGAAAGCTACTGACCTTAGGCAAATTTTGTACTTACTTAATTTACTGAATAACTGATGGGCTCTAAGAGTCTGTACTACTATTCTAAGGTGGTCTGCATGATCATTTTTTGTACGGGAGTAGACAAGAATGTCATTAAAGAAGACTATAATGAACATGTCCAAGTAATACCTGAACACTCAGTTCATCAAGTCCATGTAATATATTCTGGCATTGGTAAGACCAAATGATATGACTAGAAATTTGAAGTGACCATACCAAGTTCTGAAAGCTATTTTTAGAATGTCACATTCTGTAACCCTGAGCTGATGATAGTCAGATCTGAGGTCTATCTTTGAAAAGTAACTGGCACCCTGGAGCTGGTTGAATGAGTCATCATTTCTGGGGAGTGGATATTTGTTTTTGATTATGACTTTGTACAACTGACAGTAGTCAATACACATTCTAAGAGAACCGTCTTTCTTGTGTCTGAATAAAATTGGTGCACCGCACGGGGAAATGCTAGGTGTTGTGAATCCCTTATCTAGGAGATCCTTCAACTATTCTTTCTACTCTTTGATTTTAGATGGAGCCATTCTTTATGACAGAATAGAAATAGGTTATGTATCTCTAAGCAGGTCTATTTTGAAGTCAATTTCCCTTTCGGGAGGAAAACCGAGAAGATCTTCATAGAACATATCGGAAATTCCCTTACAACAGAAACTCACTCAAGATTTAGAGTCTCAGAATTAGAGTCTTTTACTTGGACAAGATTGTAAATACATCCCTTGGATATCATTTTCTTCTCTCGAAGGTACAAAATAAATTGGGCCCTAAGCATTGTAGTACTACCCCTCCGTTCAAGGACTGGTTCATTTGGAAACTGGAAATGGACTTTTTATTTCTTCAATCTACTAAAGAATAGCATGAGTGGAGCCAATCTATGCCAAGAATAATGTTGAAATCAATTATCTCTAACTTTACTAAATTTGTTGAAGTGACTTTCTGAGATATCTTAACTAGACAATTCCTGTATACCTACCGAGCTATGATAGGATGACCCACTGGGGTAGAGGTTAAGAAAGGTTCTATTAAGATCTCTAGTCTGACTTTAAAGTTGACTTCTATGTAAGAGTTAAAAAAGATAGAGAAGCTCCTGGATCTAATAAGGCATAAACATGTAAATAGAAAATCTATAACGTACCAGTGACCACATCAGGAGAACCTTCCTGATCTTGTCTGGACTGAAATGCATAATGCCTGCGTTGCCTACTAGTGGCACTAGAAGTGGTACCCTACTGAATCAAGAGACTAGACTATACTGAGGAATGGTTGTATTGACCCTGTGAACCTGATTGAGGACAATCTCTGATTCTATCGCCTAGATTTCCACACTTGAAGCATACATCGCTGCCAGCTCTTCAAATACCCAGACAGTTTCTGCCATACTTCTGGCAAGGAGGATTTGTGTGAGCACTGCTAACACTACCCTGAGACTTAGAACCTGGCACCCTATCTTTGTTACTATTTCTAAACATAGGTTGGAACTCAAGATTTTTGACAAAATTGGGAATGGTTACCACCCTCTGACTTAGGTTGAGTCAAATTAAAGCTACCTATTCTAGATCTCTTATTTTTCTTTTCTCTCCTTATACTTAGCCTTTTCTATCTGCTGAGTATGGACCATTAGCCTTGATATGTCCATATTTTTTAAGTAACATTACAATCCTGCACTCCTTGACCATACTCTCTAATACTCCTGGTATAAACTTGCTCATTGCAAAACCCTACAATTTAGTTCCGAGACGTCACATGGTGGTTTGGGGCATAAATGACCCCAAGCTAACCCTCCAACTGGCATAACTCATAAGCAACTGGATAAAATGCTTAAATTTATATAAAATCAGCGAAAATATAGAACTTCTCTGAGCTTGATCAATATAAATATAAACTTTACAAGAATACAACTCTACTTTTACCAAACGAAACTGAAACTGAATACATCAACTTCTACTGACCATCTATGAAGCCTCTACTAGTACTGACTTCAGATAGCTGGGTCATGACTCCCAACTATCCAAACTCAATATGACTAAAATAAGATAATACAATACTTCTTGAACTGTATAACCAACTCAAGCCCTCGAATCAAAAGGACTTAAAACCTGCTGACTAGGAGCGACGAACTGACTGAATGCAGTATCTGCGCAACAACTCTCACCTACATTATAAGACACAGTAGCATATGGAAATATATGAGGGTCTGTACTCTGAGGAATGTACAGAGTATGTGGGGGTGCAATGCAACATTATAAATAATATCATAAATGATTTTGAAAATCATACTCGCTGACGATAATGACTTTCTTTGCTTGAATTAATTAAAATATATTCCTTGTAAATCATCAATAGTAATGCAAGCATTATATATCATCTAAATCAGTATACTCAATTCAAACTTTTTAAATCATGACTTAGAGTGACTCAGTAACTCATGAAACTTGAACTCTTATGGACTTGGACATTTCTTTTAACCGACATAAACTAAACCATATGAGCCGCATGGAGTCCAACATTTTGCCATCCTAAGGAGAGAACCCCACATTGGTGGGAGCGTCGTACTCTTGCCAGGGAGCACAACTGCAATTTCACTATCCCAATCCCATACTCGGCCTCTGGCCCACAATTATCAATATCAATCCTATGGTGGCACGTAGTTTTAGAGAAATACCACATTTCTCACTCGGTGCTAAATACTACTCCTAGACCCAGCTCAGAACGCGTTAGGAAATCCACCACAAACATCACAAGGCTCTATCATAAAGAACAAATCAAATCTCTTTCTCATTTATCTAATCATAATCCATTTGTGGACTCCTAACTCGACTCAAATCATATCAATCTTTCTCAATATCAAAATGTATTGATTCATTAAATCATGGAAACATCATTAACTTTGAGGAAATATCAAGACTCATTCTGACAACTCAATGCCATGAATCAATATACTCAATAATCCAATTTGTCATAAGAAAGCTTAAAACTTGACACATTTCTTAAAAGCATTTGAAATACCAACTCATGGTAGAAACATAAAATTCACAATTTTAAATATCATGTCATAATTTGGAAATTGTAAAATAATCATGTATCAAAAACTTTTAGAAAACATCATAGAACTCATTCTTGACTCTCAAGATCAAATATCAATATATATATATATATATATATTCAATAATCAAACTTCTCATTGAAAAGCTTAAATCATGACTCTTATCTCAAATCATTCAGAAATCATCAACTCATAATAACAATATTCAACTCATGGTATAAGTTATCAAGTAAAGAAATAAAATGATGAAATAGTCATGTGTATCAATCTTGAACAGCTCAAATATCATAAATCATAAATAAAGAAATTTGGGTGTAAACCCGCAATACAAAATCATGAATTCCAATAGTAGAAATTAAATCTTTTGGCACAAGAACGAAAGCAGTGCTCTTGTTCAAAACCCCACATACCTTGATCATGGATTTGAATGAAGAAACTTGTTATAGACTCCTTTTCCACTTCTTGAGTTAGGGATCTTGATACTTTTGACTTGAGTACCTTGAATCTTGACCATTTCGTGAAATCTATGGTTGGATTCATGAATTTCATGGAAGAAGGTTTGATTTTTGGGTTGAGAGAAAACCCCAGCTTCTTGAATATTCTTGGAAGAGAAATGAGAGAAAATTAACTTCTTTTCTCTACCTAGATATATATATAGGTTCAAAATGGGTGTAAAATACCAAAATACCCTTTTAAAAACGTCCCTTAATTGCTGGGAAAAAATGGCTGACGATATTTGTGACAGGCCGTCAAACCTGTGACATGCCGTCACAAAATATCATCAAAAAAAAGTTGGATCTTATGAGTTTCTGACTAAGGCGACGATGTCATCATAAATGTCATCAGAAATGTGACAGGCCGTCACAAACGTCATCGAAAATGTGATAGCCCATCAGAAACGTCGTCATACCTTTCTAGATTGATATGCTGGAGTAAAATAGGTATAACTCTTTTCTTTGGAGAAATTAGTATTGTTGGGAAGCTAATTAAATTATCTATGTATTGATTGGTCATGATGTTAACAATTCCAAGTATAATGAGAGATATGCTCGTTTGAAATTGACTATACGAATATCCTTCCCAAGAATTCAATCAGTAAGAAATGTTTTGATTCAACCAATCGTTAGGACATCCTTGAGGCCTTAATAAACACCATTCTTGATTAGAAAACAACTAAAGCACCATAATTTATTTCTCAAGAGCTTGATTCATAGTTGCATTATTGGTTAGATTCTCGGGGAATTACATAATGGCTCTAACTTCCTAACCGGGTGTCCGATTTGGGTGAATCATTAGTCGATGGAATGCTTATCTAATTATACACATGATAGAAAGTGGAATTTAGGTAAATATAACATGATATAAACAACAATAACTTTGGAAGTTGTCCATAGTCACTCAAAAGAGGATTTAGGCTTAAGAAACAATCGGGGTATTATAATATCTCCTCCTTGGAAACATTCATCCTCGAATGTTACTGTTGGCCAAGAATACAGAGAAAACTGAAGACACACAGCTGAAACAACTTGCAAATCTAAATCTATATCTTTCTAAACTTTGAAGTACTTCGTTGAATGTATAAACTCATGATGAGAATAGCTTGATAGCTAGATCCAAGACTGGAAAAGAATAGATAGAGGACAACTGTAATTCTCGACTGAATCTGTGCTGATTTGTCTTCTGCCTATATTAATGAGCGGGCTCATACTGAGAGTTTAGAATTCCCTTTATGTGATAAGGGTGGAATCGTACTCATAGACGGCGAAGAGATAATTTATGCAGGCATAGGTCATGAGAAACAAGGATAAGACTACATAATAGGTATTACATTGTCTGGACTAGAATACTTGGAAAACAAAGATTGTTCAATGAATGCTTACTGACTGAATCATAATTATATATCCGAATCTGAAACTGATGCCTGATACACATACTGAACTGAATTCATAAATTTTGGGTACGAGAAACTACTTACTCTCAACTCAACCAAACTTCTCAAACACTCTTTCGACTATACTATACCCTCCTGACACTTTACTTGATCAATTCGACTTACAATCCTCACATGACATCGATACTTCCATCTTCTCATATCCCTTTGAACCAAACCCCCTCATCGTTTTCGTGCCTAACCTAGAACCATAACATTCACCACATAACCCCATTCCGAATAATGAGCTCCCACATATCTACATTCTTACAACTTCTCACTTCAAGAGTAATTCTCATTACCACTTCAACAACTCCAATCCACCTAGTACTAGCCATTTACTAATGTGCAAGGCACCCACTTGCATGCACACAAACACAACATTAAAGTCTATCTTCATGACCACATGAGCATTCCTAATCAAACACTTATAAAGCCTCTTCTTCATACCCTACACACCTCTTATCAAGAAAAAAAATTTCCATGCACTCCCTCAAGCACACCTGACATACTCCTAGCTAATCAAGTCCTACACAAACGCTTCACTCCAATATTCCTTCCAACTCATGGAATTACACAAAATGAACACAATACAATCTTCCTAATCATAACACATTAAGTTTCAACTAGCCATAACATGTATCAAAGACTTAGCCTTAGTCTTACATCACCTTAACGTCTAGCTAAAGTAAGTATGCCACCCTCTATCATTGATAAGGAAACATCTCCCCTCTTTCATCTAAACAACTATTCACCACCACTATCTTGCGTAAGGAAAGATAACTAAAAAATTAGAGCATGAGGATCTGACACAAGAATAGATGCTATGAATAACTTGACACTCAAATGAGGCTTGAGGAATAGAGGATTTAACATCATAAATATGACAAAGAAATACAGCCCGAGGAAATGCACGATATAAATCTGAATCGCTGATTATTAAAAATAGCACTTGAACATTGGAACTGAACATATCGCAAAGCTTGAGTACATAAGTCATGCGCTACATAACCTAAATTGGGAATTCTGTAACTATAAAATGTGATTCTAATCGGTGAAAGGTATGAAACTCTGCATTTCGGTAACTAAGTTAGGACAGGATTCTTTATTGCATGCCTAGACATGAATCATGATCATGGAATCAAAACGCAAAGCATGAATGAATACTGGAATGACTGAAAATGCTAAAATAGGAATGGGTTGAGCAGTATACCTTCTCATAGTTGTTCCACAACTTATTGGCAAATCCCCCTAGAACCTGACAACCTAACCTAGTTACTCGTTCTACTTTATCCCCCTTAGACTAAAGCCATTACTCTATGTTGATAAACTGTTATGCACACTCTGGTCTAAACTAAAATAATCTTACCTTAGGGTCCGGGATATAATAATACACGAGAACAATAGAACTTAACCCTCCAACCACCTCCTTACACTATTATATCAGTTACACCCTATCCTTATTTATCTCAAATAGTCATCATATAATACTTTCACACCCTTTAGTGCCTCAACTCTTATTTTTATCTGCTTAAATTACAAAATTTCAATCTTAGGGTTTTATGCTCAACTTAAATACTTCCCAACCTCTGATAGCCATACTACTTCCGTCATTGCCTACTAACACTATGCTTAAAAACTTATATTTCCAAACCATGAGAATCAAAATCATACTTAAGAGGCTCAACGTCTTTCATCACACTCCATATCTCAATTATTAGGAACATTGCTCATTGCCTAACTGGTCTTCCTCCACCTAGCAACTCCACGACACTAACTAATTATAACACAAGGAATGACCCTAGAAAAAAAAAATAAAGCAGCTCTATAGCACCTTGGGAAGCTTTGTCACCAAGAACACAATATCAAACTTAATTACAAGTTGATCAAACTCAAGATATTGTATACACTGTCCAAGCCCATTAGATCACTTCTCTATAACTAGCACCATTGATAAGAAAATCATCACATCCACCTTCATAGCCACCAATAATCCAAGCTTAATGCCTAACACTCAGCATAACTTACAACTCCACCTCACATACATAATTCTTACTTTGAAACTATAAAATAAAATGTCAATTAACACTAGTCCTCTTAAACCCCCTAATAATAATAATTGGTCATAGTTATTTGGTCTCTCTCATTTACAATCCATCAACGTGCCCTTTTTCTACTCATCATTACTATCTATCCTTCATACACAACTTAACTTAGTTCATAACTCTGTAAGCCTCAACTTTAATTTTCTTTACAATATTAGGAGCACCTAAGTTAACAACACTCATCCACTGAGTATCCTAATCCATAACCTATACTTATCATGTGCAACACACCGTCAACAACTCTTTTCGTACCTTAAGCAAACTATTATTTATGTCTATTAATACTCCTTCTCTTTCTCTCATGAGCGAACAAACCTGGACAATATCACTTTACCACTAACTCGATCACATCCAAAAGGATCGGCTATACATACTTCCAATAAATCACAGATTCCACTTTTCTTGCCAATACACCTCTAAACCCTGTTCCAATCAGCATCAGGAAACAAGATACACAAAAGGTCACTAGTGAATCAAAATAGGCCTCACCCGGCTTCATAAGTATTTGATTTTTCATTTTAAAAGAAAAAATTGAGATGGATAACAAGGAAATTATGCTAGTGAATCGAAAGAGCCCCACACGGCTTGACTAGACTTTCAGTTCCAATATCATGATGATAAGAAGGTTATGAGAGGTAGAATATCTCCATACAATATTTGATAATCTAAGAATACACATCTTACTCTATCTTAACTAAAAGAATCATAAGGAAGAGGGCGTAACATTAAACTTAGGAATCTTATAACACGTTGGTAAGCTCTTCTCAGGCCGCTTTTTGAGACTTGTAAAATTTCTATTTTGTAAGTCTAAGGGCATTGTCAGGAAAGGAAATTAAAACTTGCAGATCATGTCACCTCAAGAATAGTACATAGATAAAGAAGTATAGATTATTATTATGGATTCTAAGAAGGAATCTGGTAGCGCAACTGACTTGGGCTTAATGCACGATTCATAAGCAAGGCATGATAAGACACTAATAGGATACTTTCTAGCTTATTTAAAACTCCGTAACTATCTGTGGAGACTATTTAAGAAAGTACTATCTGCAAAGAGTTGAGCTTGACTGCCTCTAATACCTCAAAAATAAAGTAGGGATGCCCTGAATAGAGGAAGATAAGAATCTGTATAAGTTTCTCAAAGAACCTTTCTATAGCACAATCTAAGAGTTGAATGAATGGGGATCTGTTCTAAATGTCTTGTAGCCTCTCAAAGAAAAGTACAGACGTCTCTATACCATTCCGCAAGACTCTACTAGACACGACTTCATAGACACCCTAGCATACTTGAACTCTAGGCTATGATACAAAGTTTGTAACATTCCGAAATTTGGTCTCGAGATGTCACACAATGCTTAGGGGCATAAGTGACCCCAAGCTAACCCTCCTACTGGCATAACTCATAAGCAACTGGATAAAATGCTTAAATCTATGTAAAATCAGTAAAAATATAGAAATTCTCTGAACTTGATCAATATAAATACGAAGTTTACAAGATTATAACTCTACTTTTACCAAACAAAACTGAAACTTAATACATCAACTTCTACTGACCATCTATAAAGCCTCTACTTGTAATGACTTCAGATAGCCGGGTCATGAATCCCAACTATCCAAGCTTAATATGACTAAAATAAGAAACTACAATACTTCTCAAACTGTATAACCAACTCAAGCCCTCAAATCAAAAGAACTCATCACCTACTAACTGGGAACGACCGACTTACTAAATGTGGTATCTGCACTACAACTTGCACCTATAATTTAAGACACTGTTACATAAGGAAATATATGGGGTTCAGTACTTTAAGGAATGTACTGAATATGTAGGGGTGCAATGCAACATTATAAATAATATCATAAATGATTTTGAATTAGTTGAAATATATTCCTTGTAAATCATCAATAGTAATGCAAGCATTATATATCTCATAAATCATTATACTTAACTCAAACTCTTTAAATCATGACTTAGAGTGACTCAATAACTCATCAAACTTGAACTCTAATGGACTTGAGAGTTTCTTATAACCGACCTAAACTAAACCATATGAGCAGCATAGAGTCCAATATTTTGCCCTCCTAAGAAGAGAACCCCACATTAGTGGGAGCGTCGTACTCTTACCAGGCACTATAACCTCAATTTCATTATCCCAATCTCATACTCGGCCTCTGGCCTACAATTATCAACATCAATCCTATGGTGGCATGTAGTTTTCGGGAAATACCACATTTGCCGCTCAGTGGTAAGTACTGCTCCCGGACTCACCTTAGAATGAGTTAGGAAATTTACCACAAACATCACAAGGTAATGAATACCAAATCAAATCTCTTTCTTATTTATCAAATCATAATCAATTTTTTGATTCCTAACTCGACTCAAATCAAATCAATATTTCTCAATATCAAAATATATTAATTTATTAAATCATGGCAACATAATTAACTTTGAGTAATTATCAAGACTCGTTGTAACAACTCAATCTCATGAATGAATACACTCAATAATCTAATTTGTCAGAAGAAAGATTAAAGCTTGAAACATCTCTTGAAAGCACTTGAAATACCAACTCATGGTAGAAACATGAAATTCACAATATTAAATATCAAGTCATAATTTGGGAATTGTAAAATAATCATGTATCAGAAACTTCAAGAAAACATCATAGAACTCATTCTTGACGCTCAAGCTCAAATATCAATATATATATTCAATAATCAAACATCTCAAAGAAAAGCTTAAATCATAACTCTTATCTTATATCATTTAGAAATCATCAACTCATAATAACAATATTCAACTCATGGCATAAGTTCTCCATTTAAGAAATAAAATGATGAAATAGTCATGTGTATCTATCTTGAATAGCTCAAATATCATAAATCATAAATAAAGAAATTTGATTGTAAATCCTCTTTGCAAAATCATGAATTTCAATAGAAGAAATTAAATCTTTGGGCACAAGCATGAAAGAAGTGCTCTTGTTCAAAACCCCACCTATCTTGATTATGGATTTGAATGAAGAAAACTTGTTATAGACTCCTTTTCCATTTCTAGAGTTAGGGTTCTTGACGCTTTTGACTTGGGTACCTTGAATCTTGAACCAATTTGTGAAATCTATGGTTGGTTTCTTGAATTTCTTGGAAGAAGGTTTGATTTTTGGGTTGAGAGAAAACCCTAGCTTCTTGAATATTCTTGGAAGAGAAATGAGAGAAAATTAACTTCTATTCTCTACCTAGATATATATATATATAGAGTCAAAATGGGTGGAAAAGACAAAAAAACCCTTTTAAAAATGTCCCTTAATTGCTAGAACAAATTAGCTGACAACATTTGTGACAGGCCATCAAACCTGTGATTGGCCGTCACAAAATGTCATGAAAAAATGTTGGATTTTATGAGTTTCTCCCTTAGGATAACGATGTTATCATAAATGTCATCAGAAATGTGACAGGCCGTCAGAAACATCATAAAAAATGTGACAGCTCATCAGAAGCGTTATCAGACTTTCCCAGATTGATATGCTAGAGTAAAATAGGTATAAATCTTTGCTCTAATATTGGATTTTGACAAAATTTGTATTGTTGGAAATCTAATTCAATTATCTATCTATTGATAAGTCATGAGCTCCAAAATTCAAAGTATAATGTGAGATATTCTTGTTTGAAGTTGACTATAACAATATCCTTCCCAAAAATTCAATCGGTAAGGAATATTTTGATTTTCCCCATCGTTAGGACATATTTGAGGCCTTAATACAAACCATCCTTGATTTCAAAACAACCAAAGAACCATAATTTATTTCTCAAGAGATTGATTCGAGGTTGCACTATTGGTTAGAGTCTCGGGGAATTACAAAATGGCTCTAACTTCCTCACCAGGGGTTCGAGTTGGGTAATCTTAAGTCGATGGAAAGATTATCCAATTCTCCACTTGATAGAAAGTTGAATTTAGGGAAATACAACATGATATAAAAACAATCACTTTGTAAGTAGTCCATAGTCACTCAAAAGATGGATTTATGCTAAAGAAACGATTAGGGTATTACACTCATTCTGGACCTATTGTCTACTACTAAATGGGGAGCATACCAGGCTAACTGAATAAACTTGAGAGAGTACTCTATCAGATTAATGTTTCCTTTCTTGAGATTGGTGAACACTAACACCTTAACTTCCCTTGACTCTAAGGAAAAGAATCTATCTAGAAAAGCAGTACCAAACTCTTCCCACTCTATAGGATTACATCTGTGCCCCTGTCTAGCTTTCATATCTTAAACTATGTATGAGCTATATCTTATAGCTGATAGTTATCTAACTCAGCACTCTCACTGGAAGTTACTCCCATAATATCTGAGACTTTCTACGCCCGATCAAGGAACTCTTGTGGATCCTCTTCATAGTTAGAACACAAAAACAACAGATGGTTCATTTGGATAAAGTCCCAAATCCTGGATGCACTAGTATTGGCCACTGGTTTTTCTTGAATAGAAGTTGTCCATTTATTTAGAGCTGCTACTAAATGGGCAAGAGTGATGAATACAGCTCTAAATTCTATGTGAGAGACATACTCATCCAGGGGATCTAACTGAATAGGCGAAGGTGTTGGCTGATTTTCGTTCCTTCTTCTATTAGCTTTTTTAGGAGGCATATTCTATAAATTGAAGGAAGCTATGAATTAGATTGAGAGTTTAATTTTAGCGCATGCTCACTCATACTACATGAATACTAAAAGAAGGGAAACTTTCCAAAAAATAATTCATAGCCTCTAGCCCATAAGTGTGGTGTGCTTCGCACCCATGCACAAGACTCTACTTAACGTAGCTTTAAGAATCCCTAGGTATCTGTTGAACCTTACGGTCTGATACAAAGTTTTTAATGCCCCTAGTCTATACCCCAGATGTCACAAGGTACTTACGACCCTGAATAACCACAAGCGAACCCATTACTGGTACCTGCTGTGAGCGCTGAATAATAATACTTTAATAATGCTGAATATAGGCTAAAATTCCTTCAGGTTCATAAAATAAATACTAATAAATATAGCAACTAATAATAACATCTAAAAACTGAAATTTGTCTGAACTTATCTATTCTAAAAAGCCTCTAACTGAACTGTCTGAATATGGAGTTGATGCGATAATCCCGCAAGTAACTACAAGTAATAAAGTACTAAATCTATTGTAATACTGAAATAAAAGAATATCCTTGATAGATGAGGACTTTTTACTGAATCTTCTATTGACTTAATCTTGCTAAGTGCGGTCAGGAACCTGAACATCTGAATCTATGATATGAGATGTCATAGCGCAAGTAACGAGAAAAAGATCAGTACGTGGAATGTGCTAGTATGCTAGAGGAGGTAAGGCTGAAATGCATGGTTTCATATACATGAATAGTAACTAACTCGGTGAAAGGAATATAATTGAATGAGAGTACATGGATAACTGAAGCTACTGTAAACACTGAGTAGGTAACACTGTGCATATGCTCTAGCATTTATACTAAAATTGAGTACTGAGTTATGATAACTAAGTAACTCAAATCTTAGATTACTAATAACTAGTCGACTATTACTGACAGTCTTGATTTTGTAAAACTGAACTGAGTTCTAAACTAAAGATTGAAACTAAAACTATGGGCTAATAAATTAACCAATATGCCCCTATCTTAACTTATTAGGGTCAAACCTGTAACCCCAGTTGGAAGGGTGTTAGTACCATGCCACGGGAACAGACACTAGCTATGTGGATCCACTGAAATGTCATCCTGAAGAACTAAGGGTCACCCTCTACTGGAAGGTTCCCTTATGAGAACGGTGTTACCCTCAACTAGTAGTTAAACACCTTATTAATCCTAAAATGGCAGGTTCATATCTCAACCTACAATTTCTACATATTTATAGAATGCAAGGACTATTACCAAGAATCACACCCTCTACTAATAGGTGAGCCCCCATCCTTGTGTTTGCTCGGTGTAGAATCCTACTTCAAACTCAATGACACTGATTATTAAACAAAAATGAATTGGACTGGGTTTCACTGAGTTCTATCACTTACTGATTACTACTGTTCATAACCTTAATCAAGGTAAACAACTAGATTTTTTGGGTATTAAATTCCCCCAGGACTCGATAGCATCAATAATGAAACATGGCACAATCTTGAAAGCATCATAGCTAATTATTTAGTCATGATTCATTCATTGAGACATTTTTCAAACACTTGCATGGCATGAACTTATACATGACTGGAGAACACATAATATCATATCATGATTGCACTATTAATTTTACATAGGCATTCTAACAAACACTTGGGGAGCATGATTATTCCATATAATAATAAACATATATTTATATATATCATAGCTACAACATTCAACTTGCAATTTCAAAGATTTAAAATGAGAATCACATAATCCATCACAGATGCTATCTTAATTTCATTAAACTTGTGATTAATTATGGGTTAAAGACCATATAACAATACACACATGAAACCAATTCAACTCAAATAAGTGATTTATGGAATCTCAATCTTTTATTTTGTAAAAGGATTCTTAGGCTCCATGAGGTGCAAGGACCCATGGATGAACACCTAACATACCTAAGAAATTAACTTCTTAAAGATTCTTAGTAGAGCTCTTGAGATTTGACCTTTATTCTTGGAGGCTAGGGTTTTGATAATTTAGAGAATGCTCTTGATTTTGGGGAAAATTTAATAGAATAATGACTTAACTAGGTTATTAAGGGTTAAAGCACATGTTTTGTACTGATTAAATTCATGGAAAAGGACTAAAGTGTCCCTAAAGAAATTTAAAATTTTTAGCACTGGAGGCCTAATTTTTGCCTTCACCGCGATGCGGTGGCATCACAGTGAGACACTGTAAGTTGGCTTAAAATATTTAACAATGGACAATTGTGAAATTACCTTTTGGCATGACATAGTGGAATCACATCGGGCTACTGGAAATTGATAATTTAGAAATGGCATCTTAGCGAGATGCGGTGCAATCGTGGTGCCTCACTGAAAAATAAAAATTAGGAAATGGAACTATGGTGCGTTGAGCAATTATTGTGTTGACACACTAGAAAATTACATTTGGGACCTGTAACTTCACCGCGACATGGTGATGCTTAATTTTACATACTGTTTTACTAAATGTTCCATAAGTTCTCACCCGGATATCGAATTCGGGTAAAATCTATATGGTTGGAATAATGATTGAATTTCCTACACAATGATGGGTCTTAAGGTGGAAAAGTCTATGTATTTGACAGAATCTATAGTAATTCCCGCATATTGTGAGAAAAACTAAGCTAGGAAATATGGGGTATTACATTAAGCTAGTTGGTGAGTCACCTACATGAGTTATATGGACCAAGATAATGGACACAAGGTTATGGATCATATTTTATCCTATGTTAAGGTACTCATTTGGGCCCAACTTAAGTAAAAGAAAAGGAAATGAAGAAATGGCCCAACACTTAAATCTGCCAGCAGGCCGAGTTAATTGAGCCCAAATAAGAACTTAATCGAGTAGGTGCTTCACCTACTTTGACCTTTATAGAAGCTTGATCTCTTTAAGTAGGTGCATCACTTACTTGGACCAAGTTGTCCCATTTTGAGGTCCAAAATTCAGCTAAATAGATGGACAAAAATAGGGGCTTTATAAGGATGAGTTGCTGGTAATTTCCTTAAATTCTAAGTCATAAAAATGGCCATACTTCATAAAGTTCTCTCTAATTTCTCTAGAATAACAAAGAGCAGCCCTATTCTTCTTCTAGGGTTCTTGAAGAAAACCCCTGCCTTCGCAGGCCAAGGTAAGTGAAAACACTTATAGTTTAGCTTAATTATCTATTGAAAGATTAGGAAAACATGCTATAAGTGCATAATTATTTATTTATGTAAGAATATAGAACAAGCTACTTTCTCACTTTTTCTTTGATATTAAGAGATCTATTTTCTTCTTTGGTTTAAAGTGTGAAGGAAAGTAAAAGTTGAAGTTCTTGAGGAATTCAAATTTAAGGGATAAGTTGCAGAATTAAGGTATGGTAATTTCCCTATTTTGTTATCCTTATATATGAATTTGGAAAAGAATTATGGATTTGTTGTTATTGAGAACTCAAGAGCTGATGATTTCAATAATTGATTGCTACAAATAAATGGATTTGGGTCTATTTTATGGACTGTTTTATACATATATGTTGCGGGCTTCCAGGGTGATATTTGGGAAAGGTGTGATTAGTATGTATTGAGATATAGAAGAAGGGTCTGGTGGTACACCACCGAACTAATGGTTGTATATTTCTACTACCCATTCTGTTTTGTGTATTATTTGGAGGGTGTACTGAACCCAAATTTCTATCGAGAGATATTATAAGAATATGTACGGTATGTGGATGTAATTTGAGATTAAAAGGGTTAAAATAAAACCTTTGTTTTATAAATTAAGGGTTTATTGCCCGGTAACTATTTTGGTTAAGTTAAATAGCCCCAATGTGTTGGTTGGTTGCTAATATTAGCTTGCCATATATTTTACTGCGGATAAGTAATCCAAAAGGCTCAAGTTGGGTTAGCATCGGAGTTGTACGGCCATATAGGTAAGGGATACTCTATTTTGCACTCTTTCGCATGAAATCAAACATTTCTTCCATCATGTAAGCTTCCAAAGTTATCATATAACAAGTGAAACATAATAGCAACATATTATATCCCATGTAGCCAATGACCTTGTTCCCTCTCTCCAACATGTTCAAACACCTCAATACATGCTTATTATTAAGCGTACACGTCTATTTTCTCTAGAAAATTTCAGTTCTCAGGTAACTCAAATAAGACCCATGGGTTATTTTCAGCTCCTAAACACTTGATTTGTATGCCAATAGCTCCCTACCTCATTGTTGTTGCACTAAGTGCCCATTCATATGTCTCTTATTGGTAGATTATTATTTTAAGGTACCATTATGTGTTGACCACCAAAGCAACAATCTTAAAGGTTAACTAAACTATGTAACACAAATTCGTATTAAATGGGTGGCAACTCATGGGCATAAGCCTAGCATGGGTCGATCCCGATACTTTATATGTGGGTGGTAGTTCAGGGGCGTAAGTATAGCATAGGCCGATCCTACTATATATTTATGGGTGGCAGATCATGGGCGTAAGCCTAGTATGGGCCATTCCCAATTTGTCTATTTACCACTGATCAACTGATCATTTGTATCATATAATTTACGTGATTATGAAGTAAGAAAGGTAAAATGAAGAAAGAAATATAATGTACCTAACCCTATAAGTATGTATAAAGGTGGTCTACTAGCACTATTTGTACACTTAGATCTTATTTTTGTTGAGATCCAATATTATATGTGGTTACTTTTTGCCTTACATATTTAGTACATTCTTTTGAACTGACGCCCCTTATGGGTGACCCGTATTTCATGTTGCACACATAGGTGCTTCAAAAAATACACCTTCTCAGTAGGAGCCCTGGATATCCAGTGACTATTGGTGAGTTTTTGATTGATTTAGGGTTTTTCGAGTCTATTTTATATATTTAGGTATTGTACTGTAGTCAAGAGTAAGGCGAGGGTTTGTCCCGAACTTAACCAGAAGTTTATGTATCCTTTAGAGGCTTTGTAGACCAATGTAAAGTTATGCATGATAATGTCTTATCTTTTAGATGTTATGGCCCCAATGGCCAAGTCTTGTATATATATAGTTTTTGGCATGTCGTTTATTTGTCAACAACGCATTGTTTCATATGGTAAGACCTTTTTCTATTACAGTTACATGGATAAGGAGTACAAGGTCATGGATTGGTTCTCTTAGGCCTTTATGGCTACGGGTGCCTGTCCATCCCAATAGGATTTGAGGCGTGATAAAAACAATAGTTACGCAGTAAGCATCATCAACCGACTAAGCTAAATCATAATATAAGTATAATAAGATGCGAGATAATAATATACGTCAGGGAAAATAGGTCAAACCTGGAATAATGCTCCAAATATTAAAGTAAATAATCATTTAGATAATATCCAAGATAACATATCTAACTACTACAAAACAGAGCCCCAATAAGCCCAAAAGGAACAAACAAATCTATGCGAGCCCCATAAGCCCGATGGATGCAGTAAAAAAGATTTAATGACACTTAATATTGCGACCATTCAAACATTAAAACCATAACCTTGGATCCTCTTATACTATAAATAGTAAACTTGAACTGGTGCTATAATCATCATATGTAACCTCTTAATATACGACTCACACCAAAAATAGTATATCACATGCAGTACAGGTATAGGAAATAATATCATGAATACCAACTTGAATTGAAAGTAATACCATCACAGATGCCAGACTTGTAACAGTCATAGTATAGTAATTTACCGAACTTGAACTGGTCTTAAAATGATAATTTACAAAATGTGATCAAGTTGGAATATGTCTAAATCCTCCTCGGGATCAGAAATATAAATAGAATGATGCGAAGGCTTATTGTGTCTATAAGGGACTAATAGTAATCTTAACCGAAAGTGAGTTGGAGAGGCCCACTTCTAACATAGAAAGTCCATTCTAAGGAAATCGCTACCTCAAACTAGGCTAAGGTTCCAGAATCTCACTACAAGGCTCTAAATATGAATTATAGAGTCCTGAGATTGCAATTCAATCTAAGGATTACGTAGTTAAGTAAAACATGCCTAATTACGGTACACTAACCGAGTGAATAATCTAAATTCACAAAATATTCAACCAACTCGTTATTCCCAAGCCAATACTAGAATAATATAATACAAATACTATAATTAATCTCAATCTAAGAGAAGAAAAGCCTATCAAACCAAGGGTCAGATAATACACCATAAAGCCTGCAAAATTGGAGAATTCCCTTTCTAAGAAGCCTCTGCACGATGCCATACTATAAATATAGTTATATACACATTAATACAAAAATAATGATACCCATATTACATTTTTATTATTTGTGTAAAAATTTGAGTCAAAGTCCCATGTGTAGCCTGGTTGCGGAATTCCACTTTTGAAATCTTTAATATGTCCCTCTATGCTCAAGGATCATTAACCATTAAGAATTAGTAAATTCTGAGATCAAATGACACTCAATTAAATACATCAGAGAACTCGGGATTTATGACTTAACAGGATAATTAAACCAATAATTCGACGAAAACTCAAAAGGATTACTATGAGAAAATAACATTCCCAAGCTCACAATAGTCCACAATAATCGAAGAGTAAATCTCTTAATTTTCCAAGATCTCTAGACTTTAATGCAATTTGGAATTGGAGAAAATGGTGAAATGTTAGTAGGGTCTAAAATAAATGCCCCTACAATTATCACTTAAGCAGTCATTTAACTATTTAAGCGGCATCGCTAAAGTGGCATCAGGTCGCTTAAGCGATATCTTCCTCTTGCCTACCTCCACTTTAGCTTACAACATGACACATAAGTGATGTCGTCTAAAGTAGTAGCTCATCCTCTAAAGTTGTAGTTTGCGGGACAAGCCTTCGTCGCTAAAGAAACCCGTTGGCCAATAAGTAATTGAACTTGGATTTTTTGCCAAGTTTCTACCTATGCCTCAAAAAGTAATAAAAATCTCATGAACGTAAATGAACTATTCTATCCTATCAAATTTTACACTCTGATCTTAACGACACCACAAATATTTCCATCTATAGTCGTTTTGATTAAATGTGTGCCCTACACTGAAGGGTTGTACATACCAAAATCCATCCAATAGCCAAAAATGAGTCTAGAAACCTTGGGATACTCGATAAAGGTTCCCTTTGACGAAAATTGATGGTCCAGAGCAGATACTACTGCCAGAATTTTCATACAAGGTTGTTAACCTAAAGTTTATGCCTGATAGCCAATCCCTTGAAGTAAAGACTTCAAAATAGAGAATTGGCTCTACAAATTAAATAAACTGCCCAGTAACTAAATTGTTAGCTTTAGTAAGTCACAAATGACATAGAGTAGATATAGCAAAACTCTAAATAGTGAAATAGTGTGGAAAAGAAAAAAATAACGTTGAGGGTTATTACAATATCTACTACTAGAAGGACTTTCATCTGCCAAAGTTAAGGATTGAGATGTACCCGAAGGCTCCTATAGGTGTGGATACTAGGCTCATATCTCGCTCTCGATCTCCCAATTAGCCTCCTCTATTGGGTGGTATCACTACTGAACCTTAACTAATAGAATCTCCCTAGAGCGTAACCACCTGGTATCCCTAGTTAATATTAGAACTAGCTCCAACATGAAGATTACTCTGTCATCAAACTAAATCGAGTCCCACCGAAGCATATATGACTCATTAGGGATGTAACGCCACATCATAAAAACATTAAAAAATAGATAAACAATTGCAAAATCAGGTGTCAAAGAGAACTCATAAGCCATCTCTCTGATTGTGTGAAGTATCTTAAAATGTCCAATATATAAGCGGATGAGCATGCCTTTCCTCTCGAACCTCATTTCACGTTTTCTGGGCCATACTCACTTAATACGCAATATTCAACTCCAAACCTCAAAGTACGAAGTCAAAGATCTGCATAAGCATTCTTCTTACTTTGAGATGCCCTCAACGTATCCTGAATCACCTTGATTTTAAAAAATAACTCCCGAAGTAAGTCAGTACCACTGGACCTAAGAATAGAGGACTTAATCCACCTCATCAGAGATCGACAATGCCTACCATATAGTGCCTTAAATGGTGCCATATCTATAGTTAAATAGTAGGTATTATTGTATGAGAACTCCATCAATGCTATGTGATGCTCACACTGACATCCAAAGTCCATAACATAGGCTTGGAACATATCCTTAAGAGTCCAAATAGTTTTCTCTGACTGACCACTGGTCTGAGGGTGAAAAGAGGTTCTACTATCCACCTGGGTACCCAACTCATCACGAAATGTACTTTAGAAGCTATAAGTGAATACTGAGCCCTTATCTGAAATAGTAGCTATGGGTACTCCACACAGGCAAACTATCTCATGTACGTAGATACGGGTGAGCCTCTCGGTAGTTAAGGACATCTAAATGGGAAGGAAATATGCCTATTAGGTCAATTGATCTACAATGACCCAAATATCATTGGAACCACAGGAGGTTTGAGGCAACCCACTAACAAAGTACATAGTGATCCGCTCCCACTGCGACTTGAGAATAGGAAATCTCTGAATCAAGCCAGCAGGCCTTTGATTCTTAACCTTTACTTATTGACAAAATTGGCAACAACCTACAAATTTTGCTACATCTATCTTCGTGCATCTCCACTAGTAGTGCAACCTCAAATCTCTATATATTTTAGCTATCCCATGATGAATGGAATATATAAAGTTATAAGCCTCACAAAATATTAATTGAATCAAGTCACTAACCCTTATAATACAAATAGGCGATTCTAAATCTGATTAAATAAGATAATCCTCACCTTAACACTAGCAAAGATCCTGCTAGAGACTAAAATATCAAGTCACATCATCAACTTTGATAAGGACTGGATGTCCCATACCAAAGGCCTCTAAAAAACTTAAATAGATGCTAAGATACCCATACTCACTACTTCTGGATAAAAATGCCCGCTACCACATTTGTCTTTATCGAATCGTAAAGAATAGAGATGTTATAATCCTTCAGTAACTCAATCCACCCACACTACCTTAAATTAACCTATCTCAATTCCATAAGGTGTCGAATACTATGATGGTTAATGCAGATCTTACAATGAACTCCATTCAAATAATGCCTCTAAATATTAAGTGCAAAATATGCTACCGCCAACTCCAAATCTTGAGTAGGGTAGTTGTGATCATGAACCTTTGGCTTTCTTGATGCATAAGAAATAGCTCGACTCTGCCTCATCACCACACAACCCAAACTAACACCAGAGGAATCACAATATATGGTAAATCCTTACCCTCAATAGAAAGAGACAATATAGGATATAAAGTAAGAAAAAACCTTGAGCATTTGAAAGATTTACTCATACTCCCCAGACCATTGAAAAAGAACCTCTTTCAGGGTCAATCTAGCCATTGGGTTTGTAATAGTAGCAAAACCCTCAATGAACTGCATGTTATAAATTGCCAAATAAATAAATCTACAAAACTCAAATGGAGATATAGGTCTGGATGAATCACAAATATCCTTAATCTTTATCGGATGCACCATAATCCCATCCTTAGACAACACATGTCATAGAAATATAATCAACTCAAGCCAGAACTCGCACTTTGAGTAATTAACAAAAATCTTATAACCTCTCAAAGTCTGGAGCCCGATTCTAAAATATTGTAAATGATCCTCCCTACTCCTAGAATACATAGGAATGTTCATCAATGAACACAATTAAGAAGGAGTCCAAATAGGTTCTAACCATGCATTTCATCATATCCATGAATGCAACTACGCTATTAGTCAACCTAAAAGAAATCATAAAGAACTCTTAATGGCCATAGTGAGTCTTGATGGATTTCTTTGGGAAGTCCTTGCCACAAGACATCAAATAATGGAAACTGCATCTTAAGTCAATCTTAGAAAATATTGTTACTCCCCAAAGCTAGTCAAACTAATCATTAATATGAGGCATAGGATATTTATTTTTCCTTGTCACCTTATTTAGCTACCTTTAATCAATACACATATGTAAAGAACCATTTTTTTCTTCTTGAAAAGATAGGATCAGCTTAAGGAGACACACTTGGCCTAATGAAACCCTTTCCCAAAAGATCCTAAAGCATAGAATTTAGCTGCTTAAACTCAATTGGAGCTATAAGGTAAGGTACCATAGAAATAGGTCGGATCCTAGGTCAAGATAACTAATAAACTCAATATCACACTTTGTAGAAAGACTAGGTAGATCTATATTAAAAACATCAAGAAAATTATGAACTATTGGAACGGAAACAAGTGAAGGACTCTCCACACTAATATCCTGAATATAAGGAAGATAGGACTTACAACCCCTAGATATAAATCTCCAAGCCTAAATATAAGAAATAATACCTATCGACGCATGGCTAAAAGAACCCAATCATACAATAGGCGGTATAGCTGGAATTTTTAAGGTAACAGTTATAGCAAAACAATCTAATACCACATAATAGGGGGATAATTAGTCTATGTCTAGAATCATATAAAAGTCCACCATATCTAATTTAATATATTATCCTTAGTATCAAACCCCTTAATAGTCACAAAACATAATCTATAAACTTGATCTACTACTAAAGATTCACCCATTAGAGTAAATACACATAATGGCACAGATATAGAATCCCAAGATAACTCTAACTGCGATGCATAATAGGTTGACGTAAAAGAATAAGTGAATACTAGATCAATAAAGCAAATGTTGGTTGATGGTACTATAAGATTGTAACTATATTAATGGCATCCCAAGACTCTAACTTTGTTCTATCAGGAACATAATATAAATTACCTTGATTGCTACCTAGGTGGGTGGGTGCCTAACCGATCTCCTATCTTAACTGTATGAGGACACCTCCACAAGAACCCTGAGAACTACTTAATAAACCTACATACAACCTCTATCTAGGGGTGGTACTACTATAATTAGTAGAAAAATCTATGATGTTGGTATCACTATCTCACACAGGGACACTCTCTAGAAAAATAACTGAAGGCCCTGCACTCATAAATTACTCTGGGCATTGTATTATGATAAAAATATCTGGCAAACTCGAATAGTCTCATCAACTATAAAACCTAAAACATGCTCTGCTCGAAGAGTTACCATTGCCTTGTAAGAATAATCACCATAACTAGGCTGACCCCTATGGATAAGATGAAGTGCAGCATAAGCAGGCCTACTAGATTGACCCTGATACTAATATGACTAGTCTGGAGGGTACCTACCATAAGAAGCTCTACCTCAGAACCATAAGCCACTCTTACTCCCACTAAAAATACCCTAGTAGAGCATTCTCTTGTTGCTCCATCCTTAGGCCTTATGATGTATCTCCCCCATGTTTTGAACATAATTAGAATCCTCAATAAAAGATATTTAAGTAGAAAACAAACTCTTTGTAACCATGAAAAATAGAAGTCTTATTTCCCAAACAAAGCACCAATCCACTCATACTCGATCGACAAAGTAGTTGTAGCATGCTTGACTAAATTATGGTATCGAGACTCAAAATTTAGGACAATCATAGAGCCCTAGTTTAATATTAAGAACTAATTTCTCATATACCCTCTAAGGTTATGAGGCATAAACTTCTCCAAGAAAACCTCAGAGAACTAAGTTCATGTAAATAGAGAAGATCTTGTTGGCCTGGACTAAGATAACATCTCCACCAATGTCTAGCTACCAGGTCTAACAAAAATCTAGTGTAGTAAATGTCACGAGTCTCTACTAGGAAAAAATTATGAAGCCTATCCTTAAAAGCAGTCAAGAACACAAAAGAATTCTCACTTGCTACCTTAGAAAACCTAGGTATAGTCATTCTTAAGAATCCGCCCAACATTTTCAACTCCTCAATAAACATAGAAGATTGGGCCCACTACTGAATAAGAAACTACCAGCACTTGCTAGGGGCCACAGCTACTGGTTGTGCCCCTACCTTGGCACCATTGTGATACGCAGACAAAGAACCATAGATCATGACCATAAAATGAACCGAATAACTTCACTAATGTATCTTTGAGCACCCTAGTGGAGCTTCGGCATGCCAACCACTAGCTGGGGTGGAGGAATCTTTGGTGCATGAGTAGAAATGAGGTCTGGTGAAGGCTCCTTATTAGTATGTTTATTTGGGGCTATAACTCTAACTTTCCCTTGATATCTAGGTCATCCCCGACCTCTGATTGGATTTAAAATTATAGAATTAAGTTTTGCTCCTACAGTAAAAGTAGCTCACGTCCTATCCATCTAAGAATGAGTGAAACCAATTGAACCTTAGAAACCAACACAGACTCTTATCTCAAACTAAGTAAAGGAAGTAAAGATTTCCTAAGAATGTCCTATAACCCCCCGATGATAATAAATGGATGTTATTGTTTTGAACTACAAGACTCAACTAGATACTTTCTTTTATAACAGCAATACTAGTAAACCTATACATTGATACCAATTTGTCACAAACTGATTTCATGAGTCATGATAGGACCTACTTTATCCCACTAATATGTAAGCCATTATATAGCCAAAATGAAAATTAATGGTCTAGTTTATGGAAAATAGCTTAAATGCAAAAATCATGCAAAAATTTAGTTAAAAGTCATAAAGTATAAGGATAAAGGCATAATTAAAGATAAATAAGGAAAATAGTAGAAATATCTTATTTAGAAAAAAAAAAAGAGTACTATAAGTAGAAAATACACATAGTATTGAATAGAAAGACCATTCAAAAATAAAAGAAGGATAGAACATCAACTCTATCTCTAAAAGATTATCTTATCTCTGAACTCGGACCAACACTACCACAACATTAAAAATTGTAGCTACAATTGGGTGTATATCATAATAGGATGCAAAACTGTAGTATGAGTATCAAAAAAATGGGTACATAGTAGGCATCATCGACCAACTGAGCTAAATCATAATATAAGTACAATAAGATACGAGATTATAAACTATGTCAAGGAAAACATGGAAAACCTATAATAATGTTCTAAGTACTAGAAGTAAGAAATCAAGTATATAATATTAAAGGTAGCGTAACTAACTTCAGAATATCTGGGCCCATAATCCCAAAAAATGCTAGAAAGTAAATAATCCATGCGAGATCCCATAAGCCTAGTGGATCCTCTCATACCATATATACTAGACACGAACCGGTTCCTTAACAATCATAAGTAACCTCTCAATGCCGAACTAAAACTAGAAAATGTATCCCACATGTCGGACTTAAACTGGAAATAATATCATGAATACTAGACTAAAACCTAAAGTAATATCATTATAGATGTTGGACTTAAACCATTATTACTATCATAATTTGCCTGAATTGAATCGGTCTTAATATCATAATTTTCCAAACTTGAATTGGCCTTAACACCATAATTTTTCGAACTTGAACAGGTCTTAATATCTCCAAATAACAAGTCTCAAACAAGTAAGAATATTTCCAAATCCTCCTAAAGTTTAGTAATATAAATAGGACGACGTACGAAGGCTTATTGAGTCTACAATAAATTAATAATAATCTTGACTTAAAGTGGTCTAGATAGTCCAACCTTTAAATTTGAAAGTCCATTCTAAGGAACTTTCTACCTTAAATAAGGCTAAGGTTCCAAAATTCCACTACAAGGTGCTAAATAGGCCTCATAGAGTCCTAAGATAGCAATTCAACCTAAGGAACCAGAAACTAAGTCAAATACACCTAATTACAATTTACTAACCAGCTAAATAATCTAAATTTGCTAAATATTCAATAGATTAAAAATTATCAACACAAAACTTGCATATTATAATACTAATACTATAATTAAGCTTAATCTATGAGGGGAGTAAGCCTAACCAACCTAGCTACTAAAGAATACCTGATAAAGCATGCTAAATTAGAGATTTCCCATTCCAAGAAGACTTTGCATGATTCCATGCTATAAAAATAGTTATCAACACATTAATACAAGAATAATGATACACATATTGCATTTTTATGCTTTGGGTCCAAAATCGAGTCAAAATCCTTTGTGGGACTATCTTTTGGAATTGCACTTTTAAAATTGTCAACATATCTCTCTACACTCAAGGATCCTTTACCCTCAAGTATGAGTAAATTTCTAGCTCAAATAATACTCAATTCAACCTATCAAAGAACTAGGGATTTATGACTAAATAGGAGCACTAAATGAAGAATTTGATGAAAACTCAAAATGTTTATGATGAGAAAATTACTTTTCAAGCTTATCAATAACCAATGATTACTCAAGAGTAAATCTCCTAATTCTCCAAGATTTCTAGGGATTTAATACTCTTTTTGGACTTGGAGAAAATTGGAGAAAAATGGGCATCAATTAAAATAAATTGCCCTAGAATTACTAATAAAACAACCACCACTAAAGTGTCATTAGTTCTCTTAAGATAAATCAGCCCCTGTCCTACAATCATGTTAGAAGAAAACAAATCGCTTAAGCAGTAGCACGCATGAAAAAACATGGTTACTAAATAAACCAATTGGTTGCTAAAGTAACCACCTCTTAAGCGACCAAGTCTACTTAAGCAGTAACAAAAATATAACTGGAAATGCCATAAGGTTCTCAAAAGACTAAAATAATAACTGAGTGTACTGATAATAACAACTGAAAAACTAAATAACTAATTGTGCTAGTCTAAAATCCTCTAACTGTCTGAATATTTAGTTGATAGGACAAGTCCCCCACTAACTCTAACTACTGAACATTCTAGATCTGTAGAAATCCAAAAATAAAATAATATCCTTAGTGGTTGAGGACTCACTACTATAACTGCTGCTAATATCCTATGCTGCTAAGTATGGTAAGGAACCTAAGCATCTGAACCACTGATATGAGACATCATAGTACAAAAAAAGAGTATGCTTCAGTTCATGGAATGTACTGGAATGCTAAGTGAGGAAGGCTGATATATATTAGTTCATGTGTATGAGATAATACTGAGCATGCTGAATATGCAATACTGAGCATATAACGTCTATCTGAATTAGACTAAATTTGAAGTACTGAGTTTTGATAACTGAATACTAGTAACTGAAAGTTTAGACTGATATTGTAGTACTTAATTTTAATGGCTGTGTAACTAATAACTGGTAGCCATGGTTTTGTAGAACTATCCGAGTTGTTTACTGAATACTGAGACTGAAACTGTAATTATAGGAATTATTATCTAACCGACATACCCTTATTTTAGACTGAGTTAGGGTGAAACCTATGACTTGAGTTTGAAGGGTCTTTGCACCTAGCCAAGGGATACAAACATGGTTGTGTCAACCCTAATTTAGAAGGAAGACTCATAAAATATATATACATGATTGCGTCAACCTTAATCTAGCAGGAGGACAACTTACCCTACACTGGATGCTTAGTTCTGTAATGCAGAGACTACTAAAAGGGGTCAAACCCTATACTGGAAGGAATGCCCCTATCCCTGGTTCTCTCGGAACTGAATCCTACTAATAACTGAATTGATACTAAACTAATCACTAGACTATACTAGGGTTGACTGAAATGACACTGATAGTGTTAACTGACTAAACTAGATTGAGTTCACTGAGTTTTATTAACTGAGTGTGTACTACAGTTCTTGACCATTACCGGGATGATTCTATGACTACGATAACTAGGTAAATAACTAGATTTGGGGTAATAAATACCCCAGGATTTGATATTATCAATAATAAGACATAACAAATCTTAAAGGCATAGCAATAATCAATTGTTCACAATTCATTCACTAGAAAAATTTATCAAACACTTGGAGTTCATGAACTTGTACATGAATGAGAACAAATTATAACATGTCTTTATTGCACTATTCAATTGACATGGACATTCTATCAAACACTTAGGGAGCATAATTAATGAACAACATAAGCATCATGACTACAACTGAAACTTGCAAATCTCAAGTGTTTTAACATGCGAATTATATCAAACAACATACATGTTATCTTATGTTCATAGAAACAATAGTTAAATCTTGAATTAAAAACCATACAACAACATAAACATGAATACAATCCAATTTGTGCATGTAAATAATAAATATGATTACTTGTAGTTTTAAAAAGGGTTCTTGAACTCCAAGGGTAGAAGAAAACCAAAGGATGAACACCTAACATACCTTGCTAGTTTATTTCGTGGAAATTGTAGAAGAATTTCTTGGAACTTGGACTTGAAGAAACTAGGGCTTATTATTAAGAGTGTTTGTTTGATAGTGAGTGTATTTTTCCCTTCAGGATATAAAATTTTGTGTTTTACCTGAATTGGGTGAGGGAAAAAGGACCTAAATTCCCTAAGAAAGTAAGAATTTAATACACAAACTCCCCAATGATGTGATGGTCGCTGCTCAATGTTGATAGGGTCACCGCGATCACCGATACATTGCATTGATAGGTACAACGTGATAGCTAATGAGAAACGCACGATCACGTTG
Organism: Capsicum annuum; assembly: GCF_002878395.1. Taxonomy (NCBI): domain Eukaryota; kingdom Viridiplantae; phylum Streptophyta; class Magnoliopsida; order Solanales; family Solanaceae; genus Capsicum; species Capsicum annuum. Next base: position 109,192,921 of record NC_061117.1, read on the forward strand.
GCTTTTTATTTTGGCCATCCAAACACTACCCAAACTAAGTGAAAAAATTCCAAAACTTACCCAATATGACCTATTGACATCCCAAATAATGAATAAATTTAAAAATTGACAATCAAATTACGAGAATATTGTAAATGATTTCATTAAAATATAGAGGCCAAAAATGAGACTAAGTGTCAACACTTAGCTAAGCTTTTCTAAGTCTGGGACCTCTTTTGGCATGCTAAATAGGATTTAAATGACTAGAACTTTGCGGGGTCTTACATCATGCCTCTATAGAGTAAAGATGAACTTATTCTTCTTAAGTCCTATGATCAAGTCAATGGTTTGTTATTAGGGTTATGGTCTATTGAGCTAATCATTGATTTGATGTTGTAAAATTTTACTATTGCTAACAAGTTAAGGTGGTCAAGATGATCCATTAGAATGGTGATGGTCTTTCAAGTATCCCATCAATGCTTCTACACTTTGCATTACACACTGCTTTACTTCAACGTTTATAGTGATGGTTCGTTGAAAGGTTGATATCCCTTTAATAAGACTGCCATACCCTTTTGTTTAGCACTATCAACATTTTTCTATGCTTAACTCCTTTCCTACATATAGAACATTAAAGCAATCAAATCAAACAAAAGTGAAGAACTTGCAATTATTCACAGTCAAGCATCAAATATATAATCCAATGCCAACATATCAATACAAACAAATTAGGAACTTTTTTATCCTGAAGAAAAAAACAATAAAACATTATGATTATGTAAAAGAAACTTTGTAAAACTATACCATTCATAAAGCTCTTGACAATACATCAAACAAGTTCAATCCCCTTTTTTTTTTTAATTACAAAACCAGTGTGTATAAAACTATATATGAAATTAACATAAGAGGTTCTGTGGATGATATTAGAATATAGATGAAGAATTTTTCATACACAATCGACATTCACCCAACCAATTAGATATTAATAGGGCTATGCTAGTTACCTTACCACAAAGAAGTTCCACACAAAGAATAGTGATTCAAAATGGGACTAGTACAAGTACACTCACTCTTACAATGAAGTTCACATGGTGCATTAATAATACCTTATCCTTTCCCTTATTTTTTAAGCCTCAATTTTTGGATAGTTAGACTAAGATCACTATAGGACTTTACATGGCTTGTAATGTAGATTGGGGATGGGTATGGTATATTTGTATAGAGTAACTAAGTACTCATTGACATTAAAATACCTTTGTCATTTAACTAATTATTTTCCTCCCAATTCTCTTTTTATTTGATTTTCTTTCTTGTACTATGTGTGTGGTTTTTTGTCAGACTCAACTCTTTTTATGTTTTTATTTACTGCTCTTTTAGTATTTTTCTTAGCAATAATATACCTATTTTTCTTCTTTTCATTACTAGTCTTTTATTTTATATCCCATTCTTCCTTTCATAAATTTGTACAGTGTCCCACCCTCAACTTAGGCAATTTACCAAAGTTATGGTGAACAATGTCAAAAGAAGGACCAGGACCAAACCAAAGGTTCAAGAAAAATATTATAAACATGAATAGGCTAATGAATAAAAAGGTTTAGTTAGGCTAAAATCAGGATCAAGGGGATATTTATATTCTTTGAATTGATACTTATGTTGGTGGGAGTGAAATTAAAAAGGACATGTGATCCTTTCCTTATCAAATTTTATACAACCTAAGCAGATAAACTAAGTTCTAGGTTTGATTGATAGAGTAAGTCAATATGTATACAATTTACACAAAATTGGCACAGAGTAATACTATTAACTACAAACTATCAAGTGTACACTCTAGGTTAAGCTCAATTGTCAAATCCATATTCCTAGTTTCATGCAAATATCCATAACGGTTAATAGATCATAATAGATAAGCATGCCACACAAAATTTAGTGGTGTCTCTATTTTTCAAAGTAGGAGATAACCACAAACAATGGAAAGTTCTCTTAATTTTATTTACCAAACATAACTATAAGAACTACAACATATAAAGACAAGATACTAAAAACATACTAAGCATTTACTAGATAACACACCTAACTATAATGAAAAATGGAACAAAAGCCTTAGGTGGTGAGATAGACTGACAGGTACCCCAACTTTTATACAAATGGGATGCATTATCCTAATGGATAATATAAAAATAAATCGCTAGGGGTGGGACATACCTATGGTTGTCTAGGTGCACGTATCTGTGAAAATAGTGTGAGGTGTAGATGTAGCACTAGAATCGTCAATCATGGTGTCAAACGATAACTAGAGTACATAGAGTATCATCATGATTAACAATTGGTTGAGTATAAGACTTCACATACTTATCAACATCACTAGGCTAGCTGATAACCTCAACTTCTATGCTAGATAGGATTGCAATAACTCAAACCTGTTGCATCCTAGCACAAATGCATGTGTACATGGTCAGACAAGTAGTAAAGTGTACTTTAAAATCCAAGTATCAATCTCATAGGAAATTGTGCTCAACAAAAATCTTATTTTAGTGTTACTACAAAGATTGAACAAGTGCTAATAGTAACTAAAAGCATTTTATGTTTGAGACTTTAAAAAATTGTAAAAAGTATGATAATATAGAGTTTTGGGGACCATAATGGGAAGAAATTTAGGCTCAAGGAATCACAGGCAATCCTACTAAGATATAGTATCTCGTTGGCTTAGTTAATTATCTTGGTTGTTCATTCACTGGGTTAGTAACATAATTATTATATTATGAGCCTCTAATAATCTATCTAAATTAGCTCCACAACATCATTGTTGAGCAATGATGTGAGAACTAAGTTAAACATATTTATATCATCCCATATATCAACCAAGTAGGGCAAATTAGGTATATGCCTATACTAAATTCAAATCTTAACTTCAATCCCTTGAACATATATGATCCCACTCCTTGTACCTAATAATCTAATATATTGTTCCTCCTTCCAGTCTAACAATTGAAATATAGGTTTATCGTATGGGCCACCAATCCATAGAATTGTAATAACAAGGATATATGAACAACTAAACATGAAAATAAAAAACAAACCAAAATAATTAAATCAAATAATTCATGTTTTTGGACTAAACCCAAGAATTAGGGTTTTCATCCACTCATAATCTTAAAAATCATCACCATAGATTGAATTTTAAAGTAAAACAAAAATAAAAAAAGTTTAAGAATAAAGAACCCTAGTTTGACCTCCTTACTTTCTTGCTTCCTCTCCAATTCATGAATTAATCCAAGGATGGAAAGAAATATTTACTAAGTTGATACGATTACGACCACAAGGATGGATGAGAACGAGTGCATATTGAATCCATCTAAGGAAGTGCACAAGTGAAGTGTAAAAGAGGGCCTAAATGCATTAAAAATAGCCCCTAAGTTACAGTTAATGGGCACCTCACCCATGAGGGGTATTATGGTTATTTTTTATTCTATTTTGTAATACACTCTATATACAACCTCTTAGAGGTTTTTAGTCTTAGTTTTTGTTGAATATGAAAGTGTAACACTTAGAAACATCTCTCTTGAGAGAATGGTCCTCCTTCCCTGAAATTGTAACTAGGGAAATCAACTTGAGTGTGGAATCACTTGTGTCGGATTCAAGCTTAGAAATGTTGGATGCTTGAGATATCGAGGTAACTCTTGTGACAACGTAGGATTTACGTATTTGTTATGTGTATTTTTAAAAGGTCCAAGAGTGGAATAGGCTATTGGGTTTTTAAGATTACACCTACATTTTGTTTAACTATCTATCCTATTATTTGTTGTAATCGTTGTTTTTTTTTTTTGTTAATGTAACCCGTGAGGTGTTGTTATTGTTGCCACTTTATTGTTGTTCATCTTGCCTTCATATTATTGTAGTTATTGTTGTTTTTGTGTGATAAATACCTTCTTCATTTTATTATTGTTGTTGTCATTGTCGAATCCGAGTGAGGTCTCCAATTGGTCCAAGAATCCTTTTGATTAGTGGACTATTTGGGGTGAGTTTAGAGTTCTCTTGGTTTTTAGTGTATCATTTTTTATCAGAGCTATCTTTGATTTTGTTCTAACAAGAACAATCTTGGGCTTGAGAGTCGAAAAAAAAAGTTGATAACTAAAAATTCTAGAAAAGAGAGCAATCTGTCCATTATGTGTTCTTGGCCAAATATTGTTTTTTTGTTGTGTCTTGGCTGAGATTTTAGCTTGTCTTTGTTTTCTCTAAGTTTTAGATTTTTTACTTACTAACCCATTGAGTCTATATCTTTATTTGAGCTTGTATATTTATGTTGTTGTGAACATAAGCTTGGCTAATTGTTGTTGAAAATTATTGAGGTAGACAGTGTTGTTGAGAAAGTTGACTGGTTGTGTATTTGGTTGCTGTTGTTGAAAGGATTTTTGTTTTTGTTGTTCTTGGTTAATGTTTTTGTTGTTCTTGAAGTTCTTCACAACCTTCATCTCTTGTTAAAACCAAAGACACAACACTAAAGAGTCTTGGTCGTTTGTTGTTGTGGATTGGAGTTGGCCATTGGAATTGTTGTTGTTCTTGAAGATTGTTGTTATTGTTATTGGTGTGGTTATTGTTGTTCTTGAAGTTCTTTACCTTCTTTCATATATTGTTAGAACATAAAGTGAATGCTAGATCCTAAAAGGTCAAGGAAAAAGGTGTATGTACTTGTTAGTCTTGAAAGACCCACAACCACCAAAAGACTTTACTTCACTTCTCAACCACTTTTTAATGATTTAAGGACTCATGTTTTAAGGAAAAGTACAAGAAAATGTCAAGTCTTGAAAATTGAAAATTGAAAAAGGCTCCAAGACCTATTTTCCCTCCTAAAACAAATTCCACCAATACAAATTAATTTTCGGTCAAGACTTGGGCATTGGAAAATAAAATTTGTAGAAACCGCAACTAATACGTGGCTGCCACGTCATCAAGTTACTGTTCACGCATCAAATTTATGCTCAAATTTCAGATTTTGTAGTTTCTGTTTGTTGTTCCTTTGTTTAATTTCGTTGGTTCCAATACTAATTCGCAAACTAGTGCTCATCTACTTGATTGTTAGTTAGTCTTTGTATTCGTTCATTCATGTCAAACACTTGTTGTGTGCTTTTCTCATTTGTGAATTCATTGTATCTTGTTGGTTCATGTCCGTAAACAAATTTTCTTTGAGTCAACTCAAGCAAAAATCCATTTCAGAAAAAAGTAGACTCGACCCTCAATCACTCACGAAGTACAAGCCGGTTTTCAACACTTGTGAAACCAAATGTGAGGTAAAAGTTCAGAGTAGGAGTATGGTGAGGAATTTTTGAGAGAAAAAGTTTGTTTGTTTTGTTGTTCATTGTTGTCTTTTCTTTAAGGTACCATGGATGCCACCAATATCGATGCCACATTTGACCGCATCACCAACAATATTGAAGAAATAAAATGGCACGTAGAAAGGCTACGCCAATTATTACCTAAAATTATCCCACAAAATCCAACTTCCCTTGTCCAAACACCTCGTGATGAGATCTTTCCAAAGGAAGAGGTGCGCTACCCAAACTCACACCAAGTTAAAAAGGATATTGTAATATCTTTGGTACTTGATAGTAAACTTATAGAGAGCGAAGAACTTGCTAGTTCCAAATCTGTCTGTGAGATAGATCATGCTTTTTTTAGGTTTCGTTTTTTGTTTGAAGATAATATAAACACTCCTAATGAACCTACTGGTGAAAATGATTGTATAGCTTTCCTTGAAGGTTATAGCTGATATGCTAGCCCACTATGGTGTGAAAAGCTTTCTCCTAAAGATGGAAATCTCTTCTTGGAAGATGAGAGTACTCTTATGGACAAGGAATGTGTAGTCTCGGAAATGAGTACACTTTGTAGTATTCTTTGTATGCATGATGATCAATCTACTCTTAAATGTAGTTCACTACTTCAACATGTAAATAGAGTGCTTAAAAATTCTCAAGTTAGCGATGGTGTCTACAAAATTGATCTTTATAATGTGCATGACTCTTTGAACATCTTGTGTGTTAAAATAATTTCAATTAGTTTTGTTCATAGAGATCATGTGTATGAAAATGTTTTTGTGTGTAAATTTGGGTGTGTCATTCTAGGGGAAGGAAAGGCTAGCCTCGGCTTAGGCCCTTGGATAATTTTTCCGTTTGATCCCGGTACCATCTTAGTGTGGGAAAGGATAACTCTCGACCTATTTTCCTTTTGTCTTAATGCTTGTCCAAGCCACTTCCTTTGTAGAAATTGTACTAATCTTTTCATGATTAAAACAAAGGACTTGTGGCTATACTTCAAATTTTTCCTTCCTCAGTATGGCATGTTAATGTATTACTATTAATAACCCTAACCCCTCATGTTATAAGGTTGTGTACTTATTTGTCTTCTCTTAATTTGCAAGGTATGAATTCGAGGTCAAATCCTTTTTAATAAGTGGAGGATGATACGAGTGCAACCATGAGGATGGATGAGAACGAGTGCATATAGAATCCATCCAAGGAAGTGCACAAGTGAAGTGTAAAAGAGGGCCTAAATGCACTAAAAATAGCCCCTAAGTTACATATGATGGGCACCTCACCCTTGAGGGGTATTGTGGTCATTTTGTATTCTATTTTATAATACACTATATATAGAACCTCATAGAGTTTTTAGGCTTAATTTTTGTTGAATATGAAAGTGTAACACTTAGAAACATCTCTCTTGAGATAATGGCCCTCCTTGGCCGAAATTGTAACTAGGGATATCAACTTGAGTGTGGAATCAATCGTGTTGGATTCAAGCTTGGAAAGGTTGGATGATTGGGAGATCGATGTTACTCTTGTGCCAATGTAGGAGTTAGTTATTTTTGTGGATGAATTGTTAAAGTTCCATGAGTGACATAGGCTCTTGGGTTTTTAAGATTACATCTTCATTTTGTCTAACTATCTATCCTCTTGTTTGTTGTAATATGTATTTCTTATTTTTATTAATGTAACTTATTAGGTGCTGTTATTGTTACCACTTTGGTGTTGTTCATCTTTTCTTCATATTATTGTTGTTGTTGATTTTTTTGTGTGATAAACACCTTCATTTCATTATTGTTGTTATCAATGTCGAATCTGAGTGAGGTCTCCAATCGGTCAAGGAATCCTTTTGATTAGTGGACTGTTAGGGGTGTGTTTTGTTCTACCGTGATTTTTACCGTATCATAAGTTCTCCTTTTATAGTGATTAAGGTCGTCTATATGTATCCCAACATGAAAGATATTCATTGACAACATTGCTCTTCACTTAAGAATCTGAAAAAATCACCGTTGGTCGTTTTTCACCCTTGGGCATGGCACTCCCTTATTACGGATGTCCAATGGAGTTTCACTCCCTTTAAATCTATGCACACTAATTTTTACATGATTATTTTGTGTCGTAAGGTGTTTCACGCCCTTATCTCATAGGTGTGAGTGAGTAGGACACCCTTGTGCTCAGAAACATCATTTTTCATAGTCATTAACTCCTTGTATTTGCCTTTGAGTTCTGCATTTGATAGATGCCTTTCCAACTTCATTTTGAACTTGTTTAGCTTCCAAAATTCATTTGACATCATCCATGATCTTATATAATAATAATCAAGATGAATTAGTTAACAAACACAAAAGTTTCAATCAAGATACACTAGAACAACACATAGCTCAAGCTAGTACAACTAGTTTTCTCCTCTACTATCTATGGGATAAATTTTATTCTTAACTTTTTTTAGACAAACTATAAATACTATAAACAGGCATTTTAACAATTATATTCTAAATTATATCATTCTCAAGTCGTCAGACACATAATAAGTCATCAAAATGAGGTTAAATACGTAGATATTATGACATTTAGGTGCATAAATACACTTAAGATCTCTACCCTAAACTTAAAGATTTGTTTGTCCTCAAACAACTATTTAAATTGTGAACCATTGAAGTAATACTTCACCATTACTTCTATAAGTAAGATGCTCAATCTAGTACTACAATGACTTCATGAATAACAAGTTACACACCAAGCAAATCATAATACAATTGAAAGCTCATGAACACTACTTCAAAACATTCTAACCTCAAGAGTTGACTCCACCAAGTTTCCAAAATATTCATACTACTCAATCAAAGAAATCATATAAGTCACTTAACTATAATCAGACATGCATCCTCACCATGAGAGAGTTACCATTATTTACTCATACATATGCAATTCATGACAAGAATGGTTATAAGAACCTTACTAGGCTCACTCTTACAATGAATTCACATGACAAATAATATTAACCATAGGATTGCCCTCAATGTAGTACTCCACTACTATTAGAATATCAAGGATAAAGAGCAAATAGGACTAATGTGGTTGTAATGTACACTAAGGGATGGGTAAGAATCTTTCTTGTAATAGTGACTATCTTTCCTAAGCTCTTTAATACATCACTCTTGTCATTCAATTCCTATCTAATCAACCAAATTCTCCCCACCCCTATCCCCCCCACACTTTTGTGTTTTCCCCATTGCATTTAATTTAATTCACACATAATTAGGATGGAGTATTCTCTTTTTCCATTTGATTCAGTTTTATACAATTTTTCTCATTTCCTTGAATTAATCACAATCATGACACATAAACTTTTTCAACACCAATAGCTACTATTTTGGGGCTTCACATTCACCTTTTCCTTCTTAAATTTTATTCTCCTTTAACTTATTATTTTGCAACTACAACACTTAGGATCTCTTGATCAAATTACTATGAAAAAAATAAAGGGACTAGGGTACGTATGAGGCTACCAAATAATAGGTTAAAGGCTCAAAGGGGCTGGCTAAGATCATGCAATAGGGGTAGATAAAAGATGGTATGAAACATGACTATCAAAGAAATGCTTATACCATCTCCTAAACCCCACATTCCTTATTTTTATTTTAACACACACCATAAAGCTCTAGAAATAAATATGCAACAAGGAATAAAAAAGAGACCTCACTTTACACATGGCATATGCTCAAATCAAGTAGGATCACTATAGAGTCTAAACCAAGAAATAACACAAACTAAAATTAAGCTGACATCATTCAGGAGTCATATAAATGAGTCTAGGTGTCTCTAAAATATTCATTCAATTCAATTAAACATGCTACTTAAATTCAAATCCACGTGCATCATATAATAATAAATAGCACTTAACGAGATCATCTCACTTATTCCTACACAAAAAATTTATAAATTTACTCCAAAAAATGAAAAAGGGATATTGGATTCAAAGAGCCCCCCTGAAAAAGAACCTAAAATAAAAACCAAGGGGTGGGTGAAGTGTGCCCCTACTATACTGACAATAACCAAAGCTAAAAGGAAACAAAGAAGAAATCTTTTTGAAATTTTTTTCTCCAACTCAGTCAAAACTAGAAGTGCAAAAAAAAAAATAGAAATCCTATAGTAGAAAATCACCCTAAACCATTAGAAAACTCCCCACCCCATACTTAAATAATACTTTGTCACCAGAGTATAAATTAAAATCAAGGATAAAAGTGCTCTCCAAGGTATCCAGGCCTAACTTGTAGTATCTAAATCATGAATGAGGTCCAGTGGACCATACACCTAGTCTTTTCCATACTCCTTATCTTACGTTTCCAGTACTCAGACTTGCCTTCAATCTGTGACTCAACAAAAATAAAAACTATGATCATAAAAAAGAAAACATATAAAATAAAATACATACCTTAACTTGGGTGCCTCCCTAGAAACACTTCATTTTGTGTCTCAACACGACTCAAATCATACATTCAACCATATTCCTTCAACCTTTTCCTCTTACCCAGAGGCTATTTTCTCACTCTTTTTTATCCTCTTAAGTTCTTTATATCAAGGTCTACATATTTTTTAACACTAGTATTCTGAAGCTCTTTATGTTTTTAATACGAACCTTAATTTGTGGTCTGGGGGCTCAATAAAAATGTCTGAAGAGGTTAATAAAGGTTTGTTCTCCACCATCCTACACTCATCTACTTCTATGGTTGTAATCATGCATAAATCCTTATAGTGAAAGGGTAGATTGAGTCTTTTGTATACCTTGAATACCACTCCTTCATCACTGAATCTAATTATAAGAGTTCTCTTTCTGAAATCAATCAGTGATACTCTACTTTCTAAGAATGGATGCCTAAAATGATTGGTACCATGTTATTTGCATCATAATTAAGAGTAATAAAATCACAAGGAATAATGAACTTACTAACTCTAATAAGGATGTCCTAAATAATTCCTTTAGGTAGTACTCTGGTTTTATCCACCATTTAAAGCACCAAAAAACATCGACTCGACTTCTCCAAACCAAGAGTATTGAACAAAAAAAGGGGCATCAAATTTATGCTTGCCCCTAAGTCACTCAAAGCAACCACAACAATTTCACTAATTTTTATGGGGAGGGTGAAACTTTCTGGGTCCTCATTATTTATTAGCATCTTTCTCATCACCACCAAACTTCACTCTATAGTAAGTATCACCATATCAAATATCACACCTTTTTCTTATTGGTCACCGCATATTTCAACTACTTAGCATACTTAGGCAATCCTTACAAAACATTTAGCAAAGAAATGTTAATGTGAAGTTCTCTAAATATATAAAAGAACTTAAGAAATCCTCTTTAGCCTTTTTAAGCCTTAAAGGTAATGGTGGTTGTCTCTCTTGTAAACACTTAGTTGCCTTTGTTTTTAGGTACTTTGAATTCCTTAAAATTTCAATATCTTTTGTTGTAACTTATTTCTCCTCTTCTTGTTGTTGGACTAGCACATCCTGTACCTTTTGAGTTTTCTTTGGAGGTCAGTTAATGAGATCTCTACTACTTCTCAAGGTGATTATCCTTACCTACTTTGGATTCTATATGTCATATTCCATCATGCCTTAAATCCCATTGGGGAAATCAAGCACCCATAGTAGAAAAGGCCTGAAAGAACCAACTTATAACCTTGTACTTCTTATTCATGTAACTATAATGACCAAAGTTTTTGCATATATGGATATAATGCATTGATGAGAATAAATACAAATCCTAAAACTATGTATACAAGAATTGGCCGTTGGGGCCACGAAATCTAAAAGATAACAAACTATCATGCTTGACTTTAAATTTGACCATAGAGCCTCTAGAATATACATAAACTTAGCTAAGGTCGGTATAAACTCTCACCTTACTCTTAACTATTGTGCAATGACAAAATATATATAATAGGCTTTGAAAGCCCTAAATTAATCTAGAGCTCACCAATAGCCATTGGATATCCTACACTCCTACTAGGGAGGTGTATTAGCTGAAGCAGCTATGCCTACAACATGAAATCTAGGTCTCCCATTAGGTATGTCAGGACGAAAATATGTACGGAATATGTAAGGCTGAAAGTAATTACATATAATATAAGAGCTAAATTTAAATCAAATACAAGTGTATAAATAGTGCTAGTAAACCACCTTTACATATACTTTTAGGATCATTTACATTATGTTTTTTGTTGAATTTACCCTTCTTACTTTATAATCCTTGTATGCCATATGATACAAATGAATTGCTTATCAATTGTAAATATATAAATTTGGATCGGCCCATGCTAGGCTTACACCCTTGAAATTCCATCCATGTATAAACAAATTTTGATTGGCCCATGCTAGAAATTCATTCCTGAGCTGTCACCCACATGTAAGGGTATTGAGAACATCCCATGCTAGGCTTACTCCCCTGAGATGTAACCTGTTCAACTCAAATTTACGTTACTTAGATTATTTAACCTTTTAGATTATTACCTTGGTGGTCGTTACATTGTTGTACTTTGGAACCATAATCTACTACAATAAAAATGAGATAGGGAGCTGTTTGTACATGAATGAAATGTTTGCAAGCTAAACATAATACATGGGTCATATTTGACTTAAAGGAGAACTCTTGAAACTTGTTAGTGAAAGTAGACTTTAGAATTGATAATAAGCAGGTATTGAGATATTTTAACATATTAGAGAGTGGGGACAAGGTCTTTAGTACATAGGAGATCATGTGTTTCCACTATTTATCATTTGCTATATGAGAACTTTTGAAGCTTACTTTATAACATAAGTGTTGGATTGAAATAGAGTATGCCTTCCATACCTTTCCGTACAACTTCGATACTAACCCAAATTAATGTTCTCCCCTAGGTAAAACTAGTATTTGTAACTAACAAATACATTTGGGCTATTTAACTTCACCAAAATAGCATTCGGGCAATAAACTCATAATTTATCAAATCAAGGGCATTATTTTAAACCTTTACTCATCTAATTATATCCACATACCATACATATTCATATAAGATACCTTAAAATCACTTTGGCTTCGTTACACTCTCAAAACAATATATAAAGTGAAATAGGCAGCAAATATCTACAACATTTAGTTTGGTTGCAAAGCTTCTTCACTACTTCACTACAAACTACTCATACCAACATCATCCTGGTAGTCCCAACTCATAAAAATAAAGCATTCCACAAAATAGCCCCAAATATCCTTTATCATAACAATCAAATAGTGAACTAATCATCCCTTGAGTTCATAATCACAATACATCCATAATTTTTTACAAAAATGCATACATAATGAGGTTAAAATAAGGTGTTCACCTTACCTCTATTTTCCAAAACTTGTTTTTTTAACTTGAACACTTCAGGAACTTGAACTTTCCTTCCTACTTAAAACAGAAGAAGAAAAGCGAAGTCTCATAATAACAAAGAATAGTGGGTTGGTAGCTTGTTATATATATATATATATATATATATATATATATATATATATATATATATATATATATTCTACCTTGTCTTTATAGTTAAGCATGAATAACATGTTTTCCTAACCGTCTAAAGGAGAATTAAGCTAAACGATAAGTTTTTTCATTTACCTTGGCTTGCAAAGGTAAGGATATCTTCAAGAACCCTAGAAGAAGAATTTGGGCTGCTCCTAGCCGTTTTAGAGAGAAGTAGAGATGACTTATGAAATATAATCCTTTTTTATGGCTTAGAATTTATGAAAACAAACAAGACCTTATAAGATAAAGGACCTATTTTGGAAATCTCTATATCTGTATTTTGGACCTCAAATTGATCCAAATAGGTAATGCACCTACTTATGGATTTCAAGCTATTCAAGAGGTGAAAGTAGGTGATGCACCTACTTGCTTAATTCTTTGTTAGGTTTAATTAAATTGGGCCTTTATAGATTTGAGTGTTGGGCCTATTATCCATTTTTTCACTTTTATTTAATTTGGGCCTTAATGAGTACATTAATATAGGTCTAAATCTAATTCATAGCCTTGGGTCCATTAGTTTGGTTCATATAGCTCAAGTTGGTGACTCACCAACTCGTTTAAAAAATTCAACAAAGCACCTCAATATTTTACTCTATTTTTTTAGTTTTTAATCTCTTTAATCAAACATAGAACTTGCGTAATATCCCGGGAAATTTTTCATTGAAATTTTGTACGTAAAAAGTGTTGGGTTCTATCTACTAGAATGAATTATAAATTTTCCGTGTGGAATGTCTTAGATAATGACCCACCATTGCATAGAGTATCGAATAATCTTTCCAACGATATGTGGCTAATCCAAAACGGACACCCGAGCAACAATTTATGAACATTTCGATCGAACTATGAATAGTAGTGAACAGTAAAATGTGCAGGAAAAAGTACTGAGGCCTGGAGTATTTTTGCTCCAACTTTAAATGATCATAACTCATTGTATATAATGATTTGGGTTACCTACTATATATAAAAGGAAAGCTCTGCGAGTTCTCTTTCCAATGAAATTGGTTTCATCCAATTTGTTTCTCGAAGCAAAAAGTTATGGTCAATCTACTTCAGTCTACCCAAAGTGAAATTTTGGGTCAACTTCAAATGATCATAACTCCTCCTACACAATGATATGGGTGACATACTATATATCAACGGAAAGATTTGAGAGTCCTTTTTCTAATAAAATTAGTTTCATCCAATTTGGATATCGGAGTAAAACATTATGGTTGATCTACTTCAGACTATCAAAACAGTCCACCAAAGGACAGATTTGAGAATTATTTGATTTTTAGGGGTGTTTTGGTCATTCCCCTACACCCAAAATCCATCCCAACCCTATATTAAAGCCTATTAGAAGCATTATATGTTATATTTCATCAAATTCCCTAAAATAGAAAGCCCTAAGCTCGTACATCCAACTTCAAGAACCTCCAAAGTTGACCATTAATTTTGTAAATTTATTCAAGATTTCAAGTTCCTAGTTCAAGTACTACAAGAACAATCATTCAAAGGCATGATTAACATCTCAAAAATGAGTATCGATCTAAAGTTCATCATCTAAGGTATGTGGGGTTTTTCAACAAGAACTTTCTTTCGTTCTTGTGCCCCAAAGTATTTTTCTTTACAAAGGCATTATTTTTATTTGATTTTTACGAATTTGAAGCATGAGCCTATATCTTATGATGATTATTCTGAAATTTTGATTTTTATGATTTTGAAAGATGAATTTACATGTGTGGAGATATAAAGCATGAATCTTGAATGATATTTATCATGATTTTGATATTTGGGTCATGAATCCCCATTGGAAATTGTGCTTTTCTGAGAAAGTGTGTGTTATAAGCACGTTGATGTTGAATATTTGAGATATTTTGAATGATTTGACCTTTTGGTCTTAATGGAGTTGTTTTGAACTCGAATGTGAAAGAAATCCACAACGTGATTGATTTTGATAGATGGGAAGCATGATGGCTCCCGATGTATATTTATATATTACTAAATTTGTTTTGTTGTGTATTGTCTTTGAAATGATTTGAGCTAAGTCCGGGAGAAATCTTTAGGACCGAGTGGGAGGTATGAAGCGAACTTACTTCCCTAGAACTACGTGCCCCTATAGGAGTGAGCCTGAGGCTGATTTATATAGTGATCACTAGTTTGTGTGGATTTGATATCGATAGTCCTACTCCAATAGTAAGGATAGGATGGCTCTCCCCAATGTGGGTTGAAAGTTGGACTCTATGTAGCTCACATGGTTTATGTCGATTATAGGATCTCCCAGTGTGTGTGTGTTTCCCTGTGTCTTTGGTGAATGGTGAAGTGATTTAAAAGTGGAATTGTCAAAGTTATTCTTTCGAAAGATTTAAATGATATTTACATTATGAGAATTGATATTCTTGATGATCTGCAAGTGATTGACAAATTATATGATGACTCACATGTGTTATTGTACTTATTTAATCTTATCATGATAACGATGATTTTCTTCAGGCTATGTGAGTCTTTCATACATCCTGCATATTTCTTATAAATATTTATGATGATTATGTTTATAAAACTACATACACCACCATGTACTCGGTTTCTTTCCATGGTACTGACACACATCTTCAGATATGGGATACATTTTCTCAGAATATAGGTCAGGTGCTCAGTTCCAGGTTTGACAGTGATTCTTTGGGCACACTGTTCTACATTCTCTGTTGTGGTGAGTCGTCATATTCTAAGGACGTGATGTCTGATGTTGGTTTCACAGAATTATTTACATTTGATAAACGAGTATGAATCAGTTGGGGCATCTCTCAATGGCTCGCTAGTTTTATTGATTTTCTTAGAGGCTTGTCACACTAGTATAGATGTTGGGAGTTGACTAATAAGTCATATTTTGTTATCTTTGTAAAATTCTCATATTTTTGGATGATGATTACTTTGTTGATATTTGAGGGTTATTTATGGAAACCCCATTGATTTGTGTTGATTTGAATAAAAATGGCTCAAAGAGTTAGCTTGGGTCTACTCATAGCCTCAAGCACCGTGTGATGCTTCGAGACCCATTTTTTAGAGCGTTACAAACTTGGTATCAAAGCTTAAGGTTTTAAGGTGTCCTAGGGAGTCTGACAAGCCGCGTTAAGTAGAATCTTAAAAATCGGTGTGTTACGTGCCATATCTATGAGCAAGAGGCTACAAGACATTTTAGGAAAATGTGTGATTCTTTCTTTCAAAAGTCTATCATGCTTAAAGTGTCTATGTCTGCTATTGATTCGTGCTTTTTTCTTTTAGAAATATGCCTCCATGTCGAGCGAGAAGAAATAATGATTGTCCGCAACCTCAACCCGCTGACCTAGTGAATGAAAATGTATCTCATGCTAAATTTTGGGCAGCCTTTCAGGTGCTAGCCCAAGCTGTTACTGCAAATATTCAGGCCAACTCGGCCCCAGCTCCATAGTAGCAGGGAGGTGATTTAGCTGATGCCAGGATTCATGACTTCATGAGGATAAATCCATCAGAATTCTATGGGTCGAAGTCTAATGAGGATCCATGGGTTTTTTTTAAAGGAGGTATGGAAATTACTCAGGTGATGCATATATCTGAGGAACATAGTGTGGAGTTGGTTGTGTATAGGTTGAAGGACCTTGCTTATGACTGGGTTGTTGCTTGGAGGAAAGGTAGAGGTGAGGGAGCTATCCCTACAACTTGGCAAGAGCTCTAGGATGCATTCCTAGATAAGCTTTCCCTTTTGGAGATGAGGGAGGCAAAGGTGGAAGGGTTTATGAACCTGCGATAGGGCTCTATGACTGTTAGGGAGCAATTTCTAAAGTTCAATCAGTTGGCCAAGTATGCTCCTGACTTAGTAGCTGATAATAGGGCTAGTACGAGTAAGTTTTTGACTAGAGTGTCTAGTTTTGTGGTTAAGGAGTGTAGGTCTGCTATGCTGGATAGTGAGATAAATCTTTCTAGGCTGAGGACTCATGCCCAATAGATTTAGGATCGTTCATCTATGCCAGCATCGTCATCTTCTAGTGCTCTCGTTCCTAGAGGTAGGTAGGAGCAAGGTAGCAGGTCATATGCATCAAGGTCCAAGTACATTGCTGGCAGTAAGCCTAATCATCCTCTGTGTACTAAGTATGGTAGGGATTATTCAGGTAAGTGTTAGGGTGAGAAGAGGGGTTATTTCTGGTCTGGTAACATAGGTCATAGAGTTAGAGATTGTCCACAGGATGGACAAGGGCGTCGTGACTATCTCCATTAGACCCAAACTCAGACTGTTTGTGCTCCAGTTCCATCGACTCCCCTAGACCCAGCTCAGAGAGCCTCTTCTAGCAATGCTGGCGGGCAGCGTCAGAATAGATTCTATGCTTTACCTTTCCACCAGGAACAGGAGGACTCTCCCGATATTGTTACTAGTATGCTTCATATATTTTAGTTTGATGTGTATGCTTTGTTGGATCCTAGATCCAATTTCTCATATGTTTCACCTTTGATTGCTGTGAATTTTGAAATGTGTCCTGAGATTATTCATGAGCCTATCCTAGTTTCTACCCCAGTAGGTGACTCGATTGTTGCCCAAAAAGTGTATAAAAAGTATCCTATTAGCATTCTTCATAGAGTCTTATTGATTGATCTAATTAAGTTAGACATGGTAGATTTTGATGTGATTCTGGGTATAGACTGGCTGTATTCTTCTTATGCCTCTATTGATTGTCGAACCCGAGTGGTCAAGTTTCAGTTTCTGGGTGCATCCATGTTTGAGTGGTCTGGGAATTCTGTGTCACCCAAGAGTTATTTTATCTCTTACCTCAAAGCTAGAAAGCTTATTTCCAAGGAGTGTATTTACCATTTGGTTAGATTCAAAGACACTAATTCTGAGACTCCAACTCTCCAGTCTGTTAATGTCGTCAATTAGTTTTTTGATGTCTTTTTGGATGATCTCCCAGGGATACCTCCGAATAGAGAGATAGAGTTCGGGATTGATCTTTTCCCCGATACTCAGCCTATTTCTATTCCTCTTTACTATGTAGCCCCTGCAGAACTTGAGGAGTTGAAAGAGCAATTCAAAGATCTACTAGATAAGGGTTTCATAAGGCCGAGGGTTTCTCCTTGGGGTGCTCCTGTGTTGTTTGTGAGAAAGAAAGATGGCTCTTTGTGTATGTGCATTGATTATCGCCAACTGAATAAAGTCATCGTCAAAAATAAGTACCCCCTTCCAAGAATATATGATTTGTTTGACCAATTGTAAGGGGCAAGTTATTTCTCAAAGATAGACCTTTGTTCCGGCTATCATCAACTCAAAGTTAGGGAGTGTGACATCCCAAAAACTGCTTTATGAACTTGTTATGGCCATTTTGAGTTTCTTGTTATGTCTTTCGGGTTAACTAATGCCCCAGCAGCTTTCATGGACCATATAAATCGAGTGTTCAGACCATATCTGGATATGTTTATGATAGTGTTCATTGATGATATACTGGTGTAGTCCCGTAGTGAGGATGAACATTCTGATCATCTCTGAACTGTCTTGTAAACCCGTAGAGATCACAAGTTGTTTTCTAAGTTCATTAAGTGTGAGTTTTGGCTAAGTTCAGTTGCTTTTCTGGGTCATATCATTTCTTCCGAGGGTATTAGAGTTGTCCCCAAAAGACCAAAGCTGTTAGAAATTGGCCTAGACCTATTTCTCCAATTGATATCCAAAGTTTCTTGGGTTTAGCTGGCTATTACAGCTATTTTTGTTGAGGTTTTCTCCTCTATAGCGTCTCCTATGACTCGGTTGACCCAAAAGAAAATGAAGTTCTTATGGTCCGAATCTTGTGAGAAGAGTTTTCAGGAGTTGAAGACTAGACTCACTTCAGCCCCTGTTTTGACTTTTCCTGATGGTGTTGATGGTTTTATGGTGTATTATGATGGTTTGTGTTTTGGGATTGGTTACGTATTGATTCAGAAGGGTAAGGTGATAACTTATGCTTTTAGACAGTTGAAACCCCATGAGAAAAAATTATCTCACCCATGACCTTGAATTGGCTGTTGTTGTGTTTGCTCTGAAAATATGGTGACACTATTTGTATGGTGTCCATGTTGATGTTTTCACTGATCATAAGAGTCTGCAGTATGTGTTTACCCAGAGAGAATTGAATCTTAGGCAGAGACGATGGTTAGAATTGTTAAAGGACTACGATATGAGTGTGCTGTACAATCCGGCCAAGGCCAATGTTGTGGCAGATGCCCTAAGTAGAGTGTCCATGGGTAGTGTGTCGTATGTGGTAGAAGGTAAGAAAGAGTTGGCTCGTGATGTACATCATTTGAATAGATTGGGGGTTAGGTTTTGACTCTACTGAAGGTAGTATAGGGGTTCAGAGTAGTTCTGAATCCTCCTTGGTTTCGGAAGTGAATGAAAAGCAATACTTAGATGCTAGTTTGGTCAGACTGAAGGAGTCAGTCAAGGACCAAAAAGTGGAGGTTTTCTCCCAAGAGGGAGATAGTGTATTTAGATTGCAGGGTAGATTGTGTGTCCCGAATGTTGATGATCTGAGACAGAGGATTATGGCTGAAGAGCACGGGGCATGATATTTTATTCATCCTGGTGCCACCAAGATGTACCGAGACTTGCGGGAAATCTATTGGTGGAGTGGCATGAAGAAAGATATAGCAGAATTTGTAGCTAAGTGTGCAACATGCCAACAGGTTAAGGTTGAACACCAAAGACCTGGTGGTATGATGCAAGAGTTTAGTATTCCCACCTGGAAGTGGGAAGAGATAACTATGGACTTCGTGATTGGTTTACCTCTTTCTCGATGCCATCATGATTCCATTTAGGTTGTGGTTGATAGGCTGACTAAGTCTGCTTATTTCTTGCCTGTTCATACTTTATATACTACAGAGGATTACGCTAGATTGTATATCCGAGAGCTAGTTAGACTGCATGGAGTTCCCTTGTCAATCATTTTGGATAGGGGTACTCAGTTCACTTCGCAATTTTGGAAAGTTTTTCCGAAGGGTCTTCATACCCAAGTGATTTTCAGTTCTGATTTTCATCTGCAGACCGATGGTCAGGCTGAGCAGACCATCCAGACCTTAGAAGATATGTTTAAAGCTTGTGCACTTGACTTTAAGGGAAATTGAGATGATATTTACCGTTGATAAAGTTTGCTTACAATAATAGTTTCCACTCTAGTATTGTCATGACTCCGTTTGAAGCCTTATATGGGAGGAAGTATAGATCACCCATAGGTTGGTTCGAGGTGGGTGAAGCGGCTGTGAGTGGTCCTGATTCAGTATTTGAGGCTATGGAAAAATTTAAGTTGATTAAGGAAAGGTTGAAAACTGCACAGAGTTGTCAGAAGTCATATACGGATGTTAGAAGGAGAGACCTTGAGTTTGAAATTGGTGATCTAGTGTATCTGAAAATTTCACCCATGAGGGGGGTGAAGAGATTCAGAAAGAAGGGAAAGCTTAGTCCCCGTTATGTTGGTCCTTACAAAATTCTTAGCCCTGTTGGTAAGGTAGCTTATGAGGTCGAGTTTCCATCCGAGTTGTCCTCTGTTCATCCAATATTTCATGTCTCCATGCTTAGAAACCATATTAGCAATGCTGTGATAGTGGATTCCTTTGTGAGTGCTGACATTCAAGAAAATCTTTCTTTTGATGAGATTCCTGTTGAGATTCTTGATTTCTTTTGGTCAAGGTGTTGTGGCGATACCCAACTTGGGAAGCTGAGGCCGATATGCGAACTCCGATCAAGCCAAAGGTAGCGTTCTTTCCTAAATCATTCACTTTTGATAAAACTTACAGCAGTTCAGCTGTAATTTATTATGTGTTCAGCTGTAGTTTCTTGAATTTGTGCATTCTATGTTGCATTCGGAGTGAGAAACGATGTGGTGATGAGTCTAACGAATGGTGTCAGCTGTATGCTCTATTCCCTATCTAATCTTGGCATGTCTAGCATCATTTGAGGATGAATGTTTCCAAGGGGGGGATGATGTAATACACCGGGAAATTTTTCATTGAAATTTTGTCCGTAACGTGTTGGGTTCTATCTTCTAGAATGAATTATAAATTTTTCGTGCAGAATGTATTAGATTATGACCCACCATTGCTTAGAGTGTCGAATAATCTTTCCAAAAAAATGTGGATGATCCAAAACGGACACCCGAGCGACGAATTATGAACATTCCGATCGAGCCGTGAATAGTAGTGAACAGTAAAACATGCAGGAAAAATACTGAGGCCTGGTATTTTTTTCTCCATGTTTAAATGATCATAACTCCTTATACATAATTATCTGCGTGATGTACTATATATCAACGGAAAGATCTACGAGTTCTCTTCCACTGAAATTGGTTTCATCCAATTTCTCTATCGGAGCAAAAAGTTATGGTCGATCTACTTCTGCCTACCAAAAGCAAATTTTTGGGTCAACTTCAAATGATAATAACTCCTCCTACACAATGATCTGGGTGAGATACTATATATTAATGGAAATATATGAGAGTCCTCTTTCTAATGAAATTGGTTTCATCTAATTTGGAAATTAAAGTAAAACGTTATGATTGATCTACTTCAGACTATCAAAAATAGTCCACCAAAGGACAGATTCGAGAATTATTTGATTTTTAGGGGCGTTTTGATCATTCCCCCTCACCCAAAATCCGTCCAAACCCTATATTAAAGCCTATTAAAAGCTTTATATGTTATATTTCATCAAATTCCCTCAAAAAGAAAAGCCTTAGCTCCGACATCCAACTTCAAGAACCTCCAAAGTTAACCATTAATTCTGCAAATTTATTCAAGATTCCAAGTTCCTAGTTCAAGAACTCCAAGAACCATCATTCAAAGCCACGATTAACATATGAAAAATGAGAATCGATCTAAAGTTCATCATTCAAGGTATGTGGAATTTTTCAACAAGAACTCTCTTTCGTTCTTGTACCCAAAAGTAATTTTCTTTATAAAGGCATGATTTTTATTTGATTTTTATGAATTTGAAGTATGAACTGATATCTTATGATGATTATTATGAAATCTCGATGTCTATGATTTTGAAAGCTGAATTTACATGTGTGGAGATATAAAGCACGAATCTTGAACGATATTTATCATGATTTTGATATTTGGGTCGTGAATCCCCATTGGAAATTGTGATTTTTTGAGAAAGTGTGTGTTATAAGCACGTTGATATTGAATATTTGAGATATTTTGAATGATTTCACCTTTTGGTCTTAATGGAGTTGTTTTGAACTCCAGTGTGAAATAAATCCACAACGTGGTTGATTTTAATAGATTGGAAGCATGATGGCTCCCGATGTATATTTATATATTACTAAAATTGTTTTTTTGTGGATTGTATTTGAAATGATCTGAGCTAAGTTCGGGAGAAATCTTTAGCAGCAAGTAGGAGGTATAAAGCGACCTTACTTTCCTAGAACTATGTGCCCCCATAAGAATGAGCCTAAGCCTGATTTATATAGTGATCACTAATTTGTGTGGATTTAATATTGATAGTCCTACTCCGATGGAAAGGATAGGACGGCTCTCCCCAATGTGGGTTGTACATTGGAATCCATGTACCTCATATGGTTTATGTCGGTTATAGTATCTCCCAGTATGTGTGTGTTCCTTGTGTCTATGGTGAATGGTGAAGTGATTTGAAAGTGGAATTTTGAAAGTTATTCTTTCAAAAGATTTAAATGATATTTACATTATGAGAATTAATATTCTTGATGAACTAAAAGTGATTGACAAATTATATGATGACTTACATGTGTTATTGTACTTATTTCATCCTTTCATGATTATGATGATTTTCTTCGGGCTATGTGAGTCTTTCATACATCCTACATATTTATTATAAATATTTATGATGATAACATTTATACAACTACATACACCCCCATATACTCGGTTTCTTTCCATGGTACTGACCCACATCATCGGATGTGGGCTGGATTTTCTCGGAATGTAGGTTTAGGTGATCAGTTCCAGGTTAGAAAGTGATTCTTCGGGCACGCTGTTCTACATCCTCTTTTGTGGTGAGTCCTCATGTTCCAAGGACGTGATGTCTGATGTTGGTTTCACGGAATTGTTTACATTTGATAACTGAGTACAAGTCAGTTGGGGCATGGCTCAATGGCTCGCTGGTTTTATTTATTTACTTAGAGGCTTGTCAGACTAGTATAGATGTTGGGAGTTGACTTATAAGATGTATCTTGTTATCTTTCTGAAATTCTTTTATTCTTGGATGATGATTATTCTGTTGATATTTGAGGGTTATTTATGGAAACCCCGTTGATTTGTGTTGAGCTGCATGAAAATGGATCAAAGGGTTAGCTTGGGGCTACTCGTAGCCTCAAGCACTGTGTGATGCTCCAGGACCCATTTTCCGGGGCGTTACAACTTTTATACATTAGGTCACTTTAAATTTTGTATTCAAATACTTGCTTATGATCCCAAGTTAAATAGTTGTAACAAAATTTACTTGGTCACATCACATTAAAACATATGGGCAGTATCTAGAAACCCATTTACACCTTCAGTACTCCCATAACAAGTCTAGTCCAATACTTGTACCATGATACTATATCAAGGTCCATATAAGTAACATAAGTATGTAGAAAATATGGGGTGTTACATCCTCCCCCCTTATGAATATTTGTCTTCAAATGTTAGCATAATTATTTAACCCAAATAAGTTCAAGCCTAAGTTTAATCTTTCTATTACCACATAATACTTATATAGTCTACTTACTTTTTATTGATCTAATTCATCATTTGTGACTCTTCTTTTGAATTCAAATAAATTGGGGTACTTAGATTTCATTGCTTCTGAGCTGCCCATGTGATCTCTTCTACTTGTGGGTTCCAAAGTACTTTTATAGAATCTATATCTTTAATTCTTAACTTCTTAACTTGTTGATCTAGAATAGTAATATGAACTTGTTTATAGGTAAGATCTCTCGTAACTTGTACATCTTCAGTGCAAGTAATATGAGATGGATCCCCTATTTACTTACGACACATTAAGACATAAAAAACTGGATGAACTATTGAGATGTCTTGGGGTAGCTCTAACTCAAATGAGACATGGACAAACCTCTGAATAATATTATACAGATGTATATAACATGACTTATTTTATCATTCTTACCAAATCTCATTACCTCTTTCATTGGCACTTTTAAGAATGCCCAATTACCAGAAACTAACTTTTGCCCTCTTCTATTAATATTTGCATATGATTTGTGTCAACTTTGGTCTATTTGTAGTTGTCGTTGGATCACTTTATCCTTTTCCATAGCTTGATTCAAAAAATTTGGTCTAAACAAGGAGTTTTAACCAATTTCAAATCATCCAATTGGTGATCTACACTTTCTTCTTTATAAAGCTTCATATGGTGCCATTTTAATAGTTGAATGATAGCTATTGTTGTAAGGGAACTCGATAAGAGGTGAATTATCATCATAACTACATTTAAGGTCCAATACACAAGCTCGTAGCATATTTTTAATTATTTGAATAATATGTTCTACTTGTCCTTTTAGTTGAGGGTGGACGAGGCAAACTAGTGATTAATACATGATAATCATGTCCCACATCCAAATTGAAAGATCTATATGTTCCAAATAATCCCCCAGGCCTTTTATAGTCTACTTTAACTCTTTGACAATTATGACATTAGGATACAAATTCTGCAATCTTCATTTTCATGTCACCCACAAATACATTTCTTTCAAATTATGACATATCTAGTTCATTCAGGATGGATGTAATTCCATGAATAATATGTCTCTATTATAATCCTCTTTCTTACCCTATATACATTAGGTAAACATAATCTATATGGCACTGAAGTACTCCTTCTTGCGTAAGATGAAATGCCTTTGTCATGCCACGTTGTACGTTGTCCTTAAGCTGTAATAGAATATGATCTGTATATTTTTTCCTTTTTAATTTAGCTACAAGTAAAGATTCTATTGCATTATGCACCATAACTCCCTCATTCATAGTTTAAAAAAGATGAACCCCCTAATTAACAACTTGGTGTAGATCCTTAGCTATTCCTTGCCTTTCCATAGAATGTCCATAAATGCTTGCCAATGTATTACGACTTAAAGCATCAGCTACCATATTTACTTTTAAAGGATAATACAAGAAATTAACTTCATAGTCTTTCAATAGCTCAAACCACCTTTGCTATCTCATACTTAGGTCCTTCTTGCTAAAATATATTATAAACACCTATGGTTGGTATAGATTTTAATATGAATCCCATACAAGTAGTGACATCATATCTCAAAAGTAATTATAACTCCTGATAACTCAATATCATGTATTGGATAATTTTTCTCATGTGTCCATAATTGTCTTGAGGAATAATCTATTACTTTACAATGCTACATCAGTAAACATCTTAAGCCAATTCTTAAAGCATCAAAATACTCAACATACCCTTTTGTGCCTTCGAGAAGTACCAATACAAGTGTAGATGTCAACTTATTCTATGGATCTTGAAAACTCCTATCACACAAATAATTTCATTGAAACTTGGATGCTTTGTGTGTTAGCTTTGTTAAAGGTGTATAAATTTAAGAAAGACCTTTAAAAAACCTTCTATAATAACCTACCATCCCATGGAAACTACAAACATCCATAGGCGTTGTAGGTCTTTTCTGGCTTTTCATGACTTCTCTCTTTTGAGTATCAACCTTAACTCCTTCATAAGATACAATATGACCCAAGAATGCCATATATTTCAACCAAAAGTTACATTTGGAGAACTTTGTATATACATTACAATCATGAAGAATCTATAACCTGTTGTATGTGACTATCATGGTACTTTTTTGATCTTGAATAAACCATAGTACCATCTACTATCACAAAAACATCTATGAATTGGTTGAACACCTTATTCATCAAATCCATAAAATTTGTTGGTATATTAGTTAGCCCAAAGGACATGACTAGAAACCCATAATGACCATACTATATTTAAAAAGCTATCTTATGCATATCCTTTTCTTTGACCCTCACTTGGTGGTAATCAAACCTCAAGTCAATCTTTTAGAAAAACTTAGAACCTTATAGCTACTCAAATAAGCCATCAATTCTTCAAAAGGGATATTTTTTCTTAAAATTAACCTTATTCAGTTTCCCATAGTCGATACAAATTCTCAACGAGCCATTTTTCTTATGCACAAATAACACTAGTGCACCCCAAGAGGACATACTAGGCCTTATGAACTTTTTTTTGGAAAGTCTTTTGATGCTCTTTCAACTCCTATAATTCAATTGTGGTGATTCTATATGTAGGAATTGTGATTGCTTGAGTACCTGGAATCACATTAATATGGAACTCTACTTCTCATTTTGGAGAAAAAACCCAGAAGATTTATAGGAAATATATCAGGAAATTTATTTTCCACTTGAATAGTTTAAATAATTTATGTCTCCACATCTATATCTTTCACTCTAACTAGATGACATATGTAACCTTTTGAAACCCCCCTAAATTGGTCCTTTAAAAATTTCTGAGTTTTGGGTATTCTATGCATCATACAACTCATTATACTACTCACATGATGTGTATAAGGTTCAAGGACCCTAGTCGTATGTTTTTCAGTTTCACATTGGCCATGTTCTATTCTTGGTACGAGAAGGAATCATACTAGTCGTATGTTAAGGTACGAGTAGTAAGGTCTAAATCAAATGTTGTTCAGTGTCAAGCCTTGATATTTTACCTAGGGTACGGTATGAGTGGGTACTAGTCGTATGGTAGGGTATGATTCATTCTAAGGAGTTGTATGTTAAACAAACTATGGTGTCCAACATTCTATTCAACATACAAGTAGAGGGTACCACTCATATGATGTGGGTATGGGTGAAAGGGGCAAACCATACCCTTCCGCACATATTTTTTACCTTTTATGCTGAGGGTATTCTAGGCATTTCCCACCCTAAAACCGACCATACCCTATGTATTATAACACATTGTAGCCTCTCATAACACACTTTGAAGGATTAAAACACATTCAAAATCCTCTTTAAACTCTCTCTTGAAGATTGGGCTAAGGTTTCTACAAGGTGTTCATCTCGAGGCTCAAAAGTCAATTTCTTTCCATTAAGCCTTATGAATAAGGTATGTGAATATTCCCTCATTGTTAGTTCATGAAAATTATTTCCTTAAAGCTTTGTTTATGAATCATTAAGGGTGGTTTTTAAAACTAATGTTGAGGGTTTAGTTGGATATTGGTGAGTATTGTTTACTCTTTATTTAAATTATCAATATACATGTTTAATGATAGTTTTGCACATTTGGGTGCTTGGTAATTATGGTTTAGAAATTGGGTCATGGTTAACACTAAACTTGGTAGTTTTTACTTTGGTTTTTATCTTGGTAAAGTTATGCCCGAAATGTGTTTCTAAAAATACGCAGGAGAATAATATTGTCACATGATGAATTGTATATTGGACTAATGCTTGGTATAAAAATGCTAATGAAGGATGAATGATTTTGTAAGGGTCTTTATGAATGTAAGCTGAATTGAAATATATTTTTAACTAAGTCATTGGCTTAAAAATGTATTTGGTTAGTAAATGGTTTTATGAAAGGCAATGTTTCCCATATGTTGATTTGAATTATAATCGTGGTTGTTTAATTGGCTAAATGGGTTTTAGTCCCTAAATGTTTAATTGAATTGAGGTTTTTGTATAGACTATGGGTTCGAGTTACAAATATTGTATGATAATGGTTATGGCATGTTCTATGCTTGAAAGTCGGATTGGTATGACGATACCAATGGGATGCCTTTGGCAAGTAACCATATAAATGCTTGTATACATGGGATAAAGGGTTTGATTTGGGCTTTAAAGGAGGCTGTGTAGCCATGTTATGAAGGTGGATATCCTGAGGGATAAACACTTAAAACTGCATTTGTCGGCAAGAGGGTCAAAACGACCTGTGGTTTGAGTCCTCTTGCTTAATATGACTGGGAGATTCGTAAAATCAAATTTTCCTGAGGTTCAAGTCCTCTTGCTTACTATGTCCGAGAAGTTTAAATCTCCATACTACATGATGTGGGAGGTTCGATTACCTCATATCACACTATATGATTAGTTTCTTAAGTCACTTTAGTATATGAGCGGGAAGTTTGAGTATCCCAAGCATATATTTAAGATCATTCTATCATTTGTACGGCAACACAGAATGGGGCCCGACCAGGGGGTGAGAGATGGAGAACATATAGCCCATGGGTATCATTAACATGACAACTATGCTACACAACCTAGACTAAGATTTCAAAAATACATGCTTGACCTTTTTCCCTATCCCAATATGATATATATATACATATAATCGCATATGATGATTCGACTTGGCTTTAATGATGGCATTATTTATTCCTCTATCCCTGATTTTCATGCTAGTATTTCAATTGCTAACCGTCTCCTGGTGCTATATCCCCATGCTACATAAGGACCAATGCTTTTTCTTTTTTTCCAACGCAGTGATTAGGTGATTGAGTGGCTCGCAAGTTGACATTGAAGTGGTTATCCTCCATAGTTTGAAAGACATTTATTTCATGGACTTTTTACTATATTTCATAGATTTTGTTATACCTAGATTTTGGCTACTGCCGGGGGCATGTCCCAATGATTTATTATTTTAAATTATAGAAGCTATGTGGATTACAGTGGACTTGGGTGCGATGGTTTAGTGTGTGGTAGTGTTTGAAGGCTTAGACATTTTGTGAGTTTTTGTTAGTCATATATTGCACTATCATATTATATGTATGAAATTCATCTATCACTTGTGGTTGATATATTGGTTAGGTAAGGTGAGGGAGTGATCTCTGGTCAACATGGTACTTGAGATACCCGTCTCAGCCAAGCCCTATTTTGGGTCATGACCCTTTTGGAAATCATCCTTATTGCCTTAATATAAGAAATAATTTACCTTTTGGCACACCAATATTACCCCTTAATTAAAGAACTACCTCTTGTGGAAAATAGATATACACCTTCTTAGTTTGGCATTCTAACCTTCTTAGTTTGGCATTCTGCTATAGCATAACAAGAAGCCAACCAATCCATACCCATTATAACATAAAAATCCACCAAGTATAGGTCAACAAGTTCAGCAACTTGCATAGATACTTGTATCAAAATTTTATACAAACAATTATAATACAATTTTGATACACTTTTTTAGCCATAAAAGATTCACCAACTTGCATAGATACTTCACATGGCTTAACTAGTATTTCTAATGTTCTTTTTAACATTCCAGCGACTAATAGAGTGACATAAGATAACCTATAACTTGAATCAGTTAATGTATATACATTATGTGAAAAGATTGACAATGTACCTATAAGCATATCAAGGGAAGCCTTAAAATTTTGTCGATCTGCTACAACATATGTACGAATCTGAACTCCACTAAAACTAGCTTCTACTTTAACAACTCTACCATGACCTATAGGTTGGATATCCTACATAGTGAAGGCATCGATGATGATGATGCAAAGACAAATCTAGTAGATCATGCCATACATCACATGCCCTTTTACAGGCGTTCTCTTATCAAATCCCTGAACATACCACACGAAAAACAAGCATTTTTCACAAACCAACATATATTTAAATAAGTATTGCCATATTATTTATATCGCTGGTGAAAAGTTCTTAATTTTCTTATACTTTTTTGCTTTTGATACACTGCTGTTCATGAACTTTGACTCTCAGTTCCTTGTACAAACTAATTTCCCTTGTACACTAGTAGAACACTAGCTTCATAATAAGAGGTTGATAGCCTAGGTAGTTTAGTGAAAAAATGAGGCATAAAATCTAATTGGGATACCATAAACTATCCATAGATCTGACCCTCTTAAAATGCCCTCTTTTTTATTTTTGTGTTCCTATTTTTTTCCTCTGATCCTCTATTTTTGTACAAAAGCTTTTACCCTTGATATATCTATGTATTTGATCAAGCAGTGATAGTACAATATCTAACTAGATGTGAATCCAATCTATCTGCATATTTATGAACTCTATCATCCTTTGTAGCTATTATATTAGGAGTATAACTGCCCAAAGAGTTAAATCTGAGGTTGTACTCCCTCACTCTCATATTCTGTTGGCTGAGATTTAAGTGATAATCTTCATGGGTATCTCGAATATTAAACTGGAGGTAATGAGAAATAAATTCCTCTTTCAACTCTTTCCAAGTAGTTTAAGGTGCATCAATACCCCTAGATTATTTCTAGTCTTCATACCATAATATAGCCTCGCCCCTTAATGTGTATGATGGTAGCTCAACTATCACTTTACCAGATATATGCATAACGCCTAAAGCCCTTTTAATTTGATCAATAAAGTCTTGTAGGTCTTGATTAAAATTTGATCCAATAAATGTTGGACGATCCAGTTTGATAAAATCCTACATCCATATATTAGCAACCCTATCGAAACCACTAGAACCAACAGTTG
This sequence comes from Capsicum annuum, assembly GCF_002878395.1. Lineage (NCBI taxonomy): Eukaryota > Viridiplantae > Streptophyta > Magnoliopsida > Solanales > Solanaceae > Capsicum > Capsicum annuum. Next base: position 109,223,198 of record NC_061117.1, read on the forward strand.
GAATAACATGTCCCTGTGCTTGTCCTACAATAATACAAGTCAACAATAGATGATTCTGAGGGTGTTTCTCTCTCATTTGTTCTTTTGTAGAATAGCTTTAGAAAAAGTTTGTGATATAAATTCATCTTGAGGCTTGATTTGATTAGATTTTCTTGGTAGGGACCTTCTTATACCTTCTCTAGTAGCCATATCTACTTGCTTAGATATATTCTTACTCCTTGTTACTAACATCTTAATTATAATGAGAAAAAAAACAAATTCAATAATTAAAAATGATTCCATCTTTAACTTTGGCTCTATAGAAAAACCTAGGATACTAAGAAAAAGAGACAACCCCTAAATGTCCTATTGTCTCTTGTTTATAGATGTGGTGCACAACAATACTATAAGCAATACTCTATGTAGAAATGACATTGTAGACTTCTTAGGAGTACTGACTTTGATACCACTTTTTTCATGCCTCAAATCATATTGGGGAGGACAGACACCCATAGTCGTAAAGGACTAAGAGCACCAACATATAAACTTGTACTTATCATGCATGTAACTACCATTACAAAATATTGATCTATATATGGATATAATGCATCTATGAAAATAAACAAAAACCCAAAACTTTGTATATAAGAATTGGCCATTGGGGCCACACAATCTAAAAGATAAGACACTATCATGCTTGACTTCACAGTGGTCGACAAAGACTCTAAAATATACATAAACTTAGTTAAGCCAAGGAAAAACTCCCACATTACTCTTAAGTATAGTATAATGACCAAACATATATAGTAGACTCGAAAAGCCCTAAATCAACTTAAAGCTCACTAATAACTGCTGGATATTATAAACTCTTACTGGGGAGGTGTATTATTTGAAGCACCTATTCCTGCAGCATGAAATACAGGTCCTCTATGAGGGACATCAATACAAAAATACGAAATAAAAATATAAGGCTAAAAGTAATTAAAGATAATACAAAAGCTCATTTGAAATAAAATACAAGTCTATAAATAGTGCTAGTCGACCACCTTTACATATACTTCTAGGATCAGGCATATTACATTCTTTTCTATATTTTTCCCTTCTTACTTTATAATATTTTTAAGCCATATGATACAAATGAATAGTAGATCAGTAGTAATTACATGAATTAGGATCAACCTTCCACCATATATTCAATATCAGGATATGCCTAGGATAGGTTTACACTCCTAAGCTTCCACCAACATATAAAGGTATTTGTGTTGGTCTATTCTAGTCTTATGACACTAAGTTGCCACCAGTTCTACTCAAATTTGCATTACATAGTTTAATTAACCTTAGACATTGTTACCTTGGTAGTCATATTATTTTTGTAATTTGGAACCATAATGTACTAGTCAAAGATACGTGAATAAACACTTAATGCAATTAGAATTAGGTAGGGAGCAGTTTGTACACTAATGAAATATTTAGGAGCTAAAAATAACACATGGTTCTTATTTGATTTAAAAGAGAACTCCTTAAACTTGCTAGTGAAAGTAAACATGCAGACTTCCTAACAATCACGTATTGAGTAGTTTTAAGACATTAAAAAGTGGAGACATGGCCGTAAGTTCATCGGAGATCATGCTTTGCCTCTATATGTCATTTTCTATAAGATATCTTTAGAAGCTTACTTTATAACACAAGTGTTGGATTTCATGCCAAAGAATATGAAAGAGAGTATGCCTTATATACCTTACTGTACAACTCGGATATAAAAAAAAATTAATGTCCTACCCCTTTGATTGCTTAACTACAATAAAATATATGGTAAAATTAGTATTAGTAACTAACAAACACAAATAGGCTACTTAGCTTTACCAAAATAGTATCTTGGCAGTAAGCCCTTAATTTGTCAAATCAAGGGTGGTATTTTAACCCTTTTCTCTTCCAATTACATCCACATACCTTACATATTCTTATAAGATCCCCTGAAAGAACTTCGTCTTTGTTACACTCTAAAAATAATGTACAATGTGAAACATGTAGTAAATATCTACATCATTTAGTTTGGTGGTAACCACTACACCCCTTCTTCTATATTTTAATACAAACTTCTCATACCTCTGTTCAATATCAACCTGGCAGTCCCAACATGTACATATAAAATAGTCCACAAAATATCCCCAAATTTCCTTTATTATACTAATAAACTATTGTACTGATCATCCCTTAAGTTCTTGATAACAACCTATGCATAATTCTTTACCCAAAAACTCATACATAAGAAGGATAAAATAGGGAAGTCACCTTACCTATATTTTTATAACTTATACTTTAAACTTGAACTCTTACAGAACTTGAACTTTCCTTCACACTTAAAACCAAAGAAAAAAAATAGTAGTCTCTTATTAATAAAGAAAAGTGAGCATTTAGCTTGTCTAATATTCTGCCCTGTCGTTAACTTAAGCATAAATAGCAAATTTTCTAAATCTTTTAATGGAGATTTAATCTAAACAATAAGTGTTTTAACTTACTGTGTCTTGCAATGGTTTATACAATCCAAATTGTGATCAATACTTTTAAGAATATAATTCTAGGCCAACACAAGGGAGAACAAGCCATGACCACCTGAAGGGTTCCAAGACATGTATAGAGTACCCTTTTTAAGCCCCTACGAGAACACTATCATATGTCGATGATATATTTGATCATAGGAGAAACTACATTTTATGATGTCATCGTGAAAGCATTGATCTACGACGTGTATAGATGATTTCTTAGGCTTCGAGAACACATATGCAAAAATTGTATTATTTTTGGGACCTTGGGTCACTTATGGGCCCAATTTGCATTTAAGGTCTTGGTGTTATTGATAATAGATAGGAAAACTAGGTCTTAGTCTACCCTTGGTTGTCCTCTCATTAGCGACTTATGTCAATCTATCTATCATTTTTATTTTCTATCTTGGTTCCGTGTTCTTGTGCTTTTGAGTTTTAGTGTTTTACTTTCTTTTCTTACTGTTTCCATTTTTGTAGTTTGTCTAAAATCATTTGGCATCAGATCCAAGCTTTATTTATTCTTATGAAGTCAATCTTAGGTATCCTTAAAATCACAAAAAAAAAACTGTCAAAATTGAAAAATCCAAAAAAGTATTGTTCCATTTTTGACCTTCAGTCAAAATTTGAATTTTCAATTTTGTGTTTTTCTTGTGTTTCCAGTGTTAGATTTGTATTCTCTAATACTATCGGAGTGTAGGGTTTAAATGTGATCTAAATTGGAGTTGATTTGAGCAATCCACCATTGTTGAGCTTGAGTTGAAGAAACTTGAAGGTGGGTTCTCAACTTGGGAGGTTGTTGTTTAGATTTTGGGATTGAAAGCGTATTATTTATGTTTGGGAGGTTGTAGTGAGCTTGGGGTTTGAATTTCATCAAATTCTAAGGTCTTTTCTTATGGGTCAATTTTTAATGTTCATGAATTTTCATGATATTCATACATTGTTGAAGAAGAATATTTAAAATTAGTGTGTTTGATCTAACAAGAGAAGTTAGAGAAGTTGTGGTCCTTGTTTACTTCAAAGTAATATTCCAAGTCTTCGAAATAAAAAAGGATAAAAAAGATTCAAAAAGGAATATTCTCAAGGAACAGACAAAAATAGAAGTACAAAGGGGGACCAAAAGAAATTCAAAAGCATCTTGAGCTTGAAAGCTTACTTGAACATCCCCAAATCTTTGTATTTGTTTCTTCCATAGCATCCCTAATAACACCAATTCAATGTACTTTAAAACTTTGTTTCTCAAGGTTTGAATTCTATTTTTATTTTCTTCATTCTTAAACGCCATTCTTATTTTTTCTTCTTTTGTGTCTTTTCTTTAAATTTTTTTTTGGTTTCTCAGTTAAACTCTTAGATTCAACTCTCTCGTGTTATATTTTTTTGTACATTTTGTCATTTTGATTTGTTCCTTTCTTATTTTTATCCTTGAATTCAAGTTCCTATTTCTTTGTTGAGTTATCCATTACAATGGCTTCGAGAGTTGAGGTTAAACCTATTCTAAGTTAGGTCCAGTTTGATACTCTTAGGGAATCCCTCATTGCTTTTTGGCAAGATATAACAAGCTTGAACGGGAAGTTTTCCAAAGTGGAAGGGAAAATGATGAGTCCAGATGGAAGAATGGTGAGTGTGAAAGAAAACCATAATTCTTCAAATCATACTCATCCAACCCCACCACATGTATCCGAACCACTACAATTCCACCAACAAATACCCCAAACCATTCCCCAAGCTTCCCAAAACCAAATGGCACACTACTTCAAGCACCAAAGCCCACTCCTAATCCATGTGACAAAGACAATTTAAACATTGAACATTTCTCACTCACTAACCAATATACTAGTATTTTACATAGTATTATTTCTCCTGTTATGCAGGATCATGAAGCATTTCCTTCAAAGTAGTAGATAAAGAGAGTGCCTTACCAACATATGCTTGAAGATCACATGGAGTTCATATCAAAGGGTTCTAAACATGAGAAATGTGATGGAATATCATCAAAATATTTAGATTCAAGGTTGAATCCTCTTCAATAAGGGGAGGATGATACAATCCAAAGTGGAATCAATGCTTTTGAGCATATAATTCTAGGCCAACATAAGGGAAAATAAGCCATGAATGCCTCGAGAGTCCAAGACCTATTTGGAGTACCCTTTTAAAGCCCTCACAAGAAAAATATTATGTGTAGATAATAGCTTGGAGCATGGGAAAAGATACATTTGATTATTTCATTCATGAAAGCATTGATCCACGATGTGTTTCATGGTCACTTAGGCTTCGAGAGTGCATATGCACCAAATACATTGTTTTTGGGCTCTTGGGTCACTTTTGGACCCAAGTAGAATTGAGGGTCACTTTTGGGCCCAATTTATAATAAAGGACTTTTGGCCTATAAAAAGGTAAGACCCATTTAATTTTAGTTAGTTGATGAATGATTAATTAATATACACTTGTGAGCATTTTAATGGAAAGTTGTTGGGCGTTTATTAGGTTTTTAAGAAACATGGATGCTTAAAAATCCATTTCTGTTATGTCCTTGTAAGAGGCTTGTGTTATTGGTAATAGAAAGACAGGTCTAGCGTTTAGTATAACCTTGGTTGTCCTCTCGTTATCGACTTATGACAATCAATCTATCATTTTTATTTTCTATCTTGATTCCTTGTTCTTGTGGTTTTGAGTTTTAGTGTTATCCTTTGTTTTCATTTATGTAGTTTCGTCTTATGTCAATGGTGATGGTTTCTTGAAGAACCCTACAAGGTTAATTAGGGCTGTGCCTTGTTGTTCTAGAGAGAAGTAGAGAGAATTTAAGAAATATGATCCTTTCTTGTGACATAGAATTAAAGAAAATGACCAACACCTTGGCCTTATAAACACCCTATTCTTGCTATCTCTTTTGCTACATTTTTTATCCCAAATTGGTCCAAATAGGTGATACACATACTTAAGTAATTCAAGCTTCTCAAAATAGTTGTATAGACGTTAACTTGGTCACATCACATTAAAACATACAGGCTATATGTAGAAACCATTTACATGGTCAATACTTGTGTAACAAATATAGTACATAACCTATATCACAAGGATATATCAAGGTCCATAAAATAAGAATAAGATCACACAAACCATGGGGTATTACACTTAGGAAACAACGTTAAGGTCTTGCATTCTTGGCTAGAGCTACCTACCCTAACTTTGTCTCCGTATTCTTTTCATCAAGTTGCTGGTTTTTAATCTATATAGCCATTGTTTCTTGATTGGCTAGGATCTTTGGTGCTGCTGAAATCTCTAAGTTTAATCCTAATTATTTCCCCATGAGTAGTTGGGTTGACCCTAACAATTATGGTAATAGGAATTTGAATAATTTAGATTTCCCGTTAGTTCATTGCCACAAAGTTAACTGACTCTAGATTTGCTCCATAAGAGTCTATAGAGTGACAACTAATACCAGAAATCTCATTCTAAGATGGGGTCTAATGGAGTTGATGTACTTGGGCTTGAGGTTTTATCATACGAAACTTACTAAACTCCGTCATCATCTAATTTTGAAAGCCTAGAAATTGAGAGATTCAAGTTGTGATAACGTCCACCTCAATCATCCAAGTATTCTTCTTTATATGTTTCTAGACATATCCCTTTACTTTATGGACTACCTTGAATAATTTGGTTTAGAAAAGTATAAAAGTCATCATAGTTTTTCTCCAAAGGATGTCCAACTATAGCTTAATCTAATATTTTTTTATGGTATGGTAAAAATATTCAAAAATACCTCATTAATCTGTTGATGGTGTTGGAAATCCCTGAGAAGAGATTTGAACCTTTCCCACCCATGATATACGTTGTCGTTTGACTTTTACTTTAAACTCATAATCTTACTATCTAACCTTATAGTTTTTCTAGGGAAGAATAATCAAATAAGAATCTTCTTAAACAAACAATCCCATGTAGTGATGGTGTTTAAGGTCATGACTTAAACCATTTCTCTATTTTCTCTAAAATTAAGAAGGGGAAGAGAGTGAGCCTTAATAGACGGTGGAGACTTAAGTGGGGATAAAGGTATGATTGATCACCAAGAAGTTCTATAAGTGAAATGTAGGATCCTCTTGTGCTAATCCTATGAATTCCTATTGCTATGAAGTAACAATATTGAATTTTCTTTAATCTCAAATCTACCTCTAAGTTCTAGTGTGCGAATGGCAGAGGTAACATTAGTTGTGTATGGTATTGCCATAACATGTACTATCATGTAGGTTGATTTTTCTTCATCCGAAAGTAAGATCAACTTTTTCCTATGGATGCAAAAGAGAAGTAACTCTTCTCTCCTTAATTTACGTAAGCGTCACTTAGGCTTAGGATATGGTTTAACCAAATCCCTTTCCCTTGCTAGATAACTTTTGTTTTAGATCTATAGTGCAAATTCCAAGCTAACATCAAGGTGTTAGCACTTAGAAAACAAAATAGCAAAACATATAATAAAACATCTTATAATTTTCAAGGCCCGGGCAATGAGGGCAAAAGCATGTTGCATCGTAGCGCATATATAAGTCTACATGGCCACCCAAGTAGTATAGTAGCCTTTAAAAGCCAAGTATCGATCGCACTCATCAACAATCTAGTTCTAGAATTACTACAAAGATTAAACAAGTGATAATGTTAACCACAAGTTTTGAGGTTTTCCACTTAAAGGAAACAAATACAAAATATGATAATGTAAAGTGTTGGAGACATTAATGGGGAGAAATCCAGGGTTAAGGCACTAAGAACGACCATATTAAGCTGTACAATCTTGTTGGTTTGGTAAATTATCTTGGTTGTTGATTCACATGGTTGATAATATGCTTATGGTCTTTCAAGCCTCTAATCGTCTCTTTAACTTATCCCTATAACTACTTTGTTTAGTCGAGAAACGAGAACTAAGATAAACACATTTATTTTTTATCTCGTATATGAACTAAATAAGGCAAATTTGGTATAATCCTATCCTAAATGAAAATCCTAACTTCAATCCCTTGAATGTATAATATCACACTCTATATACCCTATGATAATTGTTCCTTCTTCCATTCTCACAATATAAATATAGCTTTATCCTATGGGTCACGAATCCATAGCATAGTAAGAACAAGGATATATGACCACTCAAACATGATAATCAATAATAAACCAAATCACTTGAAAGCTAAGTATTCAGGTTCTTGGACTAAATCATAGTATGAGGGTGGTTAGACACTCATAGTCTTATAATGAATTGCCATAGATGTGTTCATAAAGTAAAACTACATGACAGTATAGTTTAAGAACAAAGAACCATAGTTTAAGTCCTTGCTGGCTTTCTTTCTCTCCAATTAGTGTATTGATCTAAAGATTGTATGAACTTTTGAATAACTGCTCCTTTTATAGGTTTTTAGGTAGTTCATATGTATCCCAACATGAAAAATATGCATTGACAACATTTCCCCTAACTAAAGAAGCTAAAAAATTCAATTTTTGTTGTTTTTCACCCTTGGGCGTGGCATACCTTTATTGTGGAAGTCCAAGGGCGTGTCACACCCTTAAAATGGATGAACACTGATTTCAAAATATTTAATTTGTGTATTAGATAATTTTGCACCTTTATCTCAGAGGTTTGATGGCATGGCACGCCTTTGTGCTCACAAACATCATTTTACATAGTCGTTAACTCCTTCCATTTGCCTTTCAATTCCACACTTTATAGATGCCTTTACCACTTCACTTTGGACCTTTTTAGCTTTCCAACATTGATTTTAACATCATCCATGGACTCCTATATCATGAAAATAGATTAATTGGTGCACACAACACAATAGAGTCTATCGAGATATACTAGTGCAACGCATAACTGAAGCTAGTAACACAAGTTTTCTAGTCTAAACTCTATGGGACCAATTTGATTCTTAAATTTCTGTAAACACACATTAAACATTATAATTAATTATTTTAACACAAATATTCTCAATTATATCATTAATAACTCATTACACACATAAGAATTCCTCAAAACAAGGCTAAATTCGTAGAGATAATGACATATAGGTGCATAAATACACCTAATATTAGAGACCTAACCTCTACCACTGCTTTATTTCTCACCATTGACAATTTTTAGGTATTATTTAGGTCTCTCTTTTCCTTCTTCTTTTCTTTTTTGAAGCATTTTTGAGTCTTCTTCTTCTTCACGTGACCTTTTTCCCTTGGATAAAAGAGGTCTCCTTAAAAAGTAATTTATAGGCTCTTCCTTCTTTGAATCTTCAATTTTTTTTGTTTAGGAACACCTAGGTAGGTCTAATTGGTAATTAATGATTTCAATTTGGTTCTTTACTAATTCAGCAAGTAACATTTGCATATTGTGCATGATCGATGCCTTTAGTTTCTTATTCATTCTATATTACATGTGATTAATTAAGTCATGAAGGCTATTGGTACAAAGGAAACAATATTATCAACCTATAAAAATTCCTAGAAGCATGCAAATAATTTTAATTGATACTCAAACCTCTCGGTTCTATTTACCCATCCCATGATGTTTACGGGATTAAATAGATAGGGTTAGTTCTAGCTAAGAACGGATGTAGTATTGGAAGAATTAGTTGTTTGGGAATTGATAGATCTAGCAGTTAGACTATAGGGGAGCCTCCCTCCTTTAGTATGATGTAACTTGGGAGCTATAATCACCTGTCGAGGCAAATTATCAGTACAAGAAATAATATGTACAAGCAAAAAAGCAAAATACAAAAACTTAATTATATTTTGTATATGCAATGGCTAGGCAAAATAGTATATCAAGAGAGTGACATCCTTTTACCTAAACAGTTGCGCTGAAAAAAAGTGGGTAAGAGCTGGTTGTTAGTTGGAGGTAATGGTCCTATGGGAAGTTGATGGTCCATCATCCAAGTCATCTTTCTTATCAAGTATGTAAGTGCATGTTAATTGTTGGAAGTAATGGTCCATTGGGTAGTTTACAACCCATACTCGGAGCAGGTAAATCTATCTAGTAAAAAATTATTTATATAAGAATTTTATGGGTGGAATAACAGTTTGTCAAGTGAGTGGTGGTTTTTTATGAAACCCATCCTTTCAAAAAATTTTATCCCAAGTCTATGGATGGCAAAAAAATCAAAATTATTTAACTTTTCACTGGACCATTAAGGTTACCATATCATTTGAGGAGTATATCCTATCATGTGATAAATGTTACCAATAACCTAAATCTTCCATAACTTGAATTTGAGTTGGTGTAAAATTCAATTTTAATTTATTTTACATAATTCTAAAATTATGTGGCCCTCGGAATCATTAAGAGAACTGAGTCACTATTAATAGCCAAACTAAAAACACGTTAAAAAAATACATGATTTACGTAATACATAAGTGAAAGCATTATCTTGATGAAGAATTATGGATAGGAAAATGAAACATTGACCAAATACTAAATTTAGAAAGAGTATAGTAAAAGAAAATAGTGATTATGGGAATTGAAGTGATTGAGGAAATCAGATAGAGTAGAATATGAGAGTTATGGAAGAGGGGGAAATTCTTTGATCATGGGGTAGTGGAAGATTAAATAGGAGAATAAAAGTTAAATGTTAGATATCATTCCCTTTAAATTTTCCTAGGGTTGGATAGAATTGAGTTGATAGGTGATTAGATCTAGGTGGGTATTGGTTAGTTTGATCAAAATTTTAATAGGTAGGTAGAGAAAGGTTGAAGATTGATTGGTTAAAGAATGTGTTTGTTTATAAAAGAAAATTAAAAACTTTACATGAGCATAGTTAAGTAGATAGGTTATCATGTGATCAATGATACGTCATTTGGGTCATCATCCATAACTAGAATATCAGCTCTTTGATTAACTAGGGATGGTTGTGTTGACGAGCCATCACAAACTCAATGTTTCATCATTAAAACTGTTGTCCATATCAAAAATGATATTTTTTTTACCAACTTGTGATGGTTGGATGGATAGGACATTGGTTATTTGATGGTTCATGGATTTGCTCATTGCTCTTATCCAGAAACAAAACTTTTTCATCGTTAAAAGTGACTTTTAGGTTAACGGGCCATTACTAATAAACCATAAATAGACCGATGGACTATTATTTCAGCCATATCTTTAATCTAGTTTGCTTTATCCATTTCTTGGCCTATACTTGTACACTTTAACACATACATCAACTAAAACCAAATTATAAATCTTAAATCAAAATAAAGATCACAAACAATAATCATGGGTTGCCTCCTAATATTACCTAATTTAATCTTACAACACGACTTAGGTACCTTGATTTCTTATACTTCCTTAAGGTACATCATTACCATAAATATTACCTCCTAAGTACTCCAAAGTATTATGTCACATGCTGCTCATTCACTTTGAAATGTTTCCTTTTTTTATTTTCATGCTTCACAAGTCCAGAAAAAACATCTGTGTTACTTTGAATGGATAGTATCATTTGCACTTGAGTTTGCTTAAAATAGCTGGAGCTTTGAATTGAACAAAAATATCAGCTCCCTTGGTAAAATGTAGCTTTTTAAAATAAAGGGTTGCCCTCTAATATGCTCTCAGCCAAAACTCCTCCGTTTTATTAATTTGATCAAGCCTCAAATTTGTGGAGTCACTCTAACTCAAGTAGATCTTATTGAGCTCCCATAAGTTGTGATTCTCGAGCTTTATTAATAAGTGAGATGCCTTGCAAAAACTAGGTTTATAATGACATCTAAATTAATGTGTTCAATGTAGTTCTATATTCCAATATGGTATCATCAACATTCGAGCCAAAGTAATTTGGTTGGCATTCACCATCTTTGTAAGAATGGTTCTTATTTCGTAGATTAACACAACAACTAGACCACTAGTTTGCTAATGATAGTGATATCCAATTTGTGTTGCTAAACTCCGTACTTTGCTAGAAAAATGATAAACACATCGTTGTATAAGTAAACTCCATATCTAATTATTTCTCTTGGAGTATTGAAAATTGAGAAGATGTTCCTTTTTAGGAACATGGTCATACTCTTCAACTCATTGCCTGGAATTGCCATAAACTCTACCCACTTTGAGACATAATTTACCACCACCAATATGTAATTTTGAAAATAAAAATCCATGAAAGGGCTGATATTACTATACCACAGATATTAAATAATTCAAACTCAAGCCACGGGCAATGTATTTCTTTGGGAAATAGGTCCCTCTCCAATTAGCATTGGTCACATGCTTTTACAAAATCAGGGGCTTGCTAGTGGATTATCGGATAGTATTACCAATATTGCATTACTTTATAATCCATGCACATACCTCCATGATGTCCCCATAAAATAGATGAGTGACATGTTTCTAGTATGCTTAATACCTTAACATATATGACACATTTTCTTATCAAGTTATCAAAGTAAAGTCAAAAGAATATGGATCATCCTAGAATTACATACTCACATCATGCTTAATTTCTTTCTCTAATAAAAGATCAAGTGTTCTAGCATGATATCCCAAACCAAATATATAGTGATGTGCTATACAAATATTACACTTTTGATGCTTAAAATGAGGAAAATATGTAAATTTATGAGTTTGTTTTGTTAGATATGATGAATTTTGGGTATATTTTGCAGGAAAAAATATTTTGGATGCTAAGTTCATAAAAAAGATGAAAAAGGTATTTTTGGCTACTTATTTGAGCAATTGTAGATGTTCAAGAAACTTTCCAACTTGTTTGGGATGAAAGCATGTTCGAGAATTGAAGAAGAGCTGAAAATATGACCCCCTCCACTTGCTAAGCCAACATATGAATAACATGTAATACACGTGGACCGCATGTGGAAAAATCAAAAACTAGAAGTCCAAAATCTTGAGAGCTAACCGTGAACATGCAGTCACTAATTGTGCCTACCCTGTAGGTCGCAAGTTCTACCTGCGCCTAGGGTCAAGGCACAAGTAAGGACCATAAGTGGCCACCGACCCTATTTTCTCTTATTTTATTTGAGCTTTGATTTTAGGGTTTCCTTATGTACTATATATACCCTTTATGTGTTTTTACAAGGAGTTACACACTTTTGATATTTGCAAACATATTTTAATTCCAACATTGTGTTATGAACTTTGGATTCTTTTGAATTTACTTCAGTTGATTAATTTAGTTACGACTGTGGGTTTTCTACTTTTTATTATTGTGATTTCATCTACATTTTCAATCATGAATGTTGTTGATTTTTTAATAAGCCTGAGTGGCTAAAACCCATAGCTAGGTTTGTGGAAATCCTGCCAGATTGAAGAAGTAGGGAAAGTGCTATTACTATTCTGAACCTATACCCATGTATGTATTGCTTTATCTTTAATGTAGTATTTTTATTTTCTAGTGAACATATTGGGATCAATCCAAGATTGTTGCTACTTACTCCAAAAGAGGATTCACGACTAGGAAAGGATAAAGACAACAATAATTTCAAGTTTAGTTGTCGATCCACGATTCAAGATTTTATCAACATAAAATGGTTAGATTTTATCGAATAACTAGACACTAAAAAGGTAATATTTAGTTGGAATTAATATAAGGTATAGTAAGGAAACATCCTGAGACTCAAAAGGTAAAAAGTGAAATACTAATACTCGTGCAAAAGACTTTAGAAGGTACATAACTTATCGATTCTTCATGAAAGGTATTAGGTTTGTTCAAGCAATCACGATAAGCCTAATGAGTTGAAAATCTAGGGGAAAACCATCCTAGTTTCCACTTATGACTGATTACAACATAATTTGATATTCGCTACTAGTTTAGCTTTGATACTCAAATCCTCCATGTACATTTGCATTTATGTCTATTTATTACAATAACTGAGAGCCACAATTCAACGTATCCCATTGGGATTCCACCCCAATATCTTCTGGTTTGCAATATTTATCAACAACTGTATCATATTTTAGAGGAGGTGTAGCTTAGACATCATTAAATTTTGATGCCTTTGTCATGGAGTATGACATTGAAGTTTTTACAATTTTGAAGTTTTTTTTTTTGTTTTTGTTCTTAGATAGGCATACACTGGTGTATGCCTAGAACACAAAGTAGAGGAAATCCCTTACTCCAAGTGAATCAAAATCTTAAGAGGACTCTACAAATACCTAGTGGCATGTTTGAATACAAAAGAGATGATAATCTTGAAGGGGCTCATGGTGTACCTCCCGTTCTCCCAAGGAAATACATGATATTGTTCATTGACAATTTGTCATATTTTAGATCAAGCTAAGAATGAGATGAGGGGAATATAAGAAGCTAAATGGGTAGCTAGGTTAGCAGAGCTAGATAAGCAGAGACAAGAAGCAGACTGTCGAGCAACACATGGTATAAATCAGAATAGAGTGAGAGGTTCCCGTGTTCAAGTGATCCCATCATATCAATATGTTCAGTCATATATAAATAATGGAAAAGATCTTAGATAAGTTGATCCAGTAGAGACTGGAGCCATTATTCCTCCTGTTTTACCCCCTGGAATCAATTTTGGCATCACTAGTGCAATGATCTACCTTATAAATTTAAAGGGTGTATTTGTGAGTTTTCCTGCAGATATTGCAAGGATGAACCTTGCTAATTTTATTGTGATCTGTAGTTTATATACCATAGAGGTTGTTCCCCTTCCCACTTATAAGAGAAGAAACTTTAACGTTAGCGATACTGTGAAAAAGCTCTATTACTTCATAGAACGAGTTGCGCAAGTAATTCTTGAACAATTTTTCCTCCATCCTAGATGTTGCAGCTTAAGGATGAGATCTATAATTTTAGGAAACTACAGTTAGAATCTATGTACAAGGCATAGTTCAGGTTCAAGAAGAACCTTAGTATGGTGCTTAACCATTGGATGTTAAGGATAAGCTTATGGGAGATATTCTACCAAGCCTTGGCCATCACATCCACAGCCATGGAAGAAACTATCTCTAGAGTATCTTTTGTAAGACTATGCTAGGATAAAAATTCAAATATGCTAATCTCACACATTAACCGAGGCTGGAAAACTCAGAGGCTAAGAGGGGATCTAGCATATATGCTATTGGTGCCTCCTACGACCAGAAAGTATATCATGTTTTAGTAGCACAAGAAATTATGCTGCTAAGAACCATTCTAGGCTTACCAGTAAAGCACCTTATAATAGAAAACTATGAGAAAGTAAATTCATTAAAAGCATAACGTTCAACATCTAAAGCATATGAGTTAGAATTAGTAGAGAAAACAAATTATCTGGATCGTCAGTTGGCAGGTTTTAAAGCCCAAGGGTGAGGGAACCAAGATTGGAACTACTATGAGAGATATAGAGGCAATAGTAAAGAGTGAGATGGTGACTGCAGGAAGGAGAATAACTAAAGAGAAAAGGGAGATCAGTATATTCCACCTTGCAGAAGAGATATAGAATCAAGAATTGAAGAGATGCTCACTAAGCGGGTGAAAGGTCAAGAAAATAAGGAGATCAACCTTAATGAGATTAAGGTCGACATTTTGGGATTGACCCAATCTCATGCCACTGCTATCATATAGTTGTAGCACCATTTTTTGTAGATTTAAACAACTCTAAACTAGAGGTAGCCAAGTGCCCTTCTGAGAAACACTATGTAAAATTTGAAAAACTATAGTAATATGTTTTCCATTACCATGAGGAGTGGTATTACTACTATGGATCCTTCACTACCTACTGTGGAAGCGGCTGTTGATAAGATAACTATTCGGGAGTCAGAAAAGACAATAGGTGATGATGATCCAGTTTCTAAGAAAAGAGGTAAGGGATTGGTTGTTAAGCAAGAAAAAAGAGAAATTTTGAGATAGCACCACTTTTTCTCAGTGTTTGAATAAGAAAAGGGAGGAAAGAAAATTCAAGAGACTAATTAATATGCTTAAAGAGTTGATCTTGAATATTTTTATTAGGGTATTAGAGTAGATGCCTGGATATGCCATGTTTATAAAGAAACTAGTCACAAGGAAGAAAAGAGCAACGTTGAGGATGTTGATGGCTTGCACCACTATAGTGTAATCACTACGAGTTCTTTGGCTCAGAAAAAGGGTGACCCCAAAGCATTCACACTAAGTATATGAGACTAGCCATTTTAAGACTCCAAAAATTTCAAACATTTTATTTTTGCCTTCTCGAGTTAGAAATATTGAGTTTTGAGTTCAAATTTATTTAGGGATACTAAAATGATCATCTAAGAGAGTTTTGGAATTTTAGAAGGGGTTCGGGGTGTTTTTGAACTATAGAGGTAGAATGCTTCTACCATTGGGTGTGACACAGAGGTTG
The DNA here is from genome assembly GCF_002878395.1 of Capsicum annuum. NCBI lineage: Eukaryota > Viridiplantae > Streptophyta > Magnoliopsida > Solanales > Solanaceae > Capsicum > Capsicum annuum. The sequence goes on from NC_061117.1 coordinate 109,239,001, forward strand.
GTTATACATGACACACGTCGTGTCATGGAGGTTAGTCTCTATGATGCACACCATGTCAAAAGGCTAGTCTTCGTGATAGCCTCCGTGCCACGGAGGATGGTTTTCCTGCATTACTATTAAAAGTCTAATGGGGCATTTTTGTCTTTTCTCCCTCTCCCTAATCATCCTAATCATAAATTAATGTCAATAGGGGAGTTATTTACCCCATTCCTTTTCAGTTAACAACGTGAAAATAAGCCTTCCCAAAAATTAAAGCAACCTGGGTATGTGGTGTATTCATTAATGGGTTCGTTCAACCCATTGTGTCCCATAAATCCTTTGTATTTTAAGTATAAATTCTTTTTCCTCTTTTTATGAAATTGCCATATTAAGTATGAATTTACTTAATGATCTCCTAGTAGTATAGAATTCTAGCCATTCAAATATTTTTACCCATGTGAATTATGTTATTACATGCTTTAATTTTAATCACCCATATCATGTTCAGTTAACACCATGTTAATTTACTAATTTATGAATTAACCTATGTGAGCATGTCGTCCTCATATATTTAACATATTCCATACTTGAAATCATAGATTTTATTAGTTAGGGATGCATTCTATGTTTTGGGTCTCTAACTCATGAATTTCCTAGTAGTGTTGTTAAATGATGTCATTGTATCTAAAGTAATATTCAAAGATCGAAGGTTATGAACACCTGATACCTATCTGTTTATAAATATTTCCATTTCAGGCAATAAGTTAGTTAGATTATGGTTTTATTATCATAATCAATTGGTGATGGTCATGTTGAGCATTATTAGTTGAGTGTCCAGTTGACTTTAATCAATACTAATGTCAGTTTAGTTTTGAGTTTGATTTAGCATCGAGTGAACCTAGGGATGGGGGTTCACTAGCAAGTCGAGGTCGTGACCTTTAGTAGAAATACCTAAGTTCAAGACCTACATAGCTAGCATAGGTTTTGAGAGGTCTTCTTGCAAGTTGAGGTTTGGCCCATTCTTATGGGAACCTGCCTGTAAAGAGTGACACCTTAATTTTTGAACACCAGTTAAGTGGATTCACACAGTAGTGTTAGTACCCATGGCAAGGTATTTTCACCTTTCCAACTGGGTTACAGGTTGGACCCCGATTAGCTCAAACTGGGGCATATCGGTTAAATCATAGCTCACACAATTTCAGTTTAGTATCTAAGTTTTATCAAGTCAGTTTTGCATGAACTAGTGTTCAGTTTATCAACTATTCTATCAATTGGTCTTACAGACTATTTTAGTACATATTTTACTTCATCTTGCATTTATTTTACATGTTCATGCATTCATGTTCAATATCCATATTCATATCAATAAGTTCCTATCCCATGTACTAGTATATTCAAAGTACTAACCGCATACTCTTTTTTGTGCTATATTGATTTCACAATATAGGTTTGGACACTTAGTTCCTCAATCTCCCTTAGTCAGCTCAATACTACTCAACAACAGTTGTGGTGAGTCCTCATCCATAGAGGATGAGTATTTGCAATTATTTTTAGTAAATTCTTTATTTCAACCAGTCAAAGATAGTTGGTGGCTTATCCCATCATCTTCTCATGACTTAGAGGCTTTTAGATACTTAGATATATAGAGAGTCAAACTTGTTTTTAGTTGTATTAGCAGATGAGACAGGTTGGGTATTCTTTTAGTATTCCACCTTTACATTGTTTTTATTATTTTACTTTCATAATATGATGCTTGTATTATAATTTTATTTTATGCTTATAGTAGGTTCCAGATCATAGGTTCGCTTATGGTCATTTGTGGCCTTAAGCAATGTGTTATGACTAGGGGCAGCCTTGGATAGTGAAAAAACAGTGTATCAAAACCTAAGGTTGTAAAGTATCCTAAGGTGTCTGAAATCCTTGTTGAGTAGAGTCTTATGCATGGGTGTGATGCACTCCCAACTTATGGGTAAGGGGCTATGAGATGTTTTAAGAATGTTTCCCTTCTTTCAGTATTCATGTCCTAATAAAGAGAATAAACATTGTTGACTTCCCATTCTAACACGTTCTTTATCCTTTTACAAAAAATTCCTCTAGAAGAATCATCAAAAGAAGAAATGGGGATCAGCCTACACCATAACTTATTTAGGAAGATCCCCTGAATAAATATGCTTGCCACACCGAATTTAGGACCACTTTTACTATTTTGTCCCAAACCATGGCTTCTCAAAATAACTATGTAACACCTCGAGAACCTATCCCGAGATGTCACACGGTGCTTAGGGTCACACGTGGCCTCAAGATAACCCTCTAAGACTATTATCACTTTCAGAACTCATTATAACGCAAATCATGAAAAGATAAAGAGGAATAACCATATGTTGAAATGGTACTCTGTTCTGACAAAGCCTCAACTACATAGAATTAAGGAGCCATTGGGACGGATCCCCAACTGACTTGTACTAAACTAAAAGGAAATATCCATCTATTAACAAGAAAAAATGAGAGATACAAGTCCTTGAACCATGAGGAATCACCAACTTTAGGAATGTAGATAAGGATACTTAGATATCACTATCGCTGCTGAGACTGAGAAACTGAACCTATATCCTGAGGAAATATAAAATACAAAGAGTATGGGAGTCAGTACTTGGGAATGTACTGAGTATGTGGGGGTGGATGCAATATTTTAAATAATCTCATAAATGTATTAAAAAATCATGCATGCTAACAATAACAACTCTCTTCGCTTGAATTATCTGAAACATTATTTCTGGAAGTCATCAGTATGCTTCATAAATCTTGTAAATCATTTAACACAACTCAAACTCTTTAACTCATGACTTAGAGTGACTCGGTAACTCATAGTACTTAGATCATTATGGACGTGGGAATTTCTTATAACCGACATAACTATACCACTTGAGCCGCATAGAGTCCAACGTTTTTCCCTCCTAAAGAGAGAACCCTACATTGGTGGAAATGTCGTACTCTTGCCAGGGAGTAAAATCTCAATTTCACAATCATAATTCCACACTCGGCCTTTGTCCCACATTTATCAACATCAACCCTAGGGTGGTACATAGTTTAGGGGAAATACCAAATTTTCCCCTTAGTGCTAAATACTCCTCTCAGACTCAGCACAAAACGCGTAAGGAAATCCACCTTAATCAATATCAACTCAAGCGTCTATTACAAAGACCAAAACATAGATATATATATATTTCATCTGTAAATCAGAAACATCTCGTGGATTCCTAACTTGACTCAACTAAACATAATCTTTCTCAACATCAAGTAAATTTGCTTATCAAATCATTTCAAATTCCAAAGCTTCAAGGAAACATCATACGACTCATTCTTGACTTTCAATCTCAAATAACGATATATATTCTATAGTCAAATTTCTCATGGAAAGGTATAACTCATGACACTTGTCTTAAATCGCTTAGAAATCATCAATACACAATGACAATATACAACTCATGGAATAAATTCTCAATTTAAGAAACATGATGGTGAAATAATCATAAATATAAAAAATATTCAACTCAAATCTCATAAATCATAAATAAGGAAATTTGGCTGTAAACCAACTTGCCAAATCATGTAAATCAATAATAGAAAGTAAATCTTTAGGCACAAAAATGAAAGGAGTGTTCTTGTTCAAACCCCATATACCTTGGATTTTGATTTGAAGATGTAGAAAATTGTCTTAAACACTTCTCACACTTTCAGACCAAGATTATTCATGCCTTTTACTTGGGAAACTTAGTTCTGAACAACTTGGAGAAAGTCATGGAGGTTTCTTTGAATTTCTTGGAAGAGGATTTGGATTTTGGATCTTGTAGAAACTCTAGTTTCTAGGAGATTCTTAGAACATTGGAACAGAAAGGGGAATAAAAATGAGTGGATCTTCTCCACCTTGATATATATATAAGACCACATGGGGAGGAAATGACCAAAATGCCCTTTTTGAAAATGTTGAAATTTGCTGATTAGGGCCTGTGACGGTCGATCTAACGGTCCGTCAAGTATCTTGATGGTCCACCAGATCGTCCATCACTCAAGTTCCAAAACTGAATCGTTATGCCTCAACATGACAGTCGAAGTGACTGTCTTTCAGGAAAATGACGGACTACCAAGTCGTCCGTCACTCGAGGGCCAGAAATGAGACATTCTGTCTCGACCTGATGGACCCCTTGACGGTCCATCAACTTTTGATGGTCCACCAACTTAGACGTTGCATGATGGACTAAAACAAAAGTCTGCCTTGGCTTGACAGGGCTATTAATGATCCACCCGAAACCTGACGGTCCACCAGGTCGACCGTCAAACCTTGGTGATCCGATAGCATTTAGTAAAACAGCCATAACTCACTCATCCGATATTGGATTTTGATGAAATTTGTATTAATGGAAATTTTATTCAATTCTATATATGACAAAAAGTAGAAATTAGAGAAATACAACATTTTTTAAAATCAATCACATTGGAAGTCATACATATCCACTCAAAAGATGAATTTGGGCTTAGGAAATGATCAGGGTATTACAAATAAGCACACTTTTCCTAAGCCAATCTAGTAATAAATATAGATACAGCTAGAATCCAAATCATTACTTGGATAAATCCTTTATTGTTTTCTAGATCAAGTCTGAGGAGGATCTGCAGGTGTTTTGGGATGGTGTGTAGAATGTGACAGACATTATGGGTTCACTTCTAGTAAGAGTGCTGATTTAGTTGCTTAATAGTTTCATGGATAAGCTCACACATGGTTCAAGCAGCAGAAAGAGGACAAATGTATTGAGGCAGGACCTATGGAGTGGGAGGAGTTTGACTTGGTTTTTTTTAGATGGTTTCTTCCTATTAAAGTTAAGGAAGTCTAAGGTGCAGGAGTTTATAAATCTGAAGTAAGTTAATATGAGAGTGAAGAAGTACTCACACAAGTTCACTCTATTGGAGAGGTATGCTCTGACTACGGTGGTTGATTCAAGGGCGAAAATAAGTAAGTTTTTTTCTGATGTGTCAGATGGTGTAGTCAAGGAGAGTGAACAACTATGTTGATTAAGAAGATGGACTTTTCTAGGCTGATAGTTCATACTCAGCAGATTAGAGGGACAAAATTGGTATATTTAACTTCTCACAAAAAAGGTCTGATGGTTGGAATCGTTCTCTGTTCTGCCATAAATTGTCATCTCTAGCCCCATCTTAACCTAGTGCTTCAATGCCTATGTTCAGGTAGGACAGTCGAGATAATACACCAGGATCTATGTCCTATGGTAGTGTAAATAGTTTTCCCACCAATCTTCTTTGTAGGAAATATGTTAAGAACCACAAGGTTGAGTGCATAGTACGTAGTTATGTGTGTTTTTAGTGTAGTAAACCAGGCCACGTTGATCAGGGATTACCCATGGGTTGTCTACAAGAGAAAGAATTTTCTTCCACATGGCTAGTCTAACTTTTCATTAGCTCTAGTAGGTCGCCCAACGTAGTACAGCACCACCTCCAGTGCCACCAGTGGGAAGCATCAAAATTGACTTTATGCCATCCCAACTCGGCATGATTAGGAGAGTTCTCTTGATGTGGTTATGAGTACATTACAAGTCTTCCATCTTCATGTTTATGCATTATTAGACCCTGGAGCTACACTTCCATTTGTAAATCCTTACATAACTATAGATTTTGGTATTAGTCTCGTCATATAAGTAAGGCCTTTCACAATGTCTACTAGAGTGGGTATTTTTATTATGGCCCGATGGGTGTTCAAAAACTACCCGTTCATAGTGTCTCAGAAAGTTACTTCAGTTGACCTTGTGGAGTTAGGATGATTGACTTTTCTTTTATTTGAGACAAGGATTGGATCCACTCGTGCTAAGCCTTAGTTTATTGTAGAAATAGAATTATCTAATTCTAGTTTCCCAATGCATGTGTTATTGAATGAAGCGGTAGTACTTTAGTGCCTAAGCGTCAGTTTATCTCTTGTCATAAGGCATGAAAGATGATATCCAAATATTATATATACTATCTCGTCCAAGTCAAGGACTTAGATTTTAAAAGTTTGAGTTTGGAGTCAGTTCCACTAGTGAATGAGTTTCTAGAAATGTTCCCTAATGATCCTAAGAGTTTCTCCCCAGAGGGAAATTAACTTTGGAATAGATCACCTCCCAGATACCTAGCCTACCTCTATTTTACCTTACAAAATGGCTTTAGCAAAGCTTAAGGAATAGAAGAATCAATTTAAAGACCTCATAGATAAGGGTTTCATCAGGCCTAGTATTTCTCTATGGGGTGCTCCAGTTCTTTTTGTATGCAATAAATATGGTTCCCTCAGAATGTTCATTGATTACCATCAAATGAACAAAGTCATGATCAAGAATAAGTATCTTTTCCCCAGAATTAATGACTTGTTCAACAAACTTCAGGGTGCAAGATATTTTTATAGGATAGACGTTAGATCTTGCTATTATCAACTTAGATTTAGAGAATGTGACATCCCAAATACAACTTTCTAAACTAGGTATGGTCAATTCAAATTCCTAGTTATGTATTTTGGACTAATAATGCTCCTTCATCTTTTATGGACTTGATGAATAGGGTGTTCAACAAGTACTTGGACATGTTCATTATAGTCTTTAAAGATGAAATACTCATCTATTATTGTAGTGAAGGTGACCATGGAGACTATTTGACGAGTGTATTATAAACCTTAAGGATCGCCGGTTAATCGGCAAGTTCAGTATATAAAAATTTTGGTTAAGATCAATATGTTTCCTTGGTCACATTATTTTTTATGATGGTATTTGAGTTGACCCTCAATATATAAAAGCATTAAGAAACTAGACTAGACCCATCTCTCTATCAGACATAAAGAATTTCTAAGGTTTTGTTGGTTACCATAAAAGGTTTGTTGAAGGTTTTTTTTGCAATTCCTTCTTCCATATATCAATTAACCCAAAAGAAAGTCAAATTTTAGTGGTCCAGAATCCTGTGAGAAGATTTTTTAGGAGTTGAAGACTCGACTCACTTGGGTTTCTAGTCTATTGTGATTCTTTTAGAGTTGGTCTTGATTATTTGTTAATGCAGTGATGCATAGCCTATGCCCCAACACAAATTCAAACCTATGAGAAGAATTCCCCGACCTATGATCTTACGTTAGCAGTAGTTGTCTTTGCCTTAAAAATTTGGAGTTGTTACCTTTATAGAGATCATGTTGATGTGTTTATAGATAATAAGAGTTTACAGTATTTGTTCATGTAGAAAGACTTGGATTTTCATTAGAGAAGGTGGATGTAATTGTTAAAAGACTATGATATGAATGTGATGCATCACCCGGGTAAGGCTAATGTAGTGGCCAATTGATACAAGAATACAACGGAAGCGAAACACACTCCAAATTAGTCCACAATCTTAAGGACGTGAGGACCAACATGGAGACCACTCTCAGATTAACTATAAACAAGAAGAATACAAGATACAATTGTGTATATAATACCAAAAAATGGCTACAAAACATGACGAACAAGATGAATAACAATAACACAAGTTTCGGATTCAATAAAGGACCAAAAATATTCCACTACACAACATGGAAATAAGAAAAATAAAGGATAGATAGTGAGACCAAGATTATTACAAGATTAAGAACTAAAGAGTGTATTAAACTCAAAAACCCCAAATGAATGTAATAATCAAAACCAAACTTTTACAATGACCAGCAAGGGAATCAACTCACCTCAAGATCCAACGTTTTCAAGAAAAGATCAGCACTAGCTTTTCCAAGCCCTAACTAAGACTAAGTGTTCTACTCTCAAGAGAGAGGATTTTTAATGTTTCAATCTTTCATCTTTCATAAACTAAAAGAGAAGACTTAAAATCACCTATTTATAGTGTATTACAAAAGAAGACAAAAAAGGACCAATTTTTCCTTTCATGAGAGGTGCGGCCATGGTTTGTAAATACACCATTTTTAATGTTCAAAATACCCTTATTACATCCAACAAACCTTCCATACACGGGATTGCTTTAAATCATGCTCAAAACGGGTCTTCGTTGCATATCCTTGTGCTCTAAGGTTGACCAAGTTTTGAGCCTTTGGGTGTTGGCCTCCAAAGATTCCATCAAAAGCTAAGGTGTAGATTTCACTTGTATCATCCTCTCCTCCTTGAAAAGGATTCGACCTTGAATCCATACCTCTCAAAATAAGAGAAAAGATAAACAAGGACAACTTCCTCATGGCATGAGGGTAGAGTTAGCTCAATAATAAACATCATAATGCCAAGGCGGGACATACTTGAAATATAACCATGAATCCAATGTGTTAGTCCTTAAAAGCTTAGTAAAAACAACAAAAAGGGAATGATTATGACGAGTATCAAAAGATGAAGAAACTACGAAGGGCTTAATGATATCTTGAAGTCCCAAAGGTAATGCTTCCCATAACTTAGGGTCCATAAACCACAATTGTTTCATTATGTATTCAAGTGACCTCATTGAAAGTGGTGCCACAACATACATAGCATAATCATTTGAACAAGTGGACGAACCAACAAGTTTCTTACCCCTACATATTATAAATCAAAAACTAGAATGGATGTCATCATAGGGAAAGAGGTAGTATAGGAAAGAACCAAATACAAAGGTATACACGGGTGGAGACAAGACATTTAGGAACATACCCATTTTTTCCTCAAAACAAATAGGCAACTTGGCATCCTCAAGTCGGTATTCATGCAATGTGGGCACGAGTGTGTCAAACAAGGATGCACATTTAAAAACATTACCCCAAGGACTCAATGACACCTTTGCCCTCGAATTTTCAAGAAGGACTACACATTCCTTACCCCGAAGAGTACTCTCATCTTTCAAAACTAGATTTCCATCTTTAGGAGGAATGTTGTCACACCATAGTGGGTTAGCATATTGGTTATAGCTCTCAAGAAAAGCTATACCATTATTTTCACCACTAGGTTCATTAGGAGTGTTTATGTCATCTTCAAACTTGACATTATACCTAAATAGAGCATAATCTATCCTGCAGGCGGATTTGGAACAAGTAAGTTCACTCACTAAAAGTTAATTATCAAGTTTTAAAGATGCCTTAAGCACATGATTATCCCTATGATATAAAAAAAATAATAGAATCAAAGGGAAACCTCACGAGTTCACTCCTATTCCATTAATAAACATTTTCAACATAATTACACACTTGAGGTTCATTAATCACATCATACAAATCCTCAAGTGGTGGGAAATTTTCACACATAAGTTGATCAAAACAAATTTCACAATATAATGTACTTTTGATTCAACACAATGGTTTCAACAATAGGGGTACATAAATCGATCTTTCAAGAAGAGTTGATTTGGTCATCAATAGGATCAATTAGTGTATCCACACTCACAACATGTACATCATCAAGTGGCAAAGAAATAATAACGTATAGGCAAGCTACAACTCACACTCAATGGGATATTAGCCACATAATTATCATTCACATGCACAAAAGTGTATGAGTTAGCTATTTTACATTAAAGTCCTTGAGTAGATTCTTCTTTGTCATGGTACAAAGGTCCTCCCCACAAGCCTGCGGTAACTTTATTTCGGCATCGTTCACCTTCACTTTCCATGTTGGTACCTACACAAATGTCCTTAGAAATAGAAGGACAACCAATGTTAGCATGGTTTGGTGCTAATCTCCTTACTTCGCTCAACACAAACTCTCTTTTTCCACTCTCAGATTACCACCTTGCTCTTCCTTACTCCTCTCAATATTTTTTCTATCAAAATAATTTAGATTCGAGTAGGTAGGCATTTGTCTTCGTGACTTGGGTAGCAATTAAGTCATGAGGAGATTCTCCCATTGGTCTATTACAAGATTAGGCCAATTTTGTACATTAGCAACTTGATGTCGTACAAACCCATCGGTACCTAAGTATACAGGACCATAGGCCAAGGGAAGAATATCGCACCACACCTATTCATGGTATTCATGTTGGGAGGATACAACTTTTACCCTCTCGGTAACCTTGAACCCATCTAAGAAATATGGAGCAACTAAAGGCTCGCGGGTCAACCCCAAGTAGTAAACCATGGATGGTATGATGTAGTTTCTATACTACCTATTATATAACATAATGAGGCATCCTGGTATCCCACAAATGATCACCTTTTCGGAGTGTACACTCCTTTTTTGGATCAACATTGTAAAGCACACGAGTATCCCTCGGTTTTGGAGATGCATACCCTCTTCGTATCATTGGACAGCCTCCACTATAGCTACTATAACCATTAACACTATATTGACCTTGTTAAGAAGTACTAAAAGGTGGAGAATATGAATCTTCACACTCCGCATGTGTACTCTAATCATATCTCTCATAAGATTTGCAAATAAAAGGGTTACACCTAACACCAAATCAAGGTTTGGAATGAGAAGTGTAAGACTTCTCACATGCCCCAACGTCATCATAAGATTCATCATGAGGTCCTACATCATCTCCAAAGTTACCATAAGCACTAGGCACTTCATTCACCTCATTTTCTCCCTCAGAACAGTAACTTTCAAATCTCCCTAATTTTCAATCATGGTTATTTTCATACCCTCCGTGATCTCCCTAAGCTTCATAGCCATAAAACCCCTCAATACAATCATAGTCTCCCATTTTGTAGTCATAATAATCTCCGGCTATCGAAGACATGTTCATCACCAACACTCGTATACCTCACCTTTGTGATTCTTTCAATTGGAGTGGCGAATATTGAAAGTTGCTTTTATTATGAAAGTCAATAGGATGTCAATGCTACTTGGAGGTCGGAATATATTATTGTTTGATCGACTCAAGACACAAAAACAAAATTTACTTACGAACTTAAAACAAAGAAGTTACTCTGAGTTAAAAAAAAGAAAAAGCACACAAATAACAAAGACACGAAAGAAACGAATACAACAATTAATCTACAATTAAGTACGTGATTACTAGTTGTTAATCAATTCAAGAATCAAGACAGGAAACTAAGGAAATAATAAAGTGAAACTAATAATCTAAAATTTGAGCCAATATTTGATGCGTGAACAGTAACTTCATGATGTTTTAGCCATATATCTGTTGTGGTTTCTACAATTTTTATTTTCCAAAGCCCAAGTCTTGACCAATTTTAATTTGGATTGGTGGAATTTGTTAGGGAGGGAAGAATAAGTCTTGGAACCTTTTTAAAGTTTAAAATTTCAAGACTTGACTTCTGTAGTACTTTTTCTGAAAGCATGGACCCTTTTTTCATGGGAAAATAGTTGAGAAGTGATGTAAAGTCTTTTTATGGTTGGGGGTCTTTCAAGACTAACAATTACTTACACCTCTATCCTTCACCTTTTAGGATCAATCATTCACTTTGTGCTCTAACAATATAAGAAGAAAGGTGAAGAACTTAAAGAACAACAACAACCAAACCAAGAACAATAAAAAAAATATTCAAGAACAACAACAATTCCAACGGCCAACTCCAATCCAAAACAACAAACGGCCAAGTATCTTTAGTGTTATGTCTTCGATTTTAACAAGAGGTGAAGGTTGTGAAGAACTTCAAGCACAACAACAACATTCACCAAGAACAACAATAATAACACTCTTTTCAACAAAAACAACCAAACACATGGCCAGCCATGTTTCTTTACAACAATGTCTACCACAACAATGTTCAACAATAATGGGCAAACCTTATGTTAAGAACAACATCATCAAAATACAAGCTCAAATAAACATTTAGACTCAATGTGTTCTAGATTAACAAAACTAACACTTAGAGACAACAAAGACAAGGAAAAATCTCATCCAAGACAAAATAACAACACTATTTTCTGCCAAGAACAGAAAATGGACAGATTGCTCTCTTTTCCGAAAATTTCAGTTTTCAACTTTTTTTTTTCAACTCTCAAGCCCAAGATTGATCTTGTTAGAACAATATAAAAGATGGCTCTGTTACCAAATGATAAAAGAATGAAAACAGAAGCACGAAACAAACTCCAAATCAGTCCACTATCTTAAGGATCCGAGGACCAAGATGGAGACCACTCTCGGATTCACTATCAACAAGAAGAATACAAGATAAAATGGTGTATATAATGCCAAAAAATCAGCTAAAAAAATGAGGAACAAGATTTATAACAATAACAAAAATTTTGGATTCAATAAAGGACTCAAAACAGTCCACTACACTATATGGCAACAATAAAAGTAAAGGATAGATAGTCAGACAAAGATTATCACAAGATTAAGAACTAAAGAGTGTATTAAATTCAAAACCCCTAATGAATGTAATAATAAAAACCACACTCTTACAGTGACCACCAAGGGAATCAACTCACCTTGAGAATTTTTAATGTTTCAATCTTTCATCTTTCATAAACTAAAAGAGATGACTTAAAATCACCTATTTATAGTGTATTACAAAAAAAGACTAAAAAATACCTCTTTGCCCTTAATGAGAGGGGCGGCCATGGTATGTAAATACATCATGTGTAAAGTCCAAAATACCCTTATTACATCCAAGAAACCTTTCACACTCGGGATTGCTTTAAATCAGGCTAAAAAGGGGCCTTTTTTGCATATCTTTGTGCTCTCGGGGTGACCAAGTCTTGAGCCTTTAGGTGTTGGCCTCCAAAGATGCCATCAAAAGCAATGGTGTCTATTTGACTTGTATCATCATTGCCCTTAATATATTTTCTATGGGAACTCATGTTAAGGATGATAAAAATGTTAGTCCATGAGTTTCATTAGCTTGCTAGGTTAGGTGTTCGATTAGTTGATTCGGCCGAAGGTAGTATATAGATTCAAAATGGTTTAGAATCTTCATTGGTGGCCGAATTAAAAGAAAAGCAAGAGATGGATCCTACTTTGATCTAGTCGAATGAAGCAGTTTGGGATCAAAAGGTAGAGGTTTTCTCTCAAGAGGGAGATGGTTTGTTTCATTATCAACGCAGGTTATGTGTTTTATATGTTCATGGTTTGAGACAGCAAATATTCACTAAAGTGCATGGTGCACGAAATTCTATTCACCCAAGAGCCACTAAGATGTACTGTGATTTGTTTAAAATTTATTTATGTAGTGGTATGAAGAAAGATATTGTGAAATTCATGGTTAAGTGTTCCAATTGTTACCAGGTTAAGGTTAAGCAGTAAAGGATTCATGTTATGCTTTAAGAGATCAACATCCCCACTTGGAAGTGGGAGGTGGTTAATATGGATTTTATTATAGGGTTACCTTATACGCGTCATCAACATGATTCGATTTGGGTCATTATAGATACAATGAACTTAGCACATTTATTACTTGTTCTTACTTTGTACTACACTATGATAAAATCTATTTAAGAGAGTTGGTAATGTTGTATGAGCTTATATTAACAATCATTTCAGTAGAGGTACCCAATTTGCCTCTCACTTTTGATAGGCTTTTCATAAGGGTACCAAGTTCATCTTAGTACAACTTTTCATCCTCAAATAGACGGTTAGGCAAAATGGACCATGGAGACCTTATAATACATATTTAGGGATTATGTTATTGACTTTAAGGGTATTTGGGAAAACCACTTACCTTTGATTGATTTTTACTACAACAACATCTACCACTACAATATTGAAATGGCTATGTTTGAAGATCTCTATGAAAAAAGGTGTAGATCTCCTACTGGTTATGTTAAAGTAGGTGATATTGCTTTAATAGGGCCAAATTCAGTATATGAGGAAATAGATAGAGTTTAGTTGATTCGAGAAAAGCTAGAGATAGCCAAAAGTGGTAAGAAATTTTATGCAGTTATGATGAAGAATGATCTTGACTTTGACGTTAGCTACTTGGTTAATTTGAAATTTTTTCCCATGAAAGGGGTGAAGAGATCTGTAAGAAGGGGAATATCTATCCCAACTATTTTGGCCCATACAAAATTTTCAGCCGTTTTGGGAAGGTATCTTATGAGTTAGGGTAGCCAACAGATTTTTCAACTGTCTATCCAGTGTTTTATGTCTCTTTGTTAAAGAAATGTATTGGTGACCCATCATCTATTTTTATTTTAGGGAGTGTGGATGTGAAATATAGTCTCTCCAATAAAGAAGTCCTAGTTGGGATCCTCGATCATCAGATTCATAGGCTAAGGAATTAAGAAGTTCCCTTGGATAATAATCTAAGTTGAAATTAGTCTGTTGAGGAAGCTACTTAGGAAGCAGAAGAAAAGATTTGAGCCTAGTATCCCCATCTTTCATCTACAAGGTACTATTTTTCCTTAAGTGATTCTCCCATTTTCTATCTCATCTATATAACCATCCTCAGGCCATTGCATGCATTCATAAATTAAGCTCAGTCTATGAGCCATGTTTCAAATTTAGTTACTTAATATGATTAAGCACATAAGTGTTCAGTGTATGATCTCAGCTTACCTAGTATCTCACCTCAAAGCTATTTTATTCGATGATGATTGATGCCAAGGGGGAGATATTGTAATACCCCACAAGATTCTGGATAAGTTTCCAGAAACTAGTAACGGTTTAAAAGGCCAATAGTAATTATTTAACAATAAGTATAAGAGACTTAGCAATTTTAAGACTCCAAGATTTCTAACAATTTTTTTTTTGGCCTTCTAAAGTTTGAAGCTTTGAATTTTAAATTGAAATGTATTTGAGGATGTTAAAAGGATCACCAAGGAGAGTGTCAGAATATTTCGAAGGGGTTCTAGGTGTTTATAAACCACGAAGGCAGAATGCCTCCGTAATTTGGGCATATCATGGAGGCTGGATGATACGACCCACCCTGGGGCCTTGTTGTAATGGGCATCCCAAGTCCTTCCAGGACTTGAAATCACCACCGTTACCTAGCCCAACCTCCTGTCACCTACCCTGAGTTGGATGAATTTTAAGCATGTACCAAAATAGTGTAAAAGCTCACGCCAAGACTATGGGATAAGATCACAACCGTGACCGACCAAACAAAGTTCAACCATACTATACCAAAACAAGAGCCATAAACCAGGCCATAACCAAGGACGTTCCAAACACAAGAAAATAATTAATCCCTAAATGAAATATGATGGAACAGTTAAAAATTATGTCCTATGATGCCAGCCATCCATATTATTCCAATGCCAAGGCTGACACTTATAACGATCCCACCTATTCCTACCTATAGAAGTACCACAAAGCCTCTAACAAAAAAAGTAATGAAATATGGTTAGGGTATGCCCCCAACCATAGCCAAAACCTATGTCCAAAATAAAAAAATATGTCTAGAAATATCCATAACATGAAATGGAGCCATACGAATGGATAGAAGCTCTCCATTTGGGTCCAAATGTTGTCCCCAAGTCAATCACTATGTAGGAATAGTAGAACGGCCAGTTCCTATATTTTGTGGGTGTACAACCGCTAGTATACGGGGTTAGTAAGTAACAGCTAGCATGATCTCAGGGTAAGGACAAAATAATGCCATTTATAAAACAAATGAAAACCATCTATACGCATACAACCATACATATGTATATATAACTATGCCGGAAAAGGGACTGGGGTTAGCATGCCTTTAAAACCTTTACCTGAACTGTGTAGCTTTGTCATCCTAAACCACCCACGAGCTATATAGGCTTAGCTCCCCCTGCTGAAAGTGCCTATGTGCGTGTAGTTTCACGGCCAAGAAAGTATAACTTGGGATGACTAGTACATCTACAAAATATAGTGTGGCATCACGCATAATGTCACAAAGACCAACCTCATATAAAAAAATATCAGTTTCAAATTTTGGTCCCGCTGGGACCTCCACCGTCCAAAACTTAGCTACACATCCCACCATTATTGCTCAATTAATAATAATTTCCAAATAACCAAACCCTTATACATATAATAACCAAGTACATTGATGTTGATATCGTCATACAAACCCTTAATTGAAATCAACATCCGTAGCCAACCATTTATAGGTTTAGGAAACTTTTCGGAGCCCTTCCATTTAGTATATTAAACTACTTGGGGAATTCAATGTGCCCCTCTAGCATTACCATTAGCCATTTACCATTCCAAGCCATTTAAAACATGCATAATTTTTTGCAAAGTTTTATAACATGCAAGAGTTCTATTAAAAGTAGTCAATGCAATGAGAATATCTTTATAAGCATTTTCTCAAACACATTAGGGCGTAATATGAGACAAACAAATTCCAATTAACATTAAAAAATTCATATGCAATCCAATTAACCAAAACCACCAGCAACGCATATAAAAGCATAATTAAAATCATAGGAAAGCATAACCAACCATTTAACATCAAAACCCCTAATTCATATTTGAAAACCAAAATCATACAATCAATGAAATCAGGACAAAATTCATAAAAACCATTATTTTAGTTAGAATTAAAAATGAGGGAAAACACCATGCCTTAAATATAGATGATGATGAAAAGAATTCAACAAGAAAAGCCTCAAATTGATACTTTATTTGAAACCCTAGTTCCCCTTGCCCACAAGCTCTTGTCTGAATTATGGAGTATTTTAGAAAAGTTTCTACGTGTTAATGAAGGGACTAATAGGGTAATAACCACCTAAGTAGGTTAGAAGTTGATGAATGCTATTAGGATAAGTGGGAAAATGTTTTGAATACCCTCACTTAAGTTCCACCAAAATCCCATCATAGGGATATGAACAACCCACACGAGTGGTACCCACTGATATAATTCGTATCCTATACTTGTAGCCTGGCCTCAAACCTTGGATCACACATTGTCTAGCATACAACTCATCTAAACAAGTCGTATAGACCATATATGATCCCCATTCTTCATCCATACCCCTGGTAAATTTAAACCTAAGGAATATTCAGACACTATCCCGCATACGAGACCTGGGTACGACTCGTACCCTGGCTTGCAATTCTTAGTGAACCACTGTACTCAGATCCAATCTAAGTAACCAAGTCTAAGATTAAGTTAACGAAAAAAATGATCTATAATAACTAATACGACTCGTACCCCTAAGTCGTATCTATTCCAAGAACAAAAATACATCCCACTAATCAATACTAGTCAGTATACCACTGAACCATACCATTCATACCCCAAAATATGGATCATACGCCTGAGTCCTATGGGGTTCATAGATTAGAATTCCTAGAAATTTTCTAAGGCCTAGAATCATGGTGTTTCAGTCTCCCCCACTAAGAACATTCATCCTTGAATGATGAACAAGGTAGGGGTAACCACACACAAGAGTTATTTGCATTATGTTATCCAACCTATTCACAATCTTTAACAAAGTTAAAAAATAATAACGCAAAGATATTATTGTTTCTTTTAACAAACTCTAAAAATAAAAATCTATTGAAGACACACACTCTCCACACGAATCCCAGAAGAAAAAAATAAATATGAATATTTTGACTTCATATCCATTTTTGGTTGCCATCTTTCTTCTTCCACCTTATGGTTCCATAAAAGAACCTTAACTGAAGAAACATCCTTGCTTCACAACCAATGAACCAACCTATCAAAGATATCAACTGGGACTTCTTAATAAGATAAAGAATCTGTGATACCCAATTCTTCCAAAGGAACAACCGAAGAAGTATCATTAATGCACTTCCTAAACATAGAAACATGAATGACTGGATGAACCAAGCTTAATTTAGAAGGCAACTCTATCTTATAAGGAACACTACCAATTCTCTGTAAAACTTGATAAGGACCCACATACCGGGACTGAGCTTCTACTACTAGCAAAACTGCACTAGTCCCTTCATGGGAAATACCTTAAGGAAAACCGTATCTCCAACTTCAAATTCCAAGTCTCTATGCCTAACATCTGCATAGGACTTTTGGAAACATTGGCAGAGACTGAACCAAATCACATTTAACTTCTTTATATCCTGGTAAACCAAATTAGGACAAAATATTTCTCCCCTACCAATCTCAAAAAACCAATATGAGATCTATACCTCCTACCATATAATGCCTCAAAAGGGGCTATTCTAATACTAGAATGATAGCTATAATTGTAAGAAAACTCAACCAAAGGTAGATGCTCAACCCAATTTCCACCATAATCAATCACACATGCCCGAAGAATATCCTCGAATGTCTGAATAGCTCTCTCTACTTGCCCATTTGTCTGCAAATAGAATGCAGTACTCAGACTTACCTTAGTCCCCAACCTTCTCTAATAAGACTGCCAAAAATGAGATATAAATTGCATACCATGATAAGAAATAATCAAAATAGGCACCCCATGCAGCTTCACAATCTCCTGAAGATACAACTTCATATAATCCTCTATCAAGAAGGTAGTCCACATTGGCAAAAAGTGCACAGACTTAGTCATCCTATGTACAATGACCCAAATTTAATCATATTGATTTTGAGACCGAAGAAGATGGATAATGAATCCATATTTATCACTTCCTAATTTTATTTTAGAAAATAAATTTCTTGATACAACCCTCCTGGCCTCACGCTCTTAGTGTTAACCTTTTGACACACCATGCACGTGGCCATAACATCAGCCATATCCGTCTTCATACCATTCCACTAATAGATCTTCTTAATATTGATGAGTGGTGATTCTACCACTCTTTTGCCCTTATTATTCATGTACATTACCTTATTTTGAAAGAGTAAAAGAGATAGTTGTGATTAAATATATTAATACCCATATTTTGTAGAAACAAAGATAATAGAAAGGAGGGATATGGATTGGAGCTTAAAAGGATCAAAACGAAGCAAGAAAGTGCTAGTTGTGAATCAGAGCAGAAATGGCCTCAATTACCACGGTCGCACTCTGAGCGTCGTGATCACTGTCAACTATGTAACGAACATATATAGCCTTGGGTAATGAAATTATGGTCTAATAAATGCGATCACATCTTATTAATAAGGTCAACATATCGCGTTTGCAATCATATCTCCGTGATAGCAGCCTAGCAAGATAAATGACCAAGGGTATTGTGGTCAATTCGGAGAGCTGATACAAGATTTCTATAGAAGATCCACACAACTTTTGTAGTGGTGGGTTGAGATATTAGGGGGAGGTTGGATAGAAAGTAACAAGGAACCCCAGAATTTGGGTGAAAAAATTTATTGTTCATAGTTATTGTAATGATTATTCCGAAAGAGAAATTAGTGAAATTGAAGTATTGAAGTGAAGATTATTTACTTTCTATTATTATGGATACCTTCGAAGGATTACTTGGTAAAATTCTTTTCCCTTAACTCATGAGTAACTAATTTATTTTATTCTTGGGATTTTGTTGAAATAAAGTGTATTTGTGTATAAGAGTTGATGTGTTTGCATGATTTTTAGTTATTGATTATGGATTCCACAAATGTATAAGCTTGTTAGTTGGAACTTGTGGGTGAAAAAACCCAAATCTCCAAATGGGTTTGATGGGTGAAAACCGTAAAATCTTAAAACCCTTCATCATTCTTCAAAGAGGGATGAAGGTGAACATTGGGTAACCCATAGTATCCTAAAAAGAGGGTTGTAGGGGGATAAGTCAATAGTGGACAATTAAGCTTATAGTCTACTACCATTTGTAATCTTACAAATAAGTGTAATAAGTGTGTAAATCATATCAATATCATAATCCTAGAAATAGGGATGCTTTATTGAGGTTTTGGGTGATTATGAATTGCACACTTGTTAGGTGCTAGGAAGAGCCAATGGGTCAAATATTTGTGGTTTTATTGAAAGATTAACTGCCTTAATCTTCAACCTAGCCTATTCCTTAGTTGACAAAGAAAGCTTATTTTAAACCATTATCAACCCATATGCCCTTACTTTTATATAGACATAATCCCAAGATTTCTCCAAAACTTAAGATTACATCAAAAGTACTATTTTGTGTGTTGTTAACAAAAGATTGTTAAAAAAAATTCAAAACTAATTCACCCAATTTTATTTTACATGTGGTATTTTTTGTCATTACGGGTAACCTTTTAGTAATTAGAACACCCATAAAATTTGAAACCTATACATCACTCCTTGTGGATTCTACCCAACAAAAATTAGGTTATTTACTGCAACTGCCTCACTTCTAAAACACAGGATTGATTTGAACGTTATCAAAATGGCACCGTTGCCAGGAGTGAAATATAGATTTTGCTATTGCAGTGTAATTTTTACTTTGGTTCACCCATGGTGAATTTAATTTAATTTCCTTGTTGTTTTTGATCAATGATTAGGTAAGCATTATTATTTCCAAATCTTCATGAGCCTCAAAGACTCAAATTATTTTGGGATGGAGATCACAAAAGGGCCATTCGTATTCCTCTCACCTAGGAGCATAGTGCATTTCATGTTATAAGGTTAATGATGCAATTGTTCTACTTAAAGGGAATATTTGCAGGTAAAATCCATGACGAACCGAACCTACTCTTAAAGGGCTTTGTGGAAGCTCTTGCTCCGTTCAATGTTGCACATATATCCCAAGAGACTTTGGTTATGCCTTTTCCCATTTTATCTTATGGGAAAGGCAGTGTTATGGCTAAGATCTATGCCCACCGGATCTATTACTTCATGGACAATTCCCATGGATGTCTTGTTAAGTCAATACTTCCCACCTTCTATGATTTTGAAATTGTGGGATCAGATTGTTCATTTTTGCAAATGAAACACTTTTAAAAATTGATGCCGGATGTAACTTGGGATGCCAGAGGTGACACTTTCAATGAAAAACTTTTAAAATGCCCCACCTATGAGATGCCAGAAAATATGCTTTCCCAAATCTTTTATAGGGCATTGGACCAAAAAAATAAGGCCATAATTGATAATGACTCCTGTGGATCATTAATCAACTTACCCTATGAGATTATTTCAAAAGTCTTAGTCCATGTGGAACCTTCGTGTAAGGGTTGGGACATAATGGATGCTGAGGTAGCCATGAAAGCTCCCTCCTCATCCTTTGTATACCATGATAAAAAATTATGAGGAAGAGATCGATACGATTATGGTCAAGTTGATTTCATGCCTCAAACTTCTGCATGAGCATATGTTAGGTGATCAAATAGAATGTGTAAGTGTGATTAGAGCAAAAGAAGTTAATCTATGTTAATACGTGGAGGAGGAAGTGATTCATGACAATTTAGGTGTGGTACCTAAGAGCCTGGAGGGTTTCCATTTACCCCATAAGGACAAGATAGGAATCAAGGAATTGGGAAAGTCTAAGCATGACACATTGTGAAAGGAAAAAGGAAATCGATAGAGATATTTGGCGCGAATTTTGAGTGGTGTTGAAAGGACCGGCAAATTGGTTAATGAGATACGAAGTGAATTCTCCCCGATCCACCAATTTGTAAGATCTAACTCCTCCTCCATCCTATAACAAGAGCTAAAAGTAAACCAAATATCAAAGTATCTCATGGAGAAAAAAGTAAAGAAATGAAAAATGGGGAGGAGACAAAGGCAAAGAGAAAAAGGTCGAATGATGAAGAACCAAAGTTAAGAGAGATATGGATTGGAAGGCCAATAGTTATTGATTGACAAATTATCTCAATGCCATCAAACCCCATTCATCCACCTTTCCCAAAAGGTCCTTGAGAAAAGGAGAGCATGATAATCTCAATAAGTTTTTCGATAAATTTAGAACCCTTAATATTAATATCCCTCTAATTGAGGTTTTGCAAGACATGGCAGGGTATGCTAAATTTATGAAGGATTTTATATCTAAAAGGAGACTTCTGGAGGACGAAACAATAGAGATAACACATCATTATAGTTCCACGATGACAAACACATATGTGGAAAAGTAGAAGGACCCCGATGCTTTTACACTCTCATGCACCATTGGCGTATTCATATTTGTAAAGGTATTCTGTGATCTTGGATCATGTGTAAAACTCATGCCTTATGCCATATTTCAAAAGCTTTGATTTGGGAAGTCAAAGCTCGCAAAAATAAAGTTGCTCATGGCTAATTGATCCATCAAAAAGACCATGGTAGTTCTCCATGATGTTTTAGTAGAAGTGGAATGGTTTATCTTTCCGCCCAACTTTGTTATATTTGATTTTTCAATGGATGTCAAAATTTTTATTATCCTTGTAAGGTTATTTTTAGCTACACGAAAGGCTTTGGTAGATGCGGAGTTTGGCGAGATAAAGTTTAGATTGAATTATGAGGAGGTATCCATCAAAGTATGCAAGTCCATGGAACAACTAATGGACATACAAGTCATTTCGATGATTGATGTTATTGATGGGGAAGTGTCAAACCATGTTGATGTTAGATTGTTGAATGATTCGTTGGTTGGGGTGTTGTGAAAGTGTGAAAGATAGAAGTGGAGGAGTATGATGAGGTGGTATCATCTTTAACTAGGCTTAGGTTTCACACCAAAAACCTAATTAAGTTGGATCTCATTCTAAGAAACCACGAAAGTCCTCCCGCAAAACCATCCATCCTTGAACCTACCAAGATCAAATTGAAGCCCTTACCACATCATCGCTAATACATGTTCTAGGGGGAGGGTGACACTCTACCAATCATTATTGCTAGTTACCTCGATTCCTTTTAAGTAGAAGCATTGTAGTTGGTGGTAAAAAAATCCATTTGGGCCATTGGCTGGACTATTGTGAATATAATCGGAATAGCTCCCGACATTTGTTAGCATAAAATTAAAATTTTTTGAAATCATATATTAAGTGTGGAACACAAAATAAGATTAAATAAATAAATGCAATAGGTAGTAAAGAAAGAAATCAAAACACAGCTCGATACGGGTGTGATATATCATACATCCAATAGCACTTGGGTAAGTCTAGTACAATGTGATCCGAAAAAGGATGGCATCACAATAGTTGAAATGAAAATAATGATCTCATCCCTGTTCAACCAATCAATAGATGGAGAGTGTGTATGGACTACCAAAAATTGTACTCATGGACTGAGAAAGACCATTTTTCAATTGCCTTTCATGGATCAGATGCTTAATGGACTCAGCGGGAGGGGATGGTATTATTTTTTGGATATCTATTCAGGGTAAACTCAAATTTGTATCACCCAGGGAACCAAGAAAATACAACTTTTACTTGCCCATATGGTACATTTGCATTCAAGTGAATGCCCTATGGGTTGTGCAATGCCCTGGCAACCTTTCAACATTGCACGTTGTCAATATTTGCGGATATGGTTAAAGACTCTATGGAAGTGTTTATGGATGACTTCTCCGTAGTGGGGAAATCGTTCGAGTCATGCCTTAAACATTTGAACAAGGTGCTTGAAATATGCGTGGAAACAAACCTTGTCTTGAATTGGGAAAAGTGCCACCTCATGGTCAAAGAAGGGATTGTCTTTAGCCATAAGATACTGGTAAAGGACATATAAGTCGGGCAAGACAAGTTTGATATAATTTCCAAGTTCTCACCTCCCATTTCTATAATGGAAAAGGCTCAAAAATACCCCTGAACTATCTGAAATAGCTCAAAAATTCCGCTTGTTTGATTATTGGCTCAAAAATACCCCTCTGTTAAATATTTGGCTCAAAAATACCCCTCCATCTAACGAATTTTAGAAAAGGATCAAAAATACCACTGAACAATCTGAAACAGCTAAAAAATATCCCTTTGTTAAATATTTGGCTCAAAAATATCCCTCTCCTTAATTAAATTCCATCAAGCAAGCCACCTAGATTAAAAAACACCATGTGACTATACCACATTACCATCCACATGTAAAATGTTAGTATTTTTTAATTATATAACATTCCTTTATTCTTTATTTTTATTTTTATTTTTATTTTTTTGCAAAACAGTGAAACGAAAAAGCCAATCTTTTGCTAATTACTTCATTAGTGCTTTAAAAATTTTAGATTACACCATTTTATTAGTATTTTAAAATTTCTAAATTTCATGTTGTTATTGTCGTTTGGGATGAGGGACAGCTTGATCTTGATATGATGTTGACTCGGAGGAGTAGCTAGAATTTTAACTTTTAAGCTAGCAAATGTTGATGTACTAATAATTGAGTTGAATTTACTATATGAAAATTCTTTTTCAAAATAAATGAATTCCTTTTAATACTTGTTTAATAATTCAAAATGAATTCATTTTTCTAAATTTTGTTTTGATGAATAATCTTAATATTTTTAGAACAAGTTTGAAAAGAAGTAAAATGATACTTAATATTGATAAATTATTTTTAATTATGTCATTCATTAACTTTTTGAAGATGTGTGCCACATTCAAAGATTCATTAATTTTAGATTAGAGGAGGTATTTATTAATTAATTTTAACATAAACACTTTGAGCAAAAGCTAGCAAAGCCAAACATATCTTTTGAGTAACTAATTTGAAGTTTAGTTTGAAATTTGTTACTTTTACGAGTAAATCTTAATATTACTTTTTACATTGGCATAATAATTAATGGGTTTAACAGTGTAATAAGACTCTTTTGTTGGGTTTTACACTTTTAAACCTATTAACAGGAAAAAACTTATTTTTTCGATGATCAAAGGAATTTGATAATAGCGATGTTACATTTAATAAATTCTTTCAAAAACAATATTATGTAACCACCGTTTGTCTACTTTGATTAAAAATTAAAAAGTTGTGTAAGTTTTGTCCGTTTCACTGATGTTTTTAAATAAAAATAAAAGTAACAAAGAAAGGAATGTCATATAATTAAAAAATACTAACATTTTACATGTGGATGGTAATGTGGCATAGTCACGTAGTTTTTTTTTACCTAGGTGGCATGCTTGGTGGAATTTCGTAAAGGGAGGTGTATTTTTTAGCCAAATATTTAATAGAGGGGTATTTTTGAGCCATTACAGATAGTTCTGGGGTATTTTGATCCTTTTACGAATTCCATTAATGGGAGGGGTATTTTTGAGCCAAATATTTAATTGAGGGGTATTTTTGAGCTAAAAATCTAATGAGGGGCATTGTTGATCTATTTCAGAAAGTTTTGGGGTTTTTTGAGCTATTTTCATTTCTACAAAAGGTGTTCGGAGTTTCATTTGCAAGGCCGGGTTCTATCGACATTTCATCAAGGATTTTTCCATGATAGCTAACCCTATGTTTAATCTTCTTGAGAAAAAAATCAAAATTCATCTTTGATGAGGCATATTTGAAAGCTTTTGAACATCTCAAGGAATTTCTCATTTCAGCCCCTATTATTGTGGCTCCAAATCGGTGATCCCCATTTGAGATAATGTGTGATGCAAGTAGTATTGTATTGCATGCGATGCTAGGGTAATGAAAGGAAAATCTCTTTATACCTATTTTCTATTCAAGAAAAACTTTGAATGACGCCTAAAACAACTACACCATTACCAAGTAAGAATTATTGGCGGTTACGTATGTCTTTTAAAAGTTCCGTGCCTATTTGATAGGCATGAGAGTAGTGGTGCACACGGATTATTATGCTCTTAATTATATCATGTTTAAGAAAGAAGGAAATTCATACCTAATTAGGTGGATTTTTCTATTACAAAAGTTGAACTTTAAGGTGAAAGATTGGAAAGGGTGTGAAAATTAAATTGCCAATCATCTATCGTGACTTGAAGGCAACAATGAAGAGCGTGAGGAAATAAAAATTGATGATTCTTTCTCTGATGAATTGATCATTTCCATCGAGGCAAATAATACACCATGGTATGCCAATGTAAGACCCCGTAAAATTCTCTCGTAGTCTGACCCTTAGAGCGTGTTCAGTAAAGTGTTAATCTAGCCCTAAATAGGGGAGAGGTGTCTTCCCAAGTGAGAGGTATTTTTAAATAGAGAGATCTTTAACTGTGGCATGGTATTGACACCCTTCCAAGTAGGGTTACAAGTTGGAACCCACCAATTGAGATTTGGGGCATATCGATTAAGTTACTACTTCCCACTGTTGCAGTTTTAGTCTCAATCTTTTGAAATCAGGACTGTCAGATACAATCATCTATCTTAGTGAGGAACTTAGATAGTTCCGTTGATTCATGTACCACCCTCAGTTAGGCTTTGTCCCATCTAAAGTTATTCAGCATCAGATCCTGAGATCACCCGTTAGATAGGCTTAATCTTAGTCACAAATTTAGTTGAGCAATCTCACTATCAGATCCCAAGATCACCTATCAAATAGGATTGATCTCAATCTCAGATTTCATTGAGTAGTCTAACTATCTGATCCTGAGATTACCCATCAGATAGGCTTTATCTCAGTCTCAAATTCAATTGAGTAATCTAATTATCAAATCTTGAGATGACTCATTAGATAGGCTTGATCTCAGGCTAAGATTCATTTGAGTAATCTCATTATCAGATCCCCAGATCACCCATTAGATAGGCCTGATCTAAGTTTCAGATTCAGTTGATTCATCTCATTATCATATCCCAAGATCACTAGTCAGATAGGCTTAATCTCATTCTCTTATTCTGGTGAGTAATCTCATTATCATATCCTGAGATCACCCGTTAGATAGGCTTTATCTTCATCTTAGATTTGGTTGAGCAATTTTATTATCAAATCCCAAGATCACTTGTTAGATAGTCTTAATCTCAGTCTGAGATTAAGTTGAGTATTCTTGTTGTCAGATTCATACATGATCATTTCTTATTAATGAGTGTAGATTCTGGAATCATTGTAGATTCTGGAATCATTCTTTAGAGATATTTGATCTCCAATGCAGTCAGTATAGAGTATAAAGCTTAGAATTTAGTCATTGATATAAGTAGATTCAGTTAATCAGTTTCAATATTTTGTGTAACGATGATTTTTGTTTTGGTTCGTGCATTCGTGTATGTGTTCCCATTTAGTACTCTCATGATTATTCAGTTAAGTAATTGTTCATACATAAGCCCTTGCATTTAGCCTTACCTCATCTTCATACTCGATAGATTCCCATATTGATGCATTTGTGATATGGTGTTTTATTTGACACCATAGGTTGGAGGCACGAGATATAGAGTACCCTTAGCAGCTTAGTCCCAGTCAGCAGTAATAGACATAGCAGTGAGTCCTTTTCAATCGAGGATGATCCATATTTTTATCATTTTTGTATCATATTTGGTTTAATTTTAGTAGACGGAGTTAGTTGCGGACATGTCTCATCAATTCCACAGTTTAGATAGTTTTGAGGCTTTTCGGATAGATGTATCAGTATTTAGTTTTTAATTTTGAGTATTTTTAGAAGTTTTGAACCTTATGGCCAATTTTTGCATTTATTATCTATATTATGAACTTTTGAGATATAGATATCAGTAGAGGGTTTGCTTGTGGTCCTTCAGGATCATGAGCACCGTGTGACATTTCGGTTACATAAAATCGGGTCATTACAAACTTGATATCAGAGCCTAAGGTTCAAAAATGTTCCAGGGAGTCTGAAAAGCCACATCTAGTAGAGTCTTATATATGGGTGTGTTGCATGCCACACTTATGTATAATAGGTTATAAGATTTTTTAGGAGCAGTTTCCCTTCTTTTAGTATTTTTATCATGTGAGTGAGCATGAGCTCTAGTTGATCCTCAATCTAATTCACCTCTTTAGTCTATTTATAGAGTATGCCTCCTTGCAGATTTTATGTCTGTAGGGTTGATGACTAGCCCCCTCAGCCAGTAGATCCTGAGAATGAGAAAGTGTCACATGTAGAGTTTTGGGCATCTTTTCAGGCACTAGCCCAAGCTGTTACTAATGTTTAGCGTAACCATTAAGCTGTGGCCCCATATCAGCAAGATAGGAGTTCAGCCGAAACTAGAATTAGATATTTCATGAGAATGAACCTGCCAGAGTTCTATGGGTCAGAAATAGGTGAGGACCCACAACTTTATCTTGAGAAGGTAAATAAGATCACTTAGGTTATTCATGTTCTGAGTAGGAGAGTCTAGAGTTAGCATCCTATAGGCTGAAGGATATTGGTCATGATTGGGTAATGATGTAAAAGAAGGCTACAAGGGAGGATACATCTCCCATGACTTGGTAAGAGTTTCAGGGTACTTTTTTTGACAAGTTTTTCCCACTTGAGATGAGAGAGGCTAAGGTAGAGGAGTTGATGTTCCTATGGCAAGGATCCATGACGGTGTTAGAGTATTTTCTTAAGTTTAACTAGTTAGCTAAGTATGCTCTTGACTTGATAGCTGACCCTAGATCATTCGAGAAACATGATCAGTAACAGATTCTTCTTAGTTTATTTTTATTCAAGAATAAGTTATGAGTCATTCAATTGGTAGTTGGAGCTAGCACCGAGCGAAGGCATGGATATCGGCTCCCCGTCAGAGAGGTAGATTCATTAGGAGCAATCCTGAACTCCAGAATAGTGTAGCCAGTGTAGGATGTAGGAGTAACCCATCAGAAAAGGCTGGTCACCCATCAGATAGGCTTGACTATTATATTTCCTTAGGCTTAACTTCCTGCAAGGGTCACCCTCAAATAGGCTTGAATAGAGAGGTCTTTACTCATCCCATTGAAATTATACCATTCTAGCTGAGGTTACAGGTTTGACCACACCAGCTGAGATTCGAGGTATGTCAGTTAAGTGACTACTTCCAAAAGTTGCAGTTTTAATATCAATCTTCAGAAATTAGGACTGACAGATACAATCATCTATCTTAGTGAGGAGCTCATATAGTT
The DNA here is from genome assembly GCF_002878395.1 of Capsicum annuum. Classification (NCBI taxonomy): domain Eukaryota; kingdom Viridiplantae; phylum Streptophyta; class Magnoliopsida; order Solanales; family Solanaceae; genus Capsicum; species Capsicum annuum. The sequence continues at coordinate 109,267,540 of NC_061117.1, forward strand.
CCATTGATTCATAGACCGCCTATCAGATAGGCTTGGTCCCATATAAAGTTGTTGAGTATCATATCCTGAGATCACCCATCAGATAAGCTTGATCTCTATCTGAAATTCAGTTGAGTAATCTCATTATTAGATTCTAAGATCACCCATCAGATAAGCTTGATCTCAGTCTCATATTCAGTTGAGTAATCTCATTATCAGATCACCAGATCAACTGTGAGATAGGTTTGATATCAGTCTCAGATTTAGTAAAGTAATCTCATTATCAGATCCCGAGATAAACTGTCAGATAGTCTTGATCTTAGTCTCATATTCAGTTAAGTAATCCAATTATCTGATCTCGAGATTACCCATAAAATAGGCTTAATCTCAGTCTCAAATTTAATTTAGTAATCTTATTATCAGATCCCGACATCACCCATCGGATAGGCTTGATCTAAGTCTCAGGTTTAGTTGAGTAATTTCATTATTAGATCCCGAGATCACCTATTAGATAGGCTTGATATCATTCTCATATTCAGTTAAGTAATCTCATTATCAAATCCCAAGATCACTAGTAAGACAAGCTTGATTTTAATCTTAAATTTAGTTTAGTAATCTTATTATCAAATCCCGAGATCACCCTTCAGATGGCTTGATCTCAGTCTCAGATTTAGTTAAGTATTCTTCTTGTCAGATTTAGACATGATCATTTTATATCATGGATAGTAGATTCAAAAATCATTCGTTAGAGAGGTATAATCTCTAATGTAGTCAATCAATAATAGAAAGCTCAGAATTCAGTCAGTGATATAAGTAGATAGTTAATCAGTTTTAGTATTTTGAGCCATGATATTTTCTGTTATGGTACGTGCATTCATGCATGTGTTCCCATTCAGTACTCTTATGATTATTCAGTTAAGTGATTGTTCATGCATAACCCCTTGCATTTAGCCTTACCTTATCTTCAAACTTAGTACATTCTTGTACTGACACATTTGCACTATGGTGTTTTATTTCACACCATAGGTTCAGAGGCATGAGATCCAGAGTACCCATAGAAGCTCAGTCCAAGTTAGTAGAAGTAGACATAGCAAGTAGTCCTCTTCAGTCGAGGATAATCATTATTTATATCATTATCATATCAGATTAGGTTTAATTTTAGTAGACGGAGTTAGTTGGGGATATATCCCATCAACTCTATATTTTAGAAAGTTTAAAGGCTTTTCAGACAATGTATCAGTATTAAATTTTTAATTTTGAGTATTTTTAGAAGTTTTGAACCTTATGGTCAGTTTTTGTTTTTATTATCTATACTATGCTGTGTTTAGGTATAGATATCAGTAAAGGGTTGGCTTGTGGTCCTCCAGAATCATGAGTATCGTGTGACATTCCAATTCTAGAATATTGGTCATTATAATCTTTGTATCAGAGCCTAAGGTTCAATTGAGTACTAGGGAGTCTAAAAAGCCGTATCTCGTAGAGTTTTGTGCATGGGTGTGTTGCACGCCACATTTATGTACTAGAGGCTATAAGATGTTTTAGGAGCAGTTTCCCTTTTTTTAGTATTAATGTCATTCAAGTGAGCATGAGTTCAAGTTGATCCTTAGTCTAATCCACCTATTTCTTCTATTTACAAAGTATGCCTCCTAGCAGAGATTATGTTCTTAGGATTGATAACCATCCTCCTTAGCCAGTAGATCCTGCGAATGATAATGTGTCATATGCAGAGTTTTGGGAAGCTTTTTAGGTGGTAGCCCAAGCTGTGACTAATGTTCAGGGTAATAATCAGGTTGTGGCCCTACCTTAGCAAAATGGGGGTTACGTAGCTGCCAAAATTAGAGATATCATAAGAATAAACTCGTTAGAGGTCTATGGGTCAGTAGCAGGTAAGGAGCCACAGCTTTATATTGAGGAGGTAAAGAAGATCACCTCGCGTTCTATAGGTTGATGGATATTTCTCATGATTGGATATTGATTTGGAAGAATAGTATAGGGGAGGATGCAACTCCCATGACTTGGAAAGAGTTTTAGGGTGCGTTCTTTGATAAGTTTTTCCTACTAGAGATGATAGGGGCTAAGGTAGAGGAGTTCATGTACCTAAAGCAAGGCTCCTTGACTATGAAAGAGTATTGTCTTAAGATTAACCAGTTAGCTAAGTATGCTCATGACTTAATAGTTGACCCTAGAGCGAGTATGAATAAGTTTGTGATTGGTGTATCTAGGTTAGTGTTAAAAGAGTGTAGGGCTTCTATTCTCAATAGAGATATCGACCTTGCTAGACTAATGATGCATGTTAACCAGATTGAGAAAGATAAGGAGAAAAATGGAGAGAGAATGAGTAAGAGGGCCAGAATAGGTAGTCATGGTTTCTCTCCGGCAGGGTCCTAGGATGGTAGTCATTCTTAGCATAGTCAGAGATTTTTACTCCCAGCTCCATGTTCAGCTAGTGTACCCACTCCAAATTTTGGGGATGTCTATTATTATAGGGTGCCAGGATCTAAAGCCCTAAGTAGTGCTAGTGGTGTTAGTACCGATCTGCTTTTTGGAAATTACGCAAAAAGCTACCTAGGTGTATGTAGAGATGGCTGTGATGTGTGCTTTGGGTATGGTGATCCAGGACACAGGATGTGAGAATGTAGAGCACTAGCTTAAAGGGGTAGAGAGCTTCATCAGCAGGGTACCCCTTCTGGTACCTGTAGTGGTCAGCATCAGAATAAACTTCATGCGCTTCAGACCTACCATGATTAGGAAAGGTTTCTAGATATATATTCGGGTATGTTATGAGTTCTTCATCTTTGTGATATTCATTGCTAGATCCTTTTCTTCCATTTTGAGCTTATATGTCAGCTTGAGTTATGCATGAGTTTCAGATCGAAGTCGGTCAATCATGACCCAGTTCGTAGGTTTCTTGTGTACCACTTCAGTATTTTAGAAAGGTGTTTGTAGAAGGACAGATAGTCCCAAAGGAGAGATACCCCATTATATTGTGATGCTCTCATGTTCTTAGACTCATTTATTTGTATGTTCAAACTCTCCTTATGAAGTTAACATCAGTGATCATTGCATAGCCAGTCATGCTTTCGAAAGTTAGTTCAGTCAGACATGCATGCATTACATATGCATGTTCAATAGAAAGAGTTTAGCTTTTTAGTGTATTTAGTTATGCATTCATGAGATCTACCAGTTATGCATCCATGCATCAGATATGTATGTGCATTATGAGAATTTTTCTTATGAGTAGCTTCAGTCGAGTATTCCATGCGTAAGGTATGCATATCTTGTATGAGAACTTAGAGTATCAGTCGTTCTAATTGCATAGTCATATTTCAGGTGTTCCCGTTCCTTGAGTAAGTTTAGTTGATTAGTAGTCTTAGCCTATCGAGCGATATTTGAGGAAGAATAATTCCAAGGGTGGGATATTGTAAGACCCTACAAAATTCTCTCATAGTCTGATCCATAGAGCATGTTCTGTAAAGTGTTATTCTGGCCCTATAAGTGGGAGAGGTGTCTTCCTAAGTTAGAATTATTTTTGAACCGTATAGTATTTCCCTAATATCGATAATTTTTCATGTGGAGAATTGAATAAGCTTTCTATCGACACCAAATTTGCCCAAATCTGACACTCGGGCGAAGACATAGTGCTATTTTAGTGAGACAGTGTGCCATGTATCACTTAGCGCATCATGGTGCCAGCCAAAATGGTAATCATCTAAATCTTGCAAGCCTCCGCGATTATGGCGCATCGCGCAAAGGATTAATTTTTGAATTGTCAATTTCTAGTGCACCAACGCGATTCCACTGCATTGCGGTGCCTTTCCAGTTCGCAACCAAGATCATAACATAATTTCCACCGCATTGTGCCATCAAGCAGTTTCCCGATTGTCTAATTTACAATGAGCTGGTGCGATTTTGGCACATCGCGCCAGCATGTAAATTCGGAAGTTTTCAGTTTAATTCCAGAGGAGAAAAGGGTCATTTTGCTACCCCATATATACTACTTAACATAGGATTTTGCCTCATTTTAACCTAGAAATACGAGTTTGCTCTCAAAGTTGTTCAAGAACAAGAGCTAGGATTTATACAAAATCAAAACCCTTCCTTCTTCTCCAAGAGAAATCAAGAAATCAAGAATCTCTCCACGAACTTTCAAGAAAGGGTTTCTCTAAGGTATGCAAATGTTGATTCTTGGGTCCCTTTCATCCAAGAAGCTCAAAAACCCTTTTCTAAATTTCAAAGCTTTTATTTTTATGGGTTTTCATGATTCATGTCAGTTGAAATTGGTGTTCATGCTATTATTGAGCTCTGATTCATGTTTGTTTACAAGGATTTAAGCTTTCACCCTAGTATGTGATATTCATGTGATGTTCATGATAAACCCTCTTCAAGTTGCTTGTTAAATGTTGTGTTCATGTCAATTATGTATAGAAATTGTTTAATAAGCAAAGCATGCTCTCCATATGTTTGATAAAATGCTTATGTGAAGAAGTTAGAGCAATTATAGCATGCTAGAAATCCCTAATTGTGTGTAAGCCCATGCATGCCAAGTGTTTGTTAAAAAGCCTTAGTGATAAATTATGACATGATAGCATGAAATTCCCTAATTATGTCCTATTTGATACAAGCTAAGCATTTCATGCAAGACCTTGTTGACTAGAGTATGAGCCAATATCATGTTTCCCTATGTTATCACATGTTTATGATTCCCAATTGCTTGAAGAGATGCTGTAGTGATTGTGATGGTGAATGAATGTCCATGGTCTTGATAATTAAAGAATGGTTGTGCTTTACTTTTATGTTATCGAGTCCTGGAGAATTTATATCCGATAATTTAGCTGCAGTCTAAAGCCTGTGTCAGTTTTCACAATAATTCCAGTGGACTCGCTGTAATAGCCGTAATCTTAGTATTTCTAGTTATCTAGCCTCAGTTCTGTACCCAACTAAGATCTAGTAGTATTCAAGTGTTTAGTTCTGACCTTTGTAGTAAACTAGTACTCTATTAAAAGGTTAGTGTTGTTCAATTAGATAATGAGATTCAGTACTATTTCGTCAGATATGGAACCAATTAAATTCTGCTTAACTCAGTCAGATCATTCCAGAAACATGATCAGTATCAGATTCAGCTTAGTTTGTGTTAAGTTTAGAATCAGTTTAAAAGTTTATAGTTGGGAGTAGGAGCTAGAATCGAGCGAGGGTAGGATGGCAACACCCCATCAGAGAGATAGAGTCATTAGGAGCAATCCCTAAACTCTAAAATGTGTAGCCAGGGTAGGATGCAGGAGTTACCTGTGAAATAGGCTTGGCTATTATATTACCTTAGGACTGAGTTCCTTTGAAGGTTACTCATCAGATAGGCTTGACCAGAGAGGTCTTTACCTATGGCACGATATTGATACCCTTCAAGTTGGGGTTGCAGGTTGGACCCCACCAATAGAGATTCGAGGTATGTTGGTTAAGTGACTACTTCCCACAGTTGCAATTTCAGTATCAATCATTAGAAATCAGGACTGTCAGATACATTCATCTATCTCAGTAAGGAACTTAGATAGTTCCATTGATTCATGGACCACCAATCAGATAGGTTAGGTCGCCTATAAAGTTATTCAGTATTAGATCTTGAGATCACTCGTTAGATAGGCTTGATCTCTGTCTCAGATTCAGTTTTGTAATATTATTATTAGATCCCAAGTTTATCTATCAGATAGGTTTGATCTTAGTCTTAAATTCAGTTAAGTAATCTCATTAATAGATCCTGATATCACCTATAAAATAGGCTTGATCTCAGTCTCGGATTCAGGTTAGTAATCTCATTATTAGATCCCGAGATCACCCATCAGAAAGGCTTGATCTCAGTCTCATATTCAGTTAAGCAATCTCATTATCAGATCCCGAGATAACCTGTAAGATAGGCTTGATCCTAGTCTCAGATTTAGTAGAGTAATCTCTTTCCTAGATCCCGAGATCACCTATTAGATAGGCTTGATCTAAGTCTCAGGTTCAGTTGAGTAATCTTATTATCAGATCCCGAGATCACCCATCAAATAGGCTTGATCTTAGTCTTATATTCAGTTGAGTAATCACATTATCAGATCCTGAGATCACCCATCAGATAGGCTTGATCTCAGTCTCAGAATCAGTTGAGTAATCTTATTATCAGATCCTGATATAACCTATCAGATAGGCGTGATCTCAATCTCAGATTCACTTGAGTAATCATGTTATCATATTTTGATATGATCATTTCTTATTATTGATAGTGGATTCTGGAATCCTTCGTTAGTGTGGTTTTATCTCTGATGCAGTCAATCATGAGTAGAAAGCTCAGAATTAAGTCATTAATATGAGTAGATTCAGTTAATTAGTTTTATTATTTTGACTCATAATGATTTCTGTTATGGTTCATGCATTCATGCATGTGTTCTCATTCAGTACTCTCATGATAATTCAGTTAAGTAATTATTTATGCATAAGCCCTCGCATTTAGCGTTACCTCATCTTCATACTCGGTATATTCTCATACTGAAGCATCTATGCTATGATGTTTTATTTGACACCATAGGTTCAGAGGCATGAGATCTAGAGTACCCTTAGCAGTTCAGTCCCAGTCAGTAGGAGTAGACATAGTAGTGAGTCCTCTTTACTCGAGAATAATCCTTATTTTTATCATTATCGTATTAGATTTGGTGTAATTTTAGTAGACAGATTTAGATGGGGATATTTTCAATCAACTCCACAGTTCAGACAGTTTAGAGGCTTTTCGGATAGATGTATTAGTATTTAGATTTCAATTTTGAGTATTTTTAGAGGTTTCAAACCTTATGGACAGTTTCCCGATTTATTATCTATATTATGCAGTGTTCAGGTACAGATATCTATAGAATGTTTGCTTGTGGTCCTTCAAGATCATGAGCACCATGTGACATTTTAATTCTAAAAAATTTAGTCGTTATAATTTTGGTATCAGAGCCTAAGGTTTATTGTGTACTAGGGAGTCTAAAAAACCTCATATAGTAGAGTTTTTTGCATGGGTTTGTTGCACGCCACATTTATGTACAAGAGGATATAAGATGTTTTAGGAGCAGTTTCCCTCTTTTAGTATTAATATTGTGTGAGTGAGCATGAGCTAAAGTTGATTCTCAGTCTAATTCACCTCTTTCTTCTATTTATAGAGTAAGCCTCCTAGGAGAGATTATGTCTGTAGGGTTGATAACTAGCCCCCTCAGCCTGTAGACCCTGAGAATAAGAATGTGTCACATGCAGAGTTTCAGGAAGATTTTTAGGCGCTAGCCCAAGCTGTGACTAATGTTCAAGGTAACCATCAGGATATGGCCCTACATCAGTAAGATGGGGGTTTATTCACTACTAGAATTAGAGATTTCCTGAGAATAAACATGTTAGAAGTCTATAGATCGGTAGTAGGTGAGGACCCACAGCTTTATCAAGAGGAGGTAAAGAAAATCACCCAAGTTTTGCATGTTTTTGAGAAGAAGAGTATAGAGTTAGCATCCTACAGGTTGAAGGATATTACTCATGATTGGGTGGTGATTTGGAAGAATGGTATAGGGGATGATACAGCTCCTGTGAGTTTGAAAGAGTTTTATGGTGCCTTCTTTGATAAGTTCTTCCTACTAGAGATGATAGGGGCTAAGGTAGAGGAGTTCATGTAACTAAGGCAAGGCTCCATGACAGTGAAAGAGTATTGTCTTAAGTTTAACCAGTTAGCTAAGTATGCTCCTGACTTTATAGCTGACCCTAGAGCGAGTATGAATAAGTTTGTGATGGTGTATCTGGGTTAGTGTTGAAAGATTTTATAGCTGCTATGCTGAATAGAGATATGGACCTTACTAACCTAATGATGCCTGCACAATAGATTGAGGAATATAAGGTAAAAGAATGAGAGAGAATAAGTAAGAAAGCCTGAATAGGTAGTCATGGTTTCTCTCAGGCTGAGTCCTAGGGTGGTAGTTATTCTTAGCATAGTCAGAGATTTTCAGTCCCAGCTCCATCTTCAGCTAGTGTACCCGCTCCAATGTTTGGGAATGTCTGTTATGATGGGGTGCCAGGCTCCAAAGCCCTAAGTAGTGCTAGTGGTGTTCGTACCAATCCACTTTGTGGAGAGTGTGGCTAAAGCTACCTAGGTGTGTGTAGAGCCGGCTGTGATGTGTGCTTTGGGTATGGTGAGCCAGGCCACAAGATGTGAGAATGTAAAGCACTAGCTTACAGAGGTAGAGAGTTTGATCAGCAGGGTGCCTCTTTTGATGCCTGTAGTGGTCAGCGTAGAACAAACTTTATTCGCTTCAGATCTACCATGATCAGGAAAGGTTCCCAGATATATATTCAGGTATGTTATGATTCCTTCATCGATGTGATATTCATTGCTAGATCCTTTGCTTCCATTTTGAGATTACATATCAGCATGACTCATCCATGAGTTTCAGATCTAAGTCGGTCAATCATGACCCAGTTCGTAGGTATCCCGTCCACCACCTCAGTATTTTAGTAAGGTGTTTGAAGAAGGACATACAGTCCTAAAGGGGAGATACCCCACGATATTGTGATGTTTTATGTTCATAGGCTCATTTATTTTTATGTTCAGACTCTCCTTATGAAGTTAACATTAGTATTCATTGCATAGCCAGTCATGCTTTCTAGAGTCATTTCAGTCAGACATTCATGCATTAGATATCCACGTTCAGTAGAAAGATTTCAGCTTTTTAGTGTGTTTAGTTATGCATTCATGAGATCTTCCAGTTATGCATCCATGCATCAGATATGTATGTCCAATTTGAGAAGTTTTCTTATGAGTAGATTCAGTTGAGTGTTCCATGCGTAAGGTATGCATGTCCCGTATGAGAACAAAGAGTATCAGTCTTTCCAATTACATAGTCATGTTTCAGATGTTCGCTTTCCTTGAGTAAGTTAAGTCGATCAGTATTCTTAGCCTATCAAGTAACATTTGAGGATAGATGTTTCCAAGGGAGGGATATTGTAAGACCACGCAAAATTCTCTCATAGTCTAAGCCTTAGAGCGTGTTCTATAAAGTGTTATTCTGGCCCTAAAAATGGAATAGGTGTCTTCCCAACTGAGAATTATTTTTGAACCATATAGAATTTCCCTAATATCAATAATTTTTCAAGTAGAGAATTGAATAAGCTTTCTATCGACACCAAATTTGCCCATATCCAACACTCGGACGAAGAGTTAGTGCTATTTTAGTGAGACAGTGTGCCACGTAACACTTTACCTTGTCACGGAGCCAGCCAAAATGGAAATCATCTAAATCTAGAGAGCCTCCGTGATTATGGCACATCGCGCAAAGGATTTGTTTCTGAATTGTCAATTTCAAGTGCACCAGCGCGATTTCTCCGCGTCGCCGTGCCTTTCCAATTCGCAACCATGATTGCAACATGATTTCCACCGCGTCGCATCATCAAGCAGTTTCCCGATTGTCCAAATTCTAGTGAGCTGGCGCGATTATGGCGCATCACGCTAGCATGTAAAATCTGAATTTTTTAGTTTAATTCCAGAGGAGAAAAGGGTCATTTTACTACCACTATATATACTCCTTAACATAGGATTTGGCCCCATTTTAGACTAGAAATACTAGTTTGCTCTCAGATTTGTTCAATAACAAGAGCTAGCGTTTCTACAAAATCAAAACCCTTCCTTCTTCTTCAAGAGAAATCAAGAAATCAAGAATCTCTCTACGAACTTTCAAGAAAGAGTTTCTCTAAAGTATGTAAATGTTGATTCTTGGGTCCCTTTGATCCTAGAAGCTCAAGAACCCTTTTCTAAAATTCAAAGATTTTATGTTTATGAGTTTTCATGATTTATGTCAATTGAAATTGGTGTTCATGCTATTATTGAGTTGTGATTCACGTTTGTTTACAAGGATTTCAAGCTTTGACCCTAATATGTGATATTCATGTGAGGTTTTTGATAAACCCTCTTCACGTTGCTTGTTAAATGTTGTTTCTATGTCAATTAAGTATAGAAATTGTTGAATAAGCAAAGCATGCTCCCCATATGTTTGACAAAATGCTTATGTAAAGAAATTAGAGCCATTATAGCAAGTTGACTAGAAATCCCCAATTGTGTGCAAGCCCATGCATGCCAAGTGTTTGTTAAAAGGCCTTAGTGATATATTGTGACATGATAGCTTGAAATTCCCCAATTATGTGCTATTTGATACATGCTAAGGCTTTAATACATGTTAAGTGTTTCATGCAAGACCTTGTTGAATTGAGTACGATCCAATAGCTTGTTTACCTATGTTATCACATGTTTGTAATTCCCAAATGCTTGAAGATATGTTGTAGTGATTGTGATGGTGAATGAATATACATGGTCTTGGTAATTAAAGAATGGTTGTGCTTTACTTTTATGTAATCGAGTCATGGGGTATTTATACCAAAAAATTTAACTGCAGTCTAGAGCCTATGGCAGATTTCACGATAATTCTAGTGGAGCCATGATTCTCAAAACTCACAGAGTTATAGAACTCTATATTCCTAGACAGATACAGAACTTATGAAATTTCAGTAATATCTGTAATATCCATAATCTTAGTATTTTTAGCTATCTAGCGTCAGTTCTTTACCCATCTCAGATCTAGTAGTTTTTAAGTGTTTAGTTCTGACCTCTATATTAATTGAGTACTATATTAAAAGCTCAGTCTTATCCAGTTAGATAATAAGATTCAGTACTATTTCGTCAGATACGAACCAAGTAAATTTAGCTTAACTCAGTCAGATCATTCAATAAACATTATCAATATCAGATTCAGCTTAGTTTATGTTCAATTATGAATCAGTTCAGAGTATTTCAGTTGGGAGTAGGAGCTTGCACCGAGTGAGGGCAGGGATGGTGGCAACCCATCAAAGAGGCAGAGTCATGAGGAGTAATCCCTAAACTCCAAAAGTACGTAGCCAGGGTAGGCTGTAGTAGTCACTCGTCAGGAAAGGCTGGTCACCCGTCAAATAGGATTGACTATTATATTACCTTAAGACTGACTTTTTTTAAAGGTTACTCATTAAATTGGCTTGACCAGAGAGGTCTTTAACTATGGCATGGTATTGACACCCTTCCAGGTGGGGTTACAGGTTGGACCCTACCAATTTAGATTCGGGGAATGTCGATTAAGTGACTACTTCTCACAGTAGCTATTTCAGTATCAATCTTTAGAAATCAAGACTGCCAGATACATTCATCTATCTCAGTGAGGAACTCAGATGGTTCTATTGATTCATGGACCACCTGTCAGATAGGATTGGTCCCATATAAAATTATTCAAAATTATATCCTGAGATTACTTGTCAGATAGGCATGATCTCTGTCTTACATCCAGTTTAGTAATCTTATTATCAGATCCCACAATCACCCATCAGATAAGATTGATATTAGTCTCAAATTTAATTGAGTAATCTCATTATCAGATCCTGATATCACCCGTCAAATAGGCTTGACCTCAGTCTCAAGTTTGGTTGAGTAATCTCATTATCAGATCCCGAGATCACCCATCACATTGGCTTGATCTTAGTCTCATATTTAGTTGAGTAATCTCATTATTAGATCCCGCGATAACCCATAAGATAGGCTTGATCTCAATCTTAGATTTAGTTGAGTAGTCTCTTTATCAGATCCTGAGATCACTTGTTAGATAGGCTTGATCTCAGTCACAGGTTCAGTTGAGTAATTTTATTATCAGATCCTGAGATCACCCATCAGATAGGCTTGATCATAGTCTCATATTCAGTTGAGTAATTGCATTATCAGATCCCGAGATCACTAGTCGGATAGGCTTGATCTCAGTCTAAGATTCAGTTGAGTAATCTTATCATCAGATCCCAAGATATCCTATCAGATAGGCTTGCTCTCAATCTCAGATTCACTTGAGTTTTCATGTTGTCATATTTGGATATGAACGTTACTTTTAATTGATAGCAGATTTTGGAATCCTCCATTAGAGTGGTTTGATCTCTGATGCAGTAAATCAAGAGTAGAAAACTTAGAATTCAGTTATTGATATGAGTAGATTCAGTTAATTAGTTTTAGTATTTTGAGTCACGATGATTTCTATTATGGTGTGTGCATTCATGTATGTGTTCTCATTCAATACTCTCTTCAAAATTTAGTTAAATAATTATTCATGCATAAGACCTTGCATTTAGCTTTACCGTATCTTCATACTTGGTACATTCTTGTACTAACGCATTTGTGCTATGGTGTTTTATTTTACACCATAGGTTCAGACGCATGAGATGTAGAGTACCCTTAGAAGCTCAGTCCCAGTCAGCAGCAGTTGACATAGTAGTGAGTCCTCTTTACTCAAAAATAATCCTTATTTATCTCATTATCGTATAAGATTTGGTGTAATTTCAGTAGATAAAGTTAGTTGGGGATATTTCCCATCAACTCCACAGTTTAGAGAGTTTAGAGGCTCTTCGGATAGATGTATCAATATTCGGTTTTAAATTTTGAGTATTTTTAGATGTTTTGAACCTTATGGCCAGTTTCTGCATTTATTTTATGTATTATGGAATATTCAGGTAAAGATATCGTTAGAGGGTTGGCTTGTGGTCTTTCGGTATCATGAGCATCATGTGACATTCCAGTTTCAGACAATTGGGTCGTTATAAACTTCGTATCTGATCCTAAGGTTCAATAATGTTCGAGGATGTCTAAAATTCCGCATTTGGTAGAGTCTTTTGCATAGGCATATTACATGCCACATTCATGTACAATAGGCTATAAGTTGTTTTAGGAGTAGTTTCCCGTATTTCAGTATTTATGTCGTGCGTATGAGCATGAGCTCAAGTTGATCCTCAATCTAATCCACCTCTTTCTTTCATTTACAAAGTATGCCTCCTTGTAGAGATTATGTTCGTACGGTTGATGACCAGCCCTCTCAGCCAGTAGATCCTTAGAATGACAATATGTCACATGCAGAGTTTTGAGTTGTTTTTTCAGGAACTAGCCAAAGTTGTGACTAATATTCAGGGTAGCCATTAGGCTGTGGCCCCACCTTAGATTCTGTTGAGTAATCTCATTATCAGATCACGTGATCATTCGTGAGATAGGATTGATCTCAGTCTCAGATTTAGTTAAGTAATCTCATTATCAAATCCCGAGATAACGCATTAGATAGGTTTGATCATATTCTCATATTCAGTTGAGTAAATGCATTATCAGAACTCGAGATCACTTGTTAGATAGGCTTGATCTCAATCTCAGATTTAGTTAAGTAATCTTATTATCAGATCCCGAGATATCCCATCAGATAGGCTTGATCTCAATCATAGATTTACTTGAGTATTCGTGTTGTCATATTTGGATATGATCATTTCTTGTCATTGATAGTGGATTTCAGAATCCTCCGTTAGAGTGGTTTGATCTCTGATGCAGTAAATCGAGAGTAGAAAGCTTAGAATTCAGTCATTGATATGAGTAGAGTCAGTTAATTAGTTTTAGTATTTTAAGTCAAGATGATTTTTTTAATGGTGTATGCATTCATGCATGTGTTCTCATTAAGTACTCTCTTGATAATTCAGTTAAATAATTATTCATACATAAGCCCTTGCATTTAGATTTACCTCATCTTCATACTCGGTACATTCTTGTGCTGACATATTTGTCCTATTGTGTTTTATTTTACACCATAGGTTCAGATGCATGAGATCTAGAGTACCCTTAGCAGCTCAGTCCCAGTCAGCAGTAGTAGACGTAGCAATGAGTCCTTTTTACTTGAAAATAATCCTTATTTGTATCATTATCGTATAAGATTTGGTGTAATTTCAGTAGATAAAGTTAGTTGGAGATATTTCCCATCAACTCCACAGTTCCGACAGCTTAGAGGCTCTTCGGATAGATGTATCAATACTCAGTTTTAAATTTTGAGTATTTTTAGAAGTTTTGAACCTTATGGCCAGTTTTTGCATTTATTATATGTATTATGAAATATTCAGGTAAAGATATCTATAGGGGGTTCGCTTGTAGTCCTTCGGCATCATGAGCACTATGTGACATTCCAGTTTTAGAAAATTGGGTCGTTATAAACTTTGTATCTGAGCCTAAGGTTCAATAATGTCCTAGGGAGTCTAAAAATCCGCATCTAGTAGAGTCTTGTGCATGGGCGTATTGCACGCCACATTTATGTACAATAGGCTATAATATGTTTTAGGAGTAGTTTCCCCGATTTAAGTATTCATGTCGTGTGAGTGAGCATGAGCTCAAGTTGATCCTCAGTCTAATCCACCTCTTTCTTTCATTTACAAAGTATGCCTCCTTGCAGCGATTATGTTCGTAGGGTTGAGGACCAGCCCCTAAGCCAGTAGATCCTTAGAATGAGAATATGTCACATGCTGAGTTTCAAGCAGTATTTCAGGAACTAACAAAATTTGTGACTAATATTTAGGGTAGCCATTGCGCTGTGGCCCCACCTCAGCAATATAGAGGTTCAGCCATAGCCAGAATTATAGATATTATATGAATAAATCCGCCAGAGTTCTATGGGTCAGTAGCAGGTGAGGACCCATAGCTTTATCTTGAAGAGGTAAAGAAGATCTCCCAGGTTATTCATGTTTCTGAGGAAGAGAGTGCAGAGTTAGTGTCCTATAGGCTGAAGGATATTTCTCATGATTGGGTAGTGATGTGGAAGAAGGGTAGATGGGAGGATGCAGCTCACGTGACTTGGGAAGAATTTTAGGGTACCTTTTTAGATAAGTTTTTCCCACTATATTTGAGAGAGGCTAAGGTAAATGAGTTTATGTACTTAAGGTAAGGCTCCATGATAGTGAAAGTGTATTATTTTAGTTTTAACCTTTTAGATGTCTATGCTCCTAACTTGATAGGTAACCCTAGGGCAACTATGTATAAATTTGTGATTGGTGTATATGGGTTAGTGTTGAAAGAGTGTAAGGCTTCTATACTCAATAGAGATATGGACCTTGCTAGACTTATACTGCATGTGCAGCAGATTGAGGTACATAAGGCAAAAGAAAGAAACAAAATGAGTAAGGGAGCCAGGACATGTAGTTATGGTTTCATTCAACCAGGGTCCTAGGGCAGTAGTCGTTCTAAGCATAGTTAGAGATTTTCAGTCCCAGCTCCATCCTCAGCTAAGTTACCCGTACTGAAGTTTAGGGATGTCAGTTATAATTGGGTACCAGACTCAAAATCCCTTAGTTGTGCTACTGGTGTTCGTACCAATCTGCTTTGTGGAGAGTGTGGCAAGATCCAGCAAGGCATGTGTAGAGCCGGCAGTGATACGTTCTTTGGGTGTGGTGAGGTAGGCCAAAAGATACGAGACTGTAGTGCGCTAGCTCAGAGGCGTTGAGAGTTTTATCAGTAGGGTTCCCCTTCCAATTCCAGTAGTGGTCCGCATCAAAAATTACTTTATACGCCTCAGACCCACCATGATCAAGAAACCTTCCCTTATATAGATATGGGTATATTATGATTCCTTCATATTTATGATATGAATTTCTAGATCCTCTCTTTCCATTTTGAGCTTATATGTCAGTATAAGTCATGAATGAGTTTCAGATCTAAGTCGGTCTATCATGGCCCCGTTCGTAGGTGCCCCAAGCACCGCCCCAGTATTTTAACAAGGTGTTTGGAGAAGGACATAGAGTCCCAAGGGGGAGATACCCCATGATATTGTGATGCTCTCATGTTCTTAGACTCATTCATCTGCATGTTCAGAGTCTCCTTATGAAGTAACATCAGTGATCATTGCATAGCCAGTCATGCTTTCAAGAGTTAGTTCAGTCAGACATTCATGCATTAGATATGCATGTTCAGTAGAAAAAGTTTAGCTTTCTAGTGGTTTTAGTCTAGTATTCATGAGATTATCCCAGTTATGTATCCATTCATCAGACGTGCATGTCTATTATGAGAATTAAGCTTATGAGTAGCTTCAGTCGAGTATTCCATGCGTAAGGAATGAATGTCCAGTATGAGAACTCAAATTATAAGTGGTTCCGATTGCTTAGTCATGTTTCAGATGTTCCCGTTCCTTGAGTAAGTTCAGTTGATCAGTATTCTTAGCCTATCAAGCAAGATTTGAGAATGAATGTTTACAAGGAAGAGATATTAGAAGACCCACAAAATTATCTCATAGTCTAAGCCTTAGAGTAGGTTTAGTAAAGTGTTAATCTAGCCCTAAAAAGGGGAGAGGTGCCTTCCCAAGTAAGAAGTATTTTTGAACCATATAAAATTTATCTAATATCGTCATTATGCAATGTAGAGTATTGAATAAGCTTTCTGTTGATACAAATTACACCCTGATCCGACACTCGAGCGAAGAGTTAGAACCATTTTAGTAAGACAGTGTACCACAAGGCACTTTTGCGCGTCGCGTAGCCAGCCAAAATGGCAATCATCAAAATCCAGTGAGCCTCCATAATTATGGCACGTTTCGTCAAGGATTAATTTTTGAATTGTCAATTTTCAGCGCACCAAGGCGATTCCACCATGTCGCGGTACCTTTTCAATTTGCAACCAAGGTGGCAAAATAATTTCCACCACATCGTGCCATCAAGCAGTTTCCTAATTGTCCAATTTCCAGTGAGCTGGCATGATTACGGCAGGTCGCACCAGCACTTAAAATTGAGATTTTTCAATTTAATTCCTGAGGCAAAAAGGGTCATTTTGCTACCGCTATATATATTCCATAACATGGGATTTACCCTTATTTTAACCTAGAAATACTACTTTTCTCTTAAAGTTGTTCAAGAACAGGAGCTAGGGTTTCTACAATATTAAAACCCTTTTTTCTTCTTCAGGAGAAATCAAGAATCTCTCCAAGATCTTTCAAGAAAGTGTTTCTGTAAGGTATTCAGATGTTGATTCTTGGGACCTTTTCATCCAAGAAGCTCAAGAACCCTTTTCTAGATTTCAAAGCTTTTATTTTTATGAGTTTTCATATTTCATTTGAGTCGAAATTGATGTTCTTTCTATTGTTGTGTTGTGATTCATGTTTATTTACAAGGGTTTCAAGCTTTGACCCAAGTTTGTGATATTTATTTGATGTTCACGATAAACCCTGTTCAAGTTGCTCGTTAAGTGATGTGTTCATGTCAATAGAGTATACAAATTGTTGAATAAGCAAAGCATTTTCCCCATATGTTTGATAAAATGCTTATGTGAAGAAATTAGAGCCATTATAGCATGTTGACTAGAAATCCCCAATTGTGTGCAAGCCCTTGCATGCCAAGTGAATATTCAAAAGGCTTAGTGAATGAATTGGGACATGATAGCATGAAATTCCCCAATTATGTGCTCTTTTATACATGCTAAAACTTTAATACATGCTAAGAATTTCATGGAAAATCTTGTTGAATAGAGTATGAGCCAATAGCATCTTTCCCTATGTAATCAGATGTTTATAATTCCCAAATGTTAAAGAGATGTTGTAGTTATTGTGATGGTGAATGAATATCCATGGTCTTGATAATTCAAGAATGGTTGTGGTTTACTTTTATGTTATCGATTATTGGAGTATTTATACTCGATAATTTAGCTGCAGTCTAGAGCCCGTGTCAGTTTTCATGATAATTCCTCTTGAGCCACGATTCTCAGAACTCAGAGAGTTATAGAACTCTGTATTCCTCAAAAAATATAGAACTTAAGAAATCTCAGAAATCTTTGTAATCGCCGTAATGTAAGTATCTTTAGTAATCTAGCCTTAGCTCTATATCCAACTAAAATCTAGTAGTATTCAAGCATTCAAATTTGACCTCTATAGTAATTGACTACACTATTCAAAGCTCAGTGTTGTTCAGTCAAATAATGAGATTCAATAGTATTTCATTTGATACGAAGCCAAGTGAATTAATCTTAACTCAGTCAGATCATTCAAAAAACATGATCAATAGAAGATTTAGCTTAGTTCATGTTTAGTGAAGAATTAGCTCAGAGTCTTTTATTTGGGAATCGGAGCTGGCATCGGGCGAGGGCAGGGATGGCGGTACCCCATCAAAGAGGCAAAGTCATTAGGAGCAATCCCTAAACTCCAAAACTACGTAGCTAGGGTAGGATGTAGTAGTCGCCCGTCAGGAAAGGTTGGTCACCCATCATATAGGCTTGACTATTATATTACCTTAGGACAGACTTTCTTTGAAGGTTACTCGTCAGATAGACTTGACTAGAGAGGTCTGTAACTATGGCACATTATTGACAACCTTCTAGGTGGGGTTACAGGTTAGACCCCATCAGTTAAGATTTGGGGTATGTTAGTTAAGTGACTACTTCCCACAGTTCAAGTTTTATTATCGATCTTCAGAAATTAGGACTGTCAGATACAATCATCTATCTCACAGAGGAACTCAGATAGTTCCATTGATTCATCGACCACCTGTCAGATAGGCTTGGTTCTATATATAGTTTTTCAGTCTTAGATACTGAGATCACCCGTCGGATAGGCTTGATCTCTATCTTAGATTTAGTTGAGTAATCTTATTATAAGATCTCGCGATGACTCAATAGATAGTCTTGATCTCACTCTCAAATTTAGTTGAGTAATCTCATTATCAGATACCAATATCACACATCCAATATCTTGATCTCAGTCTTAGATTTAGTTAAGTAATCTCATTATCAGATTCCGAGATCACCCATCATATAGTCTAGATCTCAGTCTCATATTCAGTTGAGTAATCTCATTATCAGATCCCGAGATGACCCATAATATATGCTTGATCTCAGTCATAGATTTAGTTGAGTAATCTTTTTCTCAGATCCCGAGATCACCAGTTAGATAGGATTTATCTCAGTCTCAAGTTTAGTTGAGTAATCTCATTATCAGATCCTAAGATCACCCATCAGATAGGCTTGATCTTAGTCTCATATTCAGTTAAGTAATCACATTATCAGATCCCAAGATCACCCGTCTGAAAGGATTGATATTAGTCTCATATTTAGTTGAGTAATCTCATTATCATATCTCCAGATAACCCATCATATAGGCTTGATCTCAATCTTAGATTCACTTGAGTATTCATGTTGTCATATTTGGATATGATCATTTCTTATCATTGATAGTAGATTTCAAAATCCTCCGTTAGAGTGGTTTGATCTCCGATGCAGTCAATTGAGAGTAGAAAGCTCCGAATTTAGTCACAGATATGAGTAGATTCAGTCAATCAGTTTTAGTATTTTGAGTCACAACGATTTTTGTTATGGTGTGTACATTCATGAATGTGTTTTCATTCAGTACTCTCTTCATAATTCAGTTAAATAATTATTCATGCATAAGCCCTTGCATTTAGCTTTACCTCTTCTTCATACTCGGTATATTCATGTACTAACGCATTTGTGCTATTGTGTTTTATTTTACACCATAGGTTCAGATGCATGAGATCTAGAGTACCCTTAGCACCTCAGTCCCTGTCAGCAGCAGACGTAGCAGTGAGTCCTCTTTACTTGAAAATAATCCTTATTTGTATCATTATCGCATAAGATTTGGTGTAATTTCAGTAGATAAAGTTAGTTGGGGATATTTCCCATCAACTCCACAGTTCAGACAGTTTAGAGGCTCTTCGGATATATGTATCAATACTCAGTTTTAAATTTTGAGTATTTTTAGAAGTTTTGAACCTTATGGTATGTTTCTGCATTTATTATATGTATTATGCAATATTCAGGTAAAGATATCTATAGAGGGTTGGCTTGTGGTCCTTCGGGATCATGAGCATCATGTGACATTCTTGTTTTAGACAATTGGGTCATTATAAACTTCGTATCTGGGAGTAAGGTTCAATAATGTCCGAGGAAGTCTAAAAATTCCCGTCTAGTAGAGTCTTTTACATAGGCATATTGCATGCCACATTGTTGTACAATAGGCTATAAGATGTTTTAGGAATAGTTTCCCGCATTTCAGTATTTATGTCGTGCGTGTGAGCATGAGCTCAAGTTGATCCTCAATCTAATCCACCTCTTTCTTTCATTTACAAAGTATGCCTCCTTGTAGAGATTATGTTCGTAGGGTTGATGACCAGCCCTCTCAGCCAGTAGATCCTTAGAATGAGAATATGTCACATGTAGAGTTTTGAGTTGTTTTTTCAGGAACTACCCAAAGTTGTGACTAATATTCAGGGTAGCCATTAGGCTGTGGCCCCACCTTAGATTCTGTTGAGTAATCTCATTATCAGATCATGTGATCATTCGTGAGATAGGATTGATCTCAGTCTCTGATTTAGTTAAGTAATCTCATTATCAGATCCCGAGATAACCCATTAGATAGGCTTGATCATATTCTCATATTCAGTTGAGTAATTGCATTATTAGATCCCAAGATCACTTATCAGATAGGCTTGATCTCAGTCTCAGATTTAGTTGAGTAATCTTATTATCAGATCCCGAGATATCCCATCAGATAGGCTTGATCTCAATCTCAGATTTACTTGAGTATTCATGTTGTCATATTTGGATATGATCATTTCTTATCATTGATAGTAGATTTCAGAATCCTTCGTCAGAGTGGTTTGATCTCCGATGCAGTAAATCTAGAGTAGAAAGCTTAGAATTCAGTCATTGATATGAGTAGAGTCAGTTAATTAGTTTTAGTATTTTGAGTCACGATGATTTCTGTTATGGTCTGAGCATTCATGCATGTGTTCTCATTCATTACTCTCTTGATAATTCAGTTAAATAATTATTCATGCATAAGCCCTTGCATTTAGCTTTACCTCATCTTACACTCAGTACATTCTTGTACTGACTCATTTGCGCTATGGTGTTTTATTTTACATCATAGGTTTAGAGGCATAAGATCTAAAGTACCCTTAGCAGCTCAGTCCCAGTCAGCAGCAGTAGACGTAGTAGTGAGTCCTAGTTACTCGAGAATAATCCTTATTTTTATCATTATCGTTTAAGATTTGGTGTAATTTCAGTAGATAAAGTTAGTTGGGGATATTTCCCATCAACTCCACAGTTCAGACAATTTAGAGGCTCTTCGGAAAGATGTATCAATATTCAGTTTTAAATTTTGAGTATTGTTAGAAGTTTTAAACCTTATGGCCAGTTTCCGCATTTATTCTATATATTATGCAATGTTCAGGTAAAGATATCTATAGAGGGTTGGCTTGTGGTTATTCGGGATCATGAGCACCATATGACATTCCAGTTCTAGAAAATTGGTTTGTTATAAACTTTTTATCTGAGCCTAAGGTTCAATAATGTCCTATGGAGTCTAAAAATGAGCATCTAGTAGAGTCTTGTGCATGGGCGATTTGCACGCCACATTTATGTACAATAGGCTATAATATGTTTTAGGAGTAGTTTCCCATATTTCAGTATTCATGTCCTGTGAGTGAGCATGAGCTCAAGTTGATCCTCAGTATAATCCACCTCTTTCTTTCATTTACAAAGTATGCCTCTTTGCAGAGATTATATTCGTAGGGTTGAGGACCAGCCCCCTCAGCCAGTAGATCCTTAGAATGAGAATATGTCACATGCAGAGTTTTGAGCAATTTTTCAGGCACTAGCCAAAGTTGTGACTAATATTTAGGGTAGCCATTACGCTGTGGCCCCACCTCAGCAATATAGGGGTTCAGCCACAGCCAGAATTCTAGATTTTGTATGAATAAATCCGCCAGAGTTCTATGGGTCAGTAGCAGGTGATGAACCATAGCTTTATCTTGAGGAGGTAAAGAAGATCTCCTAGTTTATGCATGTTTCTGAGAAGGAGAGTGCAGAGTTAGTGTCCTATAGGCTGAAAGATATTGCTCATAATTGGGTAGTGATGTGGAAGAAGGGTAGATGGGAGGATGCAGCTCTCGTGACTTAGGAAGAATTTCAGGGTACTTTCTTAGATAAGTTTTTCCCACTAGATTTGAGAGAGGCTAAGGTAAATGAGTTCGAGTACCTAAGGTAAGGCTCCATGACAGTGAAAGAGTATTATCTTAATTTTAACCAGTTAGATATGTATTCTCCTAACTTGATAGGTAACCCTAGGGCGACTATGAATAAGTTTGTGATTAGTGTATATGGGTTAGTGTTGAAAGAGGGTAAGGCTTCTATACTCAATAGAGATATGGACCTTGCTAGACTGATAATGCATGTGCATCTGATTGAGGTACATAAGGCAAAAGAAAGAAAGAGAATGAGTAAGAGAGCCAGGACATGTAGTCATGGTTTTTTTCAACCAGGGTCCTAGGGTAGTAGTCTTTCTCAGCATAGTCAGAGATTTTCTGTCCCAGCTCCATCCTCAGCTAAGGTTCCTGCACTGATGTTTGGGGATGTCAGTAATAATTGGGTACCAGACTCAAAATCCCTGAGTCGTGCTACTGGTGTTCGTACCAATCTGCTTTGTGGAGAGTGTGGCAAGACCCAGCTAGGCATGTGTAGAGCCGACAGTGATGTGTTCTTTGGGTGTGGTGAGGTAGGCCACAAGATACGAGACTGTAGTGCGCTAACACAGAGGCGTTGAGAGTTTTATCAGTAGGTTGCCCCTTCCAATTCCAGTAGTGGTCCGCATCAAAAAATACTTTATACGCCTCAGACCCACTATGATAAGGAAACGTTCCCAGATATAGATACACTTATGTTATGATTCCTTCATATTTGTGATATACATTTCTAGATCCTCTCTTTTCATTTTGAGCTTATATGTCAGCATGAGTCATGCATGAGTTTCAGATCTAATTCGGTCTATCATGGCCCAGTTTGTAGGTGCCCCAAGCACCGCCCTAGTATTTTAGCAAGGTGTTTGTAGAAGGACATAGAGTCCCAAGGAGGAGATACCCCATGATATTGCGATGCTCTCATGCTCTTAGACTCATTCATTTGCATGTTTAGAGTCTCCTTATGAAGTAACACTAGTTATCATTGCATAGCCAGTCATGCTTTCAAGAGTTAGCTCAATCAAACATTCATGCATTAGATATGCACGTTCAGTAGAAAAAGTTTAGCTTTTCAGTGTTTTTAGTCATGCATTCATGAGATTAGCCCAGTTATGCATCCATGCATCAGACGTGCATGTCTATTATGAGAATTAAGCTTATGAGTAGCTTTAGTCGAGTATTCCATGGTAAGGAATGCATGTCCAATATGAAAAATCAAATTATAAGTTGTTCCAATTGCTTAGTCATGTTTCAGATGTTCCCGTTCCTTGAGTAAGTTCAGTTGATCAGTATTCTTAGCCTATCAAGCAAGATTTGAGAATGAATGTTTACAAGGAAAAGATATTATAAGACCCACAAAATTATCTCATAGTCTAAGCCTTAGATCATGTTTAGTAAAGTGTTAATCTAGCCCTAAAAGGGGGAGAGGTGCCTTCCCACGTAAGAAGTATTTTTGAACCGTATAGAATTTATCTAATATAAACATTATGTAATGTAGAGTATTGAATAATCTTTTTGTCGATACAAATTACACCCTAATCCGACACTCAAGCAAAGAGTTAGAACCATTTTAGTAAGACAGTGTGCCACTAGGCACTTTAGCTTATCGCGTAGCCAGCCAAAATGGCAATCATCAAAATCCAGTGAGCCTTCACAATTATGGCGCATTTCGTCAACCATTGATTTCTGAATTATTCATTTTTTCAGCGCACCAAGGCGATTCCACCGTGTCGCGGTGCCTTTTCAGTTTGCAAACAAGGTGGCAAAATGATTTCCACCACATCGCGCCATCAAGCAGTTTCCTAATTTTCCAATTTCCAGTGAGCTGGAATGATTACGGCAGGTCGCACCAGCATGTAAAATTGAGATTTTTCAATTTAATTCCTGAGGCAAAAAGGGTCATTTTCCTACCGCGATATATATTCCTTAACATGGGATTTACCCTCATTTTAACCTAGAAATACTAGTTTTCTCTCAAAGTTGTTCAAGAACAAGAGCTAGGGTTTCTACAATATTAAAACCCTTTTTTCTTCTTCAAGAGAAATCAAGAATCTCTCCAAGATCCTTCAAGAAAGAGTTTCTGTAAGGTCTGCAGATGTTGATTCTTGGGACCTTTTTATCTAAGAAGCTGAAGAAGCCTTTTCTAGATTTCAAAGCTTTTATTTTTATGAGTTTTCATATTTTATTTGAGTCGAAATTGATGTTCTTTCTATTGTTGAGTTGTGATTCATGTTTATTTGCAAGGTTTTCAAGCTTTGACCCTAGTATGTGATATTCATTTGATGCTTATGATAAACCCTCTCCAAGTTGCTTGTTAAGTGATGTGTTCATGTCAATGGAGTATACAAATTGTTGAATAAGCAAAGCATGTTCCCCATATGTTAGATAAAATTCTTATGTGAAGAAATTAGATCCATTATAGCATGTTGACTCGAAATCCCCAATTGTGTCCAAGCCCATGCATGCCAAGTGAATATTCAAAAGGCTTAGTGAATGAATTGTGATATGATAGCATGAAATTCCACATTTATGTCCTCTTTTATACATGCTAAAACTTCAAGACATGCTAAGCATTTCATGCAAAATGTTGTTGAATAATGTATGAGCCAATAGCATCTTTCCTTATGTTATCAAATATTTATGATTCCCAAATGCTTAAAGAGATACTGTAGTTATTGTGATGGTGAATGAATATCCATGGCCTTGATAATTAAAGAATGGTTGTGGTTTACTTTTATGTTATCGATTCTTGGAGTATTTAAACTTGATAATTTAGTTGCAGTCTAGAGCCCGTGTCAGTTTTCATGATAATTCCTGTTGAGCCATGATTCTAAGAACTCAGAGAGTTATAGAACTCTGTATTCCTCGACAAATATAGAACTGAAGAAATCTCAGTAATCTATGTAATCATCGTAATCTAAGTATCTTTAGTAATCTAGCCTTAGCTCTATACCCAACTCAAATCTAGTAGTATTCAAGCATTCAGTTTTGACCTCTGTAGTAATTGACTACACTATTCAAAGCTCATTGTTGTTCAGTCAAATAATGAGATTCAATAGTATTTCATTAGATACGAAACCAAGTGAATTAATCTTTACTCAGTCAGATCATAATCAGTATAAGATTCACCTTAGTTCATGTTCAGTGAAGAATCAATTCAGAATCTTTTATTTAGGATTAGGAGCTAGCATCGAGCGAGGGTAGGGATGGCGTCACCCCGTCAAAGAGGCAGAGTCATTAGGAGCAATCCCTGAACTCCAAAACTGCGTAGCCAGGGCAGGATGTAGTAGTCACCCGTCAGGAAAGGCTGGTCACCCGTCAGATAGGCTTGACTATTATATTACCTTAGGACAGACTTTCTTTGAAGGTTACTCATTAGATAGACTTGACTAGAGAGGTCTGTAACTATGGCATGTTAATGACAACCTTCCAAGTAGGGTTACAGGTTGGACCCCATCAGTTAAGATTTGGGGTATGTCAGTTAAGTGACTACTTCCCACAGTTGCAGTTTTAGTATCAATCTTTAGAAATCAGGACTGTCAGATACAATCATTTATCTGACTGAGAAACTCAGATAGTTCCATTGATTCATCGACAACCTATCGATAGGCTTGGTTCCATATATAGTTATTCAGTATCAGTTCCTGAGATCACCCATCAGATAGGCTTGATCTCTATGTTAGATTTAGTTGAGTAATCTTATTATAAGATCTCACGATGACTCAATTGATAGTCTTGATCTCATTCTCAAATTTAGTTGAGTAATATCTTTATCAGATCCGAATATCTTGATCTCAGTCTTAGATTTAGTTGAGTAATCTCATTATCAGATTCTGAGATCACCTATCAGATAGATTAGATCTCAGTCTCATATTCAGTTGAGTAATCTCATTATCAGATACCGAGATCACCTGTAAGATAGGCTTGATCTCAGTTATAGATTTAGTTGTGTAATATTTTTCTCAGAACCCGAGATCACCAGTTAGATAGGCTTTATCTCAGTGTCAGGTTCGGTTGTATAATCTCATTATCAGATCCTAGAATCACCCATCAGATAGGCTTGATCTTAGTCTCATATTCAGTTAAGTAATCACATTATCAGATCCCAAGATCACCTGTCTGATAGGATTGATATCAGTCTCATATTTAGTTGAGTAATCTCATTATCATATCCCCAGATAACCCATCAAATTGGCTTGATCTCAATCTTAGATTCACTTGAGTTTTCATGTTGTCATATTTGGATATGATCATTTCTTATCATTGATAGTAGATTCTGGAATCCTCCATTAGAGTGGTTTGATCTCCGATCCAGTCAATTAAGAGTAGAAAGCTCAGAATTTAGTCATTGATATGAGTAGATTTAGTCAATCAGTTTTAGTATTTTGAGTCACAATGATTTCTGTTATGGTGTCTGCATTCATGAATGTGTTCTCATTCAGTACTCTTAGGATTATTCAGTTAAGTAATTAATCATGCGTAAGCCTTAGCATTTAGCCTTACCTTTTCTTCATACTCGGTACATTCTCATGCTAACACCTTTGCGCTATGGTGTTTTATTTGACACCATAGGTTCAGAGGCATGAGATCTAGGGTAACCTTAGCAGCTCAGTCCCAATCAGCAGCAGTAGACATAGAAGTGAGTCATCTTCACTCAAGAATAATCCCTATTTTTATCATTATCATATTAGATTTAGTGTAATTTTTGTAGACAGATTTAGATGGGAATATTTGCAATCAACTACACAGTTCAGATAGTATAGAGGCTTTTCAGACAGATGTATAAGTATTTAGTTTTCAATTTTGAGTATTTTTAGAAGTTTTGAACCTTATGTCCAGTTACCCCATTTATTATCTATATTATACAGTGATCTGGTATAGATATCTATAGAGTGTTAGCTTGTGGTCCTTCGGGATCATGAGCACCATGTAAGGTTCCAGCTCCTGAAAATTGGGTTTTTTTAACCATGGTATCAGAGCCTAAGGTTCAATAATGTCCTAGGGAATCTAAAAAGCCGCATCTAGTAGAGTCTTGTGCATGGGTGTGTTACACGCCACATTTATGTACAATAGGCTATAAGAAGTTTTTGGGGCAGTTGTCCTTCTTTCAATAATCATGTCATGCGAGTGAGCATGAGCTCAAGTTGATCGTCAATCTAATCCATCTCTTTCTTCCATTTACAGAGTATGCCTCCTTGGCGAGATTATGTCCATAGGGTTGATGACCACCCCTCAGCTAGTAGTTCCTGAGAATGAGAATATCTCATATGGAGAGTTTTGAGCAGTTTTTCAGGCACTAGACTAACCTGTGACTAATGTTCAGGGTAATGTTAGGCTGTGGCTGTACCCCAGTAAGATGGGGGTTCAACCAAAGCCAGAATTCGAGATTTCATAAGAATGAACTCGCCAGAGTTCTATAGGTCAGTAGAAGGTGAAGACCCACAACTTTATCTTGAGAAGGTAAAGATGATCACCCAGGTTACGTATTTTTCTGAGGAGGAGAGTATAGATTTAGTGTCCTATAGGCTGAAAGATATTGCTTATGATTGGGTAGTGATATGGAAGAAGGGTAGAGTAGAGCATGCAACTCCCGTAACTTGGAAAGAGTTCCAGGGTGCCTTCTTAGATAAGTTTTTCTCGTTAGAGATAAGAGAGGATAAGTTAGAAGTTTTCATGTACCTAAGGCAGTGATCCATGATATTGAAAAATTATTGTCTTAAGTTTAACAAGTTAGCTAAGTATGCTCCTGACTTGATAGATCACCCTAGAGTGAGTATGAATAAGTTTGTGGCTGGTGTATTTGGGTTAGTGTTGAATGATGATTCATGAAAACCAAATTGAGGTAGAAAAGGCAAAAGAAAGAGACAGAGAGTGTAGAAGAACAAGGACAGGTAGTCATCGTTTCTCTCAGGCAGGGTCCTAGTGTGGTAGTCGTTCACAGCATAGTCAGGGATTTTCAATCCCAGCTCCATCCTTATCTTGTTTACCCACACCGAACTTTGGCGATATCATTTATGATGGGGCCTTAGACTCAAAATCCATGAGTAGTGCTAGTGGTGTTCATACCAATCCACTTTGTGGAGAGTGTGGCAAGAGCCACCTAGATATCTGTAGAACTGACAGTTATGTGTGCTTTGGGTATTGTGAGCCAGGCCACAGGATGCGATAATGTAGAGAGTAAGCTCAGAGGAATAGAGAGTTTTATCAATAGGGTGCCCCTTCCGGTTCCAATAGTGGTCAGCGTCAGAATAAATATTACGCGCTTCAGGCCCACTATGATCAGGAAAAGTTCCCTGATATACATTCGGGTATGTTATCGGTCTTTCATCTTTGTGATATGCATTTCAAGATCCTTTTCTTCTATTTTGAGCTTATACATCAGCATAAATCATGCATGAATTTCAGATCTAAGTCGGTCAATCATGACCCAGTTCGTAGATACCCCGTGCACCACCCCAGTATTTCTGCAAAGTGTTTTTAAAAGGAAGTAGTGTCCCAAGGGGAAGATACCCCATGATATTGTGATGCTCTTATGTTGTTAGACTCTTTTATTTCTATGTTCAAAATTTCCTAATGAAGTTAACATCAGTGATCATTGCATAGCCAGTCATGCTTTCGAGAGTCAGTTTAGTCAGATATTCATGCATTAGATATACACATTCAGTAAAATGAGTTTAGCTTTTCAGTGTGTTTAGTCATGCATTTATGAGCTCAGCCCAGTTATGCATCCATGCATCAGATATGCATGTCCATTATGAGAATTCAACTTATGAGTAGCTTTATTCGAGTATTCCATTTGTAAGGTATGTATGTCCAGTATGTGAACTCAAAGTATTAGTGGTTCCAATTGCAAAGTCACGTTTCAAATATTCCCGTTACTTGAGTAAGTTAAGTCAATTAGTATTCTTAGCCTATCAAACAACATTCGAGGATGAATATTTCCATGGTGGAGATATTGTAAGACCTAGCAAAATTCTCTCAAAGTCAAAGCCTTAGAACGTGTTTAGTAAAGTGTTAATCCAGCCCTAAAAGGGGGAAAGGTGTTTTCCCAAGTGAGAATTATTTTTTAACCGTATAAAATTGAATGAGCTTTCGGTCGATACAAAATTCACTTAAATGTAACACTTGGGCGAAGAGTTAGACCAATTTTAGCTAGACAATGTGCCAGTTTACACTTTAGCACATTGCATAGCCAGCCAAAATCACAATAGTAAAACTTCAGTGAGCCTCGGCAATTATCGCACATCGCACCAAGGCTTAATTTCAAAATTTTCAATTTCCAGTGCACCAACGTGATTCCATCGCATCGCGGTGCCTTTCCAATTTTCAACCAAGGTGGCAACACAATTTCCACCGTGTCACGCTATCAAGTAATTTTCCAACTGTCCAATTTTTTGTGAGCAGGCCCGATTATGGCGCGTCGTTCTAGCATGTTAAATTTAAATTTTTTAGTTTAATTCCAGAGGAGAAAAGGGTCATTTTTCTACACCTATACATACTCCTTAACATGAGATTTGGGCTCGTTTTAACCTATAAATACTAGTTTTCTCTCAGAGTTGTTCAAGAACAAGAGCTAAGGTTTCTACAAAATCAAAACCCTTCGTTCTTCTTCAAGAGAAATTAAGAAATCAAGAATCTCTCCAAGAACTTTCAAAAAAGAGTTTCTCTAATGTATTTTAAGTTAAAATACTGATTCAGTTAATCAATTTCAGTATTTTAAGTCATGCTGATTTCTATTATAGTATGTGCATTCATGCATGTGTTCTCATTCAGTACTCTCATGATTATTCAGTTAAGTAATTATTCATGTAGAAGCCCTTGCATTTAGCCTTACCTTATCTTCATACCTGATACATTCACGTACTAATGCATTTACGTTATGGTGTTTTATTTGATACCATAGGTTCAGAGGCATGAGATTTAGAGTACCCTTAGCAGCTCAGTCCTAGTCAACAGTAGTAGACATAGCAGTGAATCCCATTTAGTCAGGGATGATCTTTATTTTTATCATTATCATATTAGATTTTATTTAATTTCAGTAGACAGAGCTAGTTAGGGACCTATCCCATCAACTCCAAAGTTTAGATAGTGTATAGGCTTTTCAAACAGATGTATCTGTATTAGGTTTTCAATTTTGAGTATTTTTAGATGTTTTGAAACCTATGGCTAGTTTCTGCATTTATTATCTATATTATGTAGTATTCAGGTGTAGATATCAGTAGAGGGTTGGCTTAAGGTCCTTCGGGATCATGAGCTCCATGTGACATTCTAGTTATAAAAAATTGGGTCATTACACACTTTGTATCAGAGCCTAAGGTTCAATAGTGTCCTAGGGACTTTGAAAAGCTGCATCAAGTAGAATCTTGAGCATGAGTGTATTGCACGCCACATATATGTACAAGAGGCTATAAGATGTTTTAGGATCAGTTTCCCTTCTTTTAGTATGCATGTTATGCGACTGAGCATGAGCTCAAGTTGATCCACAGTCTAATCCACCTCTTTCTTCTATTTATAGAGTATGCCTCTTTGAAGAGATTATGTCCGTAGGGTTGATGACTATCCCACTCATCCAGTAGTTCCTGAGAATGAGAATGTATCACATGCAGAGTTTGGGACAGCTTTTTAGGTGCTAGCCCAAGCTGTGACTAATGTTCTAGGTAACTATTAGGTTGTGGCCCCACCTCATCAAAATGAGGGTTCAGCCATAGCCAGAATTAGAAATTTATAAGAATGAACCTGCCAAAGTTCTATGGGTTAGTAGAATGTGAGGACCCATAACTTTATCTAGAGGAGGTAAAGAGGATCACCCTGGTTAACCATGTTTTTGAGGAGGAGAATGTAGAGTTAGTGTCCTATAGGTTTAAGAATATTTCTCATGATTGGGTAGAAATATGGAAGAAGGGCAAAGGAGAGGATGCAACTCCCGTGACTTGGAAAGAGTTTCAGCGTGCCTTCTTAGATATGTTTTTCCTCCTAGAGATAAGAGAAACTAAGATACAGGAATTCATGTACCTAAGTCAGGGCTCTATGAATGTGAGAGATTATTATCTTAAGTTTAACTAGTTAGTTAAGTATGCTCCTGACATGATAGCTGACCCTAGAGCGAGTATGAATAAGTTTGTTTTTGGTGTATTTGGGTTACTGTTGAAAGAGTGTAGGGCTGCTATGCTTAATAAAGATATGAACCTTGCTTGATTGATGATGCATACACAATAGATTAAGGTAGATAAGTCAAAAGAAAGAGAGAGAGTGAGTAACAGAGCTAGGACTGGTAGTCATGGTTTCTCTTAGGCAGGGTCCCAGGGTGGCAATCGTTCTCATCATAGAAAAAGATTTTCAGTACCAGCTCCGTCCTCAGCTAGTGTGCCCGCACCAAAGTTTAGGGACATTAGTTATGATGGGGTGCCAGGCTCCAAAGCCTTGAGTAGTGCTAGTGGTGTTCATACAAATCCGCTTTGTGGAGTGTGTGGCAAAAGCAACCTAGGCGTGTGTAGAGCCAGCAGTGATGTGTGCTTTGGGTATACTGAGCCAGGCCATAGGATGCAAAAATGTAGAGTGCTAGCTCAGAGGGGTAGAGAGTTTCATTAGTAGGGAGCCCCTTCCGATGCCAGTAGTGGTCAGCGTCAGACCAGACTTCATGCGCTTCAGACCCACCATGATTAGGAAAGCTTCCCTGATATTGATTCGGGTATGTTATGAGTCCTTCATCTTTTTGATATGCTTTGCAAGATCTTTTACTTCCATTTTTAGCTTATATGTCAGCATGAGTCATGCATGAGTTTTAGATCTACGTCAATCAATGGTGGCCTAGTTTGTAGGTACCCCGTACATCACCCCAATATTACAGCAAGGTGTTTGTAGAAAGACATAGAGTCACAAGGGGGAGATACCACATGATATTTTGATGCTCTTATGTTCTTATACTCATTCATTTGAATGTTCAGACTCTCCTTATGAAATAACATTAGTGATTATTAGATAGCTAGTCATGCTTTCGAGAGTCCATTCAGTCAGATATTAATGCATTAGATATGCACGTTTAGCAGTATGAGTTCAACTTTTCAGTGTATTTAGTCATGCATCCATGAGATCCCCCCTATTATGAATCCATTCATTAGATATGCATGTCCATTATGAGAATTCAATATATGAGTAGCTTCAGTGGAGTATTCCATGTGTAAGGTATGCATGTCAAGAATTAGAACTCAGAGTATCAGTGGTTCCAATTGCATAGTCATGTTTCGGATGTTCCCTTTCCTTAAGTAAGTTAAGTCAATCAGTATTCTTTAACTATTGTTAGACCCAACAAAATTCTCTCGTAATCTGAGCCTAAGAGCGTGCTTAGTAACGTGTTAATCCATCCCTAAACGGGGAAGATGTGTCTTCCTAATTTAGATATTTTTTGAACTGTAAAGAATTGAAGAAGCTTATTGTCCATACCAAATTCACCCAAAACCGACACTTGGGCAAAGAGATAGAGTCATCTTAGTGAGACAGTGTGCCACCTTGCACTTTAGTGCATCGCGGAGCCAACCAAAATGGTAATCGTCAAAATCGAGTGAGCCTCAATGATTTTGGAGCGTCGCGCCAAGGCTTAATTTTATAATTATCAATTTCCAATGCACCAACGCAATTCCACCGCGTCGTGGTGCATTTTAGTTTGAAACAAAGGTAGCAACGTAATTTCTACCACGTCGCTCCATCTAGCAGTTTCCTAATTATCCAATTTCCAGTGAGTTAAAGCGATTATGGCGCGTTGCACCAGCATGTAAAATCAGGATTTTTCAGTTTAATTCTAGAGGCAAAAAGGGTCCATTTTCTACCCCTATATATAATCCTTAACACGGGATTTGGCCTAATTTTAACCTAGAAATACTAGTTTTCATCAAAGTTGTTCAAGAACAAGAGCCAGGGTTTCTACAAAATCGAAACCCGTCCTTCTTCTTTAAGAGAAATCAAGAAATCAAGAATATCTCCAAGAGCTTTCAAGAAAGAGTTTCTCTAGGGTATGCAGTTGTTGATTCTTGGGTCCCTTTCATCCAAGAAGCTCAAGAACCATTTTCAAAATTTCAAAGCATTTATGTTTATGAGTTTTCATGATTCATTTGAGTTGAAATTGAAGTTCATCCTACTATTGAGTGGTGATTCGTATTTGTTTACAAGGTTTTCAAGCTTTGACCCTAGTA
Organism: Capsicum annuum; assembly: GCF_002878395.1. NCBI lineage: Eukaryota > Viridiplantae > Streptophyta > Magnoliopsida > Solanales > Solanaceae > Capsicum > Capsicum annuum. The sequence goes on from NC_061117.1 coordinate 109,300,545, forward strand.
TGTGATATTCATATGATGTTTATGATAAACCCTCTTCAAGTTGCTTGTTAAGTGATGCGTTCATGTCAATTAAGTGTAGATATTTTTTAATAAAAAATAATGCTCTCTATATGTTTAATAAAATGCTTATGCAATGAAATTTGAGCCATTATAGCATGTTGACTAGAAATCCCCAATTGTCTGCAAGTCCATGTATTGCAAGTGTTTGTTGAAAATCCTTAGTTAATGAATTGTGATGTGATAGCATGAAATTCCCCAATTATGTGCTGTTTGATAAACTCTAAGACTTTAATACATGCTAAGTGTTTCATGCAAGACCTTGTTGAATGGAGTATGAGCGAATAGCATATTTCCCTATGTTATCACATGTTTATGATTCCCAAATGCTTTAAGAGATGCTATAGTGATTGTGATGGTGAATGAATGTCCATGGTCTTGATAATTCAAGAATAATTGTGCTTTACTTTTATGTTATCGAGTCCTAGGTTATTTATACCCAATAATTTAGCTGCAGTCTAGAGCCCGTGTCAGTTTTCATAATAATTTCAGTCAAGCAATGATTTTCAAAACTCAGCGAGTTATAGAACTCTGTATTCCTAGAAAGAAATAGAACTTCAGAAATCTCAGTAATCGCTGTTATCATCGTAATCTCACTATAAATTGTTATTTAGCTTCAATTCTGTACCCAGTTTTGAAATAGTAGTATTCAAGTGTTTAGTTCTTACCTCTATAGTAATAAAGTACTCTATTCAAAGATCAGTGCTGTTCAGTCAGATAATGAGATTCAGTAGTATACCATCAGATATGGAACCAAGTGAATTCAGCTTAACTCAGTATGATCAGTCAAGAAACATGATCAGTATCAGATTCAGCATAGTTTTTATTCAGTTAAGAATCAGTTTAGACTCTTTTAGTTGGGAGGATGAGCTAGCCCCAAGCAAGGGCAGGGATGGCAGCTCTCTATCAGAGAGGCAGAATCATTAGGAGCAATCCCTGAACTCCAAAACTGCGTAGCCAATGCAGGATGCAGGAGTCACGCATCAGGAAAGAATAGTTACCCGCCAGATAGTCTTGACTATTACATTGCCTTAGGCTTAACTTTCTATGAGAGTTACCAGTCAAATAGTCTGGACCATATAGGTCTTTACCCGTGGCACGGTAATGACACCCTTCCAGGTGTGGTTACAGGTTGGACCCCACCAATTAAGATCTAGGGTAGGTCGGTAAGTGACTTCTTCCCATAATTGCAATTTTAATATCAATCTTCAGAAATCAAGATTGTCAGATACAGTTATCTATCTAAATAAGGAATTTAAATAGTTCCATTAATTCATGGGTAACCCAACCGATAGGCATGGTCCCATATAAAGTTATTCAATATCAGATCCCGATATAACCCATCAGATAGGCTTGATCTCAGTCTCAGATTAAGTTGTGTAATCTCATTATCAGATATCGAGATCACCCATCAAATAGGTTTGATCCCAGTCTCAGATTTAGTTGTGTAATCTTATTGTCAAATCCTGAGATCACTTATCAGATAGGCTAGATCTCGATCTCATATTTAGTTGAGAAATCTCATTATCATATCCCTAGATCACCCATCAAATAGGCTTGATATTAGTCTCAAATTAAGTTGAGTAATCTCATTATCAGATCCCAAGATCACTGGTCAAATAGGGTTGATCTCAGTCTTAGGTTTAGTTGAGTTATCTCATTATCTAGTCCCGAGATCACCCATCATATAGGCTTGATCTCAGTCTTATATTTAGTTAACTAATCTCATTATCATATCCCCAGATTACCCATTAGATAGGCTTGATCTCAGTCTCAGATTTAGTTGAGTAATCTCATTATCAGATGCCGAAATAACCCGTTAGATAGAAATGATCTCAATCTTAGATTCAATTGAGCATTCTTGTCGTCTAATTCAGATATGATCATCTCTTATCATTGATAGTAGAGAGAAAAAATCTCAGAATACAGTCATTGATATGAGTAGATTTAGTTAACCAATTTTAGTATTTTGAGTCACGATGATTTTTGTTATGGTGCATGCATTCATACATGTGTTCTCATTCTATACTCTCATGATTATTCAGTTCAGTAATTGTTTATGCAGAAGACCTTGCATTTAGCCTTACCTCATCTTAATACTTGGTACATTCCCGTACTAATTCGTTTGCGCTATGGTGTTTTATTTGACACCATAGGTTCAGAGGCATGAAATCCAAAATACCCTTAGCAGCTCAGTCCCTATCAGCAGCAGTAGACATAGCAGCGAGTCCTTTTCAGTCGAGGATGATCCTTATTTTAATCATTATAATATAAGATTTGGTTTAATTTTAGTACACAGAGTTAGTTGGGGATATTTCCCATCAACTGCATAGTTCAAATAGTTTGGAGGCTTATCTTACAAATGTATCAGTATTCAATTTTCAATTTAGAGTATTTTTAGAAGTTTAGAACCTTATGGCCAGTTTTTGCCTTTATTATCTATATTATGCAGTGTTTAGGTATAGATATCATTAAAGGGTTGGCTTGTGGTCCTTCAGGATTATGAGCACCATGTGACGTCCCAGTTCCAGAAAATAGGGTCGTTACAAACTTAGTATCTGAGACTAAGGTGCAATAGTGTCCTAGGGAGTCTGAAGAGCCGCATATAGTAGAGTCTTATGCATGGTTGTGTTGCACGCCACATTTATATACAAGAGGCCCTAAGATGTTTTAGGAGAGGCTTCCTTTCTTTGAGTATTCATGTCGTGCGAGCGAGCATGAGCTCAAGTTGATCCTCAGTCTAATCCACCTCTTTTTTTCATTTATAGAGTATGGCTCCCTGCAGAGATTATGTTTGTAGGGTTGACGACCAGCCCCCTCAGCCAGTAGATCCTAAGAATGAGAATGTGTCACATTAAGAATTTCGGGCAGCCTTTTAGGAACTAGCCCAAGCTATAACTAATATTCAGGGTAACCGTCAGGATGTGGCCCTACCTCAGTAAGATGGGAAATCAGCCATAGATGGAATTAAAGATTTCAGTAGCATAAACCCACCAGAGTTCTATGGGTAGTGATATGGAAGAACGGTAGAGGGGAAGATGAAGCTCCCGTTATTTGGCAAAAATTTCAGGCTGCCTTCTGAGATAAGTTTTTCCCTATAGATATGAGAGAGGCTAAGGTAGAGGAGTTCATGTACCTAAGGCAAGGCTCTATGACAGTGAAATAGTATTGTCTTTTGTTTAACCAGTTAGATAAGTATGCTCCTGACTTGATAGATGACCTTATAGAGAGTATGAATAAGTTTATGACTGGTGTATTCGGGTTAGTGTTGAAAGAGTGTAGGTCTACTATGCTCAATAGAGATATGGACCTTGCTACATTGATGATGCATGCACAGCAGATTAAGGCAGATAAGGCAAAAGAAAGAGAGAGTGAGTAAGAGAGCCAGGACAGGTAGTCATAGTTTCTCTCAGGTAGGGTCCCAGGGTGGTAGTCATTCTCAGTATAGTCAGAAATTTTCAGTCCCAGCTCCATCATTAACTAGTGTATCCACACCAAAGTTTGGGGATGTCAGTTATAATGGGGCGCCAATCTCCAATCCCTAAGTAGTGCTAGTGGTGTTCATACCAATCCGCTTTGTGGAGAGTGTGGCAAGAGCCACCTTGGCATATGTACAACCGACATTGATGTGTTCTTTGGGTGTGGTTTACCAGGCCATAGGATACGAGAATATAGAGCACTAGTTTAGAGGGGTAGAGAGTTTTATCAGTAGGGTGCCCCTTTTGGTGCTAGTAGCGGTTAGCGTCAGAAAAGAATTTATAGGCTTCAGATCCACCATGATTAGGAAAGGTTCCCTGATATAGAATCAGGTATGGTATGAGTCCTTCAACTTTGTGATATGAATTGCTAGATCTTTTTCTTTCTTTTTGTGATTATATGTCAGCATGACTCGTGTATGTATTTTAAATCTAAGTCGGTTAATCATGACCCAGTTCATACATGCCCCATGCACCACCCCACTATTTTAGCAACGTGTTTGTAGAAGGACATAGAGTCCCAAAGAGGGGATACCCCATGATATTTCAATGCTCTCATGTTCTTAGACTCGTTCATTTGCATGTTCAAACTCTCCTTATAAAGTTAATATCAGTGATCATTGCATAGCTAGTCATGCTTTCGAGAGTCAGTTCAATCAGACATTCATGCATTATATATGCACGTTTGGTAGAAAGAGTTCAGCTTTTTCGTTTGTTTAGTCATGCATTCATGATTTCAGCCCAGTTACGTATCCATTCATCACATATGTATTTTCATTATGAGAATTCAGCTTATCAATAGCTTCAGTAGAGTATTCCATGCGTATGGTATGCATGTCTAGTATAAGAACTCAGAGTATCAGTGGTTCCAATTGCATAGTCATCTTTCAGATGTTCCCGACCTTGAGTAAGTTCAGTCGATCAGTATTCTTATGTATCATGTGATATTCGAGGATAAAAGTTTCCAAGAGGGAGATATTTTAAGATCCCACAAAATTCTCTCATAGTTTGACCTTAGAGTGTGTTCAGTAAAGTGTTAATCCAGCCCTAAAAAGGGGAAAGGTGTTTTCCCAAGTGAGAAGTATTTTTTAACCGTATAGAATTTCCCTAACATTGATATTTTGTCATGTATAGAATTGAATAAGCTTTCTATTGATACCAAATTCACCCAAATCTAAGATGGGCAAAGAGTTAGGGCTATTTTACTTAGGCAGTGTGCCCCCTAGAACTTTAGTGCATCGCGGAGCCAGCCAAAGTGGCAATCATCAAAATCCAGTGAGCCTCCACGATTATGGCGCGTTGAGCAAATTCTTAATTTAAGAATTGTCAATTTCCAGTGCACCAAGATGATTTGACCACATCGCGGTGCCTTTTCAGTTTGCAACCAAGGTGACAACGTGATTTCCGCCGCGCCATGACATCAAGCAGTTTCCTAACTGTCCAATTTTTACTGTGCTGGCATGATTATGGTGCATGGCGTATGTAAAATAGGTATTTTTAAATTAAATTCCATAGCCAAAAAAGGGTCATTTTGCTACCCCTATATATAAACCTTAACACGAGATTAGGCCTCATTCTTACCTAGATATACTAGTTTTCTCTCAAAGTTGTTCAAGAACAAGAGCTAGGGTACCTACAAAATCAAAAACCTTCCTTCTTCTTTAAGAGAAATCAAGAAATCAAGAATCTCTCCAAGATTTTTCAAGAAAACGTTTCTCTAAAGTATGCAAATTTTGATTCTTGGGTCCCTTTCATCCAAGAAGCTCCAGAACCCTTTTCTAAATTTCAAAGCTTTTATGTTTATGAGTTTTCATGATTCATGTGAGGTGAAATTGATGTTCATGCTATTATTGAGTTGTGATTCATGTTTTTTACAAGGTTTTCAATCTTTGACCCTAGTATGTGATATTTATGTGATGTTCATGATAAACCCTTTTCAAGTTGCTGGTTAAGTGATTAGTTCATATCAATTAAATATAGAAATTGTTAAATAAGTAAAGCATGCTCCCCATATGTTTGACAAAATGCTTATGTGAAGAAAATAGAGCCATTATAGCATGTTGACTAGAAATCCCAAATGTGTGCAAGCCCATGCATGCCAAGTGTTTGTTGAAAAGACTTAGTGAGTTAATTGTGACATGAGCAAGAAATTCCCAAGACTTTAATACATGCTAAGTGTTTGATGAAATACCTTGTTGAACGGAGTATGAGCCAATATCATGTTTCCCTATGTTATCACATGTTTAAGATTCCAAAATGTTATAGTAATTTTGATGGTGAATGAATGTCCATGGTCTTTACAATTCAAGAATGGTTGTGCTTTACTTTTATGTTATCGATTCCTGGGGTATTTATACCCAAAAATTTAGCTGCAGTCTAGAACCCATGTCAGTTTTAACAATAATTCTAGTTCAGCCATGATTCTCAGAACTCAGCGAGTTATTGAACACTATATTCCCAAAAAGATATAGAACTTAAGAAATCTAAGTAATCTCTGTAATCATTGTAATCTCAATATCTCTAGTAATCTTGCATTAATTCTGTACCCAGCTCAGATCTAGTATCATTCAAGTGTTAAGTTCTAAACTTTGTAGTAATCGAGTACTTTCTGCAAAGACAAAGGTTGTTCAGTCAGAAAACAAGATTCAGTAGTATTCCGTCAGATACAGAATCAAGTGAATTTATCGTAACTCAGTCAGATCATTCGAGAAACATGATCAATATAAGATTCAGCTTAGTTTGTGTTCAATTAAGAATCAGTTTAGAGTCTTTCAATGAGGAGTAGGAGCTAGCACTGAGCGAGGGCAGGGAAGGCGATTCCCCTTCTGAGAGACAGAGTCGTTAGGAGAAATCCCTGAACTCTACAACTGCGTAGCCGGTGAATGATGCAAGAGTCACCAATTAAGAAAGGCTGGTCTCCCGTCAGATAGGCTTCACCACAGATGTCTTTACCCGTGGCACGATATTGACCCTCTTCCACCTAGGGTTATAAGTTGGACCCCACCAGTTGAGATTTGGGGTATGTCGGTTAAGTGACTACATCTCACAATTGCAGTTCTAGTATCAATCTTCAAAAATTAGTATTGTCAAATACAGCCATCTATCTGAGTGAGGAACTCAGATAGTTCTATTGATTCATGGGCCACCTGTAAGATAGGCTTGGTCCCATATAAAGTTATTCAGTATCAGATCTCGAGATCACCCATCAGATAGGCTTGATCTCAGTCTCATATTAAGTTAAGTAATCTCATTATCAAATTCCGAGATCACCCATCAGATATGCTTGATCTTAGTCTCAAATTTATCTGAGTAGTCTCATTATTAGATCCCATGATCATCGGTCAAATAGGCTGGATCTCAGTCTCAAGTTCAGTTGAGTTATCTTATTATCAGGTCCCGAGATCACCCGTTAGATAGGCTTGATCTCAATCTCATATTTAGTTGAGTAATCTCATGATCATATCCCGAGATTACCCATAATATTGGCTTGACTCAGTATCATATTCAGTTGAGTAATGTCATTATTAGATCTTGAGATAACCTTTCAGATAGGCATGATCTCGGTCTCATATTCAGTTGAGTATTCTTGTTGTCAGATTCAGATATGATCATTTCTTATCACTGATAGTTCATTCCAAAATCATTTGTTAGAGAGGTTTGATCTATGATGCAGTTAGTCGTAAGTAGAAATCTCAGAATATAGTTATCTATATGAGTAGATTTAGTTAACCAATTTCAGTATTTTGACTCACGATGATATTTGTTATGGTGCGTGCATTCATGCATGTGTTCTCATTCAGTACTCTCATGATTATTCAATTAAGTAATTATTCATGCAGAAGCCCTTGCATTTAGCCTTACCTCATCTTAATACTCGGTATATTCCCATACTGACGCATTTGCACTGTGGTGTTTTATTGACACCATAGGTTCAGAGGCACGAGATCCAGAGTACCCTAAGTATCTCAGTCCCAGTCAGCAGCAGTAGACATAGCAGCGAGTCCTCTTCAGTCAAGGATGATCCTTATTTTTATCATTATAATATCAGATTTTGTTTAATTTTAGTAGATGAAGTTATTTTGGGACATGTCCCATCAACTCCATAGTTCAGACAATTTGGAGGCTTTTCAGATAGATGTATTAGTATTCAGTTTTCAATTTTGAGTATTATTAGAAGTTTTGAACCTTATGGCTGGTTTCCTATTTTTTATCTATATTATACAGTGTTCAGGTACAGATATCCGTAGAGGGCTGGCTTATGGTCCTTCGGAATTATGAGCACCATATGACGTCCTAGTTCCAGAAAATCATGTTATTACAAACTTGGTATCAGAGCCTAAGGTACAATTGTGTCATAAAGAGTCTGAAAAGCTACATCTAGTAGAGTCTTATGCATTGGTGTGTTGCGCGCCACATTTATCTACAAGAGGATATAAGATATTTTAGAAGAGGCTTCTCTTCTTTCAGTATTCATGCCGTGCGAGTGAGCATGAGCTCAAATTGATCCTCATTCTAATCCACCTGTTTCTTCCATTTATAGAGTATGCCTCCTTGCAGAAATTATGTCCGTACGGTTGATGAACAACCCCCTCAACCAGTAGATCCTGAGAATGAGAATGTGTCACATGCATAGTTTTGGGTAGATTGTCAAGCACTAGACCAAGTTGTAACTAGTATTTAGGGTAATTATCAGGTTGTGGCCCCACCTTAGTAAGATGGGGGTTCAGCCACAGCTAGAATTAGATATTTCCTTAGAATAAACCCGCTATAGTTCTATGGGTCAGTAGTAGGTGAGAACCCACAGCTTTATCTTGAGGAGATGAAGAAGATCAAGCCGACTTTGCATGTTTCTAAAGAGGATAGTATAGAATTAGCGTCATATAGGCTGAAAGATATTACTCATAATTGGGTAGTGATGTGGAAGAAGGGTACAGGGGAGGATACAGCTCCTGTGATTTGGCAAGAGTTTTAGGGTGCCTTTTGAGATTAGTTTTTCCTGCTAGAGATGAGAGATACTAAGGTAGAAGAGTTCATGCACCTAAGGCAAGGCTTCATGATAGTGAAAGAGTATTGTCTTAAGTTTAACCAGTTATCTAAGTATGTTCCTGACTTGATAGCTGACCCTAGAGCGAGTATGAATAAGTTTGTGACTGGTGTATTCGGGTTAGTGTTGAAAGAGTGCAGGGATGCTATGCTCAATAGATATATCGACCTTTCTAGACTAATTATGTATGCACAGCAGATTGAGGTAGATAAAACGATAGAAAGAGAGACAGTGAGTAAGAGAGCGAGGATAGGTAATTATTATTTCTCTCAGGCAGGGTCCCAGGGTGCTATTCATTCTCAGTATAGTTAGAGAATTTCAGTCCCAACTCCATCCTTAGCTAGTGCACCCACACAAAAGTTTGGGGATATCTATTTTGATGGGGCACCAGGATACAAATCCCTGAGTAGCGCTAGTGGTGTTCGTACCAATTCGCTTTGTGTAGAGTGTAGCATTAGCTACCTAGGCATGTGTACAGCCAACAGTGATGTGTGTTTTGGGTATGGTGAGCCAGGCCACAGGATATGAGAATGTAGAGCGCTAGCTTAGAGGGGTAGAGAGTTTTATCAGCAGGGTGCCCCTTTCGGTGCCAATAGTGTTCAGTATCATAACAGACTTTATGCTCTTCAGACCCACCATGATCAGGAAAGGTTCCCTTATATTGATTTAGGTATGTTATGAGTCCTTAAACTTTGTGATATGCATTGATTGATCCTTTGCTTCCATTTTGAGCTTATATGTCAGTATGTGTGTTGTATGTATTTTAGATCTAAGTCAGTTAATCATGACCCAGTTCGTAGGTGCCCCGTGCACCACCCCAGTATTTCAGCAAGGTGTTTATAGAAGAAGATAGAGTCCCAACGTGAGGATACCCCATGATATTGCGATGCTCTCATGTTCTTAGACTAATTCATTTGTATGTTTGGACTCTCCTTATGAAGTTGACATCAGTGATCATTACATAGCTAGTCATTCTTTCGAGAGTCAGTTCAGTAAGACATTCATGCATTAGATATGCACGTTAAGTAAAAAGAGTTCATATTTTCACCGTGTTTAGTCATGCATTCATGAGATCAGCCCAGTTATGCATCCATGCATTAGATATGCATGTCCATTATGAGAATTCAGCTTATGAATAGCTTCAGTCGAGTATTCCATGCATAAGGTACACATGTCCAGTATGAGAACTCAGATTATCAGTGGTTCCAATTACATAGTTATGTTTTAGAAGTTCTCATTCCTTGAGTAAGTTCAGTCGATCAGTATTCTTATCCTATCAAGCATCATTCGAGGATGAATGTTTTCAAGGGGCAGATATTGTAAGACACTACAAAATTCTCTCTTTGTCTGAGCCTTAGTGCTTGTTCAATAAAGTGTTACTCCGGCCATAAAAGGGGGAGAGGTGTCTTCCCAAGTGTGAAGTATTTTTGAACCATATAGAATTTCCCTACTATCGACATTTTGTAATGTAGAGAATTGAATAATCTTTAGTTTAGGATGTCATTGGGGAATAACATAAATGCACCCATCCTTGAACATCTATATAACACTTTTTCAATGCTCCTTTTTGTCTATGGGCTACTATTTTTTGTTTTATCTCTTTTATCATGCCTACCTTTTATTTCCTTGTTTACACATCTTCTTTCATATCTTTCTACTGCACTTTTGTGAAATTCTGCCCTTTGATCGACTCTTTCTTCTTCTATATGGTTCTTTTCAAAGTATAGTCACACTAGGCATGTAACTATATCTTCGGGACACCAAACTTACTTAAATCAATCCTTTCCACTCTAACTTATGATTTTAGCCTCGTATTACATTTTCAAGTTCAAGGAGGGTATGGTTAAAAGTGGAATAAAAAAATAGTTCACCGCTTGTAATGTGTTTGCCAAAGAAATGTCCAAATGCTCAAAGTGGGTAACAAGGGATTTTATTCATGCTTGAGTTGGATTTTTAGGCTAGAGTGGGATTCCAAAATAACAAACGTAGCCTAACATCATTTCTCCAACAAAATACAATCAACGTTAGCTTAGAAAGACTAACGGGGAAAGTTCTAGATAACACAAGTGTACAAGAAAAGAATACCAAAATATCAGCAAACGTGGCATGAAAAATTTGCCAAGGGAGTTAAAATGTCACCCCCTGAAGAGAAAAAAGTGGAATATTTTTCACTATTTACAAGGAACAATTTGCATAGCCACCAAAAGAGAAAAAGATTTGTTGCAACATTGCTCACTTCGTGCCCTTGATTTTCAAGATAGAGGGGGTTTCTTGTTTTACAATAGAACTACGCACAATTTGCTAAACTGTGGCTGCAACCAAAGCCTTAGTCTCAGAACTTTTTTCAAAATGGGTTAACTACCTATATGGCTACTCAGACTTCAGCAATGGTGTACAAAGTGACCCCAACTTTTACAAAATAAAATGCCCCAGGTACTTAGAATTCCCCTGCACCTATACCTCAAAACCCAAACACGACGCTTAACCCTTAAGAATGCCATCAATCAATCCCATTATGAAGCTTAGAACCTCTAATCAATGTCAACTAAAGCCAATATTAGAGTTATTACATCAATAACATGCTAAACCAATTAGATAAACTCAAGTGGCAGTGTTATGGGAGGTTTCGGGGGCTGCTAAGAGTGTGTAGAAATTATTACATCAGCTAGAATCTGCGCACAAGTATGGAGATCACAGAGTGCTGAAGAGTTTTCAGGAGTTGAATACTCAAGTCACTTCTGCTTCAGTCTTGACTTTACCAGATGGGTTTGTAGTCTATTGTGATGCTTTTAGAGTTGGTCTTGGTTATTTGTTAATGCAGCGACGCAAGGTCATAGCCTATGCCCCTAAACAACTTCAACCCTATGAGAAGGATTCCTTGAACTATGATCTTAAGTTAGCATCCGTTGTCTTTGCCTTAAAAATTTGGAGGTGTTACCTTTATAGAGATCATGTTGATGTATTTATAGATAATAAGAGTTACAGTATTTGTTCATGTAGAAAGCCTTTCATTTTCATTAGATAATGTGTCTGGAATTGTTAGAAGACTATGATATGAATGTGATGCATCACCCGGGTAAGGCTATTGTAGTGGCCAATTGATACAAGAATACAATGGAAGCACGAAACACACTCCAAATCAGTCCACAATCATAAGGATCCGAGGACCAAGATGGAGACCACTCTCGGATTCGCTATCAACAAGAAGAATACAAGATACAATGGTGTATATAACACAAAAAAATAGCTACAAAACATGAGGAACAAGATGAATACCAATAACACAAGTTTAAGATTCAACAAAGGACCTAAGACAGTCCACTACCCAAGATGGAAACAACAAAAGTAAAGGATAGATAATGAGACCTAGATTATTACAATATTAAGAACTAAAGAGTGTATTAAACTTAAAAACCCCTAATGAATGTAATTATCAAAACCACACTCTTACGGTGACCGCCAAGGGAATCAACTCACCTCAAGATCCACCATTTCCAAGCAAAGATCAATACTAGCTTTTCCAAGAACTAAATAGGACTAAGTGTTCTACTCTCAAGAGAGAGGATTTTTAATGTTTAAATCTTTCATCTTTCATAAACTAAAAAAGAAGACTTAAGATCACCTATTTATTATGTATTACAAAAGAAGACCAAAAAAGTCCACTTTGCCCTTAATGATAGGGGTGGCCATGGTGTGTAAATACACCATGTGTAGTGTTAAAAATACCCTTATTATATCCAAGAAACCGTCCACACATAGGATTGCTTTAAATCATTCTCAAAACAAGCCTTCCTTGCAAATCCTTGTGCTCTCGGGGTGACCAAGTCTTGAGCCTTTAGGTGTTGGTCTCCAAATACGCCATCAAAATACAAGGTGTCCATTTAACTAGTATCATCCTCCCCTCCTTGAAAAGGATTCGACCTCGAATACACACCTTGCGAAATAAGAGAAAGGAGTAACAAGCACAACTTCCTCATGGTATGAGGGTTAGAGTTAGCCCAATAATAAACATCATAATGCCAAGGTGGGACATACTTGAAATATAGCCATGAATACATTCTATTAGTCATGAAAAGCTTAGCAAAATAATTACAAAGGGCATGTTTATGACAAGTATCAAAAGATAACGAAACTACAAAGGGCTCAATGGTATCCCGAAGTCCCAAAGGTAATGCTTCCCGTAACTTAGATACTATAAAGTACAATTGTTCCATTACCTATTCAAGTGACCTCATCAAAAGTGGTGCCACAACACACATAGAATAGTCATTAGAACAAGTGGACCAACCAAAAAGTTTCTTACCCCTACATATTATAAATTGAAAACTAGCATGGATATCATTATAGGCAAAGAGATAGTATAAGAAAAAAACAAATGCAAAGGTATACACGACTGGAGACAAGGCATTTAAGCACATACCCATTCTTTCCTCAAAACAAATAGGAAACATGGTATCCTTAAGTCAGTATTCATGCAATGTAAGCACAAGTATATCAAGCAAGGATGCATATTTAGAAACATTACCCCAAGGAGTCATTGACACCTTTGTCCTCGGGTTTTCAAGAAGTACTACACATTCCTTACCCTTAAGAGTACTCTCATCTTTCAAAAAGAAATTTCCATCCTTATGAGGAATGTTGTCACACCATAGTGGGTTAGCATATTGTCTATAGCTTCCAAGGCAAGTTATACCATCATTTTCATCACTAGGTTCATTAGCAGTGTTTATATCATCTTCAAACAAGACATTATACCTAAAGAGAGCATGATTTATCTTGTAGGAAGATTAGGAACAAGTAAGTTCACTCTCAAGAAGTTCATTATCAAGTTTTAAAGCTGCCTTAAGCACATGATTATCCTTATAATATAAGCAAATATTAGAATCAAAGGGCAAGATCACGGGTTTACTCCTATTCCTTTGATCAATATTTTCAACATCATCACACACTTGAGGTTCATTAATGACGTCATACACATTCTCAGGTGGTGGAAAATTTTCACACATAAGTTGATCAACACAAATTTCACAAGCTACAACTCATAGTTAATGGTCTGCTAGCCACACAATTATCATTCGCATGCGCAAAATTGTATGAGTTAGCTATTTTAACTTAAAGTCCTTGAGTACATTCTTCTTTGCCATGGTATGAAGGTCCTCCACAATCTTGGGCAGCAACTTTCTTTCAGCATTATTCGCCTTTACTTTCCAAATTGGTACCTACACAAATATCCTTAAAAATTGAAGAACAACCAAAGTTAGCACGGTTTAGTGGTAATCCCATCACTTTGCTCCACACAACCTCTCCTTTCCTAATCTCGAATTACCACCTTGCACTCCCTTACTCCTTTCAATCTTTTGTCTCTTATAATAATTCGGATTGGAGTAGGCAGGCATTTATCTTTGCGACTTCGGAAGCAAGTAAGTCATGAGTCGATTCCCCCATTGGTCTCTTACAACATTAGGCCAATTTTGCATGTTAGGAACTTGATGTCGTACAAACCAATCGGCACCTAAGTATACATGACCATAGGCCAAGGGAAGAATATCGCACCACACCTCCTCATACTATTCATATTAGGAGAAGATAACTTTTAACCTCTCGGTAACCTTGAACCCATCCAAGAAGTATGGGAAAACTAAAGGCTCACAAGGCAACCCAAAGTAGTCAACCATCGATGGCATGATGTAGTTTCTAGAGTACCTGTTATTTAACAACATAAGGAAGCCCGGTATCCCACAAATGATCTTCTTTCTAGAGTGTAAACTCCTTTTCAGATCAACATTGTAAAGCACATGAGTACCCCTCATTTTTGGATATGCATACCCTCTTCATATCGTTGGATAACCTCTACTATAGCTAGTATAACCATTAACACTATATTGACCTTGATAATAAGTACTAAAAGGTTGATAATATGAATCTTCACACTCCTTACATGTACTCTCATCATAGCTCTCATAAGATTTGCAAATGAAAAGGTTACACCTAACATTAAATCTATGTTCGGTGTGAGAAGTGTAAGACTTTTCACATGCCCCATCGTCATCATAAGATCCATCACAAGGTCAAAGATTATCTATACAGTTATCATAAGTACTGGGCACCTCATTCACCTCATTTTCTCCCTTAAAACAATAACTTTCAAATCTACTCAAGTTTCGATCATGGCTATTTTCATAGCCTCCGCGATCTCTCTCAGCTTCGTAGCCATAAAACCCCTCACTACAATAATAGTCTCCCATATTATAGTCACAATAATCCATGGCTATCAAAGACATGTTCCCCTTATATCACTTTTGTACCTACACAATGAACAAACAAGATTAGTAGTAAAATCTCATCACCAACACTCGTCTACCTCACCTTTGTGATTCTCACAATTGGAGTGGTGAATATTGAAAGTTACTTATATTTCGGTAGTCAATAGGATTTCAATTCTACTTGGCGGCCGCAATATATTCTTGTTTGATCGACTCAAGACAGAAAACCAAAATTTACTAATGAACTTGAAACGAAGAAGTTACTATGAGTTAAAAACGAGAAAAAACACATAAATAATGAAGACACGAAAGGAACAGATTTAACAATTAATCTACAACTAAGTAGGTGATTACTAGTTAATTGATGCAAGAATTAAGACAGGAAACTAAGGAAACAATAAAGTGAAACTAATAATATAAAATTTGATCCAAAATTCGATGTGTGAACAGTATCTTGATGACATGGCAGCCACGTATTGGTTGTGGTTTCTACAATTTTTATTTTCCAAAGCCTAAGTCTTGACAAATTTTAAATTTGATTGGAGGAATTTGTTTTAAGGATGGAAGAATAAGTCTTGGAGTCTTTTTTCAAGTTTCAAATTTCGAGACATGACTTTTGTAGTACTTTTCCTTAAAACATGGACCCTTGTTTATGGGAAAATGGTTGAGAAGTGATGTAAACTCTTTTTGTGGTTGGGGGTCTTTCAAGACTAACAATTACTTACACCTCTATCCTTCACCTTTTAGGATCTATCACTCATTTTATGTTATAACAATAGATAAGCGAAGGTGAAGAACTTAAAGAACAACAACAACTAAACCAAGGACAATAACAAAAATCTTCAAGAACAACAACAATTCCGATGGCCAACTTCAATCCACAACATGAAACGGCCAAGTTTCTTTAGTGTTATGTCTTCGGTTTTAACAAGAGATGAAGGTTGTGCAGAACTTCAAGAACAACAACAACATTTACCAAGAATAAAAAACAACAACACTCCTTTCAACAACAACAACTAAACACATGGCCTATCAAGTTTCTCAACAACAATGTCTACCACAACAATGTTCAACAACAATTGGCCAACTTTATGTTCACAATAACAACATCAAAATACAAGCTCAAATCAAGATGTACACTAAATGTGTTAGATAGGAACAAAACTAACAGATAGAGACAACAAAGACAAGTAAAAATCTCGGCCAAGACCCAATAAAAACACAATTTTTTGCCATGAATACAAAATGGACAGATTGCTCTTTTTTCTGGAATTTTTAGTTTTCAATTTTTTTTCCTCTCTCAAGCCCAAGATTGATCTTGTTAGAATAAAATCAAAGATGGACCTGTTACCAAATGATACAAGAATGAAAATGAAAGCACAAAACAAACTCCAAATCAGTCCACAATCTTAAGGATCCGAGGACCAAGATGGAGACCACTTTTGGATTCGCTATCCATAAGAAGAATACAAGATACAATTGTGTATATAACACCAAAAAAAGCAAAAAATGTGAGGAACAAGATCAATAACAATAACACAAATTTTGGATTTAATAAAGGACCTAAAATAGTCCAATACACAAGATGGCATCAATAAAAGTAAAGGATAGATAGTGAGACAAAGATTATTACAATATTAAGAACTAAAGAGTGTATTAAATTCAAAAACCCTTAATGAATGTAATAATCAAAACAACACTCTTACGGTGACCTCCAAGGGAATAAGATCACCTCAAGATCCACTGCTTCCAAGCAAAGATAAATACTAGCTTCTTTATGCCCTAACTAAGACTAAGTGTTCTATTCTCAAGAGGGAGGATTTTTAATGTTTCAAAAACTAAAAGAGAAGACTTAAAATCACCTATTTATAGTGTATTACAAAAGAAGACAAAAAAAACCATTTTTCCCTTGATGAGAGGGGAGGCCATTGTGTGTAAATACACCATGTGTAATGTCGAAAATACCCTCATTACATCTAAGAAACCTTGCACACATGGGATTTCTTTAAATCATGCTCAGAATGGGCCTTCCTTTCATTTCTTTGTGCTCTAGGGGTGACCAAGTATTGAGCATTTTGGTGTTGGCCTCATAAGATGCCATTAAAATCTAAGATGTCCTTTTAACTTGTATCTCCAATGCCCTTAATATATTATCGATGGGAACTCATGTTGAGGATAATACGAAGATTTTAGTATGTTTGTTTCATCAGCTTGCTAGGTTAGGTATTCGATTGGTTGATTCAGTCATAGGTAGTTTATAGGTTCAACATGGTTCAGAATGTTCATTGGTGGTGAAGTGAAAGAAAAGCAAGACATGGATCCTGTTTTGGTAGAGTTGAAGGAGCCTATTCGGGATCAAAAAGTAGAGGTTTTCTCAAGAGAGAGAGATGGTTTATTTCATTATCAAGGCAGGTTATGTGTTCTATATGTTGATCATATGCGATAGCGAATATTAGTTGAACTTCATGGTGTGCGAAATTCTATTCACCCAAGAGCCAATAAGATGTACCGTGATTTGTTTAAAATCTATTTGTAGAGTGGTATGAAGAAAGATATTGCAAAATTCATGGTAAGTGTTCCAATTGCTAGCAGGTTAAGGTTGAGCAGCAAAGGCCTTGTATTACACTTCAAGAGATCAACATCCCCACTTGGAAGTGGGAGATGGTTAACATGGATTTTGTTATAGGTTTACCTCATGCGCATCATCAACATTATTCGATTTGAGCCATTATAGATAGAATGAAGAAGTTAGCACATTTCTTACTAGTTCTTACTTTGTACTTCACTATGATAAACTCTATTTGAGAGAGTTGGTAATGTTTTGTGGGTTTATATTAACCATCATTTCATATAGAGGTACCCTATTTGCCTATCACTTTTGATAAGCTTTTCAAAAGGGTATCAAGTTCAACTTAGTACAACTTTTTATCCTCAAATAGACTATTAGGTAAAATAGACCATTAAGACCTTATAAGACATATTGAGGGATTATGTTATTGACTTTAAGGGTAGTTGGGAAGACCACTTACCTTTGATTAATTTTTCCTACAACAACAGCTATCACTTCAATATTCAAATGGCTCTACTTAGGAATCTCTATGAAAGGAGGAGCAGATCTTCTATTGTATATTTTAAAGTAGGTGATACTGCTTTAATAGGGCCAAATTTAGTATATGTGGCAATACAAAAAGTTCAGTTGATCAGAGAAAAGCTAAAGATAGCCTGAAGTTGTTAGAAATTTTATGCAAGTATGAGAAGGAATGATCTTGAGTTTGACGTTGGTGACTTGGTTAATTTTAAATTTTTTCCTATGAAATGGCTAAAGAGATCTATAAGAAGGGAAGAGCTATATTGGCCCATACAAGATTTTGAGCTATTTTGGGAAGGTATCTTATGAGTTAGAGTTGCCGACAGATTTTTCAACAGTCTATCCAGTGTTTCATATCTCTTTGTTAAAGAAATATATTGGTGACCCATCATCTATTATTCTTTTATAGAGTGTGGATATGAAATATAGTCTCTCAAATAAAGAAGTCATCATCAGATTCGTAGGCTAAGGAATAAAGAAGTTCCATTGGCTAATGATCTAAGGAGAAATTAGTTTACTGAGGGAGCTACTTAGGAAGAAGAAGAAGAGATACGAGTCAAGTATCCCCATATTTCATCTATGAGGTACTATATTTCCTCTAGTGATTCTCCCATTTTCTATCTCAGCTATATAACCATCCTTGGGCTAGTGCATGCATTCATAAATTAAGCTCAGTCTGTGAGCCATGTTTCAAATTCAGTTACTTAATATGATTCAGCACATAAGTATTCAGTGTATGATCTAAGATTTCCTAGTATCTAAGCTCAAAGTTGTTTTATTCAGAGATGATTGATCCCAGGTGGGAGATATTTTAATACACCACAATATCCTAGATAAGTTTCCAGAAACTAGTTACGGTTTAAGAGTCAAAAGTAAATATTTAACACTAAGTATAAGAGACATAGCCATTTTAAGACTCAAAAATTTCAAACATTTTATGTTTTGTCTTCTAAAGTTCGAAGCATTAAATTTTGAACTGAAATGTGTTTAGGGTTGTTAAAATGATCATCAGGGAGAGTTTCAGAATATTCGGAAGGGGTTCTGCGTGTTTTTAAACAACAGAGGAAGAATGCCTCCGTGATTTGGGCGTATCACGGAGGCTGTTTAACACGACCACCATGGATCCTTGTTGTAATGGGCATCCCAATTCCTTGCAGGACTTGAAACCACCACCGTTACCCAACCCAACCTCTTTTCGCCTACCCTGAGTAGTCAGAATTTCAAGCATGTACCAAAATAGTGTAAAAGCACACACCAAGACCATGGGATAAGATCACAACCATGACTGACCAAACCAAGTCCAACCATACCATACCAAAACAAGGGCCATAAACTAGGCCATAACCAAGGACGTTCCAAACATAAGACAATAATTAATCGTAAAATGAAACATGATGGAATAGTTAGAAATTACGTCCAATAATGCCAGTCTTCTATCTTATTCCAATGCAAACGCTGACACTTATACCAATCCCATCTATTCTAACCTAAATAAGTACCACAAAGCCTCTAACCAAAAAAGTATTGAAATTCGATTGGGGCATGCCCCCAACCATAGCTAACACTTATGTCCAGAATAATACAATATGTCTAGAAATATCCATAACATGAAATAGAGCCTTACGAAAGGATGGAAGCTCTCCACTTTGATCGAAATGTTGTCTCCAAGTTACTCACTATGTAGGAATAGTAGAACGGCCGATTCCTATATAGCGTGGGTATACAACTGCTAGTAGACGGGGTTAGTGAGTAACCGCTAGCATGATCTTAGGGTAAGGATAAAATAATGCCATATATAAAACAAAGTAAAATCATCCATATGTATACAACCATACATATGTATATATAATTATGTTGAGAAAAGGGACTGGGTTTAGCATGCCTTTAAAACCTTAGACTAGGCTGTGTAGCTTTACCGTCTTAAAACACCCACGAGCTATATGGGTTTAGCTCCCCCTGCTGAAAGCGCCCAAGTGCGTGTAGCCACATTACCAGGGAATTATCCCTGTGGATACTAGTACATCCCCAAAATATAGTATGGCATCACGCACAGTGTCACCATTACCAACCTCATATCGAAAAATAGCAGTTTCAAATTTTGGTGCCTTTGGGACCTCCACCGTTCAAAGCTTAGCAACACATCCCACCATTATTGCTCGATTAAAAACAATTTCCAAATAACTGTACCATTATCCATATAATGACAAAGTACATTGATATTGATATCGTGATACAAACCCTTACCTGCAAGTATCATCCGTAGCCAACCATTTATAAGTTTAGGGGACTTGCCTGTGCCCTTCCGTTTACCATATTAAACTACTTGGGGAATTCCATGTGCCCCTCAAGCATTACCATTAGCCATTTAAGCCATGCATAATTTTTTGCCAAGTTTTATAACATGAAAGAGTTCTATTAAAAGTAGTCAATGCAATGAACATATCTTTATAAGCATTTTGTCAAACACATTAGGGCATAATATGACCAAACGAATTCCCATTAACATTAAACAATTCCTATGCAATCCAATTATCCAAAACCACCAGTAAGGCATATAAAGCATAATTAAAACCATGGGAAACTATAACAAACCATTTAACATCAAAACCCCCAATTCATTTGAAAACCAAAATCATACAATCAATAAAAGCATGACAACATTCATAAAACCCATTCTTTTACGTAGAATTAAAAACGATGGAAGAGAACATGCCATAAACATAGATGATGACGAACAGAAATCACCAAAAAAATCCCCAAATTGATCCTTTAGTTGAAACCCTTGTTCCCCTTGCCTAAAAGCTCTTGTGAGAATTATGAAGTATTTTAGAAAAGTTTCTAAGTATTGATGAAAGGAATAATTGGGTAAATAACCTCCCAAGTAGGTTAGAAGTGGGTGAATCATATTAGGATAAGTGGGGAAATGTCCCGAATACCCTCACTTATGTTGCACCAAAATTCCATCATAGAGATATGACTAACTCACACGAGTCATACCTAAAGATATAATTGGTATCCTCTACTCGTAGCCTGTCCTCAAACCTTGTATCCCACACTGTCTAGCATACATCTCATCCAAAAAAGTCGTATGGATCACATATAATCCCTACCCTTCCTCCATACCCTAGGCAAATTTAAAACTAAGGAATATTTAGACACTATTCCCCATATGAGTCCTGGGTAAGACTCGTATCCTGGCTTACGATTAATGGTGAGCCACTTGTACTCAGATCCAATATACGTAACCAAGTCTAAGATTAAGTTAACAAACCAAATGATCTGTAATAATTAATATGACTCATACCCTTAAGTTGTATCCATTCCAGGAACAAAAATAAATCCCACCAACCAATACTAGTTAGTATACCACTGAACCATACCATCTGTACCCTAACATATGGCTCATACCCATGAGACGTATTACGTGCATACATCAAAATTCCTAGAAATTTTCTAAGGTCCAAGAATGATACTTTTTCAGTCTCCCCAACTAAGAACATTCTTCCTTTAATGACGAACAAAGGAGGGATAACCACACGCTAGAGTCATTAGCATTATGTTATCAAACATATTCACAATATTTAACAATGTTCTAAAATAATGAGGCAAAGATATTATTCTTTCTTCTAATAAACTCTGAAAATAAAGATTTGTTGAAGATACATACCTTCAGCCCAAATCCCAGAAGCAGAAAATAAATATGAATATTTAGACTTCATATCCCTGTTTGCTTTCCATTTTTCTTCTTCCACCTTATGGATCCATCAAAGAACCTTAACCGAAGACACATCCTTGGTCCACAACCAGTGAACCTACCTATCTAAGATATCAACTGGGACTTCTTAATAGGACAAAGAATCTGCGACACCCAATCCTTCCAAAGGGACAACAAAAAAAGGATCATCAGTGCACTTCCTAAACATAGAAACATGAATGACTGGATGAACCAAGACCAATCTAGAAGGTAACTCCAGCTCATAAGTAGCACCACTAATTCTATGCAAAACCTGATAAGGACCCACATACCAGGACTGAGCTCCCACTTCTAGCAAAACTACACTAGTCCCTTTATGGGAGATACCTCAAGGAAAACTGTATCCCCAACTTCAAATTCCAAGTCTTTACGCCTAAGAACTTTATAGGACTTTTGGTAATATTGGGAAGCCTTAAGACTGAACCAAATCACGTTTACCTTCTTCATAGCTTGGTAAACCAAATTAGGACCAAATATATTAGCCTTACAAATCTCAAACCAACCAATATGAGATCTACACCTCCTACCATACAATGACTTAAAAGGGGCCATTCCAATATTAGAATGATAGCTATAGGTGTGAGAAAATTCCACCAAAGGTAGATGTCAACCCAATTTCTACCATAATCAGTCACACAGGCCCGAAGAATATCCTCCAATGTCTAAAGAGTTCTTTTTGCTTACCCATTTATTTGCAGATAGAAAGCAGTACTCAGACTTACCTTAGTCCCTAACCCTCTCTAATAAGGCTACCAAAAGTAAGACATAAATTGCATAGCATGATAGGAAATAATCAAAATAAGCACCCCATGTAGCTTCACAATCTCCGGAAGATATAATTTCACAT
The DNA here is from genome assembly GCF_002878395.1 of Capsicum annuum. Taxonomy (NCBI): domain Eukaryota; kingdom Viridiplantae; phylum Streptophyta; class Magnoliopsida; order Solanales; family Solanaceae; genus Capsicum; species Capsicum annuum. The sequence goes on from NC_061117.1 coordinate 109,323,074, forward strand.
AATCCTCTATCGAGAAGGTAGTCCACACTGGCAAAAAGTGCAGAAACTTAGTCATCCTAACCACAATGACTGAAATTTAATCATATTGATTTTGAGACTGAGGAAGACAGATAATGAAATCCATATTTATCACCTCTCAATTCTATTTGAAAAAATAAATTTCTTGATACAACCCTCCTGGCCTCATGTGGTCAATGTTAACTTTTGACACACCATGCACCTGGCCACAAAATTATCCACATCCCTCTTCATACCATTCCACTAATAGATTTCCTTGAGATTAATGAGTGGTAATTCTACCACTCATTTTCCCTAATTATTCATGTACATTACCTTATTTTGAAAGAGTAAAGGAGACATAGTTATGATTAAATGCACGAATATTAATATTTTACTGACATAAAGTTAATAGAAAGGAAAGATGTGGATTGGATCTTAAAAGGATCAAAAGGGAGCGAGAAAGTGTTACTTGTGTCTCAGAGCAGAAATGGCCTCAATTACCACAGTCTCGCTCTGAGCGTCGCGATCACTGTCAGCTAAGTAACGAACATATTTAGCTCGAGTAAGGAAATTATGGTCTAATGAATGTGATCGCATTTTATTAATAAGGTCAATATATCATAATCGCAGTTATATCTCCATGATAGTAGCGTAGCGAGATATATGATCAAGGGAATTGTGGTCAATTCAAACAGCTGATTCAAGATTTCTATAGAAGATCCACACAACTTTTAAAGTGGGTTTTTGAGAAATTAGAGAAAAGTTGGATAGAAAGAAACAAAGAACCGTAGAATTTGGGTGAAAAAATTTATTGTTCATAGTCATTGTAATTATTATTCGAAGAAAGGAATTAGTGAAATTGAAGTATTGAAGTGAAGATTATTTACTTTCTATTATTATGGATACCATGGAAGGATTACTTGGTAAAATTCTTTTCCCTTATCTCAGGAGTATCTAATTTCTTTAGTTTTGGGATTATGTTAAACTAAAGTGTATTTGTGTATAGGAATTAATGTGCTTGCATGAATTTTTGTTGTTGATTATGGATTCCACAAATGAATGAGCTTGTTAGTTGGAACTTATAGGTGAAAACCCAAAATCACCAAATGAGTTTGATGGTTGAAAACCCCAAACTCTTAAAACCCTTCATCATCCTTAAAAGAGGGATGAAGGTGATCATAGGGTAACCCATAATATCCTTAAAAGAGGGTTGTAGGGGGACAAGGAAATAGGGGACAATTAAGATTATGGTCTACTACCATTTTCAATCTTACAAATAAGTAAAATAAGAGTGTAAATCATATCAATATCATAATCCTAGAAATAGGGATTCTTTATTGAAGTTTTTGATGATTATGAATTGTACACTTGTTAGGTGCTTGAAAGGGACAATGGGTGAAATTTTGTTGTTTTATTGAAAGAGTAACTACCTTAATCTTCAACCTAGCCTATTCCATAGTCGACAAATAAAGCTTATTTTTAACCATTATCAACCCATATGCACTTACTTTTAGGTAGACATAATCGCAAGATTTCTCCTAAACTTGAGTTTACATCAAAAGTACTATTTAGCGTGTTGTTAACCAAAGATTGTTAAAAATAATTTCAAAACTAATTCACCCAATTTTATTTTACATGTTGTGTTTGTTGTCATTACAGATAACCTTTTTTGTTATTAGAACATCCATAAAATTTGAAACCTATACTTCAGTCCTTATTGATTTGACCCAAGAAAAATTGGGTCACTGACAACAACTCCCTCACTTCTTAAACATGGGATTGATTTGAGCATTATAAAAGTGGCATCGTTGGCAGGAGTGAAATATAGATTTCACTTTTGAAGTGTGATTTTTACTTTGGAGCACCCATAGTTAATTTAATTTAATTTCCTTGTTGGCTTTTTATCTTTGATTAGGTAAACATTATTTTTTCCAAATCATCATGAGTCACGAAGAATCGAGTTATTTTTGGGTTGGAGATCATGAAAGTGCCATTCGTACTCCCCCCACCGAGGAGCATAGTGCATTTTATGTTATAAGGTTAATGATGCAATGCTTCACATAAAGGTAATTTATAGGGGGTGAAATACATGAAGAATCGAATGCGCACTTAAAGGGGTTTGTGGAAGCTTGTGCTCCATTCAATGTTGCACATATATCCCAATTGTCTATTTAGTTATGCCTTTTCCCATTTTATCTCATGGAAAAGGTAGTGATATGGAGAAGATCTTTGCCCACCGGATCTATTACTACATGAAAAAGTCCCATGGATGCCTTCTTAAGTCAATACTTCTAACCTTCTATGATTTTGAAATTCTGATATGAGATTGTTTATTTGCACAAATAAAACACTTTTAAAATTGGATGCCGGAGGTGACACTTTCAACGAAAAACTTTTAAAATACCCTACCCATGAGATGACAGAGAAGATTTTTCCCCAAATTATTTATAGGGCATTGGACCAAAAAAATATGGCGATAATGGACAATGACTCCGATGGATCATTCATCAACTCGTTATATGGTATTATTTCAAAAGTCCTAGACCAACTGGCAGCTTGGTGTAATGGTTCAGACATAGAGCTTGCTGAGGTAGCCATGAGGGCTCCCTCCTCTTCCTTTGTGTGCCACAATATAAAAAATAATGAGGAAGATATCGATACGAATATGGTCAAGTTGATTTCATACCTCAAACTCCTACACGACCATATGTTAGGTGATCAAATGGAATATGTAAGTGTGATAAGCGCAAAAGAAGTTGAACTATGTGAATATGCGGAGGAGGAAGTGATTCATGAAAAGTTAGGTGTGGTACCTATGATCTTGAAAGGTTTCCATTTATCCTATAATGACAAGATAGGAATCAACAAATTAGGAAAGTCAAAGTATGACACATTGTGAAAGGAAAGAGGAAATCTATAAAGATATTTTGCCCAAATCTTGAGTGGTGTTGAGAGGACCGGTGAAATGGTTAATGAGATGCAAAGAGAACTATCCACGATCAACTAATTCGTCACATCCAACTCCATCACCATCCAATTACTAGAGCCAAAAGTAAAAAAAATATCAAAGTATCTCATGGAGAAGAAAGGTGATGAAATAAAAAATGTGGAGGAGACAAAGGCAAAGTAAACAAGGTCCAATAATGAAGAACCAAAGTTAACTGAGATATGGATGGGAAGGCCAATAGTTAACAATTGACAAATTATCTCAATGCCATCAAACCCCATTCATCCACTTTTCCCAAAAGGTCCTCGAGAAAGGGAGTGTATGATAATCTCAATAAGTTTTTCAATAAATTTAGTACCCGTTCTATTAATATCCCTATTATTGAGGTGTTTTAATACATGCCGGGGTATGCTAAATTTATAAAGGTTTTTATATCTAAAAGGAAACTTGTGGACGGAGAAATAATAGAGGTGACATATCATTGTAGTGCCACTATGACAAGCACCTATGTGGAAAAGTAGAAGGACCCCGGTGCTTTTACAATCTCGTGCACCATTTGCGCATTCACATTTGCAAAAGGAATGTGTGATCTTGGAGCATGTATAAACCATATGCCTTATTCCATATTTCACGAGCTTTGATTTGGGAAGCAAAAGCTCATCAAAATAAAGTTGGTCATGGCTGATAGATACATCAAAAAGCCTATGGGAGTTCTCCATGATGTTTTAGTAAAAGTGGAATAATTCATCCTCCCACCCAACTTTGTTAATTTGGATTTTGCAATGAAGGTCAAAATTCTTATTATTCTTGCGAGGCCATTTTTAGCTACTTGAAAGTCTTTGGTAAATGTGGAGTCTGGCGAGATAAAGTTTAGATTAAATAATAGGGAGGTATCCTTCAAAGTATGCAAGTTCATAAAACAACCAATGGACATACAAGTCATCTTGGTGATTAATGTTATTGATGGGAAGTTTTAAACCATGTTGATGTAAGATTGTTGAATGATCCTTTGGTTAGGGTGTTGTGGAATTGTGAAAGAGATGAAGTGAAGGAGTATGATGAGGTGGTATCCTCTTTAACTAGGCTTTGGTTTCACACCAAGAACCCAATTAAGTTGGATCTCAATCAAAGAAACTACAAAATTCCTTCCGCAAAACCACCCATCTTGAATACATATTCTAGAGGGAGGGTGATACTCTACCAATCATCATTGCTAGTTACCTCAATTATTTTTAAGTAGAAGCATTGATGTTGGTGGTAAAAAAATCCATTCGGGCCATTGGTTGGACGATTATGAATATCATCGAAATAGCTCCCAGTATTTTTTAAAAAAAAATTAAACTTTTACAAAATCATATACCAAGTGTGAAACACCAAAGAAAATTAAATAAATCCATGCAACAGGTAGTAATGAAAGAAATTATAAAATGACTCGACGTGGGTGTGATATATTATATATCCAATTGCGCTTTGCTAAGCCCAGTACAATGTGTTCCTAAAAAGGGTGGCATCACAATAGTTGAAAATGAAAAGAATCATCTCATCCTCGTCCGACTAGTCAATGAAGAGGGAGTATGTACGGACTACCAAAAATTGAACTCATGAACCGTGAAATACCATTTTCCAATGCCTTTCAAGGATTAGATGCTTGAGAGGCTCAGCGAGAAGGGATGGTATTATTCTTTCGATGTCTATTCAGGGGAAAATCAAATTTGTATCTCCTAGAGAACCAAGAAAATACAACTTTTACTTGCCCATATGGTATATTTCCATTCAAGCGAGTGCCGTTTGGGTTATATAATGCCCTGGAAACCTTTCAATGTAGCATGTTGTCAACATTTGTTGATATGGTTGAAGACTCTATGGATGTATTTATGGACGACTTCTCCGTAGTGGGGAAATCATTTGAGTCATGCCTCAAACATTTGAACAAGGTGCTTGAAATGTGCTTGGAAACAAAACTTGTCTTGAATTGGGAAAACTGCCCCTTCATGGTCAAAGAAAGGATTGTCTTTGGCCTTAATATATCGGTAAAGGGAATATAAGTCTATCAAGCCAAGTTTGATGTAATTTCCAAGTTATCACCTCTCATTTCTATAAAAGGAGTTTGGAGTTTCCTTGCAAATGCCGGGTTCTATCGATGTTTTATCAAGGATTTTTCCATGATAGCTCACCCTATGTGTAATCTGCTTGAGAAAGAATCTAAATTGAACTTTGATGAGGCATATTTGAAATATTTTGAACATCTTAAGCAATTTCTCATTTCATCCCCTATTATTGTAGCTCTAAATTAGTCATCCCCATTTGAGATAATGTGTGATGCAACTTGTGTTGCTTGGGTGTGATGCCAGGGTAATGCAAGGACATTCTCTTTCACCCTATATAATATGCAAGAAAAACTTTTAATGACGCCTAAAACAAGTACACCGTCACCAAGTAAGAATTGTTAGCAGTTGTGTATGTTGAGTAAAAGTTCCACGCCTATTTGATAAGCACGACAGTAGTGATGCACACAAATCATTCTTCCCTTTATTATCTCATGGTTAAGAAAGAAATAAATTCGCGCCTAATTAGGTGTATTTTTCTATTACAAAAGTTCAACTTTGAGGAGAATGATCGTAAAGGGTATGGAAATCAAGTAGCCAATCATCTCTCATGACTTAAAGGAAACAATGAAGAGCATGTGGAAATAAAAATTGATGATGCTTTCCCTGGTGAATTGATCAGTTCCATCGAGGGGAATAATACACCATGGTATCAAGTGGTGTACTTCCCAAGGGACTGAGTTACCATCAAAATAAAAGGTTTTGTTTTATACAAAGCAATTTTTTTGGGATGAGCTGATTTTGTTTTGGGAATGTCCTGATAAAGGTATTAGGTGGTGCATCATGGATATTGAAATAAATAATATCCTGGAATCTTATGACTCTTCGCCTCACGACGGTCACCATGGAGGAATTTTAACTACCACCAAAATTCTCCAATATGGATTTTATTGGTCTTTCATTCATAGGGACGCCATTGAATGGGCTAAATTTTTTCACAAATGTCAAATGCATTACTGTATTTAAAGAAGGCATGATATTTCCCTCAAGTCTATCCTTGAGGTGGAGCTCTTTGATGTATGGGGAGTTGATTTCATGTTTCATTTTGTGAGCTCCTTTGAGAATAAATATATTTTGAAGGTAGTCGATTATAACTCCAATTGAGTGGAAGCCATCACACTCTCAACTAAAGAGAGAAAATGCTTTACCTCATTCCCAAAAAATCATATTTTCACAAGGTTCAACACCCCTCGGGCCATCATTAGTGATGGCAGCTCAAATTTTTCCAATCGTGTGTTTCGTGTTTATCTGGAAAAGTATGGGGTTAAGCACAAAGTTGCCACACCATACCACCCCCAAACGAGTGGTCAAAAATCAAGGCCATACTCAAAAAAATAGTTAATGTAGGTCGCGCAAATTGGTAAAGGCAACTTGATGAAGCATTTTAGGTCTATAGAATGGCCTATAAAACCCTAATTGGAATGTATCCCTACTAATTTGTGTTTAGAATTGCAAGCTATTTACCTATAAGGATTGAAGGAAAGGCCTTGTAGGCTTTGAAGAGGTTGAATATGAATTGGGGAGAAGCATCTGAGGAACGGGTGACACAACTCCATGCGATGGAGTAGTTCAGACTAAAAGCTTATGAGAGTGATAACACTAAACTTAAACGTTAAATTGAGTGCAAGGCAGTCGTCATAAATATATTTACACAACTTTGGAGTCAGGGTTGAATCCACAAGAAACAATATGAGTGGAGATAATATTAATTCAAAAAGATAGATACCGGTTAAATTCAAACAAAAGGTACGAAAAAGATAAAATAAGGGAGATAGGATCCTACACTAATGTTTCCTTTTGGGTTTTTCTAGTATAAATTTGGGGATACAAATAATTAGAGTTTTAATAATTAGGCATGGATCTTGGGATTACGAACTACTAAGGAGTGTCACGTGGGAGTTAGTAATCAACATAAATTTAGTAAGTCAAATATGGGTAGGCTCGGTTATAGATTTTAATGCTAGTCTTTCGACGAAACACCAAACTTTCACCCATTGATTCTTTCGAATACCTAATAGGTGTGTTCTACAATTTGTAACCACAACCTCAATCTATGCATCCTAATTTATAAGATTATACTCATGGTATAGTCAACCTCACATTCACCCTTATGTCAATGATAGTGAAAATTTAGCAAACTACACACATAATGCCTATCATTTCTTTGGTTTCCACATCCCACTTTCGAGGATGATATGGATTCCTAAAGTTAACCCAAAACATTTCTTTCAAAGATGGCTTTGAACTTTCTAGAGCTTGGAGCTTTGACTCATCAAACCCATGTGGGTATTAAGGGCTTTAACCCATCAAATTCCAACCAAAATAGCATAGCAGTGATAAAACCCATAATCATGAATAACCAAATTAATGCTAACAATAACAACTCACACACACTTAAACCCCTATTCACACATAACCCCAAGAGAGAGATTTATCTACATATAAGATAAAAAAGCATAGATATACCCATAATCTCCATTGAATTAACTTGTTGAATATTTAAGAAAATGTTACTTCAAACTTGTCTCTGCCATAATATAAACAATGGAAATGAGCAAATCTTCCACTTATAAAGTCACCAATGACTTTTTCACCCAAAATTTATCCAATATTTTAGTCTCCAAAAATGGAGGCTATGAAGTATAGTGCTAAAACATAAAAATTAGGGAAGATGCAATGTTCCCATTGAGGATAGGGTTTGTTTCTTTTTGTCAAAATTGGGATCAGCCATGGACATTTCTAATTTTGCCTTTGGGCTAAAATCCTCTTCTAAGCCGCGATCGCGGTTACGCGCCCGCGTATTTCTGCGATCCCAGTACCTAAGGCCTTGCTTCTCCAAGTCTTCATCTACATTTTCTTCCTCCGTTTTAATTATTTTTAGCTCCTATACACATCTTTTTATATCCTCAACTATATGCCTACAAAGACTTGATATTAGTGCATTTTATCATAAATATGTCTCATTCAAACATTCACAACAAGGTAATGTGCCCAAATGTTTCATGAGAATGAGTGGTAAAATCACCATTCTACAATACGCACAACTTAAAGCATTTTCTTGTTCTCAAGAAACTCTACCTTTTATCATGAAAAAAGAAATATCTATTCCCAAAATTTATACCTTAAGTGGCATTAACCATAGTGAGTACCACAAGTAGCACATTTCACATGGGCTAAGATAATTTCACTGCACCCCTTATAATACGATGTGATATTCAAGGATACATAGGACTTCAGAGACCAACTAAGCAACAAAAACCAATACTCTAGAGGTGGAATCCTCTTGACCGTAACTTAGCATTACTCTATTTGACTCATGCTTCGGAAGGTCACAAAAACACCCACCCCAACTTGTTTCGCATGCCAATCCTCATTAGAAAGAAAAATTCCACTCACCATGCTACCAGAAATGGAACAAGGATTATCAAGTGCATGAAATCTCTCTCACATAAAAGAAATAGCTATGAAACAAGTGTCATACCATAGGATTGCCCCTATTTTCAATCGCCACCACAAAAAAAAAGTAAATGGTTGAAGATCTCAAATGGCTTTTTAAGCTTGCAACATAGGTTTGGTCTAGGTTAGGATATCATTGGGGATTAACATAGATACACCCATCCTTGAACATCTACATAACACTTTTTCAATCCTCCTTTTCTGCTATGGGCCACTCTTCTTTGCTTTCTCTCTTTTATCATGCCTACCTTTTATTTCCTTATTTACACATCTTCTTTTATCTCTTTCTCCTGCACATTCGTGCAATTCTTTCCTTTTATCGACTTTTTCTTCTTCTATTCGGTTCTTTTCAAAGTCTAGGCACACTAGGCATGTGACTATATCTTTGTGACACCAAACATACTTCAATCAATCCTTTCAACTCTAACTTAGGCTTTTAGCCTCACATTATATTTTCAAGTTCAAGGAGGGTATGGTTCAAAAGTGGAATAAAAAAAAATGATTCACTGTTTGAAATGTGTTTGCCAAAGAAAGGTCCAAATGATCAATGTGGGTAACAAGGGATTATATTCATTCTTTAGTTGGATTTTTAGGCTAAAGTGGGATTCCAAAGTCACAAAGCTAGACTAACATCCTTTGTCCAACCAAATACAATAAACGTTAGCTTTGAAAGACTAACGGGGCAAGTTTTAGATAACACAAGTGTACAAGACATGAATACCAAAATCTCACCACATGTGGCATTAAAAATTTGTCAAGAGAGTTAAAATGTCCCCCTTGAAGAGACAAAAGTGGAATATTTTACACTATTTACAAGTCAACAATTTTTATAGCCACTAAAAGAGAAAAAGATTTGTTGCAACATTGCTCACGTCCGTGCCTTTGATTTTCAAGATGGACGGGATTTCTTTTTTTTTTTGGGATAGAACTACACACAATTTGCTAAACTATGGCTACAACCAAAGCCTTAGTCTCAGCTCTTGTTTCAAAATGTGTTAACTCAGACTTTACCAATGGTGTACAAAGTGACCCCCAAATTTTACAAAATAAAATGCCATAGGTACTTAGAATTCCCCTGCACCTGTACCTCAAAACCAAAACACGATGCTTAACCTATAATAATGCCATCAATGAATCCCATTATGAAGCTTGGAACCTCTAATCAATGTTAATTCAAGGCAATATTAGAGTTATCACATCAAAAACATACGAGACCAATCAGATAAACTCATATGGTAGTGTTATGGGCGGTTTTGGGGGCTGTTAACAGTGTGTAGAAATTATTACATCAGCCAGAATATGTGCATAAGTATGACGATCGTGGAGTGTTGACCGCGACTGTCGTTATTAGGACCGCAATGACGCTACCTGAGACAAGGTGTGATAGTTTTTGCACAGTGTTTAGAATATAATTTTAACCCTAGTCCCTCATTTAAACTAGGCATGGTAGCATTATAATCAATAAATTGACCCTATAGTGCGCAATTGTAGCCCTTAAATTTTAAAGAAATCAAACTATATGCATTGGGGAATTCAATCAAACACATGGAGTACACAATTACTTTAACCTTTTAACGCTCAAATATGGGTATGGAAGACTTCCCCCTCAGCATGTGCACAACCTATAACAGCCAACCACAAAAAAAATTACAACCAAACATGTAATTAGCAATCTAATTATTATTTTAGGATATTTTCTACACTACAAGTTCTAAAAATGCAATTTCATATCAAAACTAGAGAAAGTTCAACCACTTACCAATTTAGGTGATTCAAGCGGGTGAATTGATGTTGGGGATGCACTGAAATACAAAAAATCGAATAGGATTGTGAATGAAATTAAGAGAGGATTGTCGGGGGAAATGGGCAGTTGGTTGGTCTTTTAAATTAAATTCACCGTGATAGCGGTCCTAGTTCCGTAATCGCATTCATATGGCTTCAGCAATCGCATGTAACACCCCACATTTTACATGTACTAGTAATGTTCACATAAAATGACATACGACTTGGTTTAATTACTACCAAAATTTTTCAAGTGTTCAAGTGTTAGATTGGGGCACTATATGGAAGTCTATTTAGAGACTGTGGCCTTAAACCAAAAAAAAAACATTGACATGCTTATGGAACTTAGGGAGCTAGCAGGTGAGTCACCTGTGTGCTTAGCTTAAACATTATATATACATGAGGGAGAAGAATTCATTCATAAGTGAACTCACTTGAAGTCTAGACGTTAGTAAAAAGAAAGGGGAACGAAGACAAGGCTTAACGCCGAAACTTTCCAAGTCTTGTGACAAACGAAGCCCAAGTTAGGGAGGCTATTAAAGACAATGGTTTAACATTATATTGGGCCAAGATGTTCAGCCCAAGATTTTTATATAATAGGCCCAACTACATTCATTCACTACTAACAAAATTGAGCCCAAACAAAGTGCAAGAAAGAGTAAGGAAATGGGCCACTAAAGCCCATTGATTTAGAGATCCAAAAGGCCCAAGTGAAAGGGGAAAATTAGTCATTGACCAACTTGAGTTAATCAGCTACAAATATTAGGAGAAAGTCGGTCTAAAGTCTCCTTAAAAAGGGACCAAAACCGAGGTCTAGGTTAACCAAAGAAAAGACCAAAAAATTTCAGAATTTCTCTCTAAGTTTCTCTTGGTATTTCTTCATCTTGGAAGGCAACCAAAGGCTACTTTTTGAGTTCTTGAATTATACCTACACCTTGGGAGTTAAGGTATGTAAAAATAACCATATACTTGATATGAATTTTCCATGGAAAACAAGATAAGTTGGCTGGTTCACTGTGCAGGAATTTCTGGACAGCTTGTGTCCTGAAAGTTGTTGTTTGGTTTTCTTGGCTTTGGAACGATTTTTACCCTGATTTTTCACTTTAATATGATGTAAAGTTGAGGTTATTAACATGTTATAGTGTGTATATGGTTGCCAAGGTTGCTGGACTGTTTTGCTAGTTCTTTGGAAACAAGTATCCTTATATGATCTTATGTGCTTCCAAACTGGTATTGGACTGTTTTGTTGAGGGGGATGTTGTTTCACGTTTCCCCTACATTTTGAGCTATTTTGTGACTATGTTAAGGTTTATTTGATGTATATATATGTTGGGAGCATACTGGTTCAAAGTTGGGACAAGTATGAATTGTTAACGACGAAATGTAGGGAGACGACGAGATGTTGTGCTTCTTAGTTGAGCGTTTTGTAAAATGGTTATGTGTTGTAGTTATGGACTGTTGCCAGCATGTTATAGAACTAATATAGGCTGTATAAACCATGTATATTATAATCTATGCTGGTTGAATACAGTTAGAATTGAGAAAGTCGGAATAAGACCATTGAGTTGATGGTTATACGTTTGTTGCCAAAGTGTTGTGTCTTGTGAGATGGGGCTGTCTAGATGCATTGATTAGCTGCTAATACTGGCTTTAAAACATGATATTGTAGATAAATAGTTGGAAGAAAAGAATTCATTTCGACGTAAAAACAAGTTGATATGTCGAGGTATGTAAGGCTATTCGATCTCTTATTATTTGGCATGGAATCCAAAGTCTTCATTGGCACATAGAGATCTTTACAAACTTTGACATAACCACTCCACTCTTTAACATGTACTTGTGTGTCCAGATTCGAGCATTGACACTGCTGCATACATACATTGGGTACCGTGACATATGAGTCTTCTTTTTAGCTAAATAAAGTTCATACGTTGTTTATGTCCTACATGTTTCACTAATTGTACAACCCACTCTTTTCATTATGATATGATGTTACATGGACACATACTTGTCATTTGTCATGCTTATAGTCTTATAGCTCAAATGTTACGACCACCAAAGATTTATCTCAAAAGTAATAAGAAGATTTATGTCTACAGTTGCTTCTGATGGGTGGTATCCCAGGGGTGAAAGAATCACCTAGCATGGGTCAATCCCAGTATTACAGGGGGTATCCCAGGGGTGAAAGGAAAGCCTAGCATGGGTAGATCCTGATATAGATTTACCACTGATCAGCTGGTCATTTGTATTACATGCTGTGCACAGATTATTCATGTAATAAGAGTAAAGTAACATAATTGTTATAAGATACATGACTCCACAATATTCATAAAGGTGGTCTTTTACCCCACAGCAGTACATGGTTTCATTTGAGTTTTTACCTCATATATAGTACATGTTGCCTTACATATTCAGTACATTATTTCGTACTGACGTCCCTCTTGGGGGACCTGCATTCCATGCTGCAGGTACAGAAGCTAATACACCTCCCTAGTAAGAGTACAGGATATCAACCGCAGTCACTGAGCTCTAGGTTGCTTCGGGGCTTTGAGTCTTATCATATCTTTTTGCATTGTATAGTATCTTATCATGAGGCGGGGCCTGTCCCGACCCTTATAAGATAATGTTTCTTGTCTAGAGGCTTTGTAGACTACGTAAAGTATAGTATGGTCATGTATCGTACCGTAGACATTGTGGCTCCAACGGCCTAGTCATATAATATCTTTTGGCTTGCTAGTCCTATTTATCTTTTGAGGGCATTTAGTATGAAAGTAACTTATAATGTTCATAGGTAATGTATCACTACAGGTTGGTTCTCCCGAGCCTTACCGGCAACGGGTGCCAGTCCGCCTTAATAGGAATTGGGGCGTGACATCGCAGTGGCACAAACCGTGGATGTGATAACTGAGACCAAACAAGTAAGTTTTCTACATTTCCTGCTCAGTCCAAACATTCCAATTTCACACGTTTCTTCATAACTTTGATCAAAATGCCACATAGTTTCACATTTTAAGGATTATGCATGCTTCAAAAAAAAATTACCCTAACATGTATAAATAAAAGGATATGCGCCAATCTTCGTGGCATTATGGGTTGCCTCCCATCGAGGGCATTATGTGCCAATCTCTGTCCCAGCTTTCATTCAACATGCAATAAGCAACAGAGGGACAAATAATTCAAATATTTAAAGATGAAACTTAGAAGAGGTGATAAAATGGAAAGTGAGCTTCGATCTTACCATTTTGAAGACTTGAACCTCTTACCAAACTTCACATCTAACTTTTGAATTTGCAGCTTGGGTAAAAGTAAGAACATTAATAAGCCATTCCTTATACTTCAAAAATTAAAATACTTAGCCTTTGATGATGGGGTTCTATGCACTTCTTTGGAATGTCAATATCAAAACATAGGAATCGTACTTCATCTCTTCACTATCCATTATTTGACTCTGTGAATGGATTCACATAATAACCTTGAGGTGCTATGTTTAAAAGTCGGTTGAATGAGGTATAACCCCTAATGGTAGAATTTTTTCCTCCCAAGTATCTTAACCCCAAAATGAACTAGAGTTATTATAAGAGGTACGCATTGATTCTTTGTTTCACCCTAGTAATATATTTGTTATTTTGGCCTCTTCATTCTTATATCAGTTCGATGATTTAGAAGCCATCGTTGAGTGAATTCTACCAAGTTCATCATTGTATCCAGGTTTCTCTTCTTGATGAGCCTTTTATTAGGAAATGGGACGGGTTGTGAGATTTTATAAAGTGATGTTCTCGCCCAATTCCATTGCCCCAACAATTTCTCAGTCAAATACCCTGTAAGCTTTATGTAGGTATTGTCTATTTTCCCTGTTTAGAGTCACTCGATCAAAATAGTTTGAATAATTTCTCCAAAACCAATGGATTCGATTTGTTGCTCCTCCTTTTTATCATAAGACCTATCAATCTCATTAGAAGAACTAGCAATTCACTTCGTATAAAAGGGGGAGAGGGCATTTGGGCAATCATTACTATGTCCATCTTGTCTTCCACATGATTTACATCCATACTCCCTATAAGATCGAGATGGTCATCCCGTCTCTTTCTAGGAATCATCGGTATAATCTCAAGTGAATTGTGGTCTATCATAATATAGACATAGGTCGTCAATATAGGTATTCCAACCACCAAATTGGTTTTTGTCGGAAAATGCCATAGCAAAAAGTAAAAATAAAAAAAAATCTACCCGTAACAAAGAAAATCTCAAACAAATATTTACAATCTTGAATTGAAGCAAGTAACTAAAATTTCAAATGAACATAATACGACAAATCGATCCCCGACAACGACACCATTTTTGATAATGCTCAACTTACACGTCAAATTGAGTGCAAGGTGGTCGTCGTTAATATATTTACCCAAATTTGGAGTTGGGGTCAAATCCACAAGGAATAATATGAGTGGTGACCAAATTAATTCAAAATGGTAGACACAAGTTAAATTCAAACAAATGGAACAAAAATATAAAATGGGGGATATAGGTTCCTTCACTAATGTTTTGTTTTGGTTACTTCGAGTATAAATTCTGGGCTACGAATATTATAATTTTAACGATTAGGCACGGATCTTGGGATTATGCACTACAAAGGGAGTGACATGCATAAGTCAGTAATCAACATCAATTTAGTAAGTCAAATATGGGTAGGCTTGGTTATAGATTTTGATGCTAGTCTTTCGAAAAACACAAACTTTCACCCGTTGATTCTTTCAAATACCTAATAGGTGTGCTCAACAATTAGTAACCACGACGTTAATCTAGGCATTCCTATTTGTTGGATGATATCCATGGTATAAAAAACCTTACCATCACCCTTATATCTAAGATAGTGAAAATTTAGAAAACTACACACATAATTGTCTATCATTTCTTTGGTCTCTATATCTCTTATTCGAGAATGATATAGATTCCTAAAGTTCACCAAAAATACTTCTTCCAAAGATGGCTTTGAACTTTCAAGATCTTGGGGATTTCACTCATCAAACCCATGTGCGTATTTGGGGCTTTCACCCATTATATCCTAATAAAAATAGCATAACAATGTTAAGACCCATACACGTGAATTACCAAATAGATGCTAACAATAACAACCTATACATACTTCATCCTCTATTAGCACATAACCCCAAGAGGGAGATTTAGCTACACATAAGATAAATAAGCACATATATACCAGTAATATCCATTGAATTAACTTGTTGAAGATCTAAGTGAATGTTACTTCAAACTTGGCGCTCCCACAATAACAACAATAGAAGTGAGCGAATCTTCCCCTTTGAAAGTCACCAATGTATTCTTCACCCAAAATTTACACAATATTTTCTTCTCCAAAAATGGAGGCCATATAGTCTAGAGCCAAAACTTAAAAATTAGGGAAGATGCAAGGTTACCCTTGAGGATAGGGTTTGAGTCTTTTCGTCAAAATTAGGATCAGCTATGTTCTTTTCCAATTTTGTGTAACACCCCATATTTCCCTAGCATAATATAATTCCCAATATATGAGTATTTGCATATAAAATTTATGAAACACATTATGTTTTAGTTTAGAGATTACCATTACGTAGGAAATCTAATTAGCTTTTGCACTATACAAAATTCATCCAAATTCAATAAACGGATAAGATGTTATGGAAATTTTTAAGATTCAATCGTTAGACCCCGTCATTTGAACCATTAAGGCGTTGCATAATAGAAAACACTAGAAAATCAATTTTTGTGGCAATTTTCCATTTATTGTGGCTAGGCTTTTAATGGCACATCATGCCAAGGCCAAAAATTGGGATAGTAAGTTTTCAGCTTACGTTTTAAATCCATTTAAGGGTATTTGGGTTGTTTTCCTAAGACCTAAACTCGTCCTAAAACACAAAATTAAGCCCTAATTGACCTAAATATTAATTAATTATTCAACTTCCTCTCAAATTAAAGATTCCCTTTTCCAAGAACAAGAAAACCTAGCTCTAAATTTCAAGACCAATCCTTAGGAACTCACCCAAAACTTTAAGAAATTCTTTATCCCAGATATGTTAGATGTTCATTCATGGATTCCTTTTATCCATGGAGTCCAAATATCCTATTTTAATTACCATGTTATAAACTTTACAAGTTATTATGTTTTGAATTATGATTTCATACATGAATCTCCACGTACTATTGATTTTATACCATGCTACCATGAAATTATTGTTATATTCAATCCTATATGTTTTCACATTATTACTTATTGAATTAAACCATGAATTAATACTATTATGATGAATTCATTCTATTCCTACTAGTTCCATGACGTTCCTAAACCATGAACTACAAGTATTTGATAAAATGCCTACAAGAGCGATTTATTTAATGAAAACATTCATGTTTTGATCTCCAAGTTTTAGTACAATTTACTATTAGTGTTTTTGAATCTTGGGGGTATGGAATACTCGAAAACCATAGTTGCTTATTTAGTCTAGTCTCCGTAAAAGTATATGATAGAATAGTCTTCAAAACATACTATTAGCAATAACAAAATAGTCAGATATTTGTCAGTTTACCTTAGAATAGTCTAATATTTCAATGTTTTATAGTTGGGAGAAGGATTTAGCATCGAGCGATTGTAGGGATGAAGGCTTCCCTGTCAGATAGGAGGAGTCGTTAGTAGAAGTCCCTATAATCCAAAACTACGTAGCCAGCATAGGGTATGAGAAGTCACCCGTCAGAAGGGACTTAACTATCTCACAAGAGTCACCCATCAGTTTAGGCTTGCCACCTTTAGTCCTTTAGACATTATATTAGATTAGTAGATCCACACAACCATCGTTAGTAATCGTGACGTAGTATTAATACCCATAAAACTCGGGCTACAGGTTGGACCCCGATTAGCTAAAATTTGGGAATGTCGGTTAGATAATACCTCTCATAGTCTCTATTACAGTTTCAATTTAGGTATGCAGTCTTTGAGTTGCTTTACCAAAGCATATAGATATCAGTATTTTTCATTATTACAGTTTAAATATTTTACTAAGTCTATGTTATATGCTTGTTCATGCATTCCCAGTGTCTACAGAGTTTCACGTATCTATAGTATTTATACACTTTTATGCGTACTCAGTATTTATAGATCTTCCATACTTTCAGTTTGTACAGATTCCATGTTCTCTACTCCGTACTCCATGTTTAACATGTATAATCAGTTAATTATTAGTTCTGTTCATGAAAACATGCATATCAGCCTACCTCATTTAGCATACCAGTATATTCAAAATACTAATCCCATACCTTTCTTTTACACTATGATGTATTATATCATAGGTGCTGATGCTTAGTTCCCAGACTGAGCGTAGGCCTCACTCCCCAGGATATTAGCAGTATAGTAGCAGTGGTGAGTCCTCATCATTCAATGATAGATTATTTTACTTCATATCTCTATTTTAGTAATTAGCAGAGGTCCCCTCAACTCATATTTAGTCAGTCAGTTTTAGAGGCTTTTCAGACATTAGAGTCAGTTATTCAGGATTCAGATGTTCAGTTAACATATCAGTTTATCAGTATTTTAATTAGATTCAGTTAGTTTTTCTATAGATTTATATTTCAGTATTGATTCAGTGATAAAACATTAGGGTAAAATCAGATGTTTTACGTATTATGATATTATTATTCAGTACTCACAATATGTACCAGCTCATGGGTTTCTGATGTTTCGGCTTTTGACGAAATATTTTGCATATTTTTCTTGAGAAAATTGTATGTTTTCAAGCAACCAAGGTTGAATTTAATGATGGATTTTAGTGTTTCAATGTAAGGAGCTAGCTAATGTAAAAGACTCAAAAAAGTAGCAGAAAAAAATTACTGATGGTCGAAATGATGGACCACCAGTCTTGCAATAGATGACTAGCTTAACCGTCAGGCCCAAAAAATATCTAGGGTTTTAGAAGACTCAGCGACATCCCATGTGGTGGACCACTAGTCTTGTGATGGACCACCACTTTGGCTGTCAGTGCTAAAAAGAACTTGACTCTCTAGGATAATTAGAAACGGCCCATATGGAGGACCATTAGTCTTGCAACAGACTACCACTTTGGCCATCAGTGCTAAACAGAACTTGAATCTCAAGGATCAGCAGCGACAGCATATGTGGTGGACCACCAGTCTTGTGATGGACCTTCACTTTGGTCATCAGTGCTATACAGAACTTGACTTTTAAGGATCATCAGCTACGGCAAATATGATAGATCTTCAGCATTACGACGGACCACCACTTTGGCTGTCAATTTGGATGCGTTCTTTTTAAATTCGAATTTTAAATCCTTTTTATGAGGGAGCATATAAATACCCATTTTTAGGGTTTTTACGTATCTTTTTTCTTTTATGAGAGTTTTCCATACTTTAAACATATTGTATGTAGTTTTTCTTTGAGATTCATTCTAGAATTGTGGATTGAGATTCCATTATCATTTTCTCCATTGAAAATTAAAGAACAATAATTGTGACTTTTATATGTAAATTTTGAATTAATTTATGAATAACACAACGACTTCTTCTCTTTCTGTGATGGAGATGTGTGTCTAAGCTCCAATAACTATGATTATGGGTGCCTTGATGTGAATAGTTTATTGAGGGTTGTGAATCTAGTAGATTCACATGATTAATTGATATTGCATAAACCGTTCTTGACTTTAATGACTTTTCTTGGTTCCAAACTTGAAAAGCAAATCCAAGAACAACACTTGTTCTAAAAAAAGTGTTTGTTGGCAAACGAAAGGGTTTACCTATATCTAAAGGCTTTAATTTTTGGAAAGAGGGTAGATACCTTAACCGGATCAACCCATGTGAGAATATAGTTGAATAAATAATACGTTCCTTAAGTTTGAAAGAATTAAGGGTTATGCTACTAATTTAGGTTGAGAAACTAATGGGTAAACCATAGAATTCAATTACTCTTGTAATTGGAATGGTTCATGGGGAATTTGAAATAGGTCACAACCCTAGCTTCTTAAGCATCTTGGTAACCAAAACTCTAGTTTGACTACTAATAATGAATTACTATTTGCAATACAATTGATATTTGGATTACTTTCTATGAAAAACATTTGAATACAGTTGATAAATCAGAACCCCCACTTTATTCTGGAACCCTTGATCAATAGTCTAATAAAAATCATAATACATAGTAAGCACAGTATTACCTGTGGGATTCAACTCCTAACCTAGTTAGGTTCTATATTTGACATCGACTACTTACATTTTATAATGAGAGTTATAATTTGGGTGTATCAGTTAGCTTGTGGTCCCTCAAGACTGTAAGCACTGTGTGATACCGAGGGTGTACTCTCAGGGCATTACAAACTTTCTGTCAAAGCCTAAGGTTTTAAAGTTTCCTAGAAAGTATGAAAGTCTCATCAAGTAGAGTCTTGTACATGGGTGTGTAGCGCACCATAATTATGGATGAGAAGCTACAAGGTGTTTAGGAAAAAATTTCCCTTTTTTCAGTATTTATGTTGTGCGAGTGAGCATGAGCTCAAGTGAAACTCCATGTCTAATCCATTTCTTCCTTCTATTTACATAACATACCTCCCAAGAAGAATGGAGGAAGAATAGAAAACCAGCCGGCCCCTCAGCCCATCTAGGTAGATCCTTTGGATGATCATGTCTCTCATGCAAAATTCAGAGTTGCATTCACTACTCTAGAAAACTCCGTAGTAGCACAAAATAAATGGCCAGCTACTGTTCTAGCCAACCCAGTGGCCAATACTACTGTAACCAGAATTTAAGATTTCACCTGAATGAATACTTTTTCTTTCATGGGATCTAAGTCTGAAGAAGTTCCATAAGAATTCTTAGATATGGTTCATAAGGTCAGGGATGCTATGGAGGTGACATCTAGTTAGAGTGCTGAGTTTGATGCATACCAGTTATATGATGTTACTTATACTTTGTTTAAGTAGTGAAAGGTTGATAGGGGTATAGATCCAGGGCTTATAGAATGGGAAGAGTTTACCACAACTTTCGTAGACAAATTATTCCCATGGTAGTTGAGGGAGACCAAAGTATTAGAGTTCATTAATAGCATGAGGGAGTATTCCCTTAAGTTTACTGATTAGCTAGAAATGCTCCTCATGTGGTAGCTGATAATAGGTTCAAGATGAGCATATTTATGTTCGCAGTGTCTTTTATTATAGTCAAGGAGTGTAGGACTGTAATACTGATTAATGAGATAGATTTGTCTAGGCTAATGGTCAGTTCTCAATAGATAGGGGAGCATAAGATTAAGAAGATGAAGAGAGAAAACAAAAGAGCTAGGACGAGTAGTTTTAATTTCAGTCAGCTAAAGTCAGAAGGTGATAACCATCCTTAATTTCACCAAAGGTCACAAATCCCAGATCCATCTACGACCAGTGCTCCAATACCCAAATTAAGAAATGACAATAGGGATAGAGCACTAGGATCTAAGTCCCAGGTTAGTGTTGGAAGTGCTTGTACAAATCCCCTATGTCAGAAATATGGTAGACAACATTAGGGTGAGTGTAGAGCGGGTAGTGATATGTGCTTCATGTGTGGAAATCTAGGCCATTGAATTTAGGAGTGTTAGGTAGTTTCTCAGAAAGGTAAGTATGTGTACCATCAGAGCTAGTCCCATCCGTCGTCAGTTCCATTCGGTCGCCCAACTCAACAGGGTGCCACTTCTAGTGCTACCAATGGGTCAACGTCCAAAAAGATTATATGCTCTTTAGTCACACCAAGATTAGGAAAATTCTCTTGACTTAGTTACTGGTACTTTGCAGGTCTTTCACTTATATTTTATTCTTTACTACGTGATGGAGCTTCTCTCTCTTTTGTAACTACATATATAGTCGTCAATTATGGAGTCAATTGGGATACTACCTGTTCAATGTCTACCCTAGTAAGTATTTTCATTGAAGCCAGACAGGTATACAGGAACTGTCTGGTCACAATATCTCAAAAAGTTACCTCAGTTGATCTTATGGAGTCAGAGATGATGGATTTTGATGTCATTCTCGGCATGGTTGGCTCCACTCATACTATGCCATAGTTGATTATAGAAATAGAATAGTTCATTTTTAGTTCCCAAATAAACTAGTCCTTGAATAGAGGGGTAGTACTATAGCTCTTTGGGGTCAGTTGATCTCGTAGCTTATAGCCAAAAAGATTATATCATAGGGGTGTATTTATCATCTTGTGCGAGTCAAAGACTCTAACTCAGAAACATCAACCTTTGAGTCAGTTTCAGTGGTTAGGGAATTTCCAAATGTTTTTTCTGAAGATCTCCCCGGAGTTTCTCCTGAAAGGGAAATTGACTTCGGAATAGACCTTCATTCAGATACTCAGCCTATATCTATTTGGCCATATAGAATGGCTCTAGATGAACATAATGAATTGAAAATAGTGCTGAAGGATCTCTTAGATAAGGTACTTATCAGACACAACATCTCCCCGTATGGTGCACGTATTCTATTCATACGTAAGAAACACGGTTTTCTCAGAATATAAATTGACTACCATCAGTTGAAAAAAGTCATAGTCAATAATAAATACCCGCTTCTTAGAATTGATGAATTGTATGATCAACTTTAGGGTGCCAACTATTTTTCAAATATAGACCTCAGATCAGGCTATCATCAGCTTAGCGTCAGGGAATATGACATTCCAAAAATAGCTTTTAGAACTCGGTATGTTCACTTTGAATTTGTAGTTAAGTCCTTTGGTCTTACCAATGCCCCAACTGCCTTTATGAACATGATGAATCTAGTGTTCAAATAGTACTTGGACAGGTTCATCATAGTCTTCATTGATGACATTCTTGCTTACTCTGGTAGAGAAAATGATTATGTAGACAACGTCAGATTAGTGCTTCAGACTCTTAGAGCTCACCAGTTGTTTGATAAATTTAGTAAGTGTGAATTCTGGCTAAGATCAGTAGTTTTTCTTTGCCATATTATTTCTGGTGATTGTATTAGAGTTAATCTTATAAATACTGAGGTTGTAAGAAACTGGCCTAGACCCATCTCTCCATCAGATATCAGGAGTTTTTTGGGTTTAGCTGGCTATTACCATTGATTTATTAAAGAGTTTTCTTTTGTTGCATCTCGATGTCCAGCTTGACTTGGAAGAAAGTTAAGTTTTAGTGGTCCGATTCATGTGAAAAGAGTTTTTAGGAGTTAGAGACCCGACTCACCTCAGCCCTAGTCTTGACTCTACTACATAATTTAGATGGTTTTGTTATTTACTGTGACGCATCTAGAGTAGGTTTGGGTTGTGTCCTTATACAGAGATGTAAGGTCGTCGCCTATGCCTCAAGACAGATTACACCCCATGAGAAGAATTATCCTACTCATGATCTTGAGTTAGCAGCTGTAGTGTTTTCCTTAAAGATTTGGAGGCATTACTTGTATAGGGTGCATGTGGATGTGTTCACAAATTACAAAAGCCTTCAGTATGTTTTCTCTTAGAAATATTTGAATGTACGTCAGAGAAGGTGGTTAGAATTATTAAAAAATTATGACATAAGTGTTCTGTATTATCCGGGCAAGGCTAATGTAGTGGCTAAGGCTCTCAGTATATTATACATAGGTAGTGTAGCTTATGTTGAGGATGGAAAGAAGCAGCTAGCTAAGGAAGTCCATCAGCTTGCCTAACTAGGTGTTTACTTAGTCAACTTAGCAGAGAGTAATGTATGGGTGCAGAGTAGCTCAGAATTATCTCAAGTTTCTGAGGTAAAGGAAAAGCAAGATAGAGATCCTAGTCTAGTTTAGTTGAAAGAATCAGTTAGAGATCAGAAAGTAGAGGTTTACTCCCAAGTGGGAGATGGTGTGTTGCGTTGTCAGGGTAGATTGTGTGTTCCTGGTGTAGATGACTTAAAGCAATAAATTCTTTGGGAAGTGTATGGTGTGCGTTACTCTATTCATCCGCGGGCCACTATGATGTACCATGATTTGTGGGAGATCTATTAGTGGAGTGGGATAAAGAGAGATATTTTTGAGTTTGTGGGTAGGTGCTCTAAATATCAGCAAATTAAGATTGAGCACCAAAAACCTAGTGGGTCCATGCAGGAGTTCAGTATTCCCACTTAGAAGTAGTAGGAAGTGAACATAGATTTTGTAATAGGTTTGCCTCGTACCCATCATCAGCATGATTCTATTTGGGTTATCATAGAGAGAATGGCCAAATCAGCTCATTCCTTGCCAGTCCATACCTCTTATTTAGCTGAGGACTATGACAAACTCTATTTCAGAGAGTTGGTTAGGTTGCACAGTGTTCCCTTATCTATCATATAAGATAAAGATACCTAGTTTACCTCTTATTTCTGGAAAGCATTCCAAAAGGGTCTTGGTACCCAAGTCCATCTCAGTATAACCTTCCACCCTCAGATAGACTGTCAAGCATAAAGGACCATTCAGACTCTTGAGAATATGTTGAGATCATACGCAGTTGATTTTAAAGGTAGTTGGGATGACTACTTTTCTTTGATTTAGTTTGCATTCAATAATGCTATCATTCTAGTATTTGTATGGCTCTATTTGAGGATCTCAATGGTAGGAGATGTAAATCTCCAATTGGTTTATTTGAAGTGAGGCCACAGTAGTAAGGCCTGACTTGGTGTTTGATGAATTAAAGAAGATTCATTTGGTTAGAGAAAGTCTTAGGACTACACAGAGCTGACAAAAATTGTATGCAGATGTAAGGAGAAAGGATCTTGAGTTTGAGGTGGGTGATTTTGTGTCCTTGAAAATCTCTCATAGGAAAAAAGTGTAGAGATTTGGAAAAAAATAGACAATCAGTCCTCGATATGTACGTCTCTTCAAAGTTATGAGTCATTCAAAAAAGGTAGCTTATGAGCTTGAGTTGCTTTAATATCTAGCCTCAGTACACCCAGTGTTCCATGTCACATTGTTGAAAAAGTGTATTGGTGATCCAACTGTAGTTGTTCCCTTAAAGAGTGTAGATATTCAGAATAGCCTTTCCTTCTAGAAAGTTCAAGTCAAAATTATTGATCATCAAGTTCCTAGACTTAGGAACAAAGAAGTTCCAATAGCCAAATTCTTTGGCAGAATCAGTCCTTTGAGGGAGCTACTTGGGAAGAAGAGGCAGATATATGGACCAAGTACCATCAACTTTTCTCCACGAATCCAGATTCAGTATAAAGTACTAATCTTCTTAAGATTTTTCTCTATCATAATCAGTTTTAGTTGCACATCATATTCATGTCATTCGTGCCTTTACAACTCAGTTCATTCATGTAACCCATGCATCTGATATGCATATTCAGTATGTAAGCTTAGTCCAACAGTTTTCCTCAGCTTAACTAGTTTCTTTCGAGGATGAATGATCCCAAGGGGGAGATATAGTAATACCCCATATTTCCCCAGCATAATCTAAGCCCCAATACATGAGTATTCATATATAAAATTTTTGAAACACTCATTCTTTATCAATTTATAACCTGCCATTGCGTAGGAAATTCATTTACCTTTCCAGCGATATAAAATTCCTTAAAATCCGATAATTGGGTAAGAAGTTATGGCGATTTTAAGTTCTAAGCGTTAGACCCTATCATTTTAACCCTTAGAGCATCCCAGAGGAATTCCAAATGACAATAGTTAATTTCTATTATGACTCCGCGATTATGGCCCATCGTGGAGCAGGCCAATTTTCCATTTGGAAATTTCCAGTGGGCCTCAGCGATCTTGGCGCATTGCGGAGATGGAAAAATATGAATTCCAAAGACTTATTATGATAGCTCTGTGTCATGATGTTTGTCTAGGTCTAAATTGTCCATTTCCAGTAGCTTAGCGTGATAGTGGCACATCATGCCAAGGCCAAAAATCGGGATGGACTTGGGTATCGAGACATTTTTGGAATGCTTTCCAAAAGTGAGAAGTGAACTGGGTACCTTTATCTTAGATGATAGATAGTGGCACACCATATAACCGGACTAACTCCCTGATGTAGAGTTTGGCATAATCCTCAGTGGAATAAAAAGTACAAACAGGAAGGAAATGAGCTGACTTCGTCATTCTATCTATAATGACCCAGACTGAATCATGATGATGACGAGTTCTAGGCAAACCCGTCACAAAGTCCATGTTAACTTCTTCCCACTTCCAAGTAGGAATGGTGAACTCTTGCATGGAACCACAATGTTTCTGATGCTCTATCTTAACCTGCAGATATGTAGAGTACTTAGCCACAAACTCTGCAACATCTCTCTTCATCCCACTCCACCAATAGATCTTCTGTATGTCGCGGTACATCTTAGTGGCCCCTAGATAAATAGAGTACCGCACACCATGCACTTCTGCAAGAATTCGCTGCCTCAATTCATCTACACCTGGAACACATAGACGACCCTGACAACGAAGAACACCATCTCCCCCTTGGGAGAAAACCTCGACTTTCTGATTCTTAACTGACACTTTGAGCTTGACAAGGCTAGGATCCCTGTCTTGTTTCTCTTTCACCTCGGAAACTAGAGATGACTCTTAACTACTATGAACGCATACACCACCCTCTGAAGAATCGACTAAGTGAATTCCTAGTCTAGGAAGTTGATGGATCTCCTGAGCCATCTTTTTCTTACTATCCTTAACGTGAGAAATACTACCTATGGAGAGTCAACTGAGAGAGTCGGCCACAACATTGGCCTTGCTCGGATGATAAAGAAAACTCATGTCATAATCCTTCAAGAGCTTTAACCACCTTCTCTGGTGAAGATTGAGATCTTTCCAGGAAAGGACATACTAGAGGCTTTTATGGTCTGTGAAGACATCTACATGAACTCCATAGAGATAATGCCTACAAATCTTCAAGGAAAAATAACCGCCGTTAACTCAAGATCATGAGTAGGATAATTCTTCTCATGTGGCTTTAACTGTCTGGAGGTGTAGGCTATGATCTTACCATTCTACATGAGGACACAACCCAAATCCACTCTAGATGCATCACAATAGACTACAAAACTGTCTGAACCATCTGCAATAGCTAGAACTGGAGCGGAGGTGAGTCGAGTCTTCAACTCTTGAAAGCTCTTCTCGCATTAATTTGACCACTGAAACATAATCTTCTTCAGAGTCAATCTGGATATGGGAGATGCAATAGAAGAAAATCCCTCGACAAACTGTCTATAATAGCCAGCCAAATCCAAGAAACTTCTAATATCTTATGGGGAGACGGGTCTGGGCCAATTTCTTACTGCCTTGGTTTTCTGAGGATCTACTCTAATGCCATCACCGGAAACAATATGGCCAAGGAATGCTACTAATCTTAGCCAAAATTCGCACTTACTAAACTTAGCAAATAATTGATGATCCTTGAGAGTCTGAAGAACAATCCTGAGATGGTCTGTATGATCACGCTCTGTGCGAGAATAGACCAGAATATCATCTATGAAGACTATGACAAACATGTCCAAGTACTACTTGAACACACTGTTCATCAAATCCATAAAAGCTGCAGGGGAATTGGTAAGACCAAATGACATGACTAAAAATTAGAAGTGACCATACCGAGTATGGAAAGCTGTCTTTAGAATGTCACATTTTCTAACTCTGAGCTAATGATAGCCTGATCTGAGGTCTATCTTAGAGAAGTGACTGGCACCCTAAAGTTGGTCGAATAGATCATTAATCCTGGGGAGAGGATATATGTTCTTGACCGTGACCTTGTTGAGATGACGGTAATCAATACACATCCTGAGAGAACCGTCTTTCATATGCACGAATAATACTGGCGCACCCCATAGGGAAATGCTGGGTCTGATGAATCCCTTATCTAGGAGATCCTTCAAATGATCTTTCAGTTCCTTGAGTTCTGCTGGTGCCATTCTGTATAGTGGAATAGAAATAGGTTGATTCTCAGGAAGAAGGTCTATGCCGAAGTCTATTTCCCTTTTGGAAGGAATGCCTAGAAGATCTTCGGGAAAGACATCTGAGTATTCATTAACAACAGGGACTATTTCAAGGCTGGGAGATTCAGAACTGGAATCTTTAACATGTACGAGATGATACACACACCCCTTAGAAATCATTTTCCCTGCCCGAAGGTAGGAAATAAGTTGACCCCTGAACATTAAAATGCAACCCTTCTACTTTAACAAGAGCTCATTCAGGAACTGAAACTAAACTATCCTATTTCTGCAGTTGACTGTGGCTTAGTAGGAATGAAGCCAATCCATGCCGAGAATGACATCAAAATCAGTCAGCTCTAACTCCACTAAATATGCTGACGTGGATTTCTGAGATATCATAATCGGATAGTTCCTGTATACCTGCTGGGCTATGATAGTTTTACCCACTGGGATAGAGACTGAGAAGGGCTCTGCTAAGACATTAGGACTGATTCCAAAATCGCCTGCTATGTATGGAGTAATAAAAGACAAAAATACACTTGGGTCTAGCAAAGCATAAATATGACCATAGAAAATCTGTAACATACCAGTAACGACATCAAGAGAATTTTCTTGGTCCTATTGGGAATGAAGAGCATAGAGTTTGTTTGGGTATTGCCCACTGGTAGCACTGGAAATGGCAACCTGCTGGTTCGGGCAACTGGACTGAGCTGTAGAATAATTTTGCTGAACCTGAAGACTTCTACAGATACTCTCTAATCCTGTGATCTGACTTGCCATAACCAAAATAGACATCACTACTGGCTCTGTAAATGCCCTTGTGGTTCTTACCACAAGTCTAATAAAAAGGATTCGTTCAGGCACTTCTAACACTACCCTTAGATTTAGAGCCTGGTGCTTTGTTTTTATTGCCGTCACTGAACTTCAGCACTGGAGTGCTGGCAGAGGAAGGAGCTGGAACGGCTAGCTTAGAGTGATACTGTGAATGGTTTCCTCCATCTGACTTGGGGTGAGCAAAGTTGAAATTACCTGACCTTGTTGTCTTGTTCTGCCTCTCCCTAGTCTTAAACTTCTGTTGTTCTACATGCTGGACATAGGTAATTAGTCTGGCTAAAGTCGTATCACCGATCAGCAATGCAGACCTACACTCATTTACCACGCTATCATTAACCCCTGACACGAACTTTCTCATCTTAGTTCTATTGTCTGCAACCACATGAGGAGCATACCTGGCTAGCTGAGTAAATCTAAGAGAATACTCCCTAACCATCATATTCCTCTACCTGAGGTTGATGAACTAAAAAACTTTGGCTTCCCTCAGCTCTTGGGGAAAGAATTTGTCTAAGAAGGTTGTGACAAATTCCTCCTACTCGATAGGTCCTGTATCATCTAACCTCTTAGACATCTACTGTTTGTACCAATAATGATCAACATCATGTAACTGGTAGGCGGATAACTTAGCACTATCAATAGAATTAACACCCATGATGTCGATGACCTTTTGGACTTGGTCAATGAACACCTGAGGGTCATCATCAGACTTAGGCCAATGGAAAGATGGAGCATTCATCTGGGTGAAGTCCCAAACCCTAGCTGCTTTGGGATTATCCAATGGATTGGTCGGAATGACTGGTGGCCGTTCAGTCTGTACAGCTATGGACTGAGCAAGTATGGTTAATACGGTTCTAAACTCCGCATGGGAAACATGTTCGCCCAAGGGATCTTCGAGCTGAGGAGCTGGCTGGTTTCTTCTCTTTGGGGCCATGGTTTGGAATAAAAAAAGAATGGATTAGACTAAGAGTTTAACTTGTGATTATGCTCACTAGCATGACATAAATAATGAAGACAGGGGACTGTTCGTAAAACATCTTATAGCCTCCCGCACATAAATGTGGCGCGCAACATACCCATGTAGAAGACTCTACTAGATATGTCTTTAAGACTTCCTGGGACTCTATTGAACCTTAGGCTCTGATACTAAGTTTGTAACATCCTGATTCACTGAACCAGAATGCTACACGGTGCTGATGACCCCAAAGAACCACAAGCTAAACCATGACTGATATCAGTACCTGTGTACTACAAACTATGATATAATAATGCGAAATACATAGAACTGTAAGGCCGTAAGGTTCAACTGAAAACAATCGTGTGGGTAAAAATACCCAAAACAACTCAATCTAAACATAAATCTGAACATAAATCTAAGAGCCTCTAAACTATCTGAATAAGGAGTTGAAGGAACATGTCTCCAACTAAATCCATAAAACTAAACTGAAGAAATAAATAAATGAATCAAATCATATTGTCCTCAAATCAATGAGGACTCACTGTGTCTCTGCGACTGGAATGCTACCGCTACTACTAGGCTGTGTCTTGGAACCTATGGTGTAACATGAAAAGAAAGCACCATAGCGCAAATGCATCAGTACACTGGAGTACTGAGTATACGAGGAAGGTAGGCTGAACATAAAGGGTTTTATGCATGAACAACACTGACTGACTAATATGAACGTGGGAGTGGAAACACACATATATAGAAACTAGGACCGTTAATACGTGATAGCACGACCTGTAAGCTAATACAATGTTTACTACTAAATGTCATGACTGATACTGAAACTGATAACATGGACATCTGTATCTGACAGTCCTGTATATATTGAAATCTGAAGAACGCCTGAGTTCTTTTACTGAGACTGATACTGGAATTGTGGGAAGCAGTGTTTAACCGATATGCCCTATGTATGCTATTATAGGTAAGAAGGGGTCAAATCTCTACCTGTGTCAATACCGTGCCACGGGTAAGGATAGCCTGTGAGAGACCCTTATCTGGCGGGTACTCAATGAGAATGGTTAGAACCCTAAACTGATGGGTTAAGCCACCTCATCAGCCCTAATCTGATAGGTTAAGATGTCTCAACCTACGCTGGCTACGTATTTCTGGAACATAAGGATGACTACTAAGAATCACATCTTGAACTGGCGGGTGAGTTCCTATCCTTGGGTTCACTTGGTGCTAACCTCTACTCCCATCTAGAGGGACTGGACATGAATAACTGACTGTGTATGACTTAATCTTACTGAATTACATTGACTAGCAGAATGTTACTGATATCTAACAACTGACTAAGATCATGTGGTTTTCCTGAGTCACATGACTAACTGAAGTCTATGGAATCATAGCTTGAGTTCGGATATCATGAAACATGACATGGATCTAGGCACACATCTATAGTTTTTGGGTACAAGTACCCCCAGGACTCGATGGAAGGAAACTGACACACATGACTGACTTAATCATTAGAGTAGAGTCCATAATTTATAATATCACAAGTATGGATCTCATACTAAGCATGGTTATCAACAATGTATTGTATGGAAATGATTTCATATTACATGGAAATACTTGCACAATCTTAATATCATGTTTATTACATAATCATATTGGCAACACATACCAATAGAATGAAAGTTAATGTGGATTGCATGGTTATCATACATCTTGGTCATAAGTAGGATTTTTAAGTAAACATAGCATAATCTCATAAGAATAGTTCATGAGTATTCCAACAACATTTACATGGCACATTAACAACATAGAAGTCATTGGAACGTAAGGGCATATCATGAATCCTTCACTTAGTCACAATTTAGCTATATTGAATGATTTCTAGTTTCTTAGGTATTTTATCAAACACCTTATATGCACATCTTAAGCATAGGTGAAATCATCAAATTATACATCATGAAAAACCAAATTTACATGTTTCCAACACATATGATATCATGAAATTCAAAAAAACATATAAAGATTCTATCTTGGGAATCACCCAATAGCAACAACATGATCATCAACACCCAACAATATAGAATTCATACTTTATAATGAAAAAGAGGGTTTTTGAGATTTATGGATGAAAGGGATCCATAAATCAACTCACGCATACCTCAGAAGGAAGATTCTTGATGATTGACGGAGGAATTTCCTTGAAATCAAATCTTCAAGCGTAGTTATGCAACCCTAGTTTTCTTCTCTTTTAGTGCTCTTGGATGATGAGCTTTGAGATAATAATAGCGTTGTAATATATTTAGAAGCTATATATTTGGTAAGGTTAAGTTTAGGGACGTGTAAGGAGTGTTAAAAGACTTAATTACCTTTAAAATAACTCAAAACGGAGTGTTTTTTACACCTGGAATTGACTTAGACGGCGCCCAAGTGATTGCCTAAGCTAGGTTGGGCGGAGCCTAACCAATCGCCTATGCTTGGGTTGGGCGGCGCCTAACCAATCACCGATACTTACTGTCTCTCATGAAAAGGGGCATAACTTTTTGCTCGGGTATTGGATTAAGACAAAATTGGTATCGTTGGAAAGCTAAATCGATTCTCAAAAATTTGGTTGGTCTAAATCAGTCAAAATACCACATTAACATCGTGTTATACTCGTTCAAAGATGACCCTTGCAAAATCAAACACTAAAACATGATGGAATCGAAAACTCTTAGCTTGTATTACCTTAAGTGACCCATATGAACATGCTTAATGCATCATAAGCTATCCTATCACTAGGATATGCATTGTAAGTCATGTACTCAAGTATGAATCACAGGATAGGAGATTTCATACGTAGGAATACTTATTCACTTCCTAGCTTAGAAACATGTGGGGTATTACAGCTTGTTAGTTTGAACTTGTAGGTGAAAACCCCAAATATATAAATGGGTTTAATGGGTGAAACTCTTAAAACCCTTCATGATCATTGAAAGAGGGATGAGGGTGAACATGAGGTAACCCATAACATCTTTTAAGGAGTGTTATAAGGGGACACAACAATAGTGGACATTAATTCTATGGACTACTACCTTTTTCAACCATAAAAATATGTGTAATAGGAGTGTAAATAATATCATGAGCTTCATCCTAGATATAGGGATGCTTGATTGAGGTTTTGGGTTATTATAAATTGCACACTTGTTAGGTGCTCGAAAGAGCCATTGGGGTGAAATAGTTGTGGTTTTATTGAAAGATTTACTACCTCGATATTTGACCTATCCTATTCCTTAATTGAAAACTAATGCTTATTTTAAACCCTTATCAACCCACATGCTCATAATTTAAGGTACACATATTCAAAAGATTTCTTCCAAAGTTTCGTTTACATAAAAAGTACTATTTAGTGTGTTGTTAACCAAAGATTGTTACAAAAAATTTCAAAACTAATTTCCCGTATTTTATTTTACTGGTGTTTGTTCTTATTACATGTAACCTTTTAGTAATTAGAACACCCATAAGATTTGAAACTTATACTTCACTCCTTGGGGATTCGACCCCAATGCGAGTTGGGCTATTGACAACAACCGCCTTACTTCTCAACGATAGGAGTAAGTTGATTATTATCAGAGATCCTAATATATCTTAGCCGAGCTCATATCAACAACATAGTATGACTTATGATCCTCAGCCAAAATACTTTGATGCAACCCGTCAAAATAAGGAACATACAATCTCCCTTGGTACCGTAAAGTTCCATCACCACTGATCTCAAACACCACTACCTTTTCTCCACCAACATCACTCTAGATTTTAATCTAGATAGGATCCATCATGTACATCTCCTTAATATCCACACCAAAATACAATTGAACCACTTCTTGCTCCACCACACACTATCCTTTGAGTCTAACAGGCGAATTCCAAGATTAGCCAAGTGGTGAATATCCTTCACCAATTCACTCTTACGTTCCTCCTCATGAGACAAACTCCCCATGCATAACTTGATAAGAGCATCAACAACCACATTAGCCTTACCTTGGTGATAGTGAAGACTCATACCATAATGTTTAAGAAACTCAAGCCATCTCCTCAGCCTAAGATTAAGCTATTTCTGGGTGAACACGTACTATACTCTTTTGATCAAAAAATATATCCATGAGAATAGCATACATGTAATCCCACCATATTTTCAAAGAAAACAAAACCGCCAATAGCTCTAAATCTTCAGTAGGATAATTTCTCTTATATACCTTCAACTGCCTAGAACTATAAGCAGTTACCTTCCCATCCTGCATCAATGATAACGCTCAATCTACAGCTCTCGTGGGAGTGTAAAGCGGTCGTTAGCAAATATAGAACCCAACCTGGGTTGGGTATCGATCCCACAGAGAATAGCTTGGCCAACAAGCAAGAGAAATTACTAGACTTTTAGTGCAAGTCTCGTAGGAAAGGGGGGATTGTAGTATGTAACCAAAACAAGAATGTAAGAACTGAAAATAGCAAAATAAAGAGAGATTGTCACGTGTGTTGTAAACAATGAGAATTGAGGCGTTGGGGTTATGTCCACCTTCTGAGGTATACGTCTCTATTGGCTATGAGTGTGTAGAGTCTTGACATGTAATTGCTTATAGAGAATTGTAGTCGATGGTAAATCCAAGCGTCTCTCGACCTAAACAAGGACTATTTCACTTTAACTCTCTCGAGCTTAAAGCGTGACTAACGGTACGAATTCTCCAAGAAGTTAGTCCAGGTACGGCACTAGCTTTTTAATAGGAAAGGGTGTCCTACTACCTTGACATTATCTCTTTTCCAGACAAATAACTTTTCTCTCGAACAAGTCAGATGTTAGACTGGCGTTGGTCTATGCGTCTTCTTTTCTAGACAAATAACCTTTCTCTCGAACAGGTTAGATGTTAGAATGGCGTGTTCTTGTGTTTGAACCGCAAAGAATGTAGATTTAAGATGAAGAGAATAATGATATAAGCAATATACTTGTCTTGAACTCACAAACTCATAGCTATAGATAGTAACTCATTCGGCTTCCATAACCCCAACTAAGAGATTTAGTTACCCATGAATGCGAAGGATATCACGCTTTGCATGGTGGATGGCGTGAATAGTAGGTGTTTGGCGTGTGGTTTTAGTGATTCCGTAGCAAGTAACGATTCTCTTGTTGTGGAATTTAAGAGTAGAAGAATGAAGAATTGAGAATGGGTTGTAGGAAGATGTCTTAATTGTAAGGAGATGAATGAATTGTCAGAATGTCTCCCCCCCTTTTTAAAATCTCTAACATGATAGGGTATTTATAATACTCCTATCCTACTCCTACTAAACTAATAAAATAAATAACCAAATCCTAATATACTAATGAAATCCTTGACCCAATTGTACTAGGGTAAGGTTACAAAATTATAATCCAAATAGAATGATGAAACACATAACCTAATTGCACTAGGTTAATGTATTATGGCAAAAATCCAGCTTTGTGTCTGTAAGTCCCAAAGTCTTCAGAAATGCTGTTTTAGCCCGGGACAGATTTTCCATGCAGCAGATTTAGTCCTTTATGCGTCCAGCTCCTTTCCATCTCGTTTGTGAGCTTTCTTTTGCGTCAAGTAAGCCATAAATTGCTGTATTTTGCATCATTTATACCTGAAACTTTCCTAATCACATTTGTTAGCTCATTTACAGGAAAAAGGACTAAAAGTGTACGAAATAGATAATTAGTTCTCGAAACTAGGCTAAAATATGGGCAAAATATATTGATATAGGCGCGTAATTTCGCCTATCATCAATCAACACATAATCAAGAACTACCTGAGATGCATCATAATAAACCACAAATACATTATTTCCTTATGACAAAGTCAAAATTAGAGCCAAGGTAAACTTATACTTTAACTTCTTAAAACCCCTTCCCAAGCATCTCACCGAAAAACTTGACCTTCTTCTGAGTTAACTTAGTCAAAGGAGCAGTTATCGATGAAAAGCCTTCTAAAAATATCTTGTAATGCCCGTCTAAACCCAGGAAGCTCCTAATATTGAATGGAGTCATAAGTCTAGGCCACCTTTTCACCACAACAACCTTTTGTAGATCCACCAGGATCCCTTCACTAGAAAAATATAACCTAAGAAAGTTACAACGTTCAACCAAAGCCTAAACTTGGAGAACTTGGCAGACAAATGTTCTTCCTTTAAAGTATGAAACACAACACGAAGGCATTAGGATGATCCACCTCTCTCTTTGAATAAACTAGAATGTCATCAATGAACACAATAATGGAGAGATCTAAATAATGATGAAAAACCCTATTCATCACATCTATATATGCTGCTGAAGAATTAGTCAACCGAAATGACATCACCAAAAACTCAAAGTGCCAATATTGAGTACGAAAAGACTTCTTATGGGTATCCACCTCCCTAATATTTAGTTGATTGTTCCTAGACTAAAGATCTATATTAGAAAATAACTTGGCACCTTGCAGCTGGTTAAACAAATTATATATCTTTGGAAGAGGATACTTTTTCTTGACTGTCGCCCTATTAAGCTACCTATAATGACTACACATCAGAAGGTAACCATCCTTCTTATGGACAAACCACACCGTTGCACCCCAAGGAGATACAATAGGAAGAACAAACCCCTTATCTAGAGGATCCATAAGTTTCTCCTTGAGTTTTCTAAACAAAGACGAATCAATTCTATATGGACAAATAGAAGTTGGAATAGTATCCGAAATTAGAAGA
Source organism: Capsicum annuum (assembly GCF_002878395.1). Taxonomy (NCBI): domain Eukaryota; kingdom Viridiplantae; phylum Streptophyta; class Magnoliopsida; order Solanales; family Solanaceae; genus Capsicum; species Capsicum annuum. Next base: position 109,358,764 of record NC_061117.1, read on the forward strand.
ATACCAAACTTTATTTCCCAACCTGAAGGAACACCAGTATAATTATGTACAAAGATCTTTGGAAACTCATTATCTACTGGAACTCACTTGAAATAAGAATCTTCTGAGTTAGAATCTTTAACCCAGACCATATAATAAAGACACCCTTTAGAGATTAACCTGTAAGCTCTAAGATAGGAAATAAAACTACCCGAGAGCTTAAGAAACACACTCCTATACTATAATCGGCTCACCAGGAAACTTAAAGTTAACCCTACGGGTTCGACAATCCAATGACATGTACCAAAAGTGTAACCAGTCGTCCATACCCAAAATAACATCAAAATCCATCATATCCAACTCTAAGAGATCCACCAAGGTTTGCTTGCCACCAACAGGTACCACACACCTCTACAGACTCTCTTAGAAATAATTGAGTCACCTATTAGGGTAGAAATAGAAAAAGGATCCGACATAACTTTAGAATTGAAACAAAAAGATACATCCACATAAGGAGTCACATAGAAGAGAGTTGATCCTAAAACATCCACATAAGGAGTCACATAGAAGAAAGTTGACCCTAAATTAAGTAAATAATATATGTCATGAGAGAAAAGTTTTAACGTACCAGTAATGTTATCAGGTGATGCCTCGAATTCCTATTGCGATGCCAAAGCATACAACCTATTATGATTAAACTAGGATAAAGAGCAGTAACAAAAGAAGATGCAACACCACAAGGTGTAGGAGCAGAAAATGAGGCCACGAGAATCTTTTTCACCCCTATAGCAACCTTACTAATTGGACAATCATTGAGCTGATGGCCTTCTTGGCCACATTGAAGCATTTGTCCTTACATTAATAGTAATAACCTTAATAAGGACAACAACCAACTGACAAAGAGGGCATAAAGAAACTGACTGACCCCCGCTTGCTGAAGATTTGGTATCCTGCACCTATCACCACTATGATGATGTGTGCCACCCAACTAGTAAGGAGCACTAGTAGTAGAGTAGGAATCCGAACTCCTTCACTTCTTTTACTACCATTTGCCATCATCTTGACCACCCTGACACTGAGCACCTGCCTGGTCAGAAAACCTGTTCTTCTTACCCTGCTTGTCTCCAAACTTCACCTGCTTCCTCTTTTTATCATCCATATACTATATGTGAACAGTTAACCTAAAGATGTTTATGTCCTTAATTAGCAAGGTAGTTTTGCTTTCCAAAATAAAATCCTAATTTAACACAGAAATAAACTTCCTTATTCGTGCCTTCCTGTCAACCACCATATCAGGAGATACCTAGATAATTGATAAAACTTTAAGTTATATTCCATGACAGAAATTCTCTCTATCTTGAGGTTAATAAACTCTTCTATCTTCGATACCCTTAATTCTTGGGGAAAGAAATGATCTAAAAAAGCACCAGAGAAGGCATCCCATAAAAATGATTCATCCACATCTCCTCTATCCTTATCCCACTTTTCATACCGCTAATAAGTAACATCGTAGGCTGTAAAGTTTACCCCTTCCATATTGGTAGCCCCCATTACCAAAACTATCGTCTCTATTTCATCAAAGAAGCCATGTGGATACACCTCTACCTTCACTCCAAAAAAGTGAGAGGACCTATCTTCAGAAATTGGCCATCTCTTGTGGCCTTAATGGAAAAAGCACAAGTCACATCCCGCTCATCCTGAGTATCAACCAATTTTGCAATAGCATGAATAGACTGATGGAATATTGCTTTACTCACCTCGCCTTGAGAAGGACTAGTAGCAAATGATGGAACTTCATAACTATTAGGGACTAGACCGTGATATCGAAAATGAACCACAGAAGTAGGATGCACCCCTTTAGCATTACCCCTAGATAGGATAGAAGAATTTTCTTATGTTCCAGATGTATGAGGCATGATCTAAAAGACGAACAAACAGGGATTAGCGAACATTCCAGGACTGAGACTCCATGTTTTAAAATAGAATACCAAGAAAGTGAGACATTCCTAAATACCTTGTAGTCTCTCCCTTATGAGTGTAGCGTACCCGAAAAAGAGACTACTCGACACAGCTTTGTGGACTGTCAATTGACCGTGAACTTAGGCTCTAATAACAACTTGATACGACCCACCATGTGGCCTTGTCGTAATGGGTGTCCCAAGTCCATATAGAACTAGAAACCACCCTCATTATGCAACCAAACCTTCAGCCACCTGCTTTGAGTTGGCTGAATTCTAAGCATGTACCAAAATAGTGTAATAGCTCAAACAAAGACTCAAGGATAAGATCACAAACATAACCGATGCAACCAAGTCCAACATCTCATACCAATAATCCAACCATACAAAAATAATGGCCAAAACTAAGGATATTCGAAGCATAAGATATAACTAATTCCAAAATAAAATATGAAAGAATAATGAGAAATTATGTTTGATGATTCCAACCTCCCAACTTATTCCAATGCCAAGACTGACACCTATACCAATGCAACCTATTCCAACCCATAGAAGTACCACAAAGACTCTAACTAAAAGAGTAATGAAATCTGGTTGGGACATGCCCCCAGCCATAGCCAAAACTAATGTCTAATAAACCAAAATGTCTAGAAATATCTATAACATGAAATGACGCCTTTCAAAAGGATGGAATCTCACCACTTTAGTCCAAATAATGTCCCCGAGTCAATCACTATATAGGAGGAGTAGAACTCAGTTCCTATGTAGCGTGGGTATACAGCTACCTATTGATACGATTAGCGAGTGACCTCTAGCATGCTCTTAGGGTAAGGATAAAATAATACCAGTTATAAAAATAAATTAAACCATACATATGCATAAAACCATGCATATATGTACATATAACAATGATGAGAAAAGGGATCAGGTTTAGTATGCCTTTAAAACCTTTACCTGGGTTGTGCAGCTTTTCTTTCCTAAATCACCCACAGCCTATATGGATTCAGCTCTCCCTTCTGAAAGGGCCTAGTGTATATAGCCGCACAACAAGGGATTTATACCTTGGGATGACTGGTACATCTAAAAAATATAATGAGACATTATGCACACGGTCACAAAGACCAACCTCTTATCGGCAAATCTGAGTTTCCAGTTTTGGTCTACCTAGGACTTCCACCTTCCACGGCTTAGCTACACCTCCTGCCAGTATTTTCCAATTAAAACCAATTTATAAATAACCCAACCATTAGGCATCCTTACCAAGGACATTGATATGGGTATCATCATACCATCCTTTACATACAAGTATCATTTGTTGACAACCATTTATTGGCTTAAGGAACTTTCAACTGCCCTACCATTTACTATATTAAATCACTTGGGGAATTCCATATGCCCTTCAAGAATAGGCATTGTCCATTTACCAATCCATGTTATTTAAACCATGAAAAATTTCTTTACCAAGTTTTAAAATATTCAAGAGTTCCATAAGAATTAGTCAATGCAAAGAACATATCTTTATAAGCATTTAATAAAACACATTACCGGTATAATATAACCAAAACCAATTCCAATTACCATTAAACCATTCCCATACAATCCAATTATCAAAAACCACCATTAAGGAATATAAAAACATAATTAGAACCATGGGAAACCATAACTAACCATTTAACATCAAAACCCCCAATTCATATATGTAAACAAAAATCATACAATCAGTGAAATCATGAAAACATCATAAAAGCCATGCCACTAGTTTGAATTTGCATTGAGAGAAGAGAACATACCTTAAACCAAAATGATGATGGAAAGAAATCACCAATACAAGCCCCAAATTGATACTTTAGTTTAAACCATAGCTCCGCTTGCCTAAAATCTCTTGAGAGAATTATGAAGTGTTTTAGAAAAGCTTCTAAGTGTTAATGAATGGAATAATAGGGTAAATAACCTACCAAGTAGGTTATGAGTTGTGGGGCCCTATTAGGATTAGTGGGGAATGTCCAAAATACCCCCAATTAAGTTTTACCAAAATCCCATCATAGGGATACGACTAACCCACACAAGTCATACCCTCCAATACAATTGGTATCCTTCTCTCACAACTTTGCCTCTATCCTTGGATCTAATACATTCCAGCATACGACTCATCCAACAAAGTAATATTAAAAACATATGATTTATATACTTCTTCGGTAACCTAGAAGATATACACCCAAGGAAGATTTAGAAATTATCCTTCATATGAGTCTTAGGTACGACTCGTACCCTAGATTATGGTTGATGGTGAGCAACTCGTACTCACATCCAACCTAAGTAATGAAGAATAAGATTAAGTTAAAGGACCAAAACAATTTGTAACCTGCAATACGACTCATACCCCTAAGTCATATCCATTCCAATAACCAAAATACATCCAACTAACCAACACAGGTCAGTAAATGAATGGACCATACCATCTGTACCCTAATATATAGCTCGTACCCTAAGTAAAATTGGGTCCAGAGATCAAAATTCCTAGAAAGTTTCTTGGGTCCAAAACCCAACATCTTTTATTATACCTTTTCGATACATGATGTGTCACGTAGGTTAGTCTCTATGATTCAAAACATGTCACAATGCCTATCTCCATGATAGCCTCCATATCATTAAGGCTGGTTTTTCCTACATTAATATCAAAAGTCCAAAAGGGTATTTTATTTTTTCCCTAGTTCATTAATCATCCAAATCATGAATTAAAATCAAATAGGGGCATTATTTTCCCTATTGGTCATCAGTTAACAATGTGAAAACATCCCCTTTCCTACGAACGTAACATTTTAAGCTTCTTCCTAAGAATTCAATCATTCAATGTGACAATTTCTTGTTCAATAATTCTAGCAACTCGGGTATTTGGGGTATTCATCCATGTGTTCCTTCAACCCATTGAGTCCCAAGAAACCTTTGTATTTTATGTATAAACTTTTTTACCACTTTTTATGAAATTTCAATGCTAAGTACAAATTTACTCAATGTTTTGCTAGTAGTTTTGAATTCAAGCCATGCAAATATGTTTACCCATATGAATTATATTATTAGATGCTTTAAATTTAAATCACCCATATCAGCTCACTTGACACCATGTTATTTTCATAATTTATGAAAGTAACCATGTAAGCATGTTGTCCTTATAAGTTTAACATATTCCATACTTAAAATCATGGATTTTATAAATTAGGGATATATTCTAATTTTGAGTCTCTAAATCATTAATTTCCCTAAAGTTTCATTAACTAATGTCATTTTATTTAAAGTAATATTAATTTTTTGAGGGATACCAACAAGTCAGATCAAGATTTTACTATCATAATCAGTTGTTCAAGCTTATGTTGAGCATTATCAGATATGCTGTCAATTCAGTTGGAAGTAGAATTTAGCACCGAGTGAAACTATGGATGGGGGTTCACCTACCAGTTGAGGGTGTGACCTTCAGTAGCAGTCACTTAGTTCTAAAAATTCATAGCTAGTGTACGTTTTTAGAGGTCTTCTTACCATTTGAGGGTTGACACTCTCTTAGGGGCACCTTCGAGTAAAGGGTGAAACCCATGTTTTTTGGACAATAGTTTAGTAGATCCATATAACCATGGAAAGGTATTAACACCCTTCCAAATGGGGTTACAGGTTAGACCCTGATTAGCTTTGTTTTAGGCATGTCGGTTACATGATAGATCCCATAGTTTTAGTTTAGTATCAGTATTTAATCAGCTCAGGTTTTTATGGCAAGTGTTCATTTTATCATTCAGTCTATTTAACAGGATATTCAATACATGTTTTACTTAGTCTTGCATTCGTTGTACCTGTTCGTTCATTCATATTCAGTATCCGTATGCATTTTGTTTAGTCCCTATCTGACTTACTAGTACATTCAAAGTATTGAAGCATACTCTCTTTTAGACTATATTGATATCACAATATAGGTTCATACGCTTAGTTTCCTAATCACCCTTATTCAACTTAGAACCACTCAGTAATAGTTATGGTAATCCTTAAACATCGAGGATAAGTATTTGTAGTTAGTTTTAGTATTTCCTTCATTTTAATCAGTAAGAGTTATTTGGGGGCTTATCCTATGAACTCCTCATGTCTTAGAGGATTTCAGGTATTTGAATATTCATAAGGCCAAACTTGTTTTTCAGTTGTATTAGTAGTTCAAACATATTGGGTATTGTTTTATTATTCCATCTTAATAGTGTTTTTATCAGTTTACCTTCAACTTATGATGCTTGTATTATTATTTTATTCAGTGCTAACAACAGGTACCAGATCATTCATCACTTTGTTATGACTAGGGAGTAGCCTCGGGACATGACAAATAGCCCCACCTTAAGCTAAAGACTATGAACTATGCCTAGTGCATACTATGATGTAAGTACAAGGATTGAAGACATAACATAGATTCTATAGGAATTCAAATATCACTCACCCCTATCTAAGAAAGCTCGTAGTCAACTACAGGAGGTAGTGGTGGTGTCTGATAGAGAAGCCACCAACTGCCATCTCAGTGAACCTCTGTTCATCAACTACAACTGACACAACTAAATTCGGAAATGCCCTTTTTCAATGCCTTTCTATATCAAAGGTAGGATCCTACAACTCCTTCTCATGAGCTTCCTTGGCCCCACCACTGGGGCTACATCATCATCAGTAAAAATTTCAAACACCCCAATCAGAGCTCGGGGTAAAGGGTGTATAAATACTAGGGTTACTGGCGAGATGATTTTTATATGACTCTTAGATATAGATTAGATCTCTAAATATAGTGTATCAATCTTCTTACATAGGATCGACAAGACTGGTATCTGAAGCTCATGTAGTCTAGCACTTATCCGAGTCTACAAGTTATCAATATGAGCATGAATCTCGCTAGTATACTCCTTCATCTAAACTCTCATCCTCCTCTTTAATATGGCCATAGATGTTCTAAAGTAGTCCAGACCCATGGTTGAATCTATGAAAATCACATGTCTAGTTGAGTGTCCATTTATCTAAGGTGCGTACTCACCACCACATGTCACTCTACCATCTTCTATAGAAAGTCACAGTATACTCTAACAATCCCTGAAGCCATAGAGCGACATAGAAAAGTTAATGCCCTAGCTGGCTCAAAAGTAGAAGTTTGGTTGGTGCAGATGTGGTCATGGCCCTCTTAACACCTATAGTAGTCTAAGGGCAACTCTATGCTCTTCTTCCCCATCTCAACATCATCACTAACATTTGTCCTCTCAACAGGCTCGACTAAAATAGAATGCCCCTCAAAATAGGATTGAATATAAGTAGAAGGTGGATATGCATTCTATGAAATGTTCATATTCATTGCATCCTTAATCAAGAAAATATTAGAAATGTGCCACATTAATCCAATGATCTACCTCAGGAATATGCAGCACTCCAGCCACATCAGAAAACTATTATATCAAATACGGGAAAAGAAAAGTAATGGTCTCACCACATACCCTAATATAGATCTCCGGTCAGATCCATCTAGCAAGGTTAATATTATATACAACAATTAGTCTAGAAATAAAAGTATCTCTAAATCATACAAGGCTATTGTCTGCAAAAGTTGGACTAAACATATGATGTACCACTATCCATAAAAATATTGCTACAAAGTGAAGTGTTGCCTTCTTTATCTCTATAACCCTCATAATGAACTTATATATATAATCTGCATGCGAAAATCAAACTCGACTATTATGGTGGGCCCTACATAATTTTACCCAAATAATACTTGACAGATAGTCGCCTTAAAAATGTCAACTTTAACCCCCTAATCAATGTGTGGGTTAATTGGGTCCACATAATTTCTCTACCCTCTATTGGTGTTGCCCGATATATAGTAGAGGCATATGATGAATTAAACTCCTAAATTAAAGTTGGGTTGTATGAACCTGAGGTATAGATAATCCACCCTTACCAATATCTCTCAAAAGAGGCATGCAGGTCTTGTACTTCTACAAGCCCACTTAACTCAATCATGAACTTTGTTGCTATGTTGTATTTTGGTTGCCCCTGCTCTATGATAAAACTATCGCTCTCAAAAGCTCTTGCATCACCCCCATACACCATCTCGAAGAAATCTCAATGATAGGCATAACTGAGACATGTGTGGAATAAGACTCTAGGGTAGCAGGTGGTAAAATTGTGGGCTGAGTGCCTTGTGCAACTAGCTCTGCACCCTGTGGTGATGGTGATTACATCTTCTATGGGACCTAAGCTACACCCTTCTTAGAATGGTATGAAGATAGGCTGATGCAAAATGATTCTCATAACTGGATGCAATCTCTAACCCCTCCTCAAACTGGGTGCTAGCTTCATCCTTATCCTCCTCCTCTCTAGACCCTAACACTAACTTTACCTTATCTATTGAACCGATAATTGAGTTATCCTCTTCCTCCTCAAACTGGGAAAATTGTGGTGGTTACTATCTAGGGTCCAAAGCCTAGTCCAAATGAAGGCCACTACACTCCGCCCTCACCATCACTGATGTTTAGGTTATAGCCCTACCTGTGTTTATGCTAGGGCATGTCTAGGCTATGATAGTTAGGCTAAGTGCAAAACTCAGCAACGACTGTAGCAATAGCTTGTCTCTAGGATTTACCTCTAGTAATTTATAGGGCCCATAGTGTGCTATCCTGGCCTCGGGCTACTCCTCAAAAAAGCCACTTTTTTTGTAGACTCATTACATAATCTAGATTGAACTCCCTTATTTCCCAAAGGTTTTGGTGTCGTCATACCGAATTAAAGTAATTGTTAGTGTATGAAATACATGAACAAAACAAAAGATTTTAAAAAATATAAAGACCAAGGGTAGGAGATACGTACGACCCCTACTTACGGGTTGTAGGTAGACCTAGAGGGGTCATAGGTACACTCATAAGTTAAACAAAGCCTTAATAGTTTAGAGATTCAGGTTTGTTACTTATGAGGCCACTTATATCCTCATAGGTCCTACTTACAAGGCCCATAAAGTTCCTTAAAATTATCCATCTGAGAGTAAGACAATTTTTTCTAAAAAATTTTCATCCCAACACAGCTAAAATTTCAATGTTTATCCCATGTTCAACCACTACTTCATTCAACAATTTAAGTTTAATAGGTATTGAATATGTAGTTTGGATTTTCATCTAATTATTCAACTTCTACTTCTGTAAATTATATTATCACAGGTTTACAAAATGAAACTCATGCAACAAATTTAAGTTTAACCATTCTAGGCTCCACAAATATCAATAATCATGAGATTTATCCATTTCACAATTACTTTAAGTACTATCTCAAGAACTATGTTAATAATACAATTCATAACTAGTAGTAGCTGAGAATTTTACTTTAAATGTAGATCTTGGAAGTAAAAGATGATTTAACTTAATGAATGCCCAATGTTTTCTTGTATGTGCATGCAAGTGGTAATCAAGGGAGATAGGATTGATTTTTATAGCTTGAAAAAGAAAGCGAGAGTTTTAAATTTTGAAAAAGTAGGGTAATAGGGGGTCCAGTTTATATTTAAATTGGGGGTTAGGGTCAGATAGGGATGAGTCATATTGGCCCAACACAGATTTTTAAAATTTGACCCCCCAAATTTTTTGTAAGCATACAAGGTCACTTATGGACCTTAAGTACCACTTATGGCAACCTTAAGTGGGTCCTTAAGTAGAACCTGCAACATGATTTCTTTTCAGATTTTTACAACCCCACTTACGAGGTCATAGGTTATTCTAACAAACCCTGAAAGTGGGTTCATAAGTATAACTTCAAAGACCTAAAAATCCATAAAACTTTTTTTGACACCTACAACACTACATTGATGTCATAGGTTAGACCTACGACCCTCGTAAATAGGGTCGTAGGGTTGGGTCGTTGGTCCACTTTCATGTACTTGTTTGAATGTTGCAATTTCTTACCAGTTTCAAGTTGTTTCTCCATGTTTTAACATACAAAATAAAAACAAATTGAACACTACTAACTTGGGTTATCTCCCAAGATGCTCTATTTAATATCACAGCGTGATGTGTCTGTGTTGGATATTTTCCACCCAAAAAATTCCATATAACATTGTGGCATGACTCAGTTCCTTGTCGATATTGACTTATCCCAAGGCGTTTATCAACACAAAGCTTCAACTCCTCCATATTCCCTATATAGTGCTTAACACACTACCTGTTCACCTTTCATAAGGCTTTTCCTTCTTGTTTCAGCTTAATTTTTACCATGCGAAAAAACTCTACCCACAAGGACTGGTCCATACCACATTGACTTCAACTTTCTATGAAACAAGCAAAGACTTAAATTATACAACAAGACAGTATCACAAAGTTGGAATACCCTTTTCTCAATCTTCTTTTCATGGTAAAACTTTATATTCTCCATATAAAACCCAGAAGTCTCATAAGAGCAGAGTCAGAATTCATTCACATTACTCATTCTCAGGTTTATAGTATCAGCCTACTCAAAATTTAGCTTTTTCAATGCACATAGTGCCTTGTGTTTGAGTTCAACCAGAAAGTGGAACACATTTCTACAAACAAGCTGATAGGAGAGGTAATATTGGGAGCTTTGAAAATTGTATGGTAGGCCCAAAGTTGATTATATTATTTCCATGACCAATCGGTTCGATTGGTAAATACAGTTTTTGCCAATTTGATCTTGCATTCATGATTGGACACCTTAACCTTCCCACTAGTATGTTGATGGTAAGGTGTTGCCACCTTATGTTTTACACCATACTTCATATTTAGGACCTTGAAATTAAGATAATGGGACCAATCATCAGTAATAAAAAATACGGAGTACCAACCAAAGAGAACATGTTCTTCATCAAAAATTCCATGACACTATGACCCTAACTATTAGGAAGTGATTTTACTTCAACTACTTTAGAAACATAGTCAATTTCCACAAATATATACTTAATACCAGTAGAAATCATAAAAGAACCATAAAATCAATTCCCCACTCATAAAAAAACTCTAGTTCAAGAATAGGTGTCATGGGAGCTAATGCTTCTGCAAGATATTTCGTTCTCGCTAACATTGGTCACAAGCACGAGCATAGTCATGTGTATCTTTATAAATAGTTGGCCAATAGTAACCACATTATAAGATCTTATGGGCCATGTGAGTACCACCATAGCAACCCCCAACTGGAGACCAATGAAAGGCCTCAAGAATATGCCTAATCTCAACTTTAGGAATACCCCTCCGAATAACACCATCCACACACACTCAAAATAAAATGGCTCATTCAAAAAAAACTTACGTACCTTATGCTTAAATGGTATTTGTTGGGGATGAGGTCACTTTCCAAATAATAGGCTAAATTAGCAAACCAAGGGATTTAGTTTTGTGATGTTGCCAAGAGCCGATCATCTAGAATAGTATCATAAATCTCAAGCTCATCCCTTAATTTTTTCATTGCCTCCTCATCTAGGTATGATAGATGGTCTGGAACCTGATTCACTCTACCCTTTCCATCCTTGGCATCAAAATCAAATTCCTTCAGTAATAGTACCCATCTAATCAACTTAGGCTTCATATTTTTCTTTGCCATATGGTACCTCAATGTTTCATGATAAGTATGCACAATGATTTGGTCTCAATCAAATAGGACTAGAATTTCTCAAAAGAAAACACTGCCGCAAGTAACTCTTGCTCCATTACTGTATAATTTTTCTTTGTAGAGTTGAGTTCTATGCTAGCATAGTATATGGGATAAAGTATTTTCTCATGTCTTTCACCTAGAATAGCTCGTAGATCAACCACTGGCATCACACAACATCTTAAACGAAAGGTACTAGCCTTGAGACCCAATGATACGAGAAGAAATCAACTTCTCTTTCAGGAACTAAAAAGCCTTGAGACACATCTTATCAAACACAAACTTCACCCCTTTCTCTATTAACTTGCACAAAGGATGTGAAATTTTGGAGAAGTCCTTGATGAACAACCTATAAAACTCTTCATAACCCATGAAACTCCTAATACCTTTGATAGAAATAGTTGGAGGAAATTTTTCAATCACCTCAATCTTTACTCGGTCAAACTCTATTCCCCTTCCTCGAAATCTTGTGCCCCAAGACTTGCCCTCTTTCACCATAAAGTGACACTTCTTATAATTTAACACCATGTTGCACTCCTTATATCTCTTAAGTGTATTAGCCAAGTGGGAAAAACAATCACCCAGAAAATCACCTATAATTTAGAAATTATCCATAAAGACCTCTCTAGTATCCTCCACCATAGCTGAAAAGATGGACATCATACAATGATAAAAGATGGTGGGAGCATTACAATGTATAAAAGGCATTTACTTAAATATGATGTACCATGTATACATGTGAAAGTCATTTTATCCAAGTCTTCAGGGGTGATAGAAATCTTTTTATACCCTAAATAATCATCAAGAAAATAATATTATCCCCTTTCTGCAAGACAATTTAATATCTGGTCTATGAATGGCATAGAAAAATAATCCTCCTACCTACAAGAATTTTGCTTCTGATAATACATAAAAACTCATCATCCCATAATAGGTCTCATGTGTACTAACTCATTCTTCTTATTAAATACCTATAATGGCTCGACTCTATAACCTAGATGCTACATGGTGATCATAATACCGAAGGACTACAAGCTAACCCATGACTGGTACCTAATGTAACAACTAAATAATAATACAGTAAGAATATGAAAATTTAGGAGAAACTGGACATAGATTTAATATTGTAAATAAATACTAAATACGGTATATCAATACTAAAACTGAATATCTATTTGAAAAATACTCTAATCTAAATAAGCCTTTAACTTTCTAAATAAGGAGTTGATGAGACAAGTCCCTAAAAAACTTTGAACTACTGAAATAAACTAAAATGCTGGAGTGATAACCACGTCTTCTGACTATGAGAACTCACCACTAACTCTAACTACTGAATATCTAAACTGCTAAATAAAATTGGGACACCTTTTGTCTGAACCAATGACAGCGTAAAATAAAGTGACTGAATGTCTGAATGACATGAGTATAACTAAATAAGAGTACATGCATGAACACGTAAACTGTACCAGAGGTTGTGATAACAATGGATACTGAGTTCTAAATCACTGGTTTACTGATATCTGAGTTTACGGATACTATAATACTGTTAACTAAATGACTATATTTGGCAGTCTTGATTCTGTGGAAATATGATGAGTTCCATACTGGAATGAAAGATTGCATCTGACAGTCCAGATTCTATAGAACTGAACTGATTTCTATTATGATGACTGAAACTGAGAATCTAGAAGGTAATCATCTAACTTACCTCTCTCTAAACTAATAGGGGTCTAACCTATAACCCCAACTGGAAGGGTGTCAGTACCATGCTACGGGTAAAGACAAACTGAGTAACCCTCATCTAGAAGGTGCTTTAAGTACGAGCAGTGGTACCCTCAACTAGCAGGTTAAAACACCTCATCAACTCTCAATTGGCAGGCTGATGGTCAACCTACGCTGGCTACGTAGTTCTAGAATGCAAGGATTGCTTCTAAGGATCACACCCTCTACTTGCAAGTGAGTCCCCATCCTTGGGTTCACTCGGTGTTGAATCGTACTCCCAATTGAATAGACATTGGACTAAATTTTAAACCATTCTATGCTAGACTAAACTATTACTGATCGTACTGTATAACTGAACATAACTGATTACACTTAGTTCTATAAACAATCTATCTCAAGAGAATTTAATTTCAATATCATTCAAAAAATAATGAAAATAGAAGCCTAATAGTCTATTTATAGATTATTATAAAAATACCAAAATACCCTTAATGAAAAGGGGCACCTATGGAGTGTAATAAAAATGCACAAAATGACCACCTTGCCCTTAATGAGAGATTCATTCATAGAGTGTATTAAGAGTCCTCTTCACACTTCAATATATGCAATCCCTTGTATTACTTTGGTCATCACAATTATTCTTAAACCCTTGAGCCTCTCGGGTGATCCTTTAATACAAGCTTCCCGAGCAACCTTCCATAAACTGTATTGCTCTATTGAGTGCCAAAAATGGTTTCCCCATGAATTCTCTAGATCCTTTGATAGTTCCCAAGCGCACACACAAGTGTACGTGATCTTATCAAGTAGTAAAGTGGCTTCAAAGAAGTCTAAGTATCGATCTCTCAGGGACTTACGTTCGCTAACTATCCAATTCTAGTTTAACAAAATGAGAAGAGTAACAAATAAAGTTTTAGAGTTGTAAACTAAAAATAAACTAAGTTAATACGGAAAAGTAAATGACTTTGGACAATCAAAGGATAGAGATCTAGGGTTAAGGCTTACAAACAATCATACTACGTTATTGAACTCCATTGATTAAATTGCTTATCGTGGTTGTTGATTCATAGGGTTAATTGCATGATCATGGTTCCCCAACCTCTAATCCTTTACCCAAGTTGAACCTTGCAACTACATCATTGAGCGGGAATGTAATAGTCCACTTAAATTCTTTAAAGCTATCATCCTACATGTGAATCAAGTAAGGTATCTAAGTACATCCATGTCGTAGTTACTAAATCAAATTCCTTATTTTATAAAGAAATAATAACCATACTTTGCTTATTCACATATTCAATCACACTATTCCCTCTCTCGAGATCACAAGGTTGACAATTGATGTATTCTAATGGTAGCTAATCATTAAAATAGTTAAAACAAGAATAAACAAACAACCAATAATGATAAGAAAATTATCAAACTTAATTTAAAATTAAAGTAACCATGATTGTGGCCTTAACCCCGGATAGGAGTTTTAGCCTTTAATGGAGATATTCATCATCCAACCCCTTGGATTAATGATGCAAACCATTAAAGAAACTAAAATAAAAGAATGATAAAACCCTAAAAAGAAATTGTGTAGACTCCAAGATCTTCAAAGGATGTCCAAAAGTTGGTAAAAAATTGTGAATAATGTCCTATTTATAGTGGAATAAATAGGCCATGCCTTGTTGAACAAGGAAAAAGTTTCTGGTCATCTGCGACCTAATGATGCATCGCGTCGATTATCGCATTGAACACATCGATGCGACGCGTCGACTTCACATTACTTCACTATTTTGGATGACTTTTGAATCCATTGATATGTTGCATATGCCAAGAGCCCTTCTCCCATGCCCACACTCTCCAAATAATTTTTAGGTATCTAAATTGGGATCAAGTTGTGTTTTGTGCTTCCGTGATCCATTCCAAGTGTTTTTTAGTTATTTCCACTTTATTTGAAACTCGTAAATCCTTCATAAATCATAATTTTCCACTAGAAAAGCATCCTATAGAATTAAACACAACAATTTAGAGCTCAAAACAACCCAACATCCTTAACGATGAATAAGAAAGACGAGCTAAGTTGACCCAATTGACCCTTGACCATTATAAATAAGTTGTTTCACATATAAATACGTAATAATAACTTTAGGAACTCATTAAAATACATTAGAACACAACACAATAGACTAGAAAAATACCTTGCTCAAGCTAGTTACACTAGTTTTCTCGGTTAAACTCTAAATGCTCAAGTTGAATCAAAACTTATGTGAATCCATCATTAAACATAATAAACACATACTTGGACACATAAATCCTAATTTAAATCATTATCACCCCATATATCACATGACTCATCCTAAAAATAAAGATAAATAGGCTAAAATAGTAGCGCTAGAATGCATAAATACACCCAACATCAACACCCCACAGTTAAAGCCTTGTTCATCCTCGAACAAATATAAACAAAAAGCATCATGAGAAGAAAAAACTCCATACTTCTACTACATGCAAGAAATTTAGGCTAGCACTATAATGACTTCATGGAATGCAAGTTTACAAATCTAAGAATGTTATACACAATTTAAAACTCAAGAATCCTACTCCAAAACATCCTAGCCTCAAGAATTTACTCAATACATGGAAAACTCATGCATATTGCTCAATATAAGACATCATACAAATCACCCGCATTCATCAAACATGTGCCCTCACAATAAGTGAGTTACCCATAAACACTCATAATAAAGTTATTGCTATAATGGGTACACAAATGAAGCTACACTCACTCTCACAAAGAATTCACAAATTACACATAATGAACCATAGGCTTTCCCTTTATGTAATGCTCCACTAATAGTCAAATGTAAAGTTTAGGGTCAAGTAGGACTTTTTCGAGTTGTAATGTAGGCTAAGGGACGGGTAGGAACTATTTTGGCAAGAATAGTGACTAACCTCTCTAAGAACTCTAATACATCACTTTTTTACACTTAAAACCACTCTCCAACAACCAAATTACACTTTTTAATCCATCCACATCTTTTTGTTTTGCCCCATCTCTTTTAAGCATTTTCACACACGCATAGTGGGCGGATTGTTTATTCCTTTAAGATTCATTTTTTCTCATTTTTCACAACCAAGGCAATATTTCTAGCATAAATTATATCACACCCATCCACCACACATCAATTATCAACACCAATAACTCTTACCTTTGGGTATCAAATTCACCTTTTCTTCTTCAATTTCTCAAAATCCTTATTAATTAAATTTTTCATCAAAGCACTTAGGATCTTTTTGGATCAAATTATGGTCTATTAAAGAAGGGAATTAAGCTACATAGGAGGCTACCAAAGAAAAAACTAAAAGGGTCAATGGGGTTTAAATAGGATAATGCACTAAGGCAGGTAAAAAAAGGTATAAAACAAGGTTATATAAAAATGCCTTAATTATCTCCTAAACCCACAATCTTTATTTCGCTTTACACACACACCGGACAAGTTCTAGACATCACATGCAACAAGGAATATACAAATACCTCACACCACATATGGCAGATGCTCAACTCAATACGATCATCATAGACTCCCAACCAAACAACAACATAAATTCAAATATAGGCCAACAAGTACAAAAGTCACAACACATGAGCTTAAGATTCTCAAAAGTAGCAATTCCTTTAATTAACATGTTTTTACCAACAAACCCACTTTTATCATGCAATCAAAAGTAGCACCAAGAAGAATATCTTACATAATTTTTTTTAAAATTGAGCCAAAATTTGGGAATTTCCCCACCCCATACTTAAAAACCTCATTTGTCCCCAAAGTAAATTTAAAGGTAAGAGATAGATATACTCACTGATGCCTCTAAGCCTAGCTAGTAGCATCTTCAAAGATAATTGGATCCATGAGACCCCACACTTAATCTTTGTCACGCTTCAAGCTCAAGATTATGGTACTCAGACTTCCCATTAACCTCTAACTCAACAAAAACCAAAAACTGTGTGAAATAAAAACTATAAAAAACTAAAAAGAAATCATACCATAGCTTGGGTTGCCTCCCAAGAAGCGCCTGATTTAGTGTCACGGCACAACCCAATAAAATTTTTCCTCCACCTTGAGAATATAAATTTCACCCCCAACATCATATCCATCTTTTTCGTCGCTCATAGGGTGGTGGTACAAATATTAATGAACTGAGTATTAGAATGTGCATGGTAAACCACTCGGACTTCAAGTGTGGTATGTTTTTATGTTACTTGTTTAGTGCAAAATCAAGAATATAGGATTCTCATTCATCATCTTCACACTCTTCCGCTATTTTAAATTATTCCATAGACAAGACATCATCTAAACATAATGTAACAATGTTCTTTGAGTGAGTCCCTACAAATTTTACTTCATAATTTACACAATCTACTACACACTCACCTTTATTCACCTTCTCAATTTCAGTCGTAAGATCAAGATGACAATTGAGTGGTTGCGATTCTTGTGTTTTCTCTACACATTGGCTAATATCCTCCTAATATATTTCTTTGCTTAGACACTGTAGAAATGGTGGTAGTGGTTCCATCATACTTTCTATAATATCAGTTTTCTAGTACTTAGACATCCTCGAATTAAACATATCATATTTTGAAGGTTCTGTCCATGCACTTTCATAAAAATCTAGACAATAAGGCACAAGGTGGTGTTCTCCAGAAAAATAAAACGAATTACCATTACTCGAAAACCATCTATCCCAAGCTGACATTTTGGGATGGGTGTGAGAAAAATAGAACTAAAAAGAAACTAAACAAAAACTATTTACAACTCAATATAGAAAAAACTAAAAATAAGATAGTTGCCCAATAACATGTCCCCAGCAACAATACCAAAAAATTGATAGTGCATGCGCAAGTGTACATGGTCTTATCAAGTAGTAAAGTGTCTTCAAGGAAGCCAAAGTATCGATCTCTCAAGGTTTTGCATTTGCCAACTATCCAATTCTAGTTTAACAAATTGAGAAGAGTAACAAATAAAGTGTTAGAGTTAATAACTTAAAATAAACTAAGCTAATGCAGAAAAGTAAATAAGTTTGGACAATCAAAGGATAGAGATCCAGGGTTAAGGCTTACGAACAATCATACTACATTATTGAAATCCATTCATTAAATTGCTTGTCATGGTTGTTGATTCGTAGGGTTAATTGCATGATCATGGTTTCCTAACCTCTAATCCTTTACCTAAGTTGAACCTTAAAACTACATCATTAAGCGAGGACGTAATAGTTCACTTAAGTTCTATAAAGCTATCATCCAACGTGTTAATCAAGTAAGGCATCTAAGTACATCTCTTTCCTAGATACTAATTCAAATTTCTTCTTTTAAAAAGAAACAAGAACTATACTTTTCTTATTCCCATATTCTATATCTGTATTTCCTCTCCTGAGATCACAAGGTTGATAATTAATGTATTCTAAGGGTAGCTAAACCTTAAAATAGTTAAAACAAGAATAAAAAAAAACCAATAATGATAAGTAAATTAACAAACTTAATTGAAAATGAAAGTAATCATGATCATGGCCTTAACTCCGGATAGGATTTTTAGCCTTTAATAGATATATTCATCATCCAATCCCTTGGATTGATGATACAAACCATGAAAGAAACAAAAATTAAAGAATAATAAAATCCCTAAAAAGAAATTGTGTAGCCTCGAAGATCTTCCAAGGATGTCCAAAATTTATTTAAAAAACGTTAATAATGTCCTATATATAGTGGAAGAAATAGCCCATGCCTTGTTGAACAAGGAAATAGTTTTTGGTCATCTACGAACCCAGTGACGCGTCGCATCGATTATCGCATTGAGCACATCGATGCGACGTGTTGACTTTGCATTGGTTCATTATTTTAGGTACCATATGAATCCATTTATGTGTTTCTCATTCCAATACTCCTTCTCACGTTCCCACACTCTCCCAATACTTTTCAGGTATCCAAATTGGCGTCAAGTTGTGTTTTATGATTCCGTGATCCATTCCAACAATTTTTTAGGTTTTTCCACATTATTTGAAGCTTGTAAATCCTTCACATATCATCATAGTCCATTAAAAAATCATCCTAAAGAATTAAACACAGTAATTTAGGCCTCAAAATAACACAACATCCTAAACAATGGACTAGAAAGACGAGCCTTAGGCTAAATTCACATTGAGCTTTAATTTATTATTTTGACTCTTTTCTTGATCCAATTGACCCTTTAACATTATAAATAAGTTGTTCACATATAAATACATACTAAAAACCTTACTAACTCATTAAAATACATCAGAACCCAGAGACAATAGACTAGAAAAGCACCTAGCTCAAGCTAGTTAGACTAGTTTTCTCAGTTGAACTGTAAATGCTCAAATTGAATCAAAACTCATGTGAATACATGATTTTTGGAAAATAGATAATGGGTCTCTTCCATGGAAAAGGAAATGTACAAAGGTTGTTTTAGATATTGCCCTCATCATCTACAACCTAAAGCAATCATTAGCCAAAATTTCATCAAAGTGTTGAGAGAACACTGTATGACATTTTTATGTATTATATCTCAATGGAAAATCTTTTCCAAGAGTTAGAATCAGAATGATGCTTTGATCAAGCTTACCTTTGAGAGCAATAAAGAATATCATGAATCAAACTAAGTGTAGTGTTCAATTTTATAGAATGTGCCATGAATGTAAAAATTAAATAAAGTTACAACAATGAGGTCTAACATTGGAATGGTTTTTAACTTGATGAAGCAGGGTCTAATAACACAAAGATCAAGTCAAATTCAGTAAGTTCAGCAGGTTCAAGAATCCACAATTATGTGCTAATGATAATACTTATGTAGGTTATCCTCAATATCAATATTTAGTATTCTATGTAGGACATAAAATCATGATATCCTTTACAAAGCCATACTCTCAACTGAGTATTTTATTTGAAGAGAACATCAAACAATTTTTAACTCAAACTCAATAGTTTAATTAAGATCAACAATTGGTATATGATGAGAATAATAAAGGTCTATAAGGAAAAAAACAAAATGTAGGTATTTCTAATGGAATTACATTCTAGAATTCATGGAGCATTGCTGAGTTACATTGAGAAAAAACCTAAAGAGTTGGTAAAAAAGTCATATTATAAAGCAAGAAAAACTATAATTAGAACCTTAAAGAAATAGGATAATGATGTGATTTAAAATAAACTTGATGTGTTTAAAGTTATCCACCACTGCCATTCCCACAAATTTTTTAGAAGTTTAAATATTATAATTCATGTTCAAGGTTTTTATTTATACTAAAACAGTATGTGTGAATATACCATTGATGGAATTATTATAAGAGGTATCAACCTAGGATAATGATTTGAGATGTTTACTTGCTAACATAAGTCCCATCACATAATTAAGATGGTTGAACTCACTAAAAAGAGTAGTTCAATAATATAAACAAACTCCTACTGAATCATAAAGTTCCAAGTTGTTTTATCATTCCAGTAAGTATAAGAGATCGAGATGTGGGTATGGAACTTTATGACCTAGAGGTTGCATTATCTTGATGCCCACCTTAGCTTCCAGCACTTTGGTACTTGGTGACCCAAGCCCTACCATAGTTACTTTGTTTTTTGAAAAGTTCCTTGACTAAGTCAAATGAAATTTTAGAAGATGTGTTAGTAATATTGTGAATATTTATTTTTCCTATGGGCTTCATCATTCTGGATTACAAAGGTGACAAGGATATACCTATAATACTTGGAAGAGGTTTACTATATAAGCAGATTCAATAATAAGGATGAAGTATGTAAGAATATCAATGACTGTAGGAGAGACTGAGACCATATTAATATGATAAAGGAACCTAAGTTGCCTACCAACTATAAGGATCTTAAGGTTATCACCTTGGGATCCCAATGTTTGGTAAATGCAAGAAAAAAAGCTTATGGACCAGGTTAACCCATGAGGGGTTTTGAGAAGTTAGATCTTAATTAGATTAAAGTTGAAGAGCAAGAAACTATATGAAAATAATTATGAGAGATAATAATGAGTAGGGGTTGTTCAGAAATGAGCAAGAACATGTTTAAGTTATTCATTTAAAGAATTTCTTAAATGATTGTGCTAAGTATGACAAGGTCATAAATGATGACATAAAGTTGTACTAGTTTCCTTTCTCTTTTGTTGGTGGATCATGGGAATGATACATGAATGCTTGATAGAATTTGAGGAAACATTTTTGAGAATAATTTACACGTTAATCCATGAATGGTTCCCTTCCATCAGATAAAATAAGATCTATAAATATGTAATGACCTTCCAGGCAAATTTCTATATTTTTGCTCATTTTTTCCGTATAGATCTTTCCTATAACTTCCCTAAGTCATTTATTACTTGTTGGAGCTAATTGTTCGAATACCGGGTAGTTTTCTTAGTTCTTAGGGCCATTTTTATACTTTGAGGTTGGTTCAAATTGGCTAACTCGTATGCCAATTCTGAATTTTCTAATAACTCTAAAACTTCAACTGTAGGTTAGAAGGACCCGGGATAAAGGTCTTGAGGCTCCTAAACCCATTTTGGGATATTGGTCGGAAGTTAACAAAAATGAAAAGTGGGTGTGGGACTCATTTTTTATTAAAATGACCTTGGATAGATATTTCAACAATGCCATTTAGTCTAGAACATCAAATTTTATAGGGTATAATATTTCATTTGCACATATGGCATTCTAAATAAATCTCGAGGGGTAGACAGAGTCTTGGAAATATTACAAGTCTCAGCTGATACTGGTGCATCGTGTATTCAGCCAACCCGTCGCTTAAGCGACCTAACATTGGTGGCTGGTATTTCTTAATCAAGATACGAGAGCTACTTAAGAAAAATCTCGCTTAATAAATAATTTTGTCAAGTATGCAACATATTATGAGGTAGAAATTATTGTTTAAGCAGACACTTAGTAGCTAAAGCAACCAAGTGTCCGTTTAAGCGACACCCATATACCTAGAAAGGGTAAAAATCCCCTGCTTAGTTCAATTTTATCTATTTTTCATCCATTAACAAGGATATTGAATCCTAAAAAGTAGGAAAACTTAGGAGAATCACTGTTGGTTGATTTTGGAGCTTTGGTGAAATTAATTTATGTATTCCTTCTTTAAATTTATGGTAAGCTTCCATTAGTTTCTCAATAGAATCTTTCATCTTTTCTCTTAAAGCGCTAGAATATTGGTGGATTTATTTTAACACCGTTAGATCTCGGAATTCACCTACTTTTGAGGGTATTGTTTCTTAAGCATAGAGGGACGTTGTATTCATTTTGAAAGCATAATTTTGTAGATTCGCCCTATATGAGATTTTTTTTGTAATTTTTTACCCAAAGCACAATAGTGCAATATGAGTATCATTTTTCTTGTTTTGATTAGTAGATTGTGATTTTGATAGTGTGACAACTTGCTATAGCTTTTAAAAATGAGAAGACATTGGTGTAGCAAATTTTTATAGATTGAGCTATTTCATTGTATGATTATGATACTTTTCTAGATATGGGATGGGATAAGAGTGTTTAAGGCAAGATTGACAATAGTTGAATAAATTATAGTTTAGTGAAATTGAACAAGTCACTCATATTTTAGCTGGAATTGACATAATTGCTCAGGTTTTACGTAGAATTTCTATATTAGGGATAATTATGGCTTATTTAATACCATGAAATAAAATCAGATACCTTAGCCTAGTCTGGGGTAGAATCTGCATAAAAATAGATTTTGGGGATAAGAAGTGAGCTCCTCTACCTCACCTTTGGCAAAGACGTATGTTTTCTTTGTAGACGTCTATACGCTTGATATAAACTTTTAAATTCATATTTCGGTACTTTGAAGGGATTAGATACTTAATGGTCATGTTCTTTAGAAGTTGGGAGTTTATGCTAATTTCGTGTAAGACCAAAAACTTTCTTTATATTGAGTGTTGGTTTAATTTTGGAAAATAATTATATGAGATTATTGATATTAAGTTTTGGTTCAAGTCTGATAAATGATTATATGATATTATTGATATGAGTTTTTGTGCAAGTTCAACATTTAATAGTGAATTGATAATATTAGTTTGATAAATGACGATAATGATGATAGTGATATTGAATTTTAGTTCAAGTCGAGCATTAAGAGCTATTAATGATAAGATACAGTATGATTAGATTCTTAGTTATGGCATTATAACAGGTAAATTATTGTTATTCAATTCTTTACTTTTCTTTCATTGCACCCTATGGCATTATAGGGGCGGCCCACATATGGTTATTTACTTTTCTGCACTCATAGGCATGTGAACCAATTTAGTAGTTATAGTTGTGTGATCTTTCCATTATAATTCCAAATTTATTTATTTATTTATGCATAATAATGTTGGAGAGTATTTCTAGGTTTTCCCTTTTTCGTTGACTTAGTGTATCTATCTCGTATTTTATTATAATTCTATTATGATTTAACTTAGTCTATAGATGAGGCCAACGTAGTAACTGTGGTTTTGGTACTTATATTACACTTTTTGTATAGATCTGAGTACTAGTATTCGTCACTTACTTGACGAACGTGCTGAGTTGATTTTTGAGATGAGGTGAGCTCTAAAGACGAAGTTGCCAATTTTTCATCTATTGTCTGTATCTATTCTTTTATTTTTCAAGACAGATTGTATTTTATTATTTTAGTACTTATGTACCATTTGTAATTGCTCTTGTACCGACACTACTAGGTAGTAGAATGGTTGTTTAGTTTTTATCTACCTTTGAGACTATTCTCATTGTCTTATTATTATTTTAAGCCTTAAATTGTTGATTTATGCCTTTTAGGTCATCTTTTGTAACACCTCGGGTATTTGGTCCATGAAATTTTCTAAGTTTTGAGCTTCCTTCCTTGGCAACAACTTACTTAATGAGTCATAATATGTTTTTACAAGTCATAAGACCTAGCCGTAATGATCCTAGAAGAATTTTCCTAAGTCACTGACTTTGATAATGAATAGAGTTAATGAGTCGTATAGAGACCTGACGAGTTATAAGAAGGGTATTCGTAAGATGTCCAGTGTTGTGTCTCTATTGAAACTGTTGAGACTACAACTCGACCCTATGAATTGTAGTGTCTCATTATGATATGTAGAGTTCCATTCATAGGATTTTTAATGAATAGCTCTAGGGGGTTTTGGTTTTGCTATGACTCGATGGTCCAAGTCATAGAATGACACTATGAGTTGTAAGGTTACTTATAGTGACTGCGGTGTTTTTTAGTCTTTTCACAAAGGGTATTTTATACATTTTGGTCTTTCCCTAAACATAAGAAACGACCTTTAAACCCTATTGAGACTTTATTTTTATCCATAAATCATCAAAGAAATAATGTCATCTCCCAAAAAAACTTTCTCAAGCAATAATTCTTAGAGTTTCCTAGACAAGGGTCAACTAAGGCTTCCATGAACAAATTCTCACAATAATATTGGGTATTTTAGGCATATTAATCTTCCCTCGTTGTTAAATTGTTAAAAGCATAGGTTCTAAAGTATTACTTTTGGGACACTGATGGTTGGTTTTAAATAAGGTTTAGGGATTTTAATTTTTATGGATTAGACAATGTTTCTCATTATTCACATATGATTTTTCATGTTTAAATAATGGTTTTGAACTTGTAGGTGCACAGGTATGGTGAATGAATAAAGAAATTGTGATTTTCCCAAATTTGTGACCTTTTAACTAGTTATGACCCCAACCACATATTGTTCAACTGGTTCTTCGTTATGAGAAGTGTGGGAATTGTAAAATTGAACTATTCTTGAACTATTGCATTATGATGTTGAATTGAACCTCATGGATTTATGTTTTCATAAACTATTGCAAAATTGAACCAAAGGGGTTGTGAATTCCCCAAAGTGATGTCTTAGATTGTTTAGACTTATTTTTGTTATAGTTTGAGGTATATCCCAACAATTTATTTGTATTCAGTATTGGTCCATCATTTTGAAGTCTTTTTATTATTATTGTGGGCTAGGGTATTATTGGTGGGTTATTTGGCTAATTTTTTTTTGACAAATTATAGACATAGTTTAAATATCTTTAAGCTTAACCTTATATAATCTTGTTATATGTCCGAAATTTATCCGAGATTAGGGATTTTATGTAGGTTGGTTAGGTTCAAGGGGTGATCTCCTGTCCTCGGCGAACTTGAGATACCTACCACGGCCAGGCCTTCGTTTAGGTTGTGACATATGTTATCAGAGCCTAGTTTTGGTGTCGTTGGGTGTCAAACAAAGTAGTGTTAATTAGAGTTTCTTATAAGGGTGTGTAGTGCACCACTCTTATAAGGGAGAGGCTATGAGGCATTTAGGAATGTTTCCCTTTCTTATGATCTATTCTTCAGGCTATAGACTTATGAAATCTTTTGTAATTCTTGCATGTTCACTTTTCAAATCATGCGTCCCAGAAAATATGACACCTATGGAAAATCTTCTATTTTGTCAAAGAAAAATGTGGATAGAACTCATCCTACCCTTGGGGTAAAGACCTAGTGTAAGGTTGCTACTTGTAATTGCTCTAGTGGAGTTCCAGCAGTTACTCTAGTCCTCTTTGGACACCTCAGGGCGATGTGTCTAATGTTAAGTTTCGTCGTTTAATTAATCTGTTGACCTTGATAATAGTCTCTCTGTCATGCTAGTTTGGTCTTATTGGTGAGAGAAGGAATCAGGCTAAGAAGGGGGAGAGGGAGAACAAGAAGTTTAGATATTCATAGTAAGGTGGGGGTCATGTCAATTGCGATAGACATAGGATACAGTGGACTAAGAAAGGGAGTAGGGGAATTTTGGTTCATACTAGTTGTCTAGAGATCCTTACCTAAAGTTGTCTGGTGATCATCATTTTCAAATGGATGATGGTCCTAGGTCATAGAGTACCTAATATAAGTCTAGTGGATCCTAGTTAATCCCTCCCTATCGTCTTTGCTAGTTTTTTGGTAAGTAGCATCCTAGGTTTTGTCATTGGGGGATGAATCAATGCTTCAAGTATCTTCAACCTTCGGTCAGTTTTTCTACTAGAGTCCGTAAGATTTTAGTTGCTAGCTTTTTGGTTTGCTCACCAAGGAGTGCTACTTTTAATACCAACACTGGTTGGAATTGTCTTTATACTCTTACTACACGCCAGGAGTCCGAGGCATCACTAGTTGTCATTGCTGGTACATTACAACGATAAGAATCTTAAGGCTATCACCTTATAATAACAAAGGTTTGTGAATGCAATAGTAGAGATTTATGGACCAGGTTGACCCATGAGGGGTTTTGAGAAGGTAGATCTGAATAAGATTAGAGTTGAAGAGCAAGAAACCATACGATAACAACTCTGAGAGATATTCATGATTATGGGTTACTCTGAAATAAGTAAAGATATGATTCAGCTATTCACCTGAAGAATTTCTTAAATGATTGTGCTAAGAATGATAAGGTTATAAATTATGACATAAAGATGCACTAGTTTCTTTTATCTTTTATGGGAGAAGCATGAAACGATATATGAATGCTTTAATACAATATGAGGAAACATCACCAAGAATTAATTAATGCCTATCCATGAATGAGTCCTTCCAGCAGATAAAATAAGATTTATGAATATGCAACGACCCTCTAGATAAATTATTATATTTTTACTTATTTTTTCCATTTATAGCTTTCCTATAGCTAACCTAAGACATTTATGACTTGTTAGAACTGATAGTTTGGTTGTCGGGTAGTTCATTTTGTTCTTAGAGAAAATTTCATATTTTATGGTTGGTTCAAATTAGCTATCAGGCAAAAACATCCAGCAAACAAACTCGAATGCCAATTTTGACTATCCTAACGGCTCTAAAACATCAATTTTTTGTTAGAAGGACCCTGGATCCAGATCTTAATGTTCCCTGACACATTTTTGGCTATTGGCCGGAAGTCAAGAAAAATGGCAAGTGGCTGTAGGACTAGTTTTTCATCAAAATGACCTCGGATTGAAATTTTAACTTTAACATTAAGTCTGGAACATCAAATTTGGTGGGGTAGCATTCTTTATTTGTATACACAGGATTCCAAATAATTCTCAAAAGGTAGGAAGAGAATTGTAAAATTTCCAAGACTCAGCTGATATTGGTACGTCATACACTAAACCAACATATCTCTTAAGTAAACTGGATCTGTTGGATGGTATTGATTAAATGAGATGCGAGAGCTTCTTAAGAAAAAATAGTGTCACATATGTGACATAAGCTGAGGCAACAAGTATTGTTTAAGTGACAACTTGGTTGCTTAAACAAACCTGTGTCCACTTAAGCGACACCCATATACCTGGAAAGGGTATAAGACCGTACATAGACCAGTTTTCCCTATTTTTTATCTATTCACAAGGATATTGAACTCTAATAAGTGGAAAAACTTGGGAGAATCATTGGTGGATGATTTTGGAGCTTTGGTAAAGTTAATTTATGTACTCCTTCTTTAAATTTGTTTTAAGCTTAAATTAGTTGCTCAATAGAATCTTTCATCTTTTTTAAAAATCCCTATAATAGTGGTGGATTTAATGTAAAATCATTAGAGATCAGAATTCACCCATTTTTTAGGGTAATATTTCTTGAGCATAGAGGGACGTTTTGTCTGTTTTGAAAGTATGATTTCATAAATAGGCCCCACATGAGATTTTTTTGGTAATTTCTGACCTAAAGAACAATAGTTAAATATGGGTGTCATTGTTCTTGTTTGAAGAGTAGATTGTGATTTTTGTAGCATGACATTTTTTGAAAGCTTTTCGAAAGAGGACGTCATTGGTATAACTAATATTTTGGGCTTTTCGTCGACGTCCAGGTAGGCTAGGTTTACCCTATTCATAGATTGAGATATTTCATAGTATGATGATGATAATTTTAAAGATATGGGATGGGATATAAGAATTTAAGGTAAGATTGCTAGTGTTTGGATCATTTGGACTATTTAGGCAATCCTTAAATTATAGTTTGGGGTAATTGACCTAGTTACTCAAATTTTAGGTAGGATTGACTTAATTGTTCATGTTTTAGAAAGAATTGCTCTCTTAGGGAAATTGTGGCTAATTTAATTTTATGAAATAAAATTAAATACCTTAGCCTTGTCCGTGGTAGAATCAATATAAAATGGATTTTTGGAATAAAAATGTGAGCTCCTCTAGCCCATCTTTGGACAAGACATGTGTTAGCTTCATATACCTCTATGCACTTAATATAGACTTTGAAATTCTTATTTTGGGACTTTTAAGAGATTATATACATAATGGTCATGTTGGTTAGTAGTTGGGAGTTGATGCTAATTTCGTGTAAGACCTAAAACTTTATTAAAATTGTGTTTTGGTAAAATTTCAGTAAATAGTTATATGATATTATTCATAGTAAGTTTGTTTTAAGTCTAACAAATGATATAAGATATTGCTTTTATGATTTTTGGTTCAAGTACGACATTTTATGGTGAATTGATAACATGAGTTTTGATTCTAGTACAGAAAATGATGATAATGATGATGCTGCTATTGAGTTTTTGTTTAAGTCTGGCATTGGGAGTTATTAAAGTAATTAATGATATGATAGGTTATGAATGGATTCTTGGTTATGGCGTGATAATTTGTAATTTATGATTATTCGGTTATTTACTTTCCTTTAATTCCACACTCCAGGATTATGGGTGCCCATATTGGGTTATTTACATTTCGACACTCATTGAGATATGGGGCCAATTTAGTAGTTATAGTTTTGTCATCTTTACATTAATATTCTAAACTAATTTATTTATTTATGAACAATTGTGTTGGAGCTTATTTCCAGGTTTTCCTTTTTTGTTGACTTAGCCTATCTATCTCATATTTTATCATAATTTAGCTCAGTCGATTGAAGATGCCTACCGAATACTTATTGTTTTGGTACTCATACTACATATTTGTACCTTTTTGGTGCAGATATGAGTACTAGTATCCATTGCTAAAGTGATGAGCTTGGTTAATTAATTTTGGAGACAAGGTGATCTCTTAGAGTTGGAGTTGCCCCTTTTCCTTATATTATCTATATCTAGTCTTTTATTTTTTGAAACAGATAGCATTTTATTATTTTAGTACTTATGTTCCATTTGTACTATTACTTTTACCGACACTATTAGGTCGTGGAATATTTTTTTATTTTTTATCTACCTTTGAGAGTATACTTATTGACTTATTATTATTATATTCTTTACATTGTTGATTTGTCATTTTGGTCATCTTTTGTAACACCCCAATTTTTGGTCCTTCAAAATTTTCTGAGTTCTAAGCTTTCTGTCCTGGCAACGACTTACCTGATGTGTCAAAATATGTCTTTATGGGTCATAGAATCTAGTCGTAATAAGTCCAAAAGGATATGCCTAAGTCATTGACATTGAGAAGGACTAGACTTAATGAGTCATAAGGAGGATATTTTGTAAGTTGTCTAATGTGGTGCATCTATTGAAACTATTGAGACTACGACTTGACCCTACAAGTCGTTACTAGACGTAGGGTGCCATTCATAGTTTTTATAATGAAGTACCCAAGGGTGTTTTGGTTTGGCTACTACTGGATGGTCCAAGTCATGAGGTTATTCTTCGAGTCGTAAGGTCACTTGTAGAAACTACGTAGTATTTTTATGACTTTTTATTAAGGATATTTTGGATATTTCCCTCTTTCCCTAAATATAACCTCCGAGGTGTAAACCCTATTAAGACTTTATTTTCATCCATTACTCAGAAAAGTAAACACTCTTCTCTCCCAAAAAAACTCTCTCAAGCAACAATACTTTGGGTTTCCAAGAAGCAGGACAACTAGAGCTTCTAAGGATATTTTCTTCATAATTTAGCTATTTCATGCATGTTACTCTTTCCTTATTGTTAAATAGTTAAAAGCATGTGTTCTGAAGTATTGTTTGTTAGACATTTATGATTAGTTTGATACAAGGGTTGAAGTCTTTGAATGTTACGGATTGAAAAATGTTTCTCATGGTTTACATATGATTTTTCATGCTTACATAATGAAATTGAACTTGTGGCTGAATGGGTATGGTGAATGAATGAAGGAATTATGATTTTCCAAAATTTGTGACTTTTTTTTGAAGTGGTTATAACTCCAACCTCATACTTCAAAACTGGTTTTTAGTTATGAGAAATGTGGGATTTTGTAAAATTGTAACTATTCTTAAGCTATTGCCTTATGATGTTGAATTGAACCCTATGGATTTGTGTTTTCACAAACTATTGAAAAATTGAACCAAGGGTGTTATGAATTCCTCCAAGTGATGTAATTTTTTTTGGCATGTTATTATTACCTTGCAAGTGTTGTTGGTATGAAGATACCAATAATGTATGCCTTCATGTGTTATATGGTTCAATGAATGGGAATTGGTGATAAACATGTGTTCGAGTCCCCATTCTTGTGACCAAGTTCTTTTAGTCCAAATTATTTCTGTCATTATGATTAGAGGGTTTGAGTCCCCCATATCATATTTATTAATTGTGTGATTAAGTCACCTTGGTATATAATTGGAGGGTTCAAGTCCCCATGCATATATGTATGAGTTTTCTTTGATTCGTATAACTACATGCATTGGGACCTAACCAGGGGGTGAGAGCTAAGGCCCATATAGACCACGAGTCCTATTATATGACGGTTGAGCTACACAATCTAGGTTAAAGTTTTAAAAGTGGATGTTTAGAATTGTTCCCTACACTAGAATATGATTTATATATGTATATCCATTTGACTATGTGGATTGGTTTTGAATGATTTTGAATTATTGATTATGAAATTATGTAATCTTTATGGCTGAGTTAAATGCTAGCGTTCACCCTACTTGTAATGACCGTTAGGTTATTTCTCTTTATTTCACTTATCATTGCCGTTAGAGCTTTTCCATAGTTTCCCCAAGCAATTTATACCTTTCTAGAATTGACAGTTTGGTTATAAGGCTATTGTTTGGATGTTAAAACCCTTTCTCTATTTAGAAGTCTTCACTGGTTCAAAATGGCCATCGAGCAAAAACTATAGTAAAACAATATTGGATGGGAATTTTTACTGTGCCAACAACTCTAAAATGTTGGTTTTAGGTTGGGTAGACCTTTGGTTTGGGTACAGATACACCCAAACTCATTTTGACCAGGTGGTTGAAAAGTTTATAAATTGGAAATTTATGTGTATGACCCATATTTGGTTAAAATGACGTCAGATAGAAAATCAAACTTCTCCAATGTGAAGACCTGAGTACTAGGTGTTGCTTCTCAGTTGAGATTATGCAGTCTTGATCTTTTGGAGATAGTGTGAGCTCTTGCAGTTTCGAGTCTCCCATTTCCCTTTTATCTTTATTCAGTCTTTTGTATTCAAGAATAATTAATACTTTGGGTTGTAATTACTATTATAATACTTAGATTCTCTTGTACTAATATTACCAAGTCATGGGATTGGTATCTGCAGTTGCTTGTCTTTCGTGGAACATTATTGTTTATGATTGTGTTCATCTATTGTGGCCCTTGTCGGGCTTTTCTCTTTAAGTAACCCATTGCCTTTGCTCTGGGTTACAGTATTGGCTTACCTGCTGATGGGTATTAGTAGGTGCCATTATGACTCATGAATTGAGTCGTGACAAATTCATTTTAGAGCCTAGGCTTCACCAGTATTGATGGTACAAAAGTAAATGTCTAATATAGTCCTACAAATTAAAACGTTGATGTTTGTTTCATATATTTGGGAGGCAATGGTACATTCTAAGGAGACCTTTATTTCTTTCACTCGTATTATGCTAAGAGTCTGAGTTGGTTTATAGGATATTTTCTTTACTTTCTCTTTTACAGATCCCCAGGACATGTGCTATGACTATGCGTGATAAGGGTCACAATACTAAGCCCAAGGATCCCACTCCTTTTTTGAGAAAATCCTTATGATGTGTTCCTTGTTGGGGATCAAGATGGGCCTCCCTAAAACCCTATTTCTAAAACTAGGCCAGAGAATCCTCTGCCACAGCCAGTGGTGGGCTAGGACAAGCCTTGGCTCCTCTAGGTTTTATTCCCTCTTCTTTTCTTAGAGATACCTTGGTTCTGATGTTAGGTATTGTTGATTTTATGCAGATTTCTAGAGAAGGAGTGCAGTCTACAGATGCAACTCTTCGAGTTGAGGTTCCTCCTATGGTGAAAGTAGTTCAACTAATGCCCACTCAATAAATTATGACCCAGCCTGCTATCTATGTCGAGGAGCAAAAGATGTTGGGAAGGCTATTAAGGTTATCTTCACCATGATTTTTTAGTGCTCCTAGAGAGGAATCATATTAGTTTCTTACTGCTTGGGAGGATAAGATCTGTGGTGTAGTCCTTGTTGAGACTCGTAGTACGGATTGTACTATATTTATTTAGATTTGTCTGCTCGACACTAGTGGAGAGGTTTTATGAGTTGTAGAACAGTTGGATATTATACCCTATTATGGACTCTGTTCTCCGAGATATTGATAAAGAAGTATATGTCGTGCAACCTTAGAGATCTACTGTGGGATTGGTTCATTAGATTGGAGTAGGGTTTTATGACAGTCGCAGAGTATGAGGTTCATTTCTATGTGCTGGTCAGGCATACGACTTTTATTTTGGATATTGAGTATGAGAGAGTTTGCTGCTCTGTAAGTGAAATAAGACTCCTTATTTCGATGTCTACTCAACGTTTAGTTGTTGCAGGTAGGACCTTTAACTAAGGTTTTAGATTATGATAGAGTGATAGAGGTCATGCATCGTGAAGTTTGTGATAAGCAAACAAAGTATCGGGGAAGACTTAGTGGCAGTCTTAGTAGTTCCTGATTCAAGGTGTACTTTCTCATTTTAGGCATTCTTTGGACCTAGCTTTTATGCCTTAAAATGAAACTAGTCAACAAGTTTAGGCAGCTCTTCACTTTTGACGGAGGTCAGTTTGGTACTAGTGGTGACCTATGCAAGAGAGGTGATCAATATTTGAGAGGTTTTCCTGCACACTATGCTAAACGTGGTGGTTACTCTGATTAAGCCAGATATATGAGTTCTAGTTCTGCTTGTGACTCTTGTTTTAGTTGTGCACTTTTTGGTTATTTTTTAATAGATTGCCCTAGTCGTTGGGTGATGGTTGTTTCAGCCCAGCTACTCCTATTAGGACAGTTTATCCCTCAGGAAGAGGTGGTTTGCGAGGTCTCAGGGTAGTTACTAGGGTGTTCAAATTAGAACTCAGGCAGGCAGGATAAAAGGTTGGTCAGGTTCCCAACTAGGTAGTGGGCGTGGTCAGTTATTCGTTGTACCTGCTAGACCCAAGGCTGAGGTTTTGGATGTTGTAGTTACAGGTATGATTTTGGTGTGCCATAAGTCGGCTCTTGCTTTATTTAATCCTCAATCCACTTATTCTTATATATCTACTTATCATGTATCATCGTTTAACTTGACTAGTTATTTATTATTTGTTTCATTACGCATATCTACTCCCATGGGTGATTCTTTAGTAGTGGATCGAGTATTACAATCATGTGTTGTGATAGTTAGTGATGTTGATAATTATGCTATTGTCATTATTCTTGATATCCTGGATTTCAAAATGATTCTTGGCATGAACAGGTTATCTCACTATCATTCGATCATAGATTGTTTCGCCAAGACCATTACCTTACCCATGCCCAGCGTACCCCAGTAGTGTAGCAGGGAACGGTTAGCTTCGAGCCAACGGGGATTATCTCTTTTTTTATGCTAGGAGATTTATATCGAGTTGTTGTGAGTCTTATAGCACTTATATATGTTGTACTCATGTTGAGAGTCCATCGCTTGACTTTATTCCTATTGTTTGTCATTTTCTAGATATGTTCCCTACTGACTGCATTCCCTTTAACCATGAGATTAAGTTTTCTATTGACCTTGAGAGTAGAACTTGATCTATTTCTATGGTACCATACTATACGGCTCCTGCTGATCTTATAGAGCTAAATTCTCAGCTTTAGCATCTTCTTGGTAAGGGTTTTATTAAACTGAGTATGGTCCCAAGGGGAACTATTGTATTGTTTGTAAAGAATAATGATGGTTGTATGTGTATGTGTATCGATTACAGGCAGCTTAATAAGGTGATAATAAAGAACCGCTAACTTACTTCTCGGATTGATGACTTATTCTACCAGCTTCAGGGTGCGGTCATGTTTTCTAATATTGATTTGAGGTCCAATTATTATCAACTGAGGATTCGAGTTGAGGATATCCTAAAGACAACTTTCAGGACCCGTTATTGTCACGATGAGTATTTGGTAATAGTTTTCTATCTGACTAAGGCCCCAACCACATTCATTGATTTGATGAACTGTGTATTCAGACTTTACCTAGACTCATTCATCATTGTGTTCATTGATGACATTCTTGTGTATTCAAGGTGTAGGAAGGAGCATGTACAACACACGAGGATTGTGCTTTACACTTTGCGAGATCATGTTCATTTAGCCAAGTTCTTTAAGTGTGAGTTTTGGCTTGATTCAGTGTTATTTCTCGGACATGTGGTATCTAGAGCCGGTATCATGGTAGACTCAGCTAAGATTTTGGCGATTCGTGATTGGGCTAGGCCTACGTCTCTAATTGATGTTCGCAGTTTCATTGGTTTTGTTGGTTATTATAGGTACTTTGTTGAGAGATTTGCTACAACTTTTGCACCTATGACTAGAGTGACTCGAAAGGAATTTCCTTTTCGATGGTCCAAGAAGTATGAGTTAAGCTTTGGAAATCTCAACAATTGTCTTACTTTATCCCCAATGTTAGCTCTTCCTATTGAGGGTCAGGGATTCAACATGTTTTGTGAAGCTTCTGTAGTTGTTCTTGGTTGTGTCTTGAAGCACCAGGGTTGTGTCATAGCTTATTCTTTTAGACAACTTAAAATGCATGAGCACAACTACCCCACTCATGATTTGTAGTTGGCGGCGGTAGTTTTCGCGCTCAAGATTTTGAGGCACTATTTTTATGGGGAGCATTGTGAGGTTTTCAATGATCATTGTATCCTTCAGCATCTTATGATCCAGCGAGAGATCAATGCTCGCCAACATAGATTTATGTATGCTAAATTGCCAGGAAAGCATTTGAACTTATTTTTCGAGGCCAACATGAGGAGGTCCAAAGCATGGTCAACCAAACAATTCAAGAATACACTTGGAGGACATTCTTTGAGATCCTAAGACAACAATTTCATATGTGATTTATTGCTTGGGAGCGAAAGAAGGAACAAATAACATTCTTTCTAGAGGTGACGGGTTGGTTGATATGTTATCACCTTGTTCATGACTTAACTGACGAGTTATCAAGCAGAAAATTTTATTCTCTTTGGCTGGCGACTTACGTGATGACTTATCACCTTACTGATGACTTAGGTGATGACTTGTTAGCGGAAGATGACCTTCTATTGAGGATGACAACTAAAGAGATGAATTATCACTTTGTTTAAGACTAATGCGATGATTAGTGACGAAGTCATCAGTTGAAAATCACCTTTGAGGTTGTTTTTGTTATTTTGCCTGTGCGTCACCTTTGGGCATTATGCAAGACTATAAATATATAGGTTTAGGTCTTTCCGTCCTTTATTTTTTGTTCATTAATTACATGATGAATTCATGAGAAATCCATGGGAGTGTTTGAGTGCTTGAAAAAGTTAATGTTGAACCATGTCTATAGATGTTGGTTGTAAGGGAGACCTAATCCGCTTTGCATTCACGTAAGAGTTTTGTGCTAATTGGTAATCCATTAGGGGAGGTTTAAGGGCTTGAAAAACCCTTTGATTGCCCTTTTGTTATCAATTTTGTGTCTTTCTTCCTTTCTTGGTAATCCTATGCTTCTATGTTTACTTTTACGTGTTTAGATTCAAGTTCTCGTTGCTTGAATCTTCTCATTTCGTGTCTTATATTTGAGTCTTTGTTGCTTGGATCATATCATTTAGTATTAGAGCCGAGCTTAGAATCATTCATATGATTCTAGTCTTGGGTTTGTTATCTTGAAAATAAAAAAAAAATGAAAAAGAAAATAGTCCCATAAATATTTTTTGTGTTTGATAAAGAAATAATTTAGAAAAGATGAACTTAAACCTAAAGAAAGCGATGAAGCCGAGAAAACAAAGACAAGAAGCAAACCCAATAAGATAAAGAGGCACAACACAAACTAATGCATAACAAGTGATATAGATAGTGAGACATTAACTATTACAAACGTTAGGAACTAAAGTGTGTATCAAACACTAAAACCCATTAAGATACATAATAGCAACACCACACTCTTACGTTCACACAAAAGAGACTCAATCTTCACGAAAGAACCAACATTTCTAAGCTAAATTGCAAACCAAGTGAATCTACACGAAAGGCTACCCTGGTTCCAATTATGGCTTTTTCAAGCACAACACTACACACACACTCTCTCAAGAGAATTTCTTTCAATAAAATTAAATAAATAATGAAAAATAACCATAGGAGTCTATTTATTGCTTATTACATAAAAGGAAAAAAAATAAACTTAGTGAAAAGGGGATCCAATGGAGTGGAAAAAAAATGAACAAAATGACCACCTTGAACTTAATGAGAGAGATGGCCATGGTGTGTAAAGATGCCATGTTGAATATTCAAAATACCCTTAATTAAGAAGCGGCCAAGATGTGTTTGGACTTGATGAATGGTGCCTCTTCAATGCTCTCAAAACCGTGGGTGGTTCATACTTCCATGCTTGTGGTTGTTGGGTTCTCATCAAGTTAAGCACCAAAGCAACCTTCCATACATAGGATTGATCTATTGTGGGCTCAAAATGGATCCCCCATGTGTGTTCCCGTGTCTTCAATGTGACCACAATCGGGTTCTTCTTGTGTTGTCCTCACATAATGCCATTGGAAGCTATGATGGCCATTTGTCTTGTATCATCCTCCCCTTCTTGAAAAGGATTCAACCTCGAATCCATCCCTTACAAAATCCAAGTAAGGACAAACAGGCACAACATCCTTATGGCATGAGGGTTACGGTTAGGGAAACAAATAATAACTTTATTCCAAGGTGGTTTACAGTTGAATATAACCAATAATCCTTCATATAAAACCGTAGAAATCTATGTAGGAATGCACAAAGGAACTGGTTAAGGAAATCACCAAGAGGTAAGGCAACCTCAATGGTCATAATGACATACAAAAGGTAAGATCACCTTTTCCTTTGGATCCATAAGACACAATTGCCTCATCACATCTTGTAAAAACTACATCAGGAGTGGTATTTCAGTTGAAGTTAAGGTCCACGCAAACCATTTAGCAATGTCACTCCATCTAGTGGACCAATCAACGAATGTCCTACCTTCATGTAAAGTCAATCGAAAACATTTATGGATGTCATCATAAGCAACGGGGTAAAAAGGAAGGAATCAAATGTAATGGTATTATCCAAGGTGGTACCATCTATGACAAGTCCTTTTGGCTCAAAAGTTCTAGAATGTGATGTACACAAGGATGAAATCAAAGCATTTAAGCACATACAAGTTCTTCCTTTTAGGCAATTCATGCCAACACATGATGTAGATTTAACAAGATTATGAATAACATCATATGCATAAAGGTAATGAAGATAGGTACTAATGAAACTATCCCTATCAATGATGTATTCAAAAGTAGGAACACAAAAAGAGAGAAAAAGGCATTGCAAACATATAGGACCTCTACTTTTCCAATAACTTCTTGAGGGAAGGAACTTTACCAATAGAGTCATACAATTAGGGAGAATAGATAAACTACTATGCAACAAACCCATCTAAGACAATTAGTTTTGCCAATAACTTTGTTTCCCCTTTACTAGTGATATTAAGCAAACTCCCAAGAGTCCCACAAGACACTTCAAATTTTCCAACACTATGAAGGTGACAAGAAGTCGTTAAAATCCTTGGACACTTCAACAAACAAGAACTCAACTTGGTATCTACAAGTGGAGAATCACTTAACTTAAGCACAAGTGTGTCAAGCAAGGATGCACATTTAGTAGCATTACCCCAAAATGACAATGAAAACTTTTCCCTAGGGTTTTCATGAACAACACTTGTCAAATAAATTAAGAAACAACCTTTCCATGACTACACATTCCTTACCCATAATAGTACTTTCATAATCAGAGAAGAGATTTCCATCTTTAGGAGTGATGTTGTCATACCTATTCATTTGATCAACATTTCCAACATCGTCACACACTTGGGATTCACTAATCACATCACAAGATGGTGTACTTTCATTCACTCAAAGGCTTCATCACTTGGTTGACACAAATTGATCTTACAAGAAGTTTCAATTTAGTAATAAATAGGATCAACTAATGTATTTAAACTTACAACATACACATCATCAGCCAAAGACAAGGGATCAATAGGATCACATGGACGTAAGTTATTACTCACACTCAATGGGCTACTTGTCACACAGTTATCATTCATATGCACAAATGTGTAAGTGTTAGCTATTTTACCTTGAGGATCATAAGAGATAGGAAATTCACCTCGGTTTATGTCATGGAAACTCACTTGATCCTTGAAAAGTATAGGCTCTTGAACATGCATACAAGAACTATTAATACTAGGAAAATACTAGCATTTAGGTTAGTGACTATCAAGGGGTTGTGATACAGGTTTTAGGTCAGTATTTGGTTTCCAAGTCCTTCTTGTTGGACTTTAGTGAATTGAAGGTCAAGTGGTCTTATAGGGTTTCATAATTGTTAGTAAGTGGGGTCTGGGTGTGATTTTGTGGAGGTCTTGGTGGATATAGCATTTGATGAAGGGTCTCGAGTGTAATGGTAGTAGAGTTGTTTTGGACATGTCCACTCGAAGACACATGGTATTGTGGAGAAATATAAGGTATGGAGTTCCTTCGACTCTCAACATGATCCAACTTCCCACTCATTTTTATTATTTCACCCTTCATTAGTCCTAAATCACCGTTCATTAATGCCATATCCCCTTTTATTGTTCCAATATCTGCATTCAACCTAACTATATCATGAGAAATTATTTAAAGACGGGCCAAAATAACATTTGTAACGTTGTCGTTCATGGATTGGGAGGTTGAAACCTTAGGTTCCATGGCTAATGTAATTAAAACAAAGAAACAAACCTACAAAATGAACAAACAAGTTAGTTCAAATAACCTCACACACTCTCACTCTTGATTTTACCGCACACTTCATTTCATAAGTGTTCAAAATCAGCTTGTACTTCATGAGTGATTGAGGGATGATTCTAATATTGCTCAAAATAGATTTTATTATGAGTTCACTCAAAGAAAATTTGTTTCAAACTTGAACCAACAAAGCACAATGAATCACAAAATGAGAAAAGCACACAAGGAACGGAATAACAAAAAAAAGGACTCTAAACTAATTCTCAACCTAGTAGATAGTTACTAGTTTGCTAATTAGTTATAGAATTAACAAAAATGTAATGAAGAAACAAAGAATTGAAACTATGAAACTAAAATTTGAACTCAAAATCCGGTTGCCCCAAATGATGATTGGAACTTTGTGATTGTACGTCAACTTGCAAAATTTTTATTCTTCAATTATTTCTGTCTCAGCCAAAACTTCAACTAAGAAAGTGAGAGGGATGATTTTGAGGGGAATAATCCAAGTTTTTGAGCCTTTTCAATCTTCAAATGGATTTTATTGAATTGGTCCCCCTAGTACTTCAATTGTACTTGAATATTCCCTTTGTTCCCTTCATTTTTTGGATGACTTAGAATATGCAAGTAATATTCTTGGTACAAACAAATTTTACCCACTTTTTCTTATTTTTTCTAGATCAAACAAGCACTTTTGAATATTCTTCTTCAACAAGATATGAAGATGAGGAAGAACAACAAGATTATTCAAGATTGATCAAATTTGACCACAAAACAAATGACCTCCAAATTCAGATTTTCTTCAAGATCTAGGGTCCTTTTGCCAAGACAAGCACAAATATTAGAAATTGTCTTTGAAAACATCACAACCACAACAATCTACATGAGATCTACATAGCAAAATCTTTAAACACAAGTTCAACAATGGTGGAACGAGCAAAACAACCCATATCTTTCTCGAATATTAGATCTAGACAATAGTGATAGGGAACAAGGATCAAGCAATGGAAATTAACAAAATAGACAAAAACAAAGTAGATCTAAGATTTAAAATTCTTTCCAAACACAAGAACGTGAACAACTATTTTTTTTATTTTTGGATTCTGACACTCTTTTTGTATTGATTTTCTTTAAGGTAACAATAATACAAGACATAGAGTTGTAGGAGCAACCCTAAAATGTGGCTCTGACACCAAATGACATAGAAATAATCTAGAAAAGATGAACATAAAGCTAAAGTAAGGGATGAAGCCAAGAAAACGAAGGCAAGAAGCAAACATAATTGGATAAAGAGGCAAAACACAAACTAATGCATAAAATGAAAGATATATAGTGTGACATAAACTATTACAAACCATAATAAATAAAGTGTGTATCAAACACTAAAACCCACTAAGATCTACAATTGAAACACCACACTCTTATGTTGGAACAAAAGGGACTCAATCTTCTCTAAAGCACAAACGTTTCTAAGCTAATTTAAAACCCAAGTGAATCCACACTCATGGCTACCTTAGTTCTAATTATGGATTTTTTGAGCCTTAAATTACAAAAACTCTCTCTTAAGAGAATTATGTTTCAATAACATTCAATAAGTAATGAAAAATAATCCTAAGGAGTCTATTTATAGCTTATTACATAATTGACCAAAATACCCTTATTAAAAAGGGGCTCCTATGTAGTCTAAAGAAAAGGCACAAAATGACCACCTTTCCCGTAGTGAGATGGGAGGCCATGGTGTGTAATGACACCACGTGAAATATAAAAAATACCCTCAATGAAAAGGGTGGCCAGGGTGTGTTTGGACTTGATGAATGGTGCTACTTCAATGCTCTCAAAACAGTGGGTGGTTCATACTGCCATTCTTGTGGTTCTCGAGTTGTCATCAAGGTAATCATCCAAGCAACCTTCCATACACAGGATTGCTCTATTATAGGCTCTAAAAGGGTCCCTCATGCATTTTCTTGTGTCCTCAATGGAACCATAATTTGGTTCTTCTTTTGTTGTCCTAGCATGATGTCATCGAAATTTACGATGGCCATTTAGCTCATATTAATGTTTCCCTATTTTTAGTTTTTTATTTTAGTGTCGT
This sequence comes from Capsicum annuum, assembly GCF_002878395.1. NCBI lineage: Eukaryota > Viridiplantae > Streptophyta > Magnoliopsida > Solanales > Solanaceae > Capsicum > Capsicum annuum. The sequence goes on from NC_061117.1 coordinate 109,400,293, forward strand.
TCTGAGTTTCTAATGCTAGATTTTTTTGTCTCTTGCATTATTTTAGTCAAAATCTAAGTGTTGCGCTTATTCCAGTTAGATTCAACCATCTACTATTATTGAATCTTAAGTTTAAAGAAATTTCAAGTGGGTTTCAAAATTTGAATTTATTGGTTAAGTTTTGAGGCATATAGACTGTTGGGGTTTGTTTAGGAACTTGAATGGATCTTGGGTTTTGAGTTTCACTGAATTTTGAGATCGTTTGATTGAGTGGAAAAATTTGAATATTCTTCAAGTTCTTCATATCTTGTACAAGAAAAAGCTACAAAAGTTCTATTTTGATCCAAAGAAATTAGATAAAGAAGAGTTGTACTGGTTTGTGCTAAGGAATATTCTAAAAAGGTATAACTATTAAAAGAAGTTGGCCTAAGAAATTATGTGGTTAGCTAATCTACGTAAGGTTAATGACAAGATTCACAGGCAATCAACTAAGTGATGACCAATCAACCAAATCGTCACCTAAAGATAGCCCAACAATTATTCTACCTAAGGTTGACGACAATAGTGATAGGCCATCAAGTAAGTGATGACCTATCAACTACATCATCACCTAAAGACACCCCAAACATTATTCTGCTTAAGGCTGATGACAAGAGTCAAAGGACAGCAAGTAATTTATGACCTATCAACCAAGTCGTCACCTAAAAACAACCCAACTCTTATTCTGCCTAAGGTTGACAACAAGATTTATAAGTTGTCAATCGAGTGATAACTACCATCCTAGTCGCCAACCTAGTCATCAACTTGGACAAAATTTTTGTAATCTCACTTTTAGATTCGTAGTTTCTTTTCTTTGATTCTTTGACTTCTTTTATTCATTCTAATTGCTAATTAACAGCTAGTAATATTCCTACTTAGTTGTGAATTTGTTTTTGAGTCTGTTTTCTTTCTTCATCCTATTTCTATTATGATTTTCTAGTTTTAATTCTTCGTAACTTCTTTCATTCAATTTCTTAAGTATATTTTTATTTTTTTAAGTCGATAAAACAAGAATCCATTCCGGTCACAAAGTAGAGATTGACACCTTATTGTCCATTAGTGTATCAATAACTTTCAATATTCACTACCCCAATTGCGAGGATCACAAAGGTGAGACTATTATGAGTATTGGTGAGGTGATTTACCACTAATCTTATTCGTTTATTTTGTATGTACAAGGTGATTTAAGGAGAACATATCTTTAATGACCTCGAATAATTTTGACTATGACATAGGAGACTATGAATATGGTGAAGATTGTTATGGCTACAAAGAAAAGGGAGATTATAGGGGCTATGAATATAGCCATAATCAAGCGATGGATGAGAATAAACACTACTTTTCTAATGGAGAATGTGAGATGAATGAGGACCTTAATTTTTAAAGATAGTATGGAGATAATAAACAGCCTTGTGGTGGTTCTTATGAAAAATATGGAGCATGTAAGAGTATAACACTTCCCACTCCGAGTATCAAGTCAATATAAAGTATAACCTTCTTTATTATGCACCTTCAAAGAGTTATGGTGAGAGTGCACATGTAGAATATGAAGATTAATATTCCCCACCTTGTACTACTTTATATCAAAGTTGAAGTGGTGTGAATAGTTATACTAACTATATTAGAAGATGCTCCATGGCACCAAAGGAATGTGCATCACCAAAGCCTAGAGATACTACAACATGTTCTTCTTATTCAAGTGCCCAAAGTTATGGAAGAGATAACTAAGGTACAAATGGACGGTATAGAAGGAGTCATTTTCTTTCTACTCTATTTATCATTAAAGTAGAACAAGATACAAAAGTTTACCATGATTGGGAATGGAAATACGAAAGGATCTTCAAGGATAATGTTATGAGAAGAGCTGAACAAGATACATATGCCCTTAATTACATTCAAGGTCCAACCCTAGAATAGTGTAAACTTGTAAAGAGTTCCACTCAAATATGGGGTGCGTTGAAAAAGTTCTTGTGGTCAATCTATGACCCCAAGGGTTACGCAAAGCATTATAATAGTGATCCAAGAAGATGAATTTGTTCAAGATATGTAGAGATTTTGGAGTTCTAAGATGTGTTCTTATTCTTGATGATTGATTTCATTCAAACTACATAACTCCTCTTATGATTGATTATCTAGGGATACCTTAATTTTCCAAGCATTTCCCATACATCTTAGAAGGATATAAAGTCTTTGAGAGAATAAAATTTTCCTTCACTCAAGATGGGTACTATAAAGAGCTGTGGTATGATAGAATGCCCTAAGAATGTGGATACTTCTGTTGGGGTGCTGATCAGTTTGCACAACATAACATTAAAAATATGCGAAATTGGCCTAAGATTGCAAAGGACCAATAGGTAAATCATCTTTTTCCACCTACCTTTCCCAAATCTATAAGCAATGTGGTCATTTACTTCAAGCCAAACAAAAATGAGAAACAAAAGATTGAGGGAAGTAATGGAGTAAAATGTGGAAACCTAAGAGAGTAAAAAGAAGAGGTTGTGAGGAGTGAAGTGAGAGGCTTTCCACAAAGCTAAACTAACATCATTTGTCCTTTTATGTATAAGGATATATGTATAGGTACCAACATGGAAAACAGAGGAATAAAATACCAAAAAAAAATTTTCTTTAAATATTTGATGAGGGAAATCATAAATTCTTCAAGAACTTGTGGAGTACCTTCACACTATGTTAAAGAAGAAAATTATAAAAAACCTCAAGGTAAAATAGGCAACTCTTATACTTTAGTATATGTGAATGATTATTGTGTGGCTAGTAGCCTATTGAGTGTGAATAGTAGCTTACCTACCTATGAGTCTAATGATTTTTTACCTCTTGATGATGATGTACATGTTGTGATTATGGATATACTATTTGATCTTATTGATGACCGAATTAAATCTTCTTGTAAGATAAATTTGTGTCAACCTAGTGTTAAAGCCACTTTGTTAAATGATAGTACATCTCTTTGCAAAAATTGTGTTGACCAACTCACATGTGAAACTCTTACTCTACTTGAGGATTTTTTTGATGTGATTAATGAACCTTAAGTGATTGATGAAATTAAAAATATTGGTCGAGAAGATACGATTGACCCTTTGTGTATTCCTCCTAAAAAAGATCCTATTTATTGTCTTTCTCATAGGACTGATTATGTGTTTGAAACTTCTTTAGAACTTGACAGTTGTGTTTTAGGTAAATAACTTTAATGCTCTAAATCTTCCTTCAGGACCTTCTCTCTTTAATTATAATATCGTGTTCGAATATGTTAAAATCACTCTTAGTGAAGCTAGTTGTGAGAATGATGTTGAAGGTATAGATTATCTTAAAGACTATAGCCTATATTCCAACCTACTGTGGTGTGACAACATTCCTTCTAAATATGGAAGAAGATGAGAGTACTCTTAAGGGGAAAAAATTTTAACTCTTAAAAAGGGATGATCAATTGGGGTAGGATAACTTTGTTTTACTTGAATATTTTCAAAATCCAATTAGTGATTGTTCCTATAAAAATCCTTGTAGTTGTGATCCCTTTTATGATACCCCACCCTTGTTTGATGACTATGAGGATGAATTGCTTCCTTCTTTGGAAGACCTAAGTAATAATCCCTTTGATTTTATTGGAGAAATATGTTTACTTGACGATTATTTCGTTGAAAGAGAAATTATACATTGTTTGGACATCGTATCTTCTTCTACTTTGTGTGATCATATTGTTGAGAATACAAATGGTGATGATCTTAAATCAATAGTAAGTACCTACATGAGGACACCTTTTTAAAATTTGACTTAAGTAATACCTTTCTCTACTTTCTAATTGCTTTTGATGATGCAGAGGCTAGCATAGAGAGAATATCCTTTAGTTGGGGTAAATTATTTGGGGAAGGGAGTGTTGTCTAGACCTGTGTCTATGGCCACTATTTCTATTTCACACTGGTGCCAATTTTGGATATGAAGATTTTGGTACACCTAACTTATTGCTTATTCTAAATGACAAGTAAAGTTTGAATGAGGATATTGGTACCTTTCCCAATAGTGGAATGTCTTTCTTGGGGCTTCATAATTCACCTGAGGGAACAATATTTTCTAAGGGAAAAACCTCCAACAAAGATGAAGGGTTTTTAATGAAGGAGAGAAATGAAAATCTCCAAAAGAGTTCAACATTGTATGTTTCCACCCTTGACCTAGGTTTCACCACTTGTAGGTCATGCAAAGAGTCTTCTCTTGAAACTACTTTGGACGAATTCTATTTATATGATACCTTTCTTCAATATTTATGTGAAGATAAAAACCTCCATCTCAAAGGTGGTATCATTCTTGAGAACCCAAGGTGAAATATATCATTATCTCCTTTGGGTGTTTCCTATAAACTTGTATCCTTGCTTGACACACTTGTACTTAAATTGTGTGAATCTCAACTTGTGGATGCTAAGTAGATTATTTGCTTGAAATGAAAATGTCCTATAGACATAAGTGTCTTGACTCCATCCTTGAGTTCATTATGTACTATGAATTTTGATACAAATGACATTCTTATAGATAATAGCTCCTTGGATGATGCCTTTACGGTTGATTCCTTTTTATACTACCTATTTGCCCTATGATGACATCCATGCTAGTCTTGAATTTTTCTTATGTCGAGGTAGCAAAACTTTTTGTTGGTTCACTTGTTTGAGTGACTTTGATATATGGTTTTTCTAGACATTAAAACCTATAGAGGCACTACCTTTGATGTGTTTTTTTTGAAGAGATAGTGAAACAATTATGTCTTATGGCTCTTAGGGTGAAGGTAGTCTTACTTTTTGGATTGGTGATGCAATCATTACCTTTGTTGTTTCTTTATCTCTTGTTAATTATCATAGCCACTTCCTTTGTTACCTTTCCATTAAGATTTTCATGACTATTGCAAAGGATACTTGGTTATATTTTGAGTGTGTACAATCTTGGCATTATGATATGACTATTTTTGCTAACCCTAACCCTCATGCCATGATGATTTGGCACATATTTGTCCTTCTTCTGACTCTTCAATGCTTAGATTCTAGGACAAATCCTTTTCAAGAAGGGGAGGATAATGTAAGCCCAATGTCCATGAAAACTTTTGAACATATTTTTTCGAGGCCAAATTGAGTAGGTCCGAACCATGGTCAACCAAATAATTGAAGAATACACTTAGAGAACCTTCTTTAAACTCCTAAACTAATAATATCATGTGCTGTTGATTGAGTGAAAGTTAAAGAAGGAACAAATAACATTCTTCCTAGAGGTGATGGTTGTGTTGATAAGTTATCTAATGAGTTATCATGCTGAAACTTTCATTCATTTAAGGATAATGACTAAAGTGATGACTTATCACCTTACTGATAACATGTGATGACTTGTCAGCTGAAGATGACCTTCTATTAAGGGTGACGATTGGAGTGATGACTTATCACTTGGTTGATGACTAAAGTGATGACAAGTGATGAAGTCATCAATTGAAAGTTACCTTTGAGGTTATTTTTGTAATTTTACTCGTGGGTTACCTTTGGGAATTGTACTAGACTATTCATAGGTCGAATTAGGTCTTTTCTTCCATAGTTTTTTGTTAATTAATTACATGATAAATTGATGAGAACTCCATGGGTGTGTTTAAGTCCTTGGAAAAGATGATGTTGCAACTTGACTAGAATCATTGGTTATAAGGAAAATCTAATTCCCTTTGTGGTCATGTAAGATTTAGGTTCTAATTCTAATCCATTAAGCAAGGTTTTCCTGTTTGAAACACCCTTTGATTGCCCATTTATTATTAATTTTGTATCTATCTTCCTATCTTTGTAATCCTATGCTTTTATCTTTTCTTTTTCGTGTTTACATTATAGTTCTCATGGGTTGAATCTTATCATTTTCTTTCTTAGATTTAAGTCTTCATAACTTGGGTCGTATCATAGATGGATGGAGTTTTTAAAGGTCTATGATATTTCTATATTATATCATACAGGTATGGAAAATATGTTAGATGAGTCCTTGAGCCATAAGCCTGTGAGTTTGGGTAGCTTGGGGTACATATCAGTTTTATAGGGGCCCATGGTATGGGATATTTAGTCCTTGGACAATTTGATAGTTCGCCTTGATATTTATTATCCTTCAAGGATTTTCGATTATGTGAAGGAGAGGTCCTCTCTATTTTAGTAGATTCATGATCATTAGTATAAGGATATCAAGTCATGTTTTCTTCGTTATTACATGGTGAGTGGTAAGTGGTGAGTCTGGCAGGTATAGCACTAATTTTGAGGGTATTTTGAGATTATAGGGTTGTATTTGTGCTCCTTATCTTTATTGTTTGATTAAGTTGGTTCTTCATAAGGTACATATCTACAGATATTCTATTCACCTCGATACTGCTAAGATATATAGACATTCATGGCAGCATTACTAGTGGGATGGTGTAAAGCAAGATATGGTACACTTTGTGGCTTATTTCCTATGTTTTTAGCAGGTCGAGGCCGAGCATTAGTGTCTAGGTGGATTGATTAATAGATTTTCCATTCCCATATGGAAATGGGAAAGGATTACTATAGACTTCATTCGTGGCTTGCCACGTACTTCCCAAGGTCATAAAGGTATTTGGGTTATTATGGATCATTTGACCCAATCAACATATTTTACTCTTACTCAAATGACCTTTATTGCTATGAGATTAGCCTAGATTTATGTTCAGGAGATATTTCATTTTCATGGGGTACCTATTTTAATCATATCAGACTACTTTTTTTGTATTTACTTCAAAATTTTAGCGATTATTCTAGAAGAAGTTGGTTACTTAAGTGTATTTGAGTGCAAATTTTGATGCACAGACAAATAGTCCATTCGAGGGGACTATTCAGGTGCTTGAGAATATGCTTTAAGCCTGTGTTATGGATTTTGGAGGATAGTGGGATAAACACATAACATTGGTAAAGTTCAGCTACAGTAAAAACTATCATTAGAGTATAGAGATGGCACCTTTGAGGTTTTATATTGCAGGTTATATCATTCTCCGATAGGATGATTTGAGACTTTTGAGGTAAGACCTCGTGGTACAAATTTTCTTTTGGACTCATTAGATATAGTTATACTGATTTAGGATAGGCTGAGAGTAACCAAGAGTAGGCTGAAGCCTATGCCAACCGTAGGCTTCGTGGCTTTTGATTCGGAGTAGGTGACCATGTGTTCCTTTATTTTTCTTTTATGAGAGGTATGATGATATTTGAAAGAAAGAGTTTCCAAGCCATCGATGTATTGGTCTTTTGAGTTTATATACACAGTTGGCGAGGTGGCTTGTAAGTTAGCCTTTCCTCCAAATTTTGTTGTTGTGCAACCATTTTTCTATGTCTCTATGTTTTGAAAGTATATTTATGATAGGTCTCATGTTCTTGGGTGGTATTCAGTCTGGTTGGACGAGTAGTTAACCTTTGTGGAGGAGCCCGTGCTTATTTTTGCTAGTGAAGTAAGACAGTTGTGTACGACGGAGATTCCTGTAGTTAAGGTGCAGTGGATGTACAACCCAGTGAAGAAAGATACTTTAGAGATCGAAAGTTATATGGGGGCCCAGTATCCTTATTTGTTTGAGAATTTAGGTATTTTCAACATCTTTAACTTTCGGGGATAACACTTCCTTAGTAGTGGATATTTTAAGAACCCTTCAGGTCATTTCTCATGATTCCACTTATCTTCATAGTTAGAGATTTTCCATAGTTTGCTAAGTCATTTATGATAGCTGGAACCAATAGTTTGGTAACCGGCCAGTTCATTTGCTTTTTAGAACTATTTTGTAGTTTAGAAGTCTTTATTGGTTCCAAATGTCCATCGATGCAAAACTATAGTAAAATGATATTGGATGCAAATTTTGACTATGCTTGCAGCTCCAAAATATCAATTTTATATTGGGTAGACCATTGTTTGGGTCCCGCTACACTAAAACACATTTTTACCAATTGGTTGGAAAGTTGATAAATTGGAAATTCGAGTGTACGGTCCATATTTGGTCAAAACGACCTCTGATGTAACATTCAGCATCACCAACATGCCCACAATATTGAAATCTATATGGTTGCATTTCTTGTTTTCTCATATTGGACTCCGGATGCATCCCAAGGCCTTGGCCAAAAAATAAAATCAAAATCCAAGTTTCAGCCATCGTTAAGTGCAGTAAGGTACCGTGATCGCAATGTATCAATCACGTCCAGAGGTCCTGAGAAGGGATTATTTAAACATAATTTTTGGTCAGGAATATTCCATTCTGTCCATTGTTTAGTGTCCCAAACCCTACTAGAGAGTGTAAATCTTAAAGTGAGTCTTGGGTGTTTTGATGAATGTTGAATCTAAGGTAAGCATCATTTTTTTTTAGTGTTGAATTCTTTATTATTTGACCCAAAATATCTAATGGCTTGAGGCTTGATTTTAACCTCATATAAGATTGATTTCCACTAATTTCTTGAGGGATATAACTCCCTAATGGTATCTGAATAATTGGTTGGTCTCAGAAACTCATTTTCAATATATAGGGTCCACTTGAGGGGTTTTTATGTCATTTTTAGCCGAAGCACAATAGTGTAATATGGGAGTTAATTTTTATATATTAATGCATAGATTGTATTTTTGATAGCTTAGCTCATTGAAGAACCTTTGAGGAAAGGGAAAGCAGAGATTGTTGGTTCGCGAGCTATATTTGGATTCGAGATAGGTTGGGCTTACTTGTGTTAGATTGAGCTTTATTGTAGTATAATGGAGAAATCTTTATAAGATTAGGTGGGGTCTTGGATGTTGAAATGGTAGATGTTAATGTTTGGGACTAGTTGAATCACTTAGGCTTTTGAATACATAGTGTAATATTTGACTCATAGTCTAGAACTTTAGTTAGTTAAACTAGTTATCTCATGAATAGAATAAGAATGCTCTAGTTTCTCTAGTTAGACAGGATTGACCTTGCTCACTTATATTCAGAGTATGTTGACCTAGATATCTATAGTTATGAACTTGGCCCTAGATACTTTGGATGATTTACGAGATACTTAAGGAAGAGTTGTTCTATAGAACTAGTGTGGATTGATAAACCCTTGATATATGATATAGATAACTTGGTCTAATTTTGAGTAGAAGTTAGACTTGGAGAAGATAATTTATGATATTAGAAGTGGAATTTAACCAGCCTTAAACTTGGATATATAGCTTCATTAGCGACCTTGATACTTGTTAAATACCTAGAATATGCTTGGAAATATGTTGGATAAACTCGGTAAATGAGTTATTCATGATGTTGAGCTTGGAAATATTGGGCATCCTTGATGGTTATCTAATTTTCAATAGTTGGATAGCATTGGAAAGTCTTCTAAATTTAACTTATGGCTATGCTATCACTTAACTTATAAGTTAGTTTACTATTTGAGCCTTGGATTATGTCATTACTAATATTATGCTCAAGCCTAGTGACTAAACTTATGTTTGTGCAAAAGAATCCCTTTTGTGATAGTATTGTGAATCATGACTAATAAGAGAGATTCTAGAAAGTATAAGCATGACTTTTAATTGACCATGCTAATAATTAAGTCAAGCCCGGTAATATTTTGAGTGTACATACCATATGGATATGTATATTTATGCACTTGCTATTATAATGTATTGCTAATGAATAATGAGGTACCACGATATGTTTATCCTTGCTTCTCTTATACTCTATTGTTTGTGCGGCTTGTACTTTTGAATGATTTGGCTATATATATTGATGTCATGATGAATATATTAATGATATGATAATTCTCGGTACATCCAGAGGACATATTGATAATGCTATGATGCCCGGTAAGTCTAGAGGATATATTGATGATATTATAATTCCAGTACATCCAAAGTATATAATGATATGTTCTGATTCTCAGTAAGTCAAAAGGATACACTAATGATATAATGATGCCCATTACATCCAAAGAATATATTGATGTTATGATGATCCCCAGTTAGTTCTGAGGATATATTTATTTCATGATGATACCTGGTACATTCGAAGGATATATTAATGATATGATTATTCCTACTACAATCGGAGGATATAATAACGATAGTATGATGCGTGGTACATTCGGTGGATATATTGATGTTATGCATCGGCAACAGCTTTATGTATGATTATGTGTGATTCTTCCTTTATATGATTACATGCGTGTGTGACTTGAAGATGATATAAATCTTGGGATGTTGGTAATAATTCTTCAATCCTAATCATTTGTTTAGTGGTGTAGTTCTCGCTATTGTTGTGTAATAACTAGAAGAATAACATGCTTTGTTCTTTTGTGCATAGGGAGGATGGTTTTCTTCGGATATGTATAGGTTATCGGCAGGTAGATAATGAATTGAAGGTGACCTCCTTATGGGTAGGACCATATATTCATATTATGTGGGACACTTTGTTAATGGTTCAAGATAGTTGTTAGACACTATGTTTGAACCTTTGATGTTGATTTTTGTGTAAGAATTATGTTAGATTGAGGATAGCTATGCGAGATTTATGGGAGTAAATTGGTTGTCTTGATCGGGTGTGCGGAAGAAATATGGTTGATGACTTAAGGAATACAAGAATGGGGAAGTGGTGATATATAGGTCGGAGGTGTAGGTTGGAACTAATGTATTGGGGGGCTAAGACATTGGAAGTATAAGGGCATGGACTTCTTAAGAATATCATGAATGTGGGTAATATCTAGATAAATAAGGTTTTAAGTATTATCAAAATAATGTCCCTAGTACATGTCCAAGGTGAAGCCCCGTTAGAGAGAAGTGTGTGCTTATAGGTGTAGTAACTTAGAGATCAACAACTAATCTGATATTTTCTCCTAGTGGTGGGCTTCAAGGAAGAGTCAGAGTGAATTTCCTCCTATTCTTATGATTTACTCCTATTTTCATTAAGAGGGCACTTTTACTAGTGTCGTACACATTCTAAGAGTGTTTATGCCTAAGTTCTACATTCTACATGCCGCGTATGCCCATACTCCTTCCCCTGAACCAAAGGCATTAATAGTTCTAAAAAATCCAAGTTTCCAAGTGTTCAAGATCTATGTCATGACGCTCATGATTCTTACATTCATGTCTCACATTATACTTAGTTCCAAGAAATAATGGTTTCAAATGGAAATCCTTGCCTTCTTCCCTTAACATAAATCTCAGCTTTATTTTCTAATAACCATGATATATAGAGTCGTGTTTCTTGTGGTTCCCAAACCTAAGGACTCAAGCTATGGTATGTATAGGTCAGAATGATCCTCCAATTACAACCTAGGTGGTTTCTACAAACCACTTGATGCCTATTGTACCGTGTCTTTTTTTGCCTGTCTCCCCTTGAGTAGTACGACATCTAGTAGTCGTAATTGAGAATTTACCCTCTTATTCTTGATGCTTGTACTGTAATTCCTCAGTGACCCTTCTTATGTTTCTATGGTAGTGGCGATAAAAGTGTAGTAATGTTTTGTATAAGGGAGTAAATGTTCTTTATTCTTAAAAACATTGGGTGACTACTTAGGCTAAAACAATAGAAAAATATTGAAGAGTAAGATGAACCTTTGTTATGTGAAATACTTAAGAAAAAGAGATATGTTGAAATACATCGTGATAATGTTTGAAGTTTCTAGTTTTTAGTGGGATACTTTCATAGAGGGGGTAGAAAGGCACTCTTAAAAGATGTGATTGATAGCTATACAAACCATTGTGTTATGTGGTTAGTACTCCTTTATTAAGATGTGAGGTTATTTGATTGTTGTGATAAGATCAAATATTACTATTGGAGTGGATTAAAGTATAAGGAACCATGACTTATGCTAGAACCTTTAACTCAGAGTTATGCTTTAGAATGGGAGGGAGATGTGGCAAATTCTCAGGTCACACAGTTATATGTTTCGCGGGGTAGTTAGGATTTTGAAATGGTAGAGTGTTGTATTAATAGTTGAAATCATAATGGAGAGTGTGATCATATTTAAGGGTTATTAGATATATTATTTGGGAGGAAAGAGCTATGTTGGAAGCTAGAGAGGATAACAAATCCAAATATGTGTTCTTGTTCCCCGGTCCAGATAATTGTGCTTAAGGTATGTGCATTTCTTAACATTTTGTTTTTTATCTTTGTTAAATGAAATTGTAAATTCCTTTGTTTCTTGGTTTTCTGCCTATGTTAAAAGTTAGTGTCGTTGTATTTTGTGTCTAATCATGCTAATAAATCTCTTTTCCTATCATTCGAGGATGAACTATACAAAGTGGGGGAGTACGTAGCACCTCAAGATTTTGGTCCGAGGAAATTTTCTAAATTTTGAGCTTTCTGCCATAGCAACGACTCCCCTGATGAGTAGTAATGTGACTTTATAGGTCACATGACCTATTCGTGATAGGACCAAAAGGCTTTTCATAAGTCACTGCATTTGATAATGACTTGACTTAAGGAGTCGTATAGGCTCCTAACAATTCTAAGGAGGGTATTTCACAAGTTGTCTAGTGTAGTGCGTCTATTGAAACTGTTGAGAGCACGAATTGATCGTACGAGTCGTAGTGTCTCATTACCAGACTTATGGTGCTTGTCTTCGTGTTTACCATGAATAGCGTAACGGGTTCTGGTTTGGCTACGACTGTATGTTCCAAGTCATAGGGTGACACTATAAGTGGTAAGGTCCCTCATAGCGATGGGGCGGTGTTGTTTAGTCTCTTTACTATGGGTATTTTTGACATTTCCATCTTTCCCTAAACATAACCCATGACCTATAAACCCTATTGAGACTTTATTTTCATCCATAACTCATCAAAGCAAACACTCTTCTCTCTAAAAATACTCTCTCAAGTAATAATACGTAGAGTTTCAAAAAAGCAAGTCAACTAGAACTTCAAAAGGAAAATTCTCTCTATAATCTTAGGTATTTCATGCATGTTACTTTTCTCTCATTGTTAAATTGTTAAAAGCATTGGCTCTAAAGTATTGTTCATAAGACATTGATGATTTGTTTGATACAAGGGATGAGGGTTTTTAATGTTTATGGATTACATAATGTTCTCATGGTTTTCATATGCTTTTTCATGCTTAAATAATGGTGAATGAATGAGGGAAATTGTGATTTTCCTAAACTTGTGACTTTTGAGGTGGTTATGACCCAACCCTATATTATGAAACTTGATTTTAGTTATGAGAAATATCAGAATTTATAAAATTGATCTATTCTTGAACTATTGCATTATGATGTTGAATTGAATCTTATAGATTTGTGTTTTCACAAACTATTGCAAAATTGAACCATAGGGGTCATGAATTCTCCTAAGAGGTGTAATTATTTTGGCATATTGTTGTTACCTTTCAAGTGTAGTTTGTATGGAGATACCAAAAATGTATTCCTTAATGTGAAATATGGTTCAATGAATGGAAATGTGTGATAAATATTTTAATTGGGCCTTAAAAGAGGGTTGTGCAACTGAGTCATGAAAGTGGAGGTTAGAGTGATCGATACTAAGAACTAGGCTGCCGGTGTGGGGGTCCTTATGGCATTAGGATTTGAGTCACCTTGCTTGTGACTAGGTGGTTCAAGTCCACCTTATTGCTTTCACTATGATTGGACGGTTCGAGTCCCCCATATCATATTACTTGATCAGGTGGTTAAGTTGCCTTTGTATATTTTAGGAGGGTTTGAGTCTCCTGTGTATATATATATATATATGATCTTTCTCTAATTCTTATGAATACACACACTGGGGCCCAACAAGGAGGTGAGAGATGGGGCCCATATAGCCCGTTGGTACTGTTATATGACATTGAGCTACACAATCAAGGTTAAAGTTTGAAAAAAGCATGTTTTGCCTTGTTCACTATCTTAACATATGATATATGTGTGTGTATGAATTTGATTATGTGCATTGGCGTTGAATAATTTTGAAATGTTGATTATGGAATTATTTTATCCTTATCCCTATGTTACATTCTAGAGTTCTCCCTATTAACAATCTTCGGATGTTGTATCCCTATGCGATGCAGGAATTGGCAAAACTTCTATTTTTCCTACATTGTGATTTGGATTTGAGGTCAGTTCGTAAGTTAACATTGAAGTGGTGAGCTTCCATACATCAAAAGTCTACTTTTTATGTTTTCGACTCCTATGGCTCAGATTTATTAGACTTGTGTTGGCTTTAGTCGGGGGCATGTCCTGACACTTTAGATAATGGAAAATTGTTTAGATGGGAGAGAGTAAATGTTTCATATTGGGAAAGATTGTTATAGAGCATAGAATTTTTTAATTATAGAGGTTTGGAGGATATGAGAAAGATACTTTTATGGGTGTTTGTTTAGGAGTGCACATGTGGATATGAAGATAAGCTTGAATGTCATGTTTGTATATATGCGGATGAATGTATTGTATGTTATTGAATGTCAAGTAAGAGGTTGAATGTAGTTTTTGAAGTAGTAATAATATTTATTCATGAGATAAAAAGTTGTCAAAACGCAAGGTGTAGTCAATTCATAGTTTAGAATAGTATGATAGTGTTATGTGTACACTTTCTAAACTCGAGTAGGCTTGTTCATATTAAGACAATTCATCTCAAATCAGACTTCAGTAGATAGAGTTATTAGTCCACATGTGAATATTTTAAATAGCCTCAAGCAATGTGCGGTTTTGAAGTGGAATGTATAGATGAGTGTAAGCTTTTAGTACGATTCAGTTCATATAGACAACAATCCATTCTAATAGTCATACATAAAAGTTCCTATAGTTTTTCCATCTTTTGATCTAGTCCTACTATCTGATGTTTTATGAGTATGGCGATTCCAAGACTAAATTTTTTTGCATCCATGTAAATTTCAGTTCATGTATCTTATTTCAGACTCAGTTATGCAATCATGTATCTAGTTATGCGTGTTCAGTATGTGACCTCAGTTGCCTTGGTTAAGAACTTTCAGCCTTATCAATGTCATTCGAGGACGAATACTCCCAAGGGGGAGATATAGTGATACCCTGTATTATAATTAGCTCACTTCAGCTTCTACTTACAAGAATAAGAGGCTTAAAGCCTGAAAATATCACTAAGTATTATGGATTTGGTCATTTTTAAGGCCTCTTAAATTTGAGGATTTTTAAATTGGTCTTCTCAACCCCAAGATGTTGGTTTTTGAGTAGATTCATGTTCAGGGGTGTAAAGAGCATGTTTCAAAAAAGTTTTGGACTTTTTGGATAAGGATTGGGTCATGTTTGTATCATCAATCCTGGAGCTCATGTGATAGTGTCACGTCATAGAACTATTCCCGATGATAGGTTTACTGCATTGCGGTGAACATGTAAACCGCACTCCAGTTACTAATTTAGTTTCTTTAGGGGAAATTGTCTTTTCCCCTTAATTCAAATCATTATATCATGACTTTTACCACCAGTTAGGGCATTATTTGCCCCTCATCTTCAACTCTTCTCTCAAAGAAACCCTATTCATCTCCTAAGAACATTAATTCAACAAATTTCTTTCAAAAGAAATAAAGAATTTAAGTTCCCAAATCCAAGAACTTTCAAGAAAGCATCAATATTTGTGTTTCTCTCTAAAGATTAAGGGTTTAAGGTATATGGTAGTTCATTCATGGGTCCCCCTTAATCCATGGAGCCCAAGAACCATTTTTGATTAAAAATAATGAGTTTTACATGTTTCAAGTGGAATTATTTCCATGAATCTCTTCTTGCTTTCAATTACGAGTTATGGTTTGTTGTGTTTTCAAGTAGAAAGAGTCATATCATGTTTGAGTATTGAAATTTCCATACCATGTTCAATTGATTTCAGGATTCATCCTCAAGTTATGAATTCAACTATGTTATCTTATTGTCTTCCCATGTTTAAGACATTCCCATGTTCAAATTCATGATATCCAAGTGTTTGATGAAAGGTCTATGCTTTTGCATCATCGAAACATGATTCAATCCTAAAGTTTTAATCTTTAATTTTATATTTTATAGTCATTCATTACTTGTGCGTTATGAACACACGATACCTATGTGATTTACAGAAATTCAGCTCCTCAAGTATTGAGATAGTTAATCCCTAAATCTTATCAGTATACTCAGATATCCATATTCATGATGAGCATTATCAATTTATGTGTTATTAATTACACTAGAATTCGTGTGTACTATTATTTTCAAAACACGATGACCTAATCTTATTAGTTATTAGTAAATAGTGCACGCACTAGTTTGTATTCCAGTGTCATTTAGTTGGCAGTAGTATTTAGCACCAAGCAAACCCAGGGATCGAGGCATTCCTGCCAGTTTATGGTTTTACCCTTAGTAGTAGTCCCTAAGTTACATATTTATGTACCTAGGCTTTAGATGTCTTCTTGACAGTTTAAGGTTAACGTATATCTTATGAACGTAACTGCTAGTAGACGGTGAATATTTAGTTCTTCGGGGCATCAGTTTAGTGATCACTACATTTCAGGTTCTATTCCAATGACAGGAATAGAACAACCATCCTCAATATGGTTTAGATGTTGGACTCCGTGATAGTTCACATGGTTTATGTTGGTTACATGATAGCTCCCACAGTCTCAGTAAAATATTCAGTATAGTTTCAATTCAGGTTTGCTGGACCAAATCATACAGACTGTCAGTTATTCCGTTATCAGATTTCAGTATTTTCAGTTATAGATTATTTAAAAAATATTCTTATGATTGGTATTGGATTCTCAGATATTTTATTTTTCATACATTCATGCTTAGTTATCTTATGTTGATCAGTTAGTCCTTATCTCATATGCCAATGCCCTATAGTTTTAGTCCAACTTTTTAGACTAAGTACAGGTCAGTATTACATAATCAGTATTCAGTTTTCAACTATTCAGTGTTCAAATATCAGTATTCTAGGCATCAACTACTTAGTATATAGGTAGAAGTTATCCCTTTACTTAGATTTCAATCATTTCATCACCCAGGCATCAGTTATTGCTTTAATTAGATTAGATCAATACATGTATATTTTATTTCTTATGTTCATGTTTTACCATATCCCAACTTTAGTTCCACATATTCTACAAAAGTAACATTGTAAGAAACCAAGTATAGTGGTTCAACAACTCATAAGATTATGTTGGTTATTCATGATTTAAGCTACTTCATATTTTAGTTTATTCCAGTCTCTTGGTGAGTCAACTTATACTTAGCATGCATGTATTAATATTATGTAACTACTTACTTTTAAGTATTTCATTCACCCCCGCTTACTCAGTACATTCTAAAAGTACTGAGCTATATAAACTTTTGTCTGGCTATATTGTTTCATAATGTACGTACCAATTGGAGCCCGCACATCATGATTAGATATTTGCAGTTTCTAACCAGTAGCTGATGAGTACTCCTATTTCACGGAGTCCAGTCATATGTTGTATATGTATTATATTTTTATTATTCATATGTATTTATTAGTGGTAGTTGGAGGCTTGTCCAAGCTATCTATAGTTGTATAGTAGAGGTTTCATAGATGGCAGTCAGAGTCTGTCTTGTAATTTCAGTTCCCTCTTCGAGTTTATCAGATTGCAAATTGTATCAGTATTATATTTTTACCAGATTTAACCATTATTATGTTTCCACACAACAAACTTAGCTATTTTATACATATTAAATCAGATGCTCAATAGTATGCCAGTTCATAGGTTAGGTTGGGATCACTTGTGGTTCCAAGCACTGTGTTACAACTAGAGGATAGCCTCGGTTCGTGATACCCAGCCAACTCATAAAATTGAGCCTCATAATCCACAATAGTCATGGATCCCTACTCCAACCTTGATAACAAATCTCTCAGATGATCCTTAAGATCCGTAGGCATATATCTCTTCAAGAAGACATCAAAGAACTTAGTCTATATCCATAGGGTAGATCCAGCTGGTATGGAATCAATATGACCACTTCACTAATCTTGAGCTGCTAAGACATACTAAAAAGTAGTATAATCTACACCATGAGTCTCTACTAGTCCTCAATTATGGAGCCTATACTCACAATCAATCAAGAATTCGTGTGCATTTTCGCCCGATGCACCAGAAAACCTAGGTGGAGCCAATCGGAAGAATCTACCCAATATCTTTCGCTCCTTAATATACATAGCAGTCTAAAAGACCATCGACTAAGGAACTACCAGCTGGGCAACCATCCGCATAAAAGGGACCTCAACTCTAGGAGTCGCAGGTACAATAGAGTTGACTCTGAACCATAGATCTGCACTATTAGATTGTGCACCACCAACCAATCCCAAAGGAATAACCAAAGAATCCTTGATCACTAAAGGAGAAATAAACCCCACTGAAGCCTTGGCTTGTCGCTGGCCACCGTTGGGTGGGGCGGAAGAATATCTTCCTTGAGAGTAGGAATAGGCTCTGGTAAAGACCCCTTATCCTTGACCCTAGTAAGGGATACATCCCTAGGTTGTCCACAACCTCTAGGTCTTCCATAAATAATGATAAAATCCCTAGACTTGACCTCGAGATCCTCAGCTCACATAGCGATATCATGTGTCATAGCCCTCAACGAAAGAGTGAAACAAATCGAATGCTTTAGAAAGAAAGACTCATATCATGAGTGAAAAAAGTATAGAACTCCTAAGAATGTACTATATCCTCCCAAATAAAAGAAATGGACATCATCATTTTGATTAGTGAGACTCTACTAGACACTTTCTCTTGTACTAAAAATACCAATGGACCTAGGCTTTGATACCAATTTATCACGACCCAAATTGTGAGTTATGATGATAGCTAATTTATCCCAACAATAGGTAAGCCAAAATATATCCCATAGGTAGAAGCAATGGGCTAATTTTATGGAAATATGTCATGTACAGAACTAGGGCCTAGCCATGATGGGTATCTCAAGTCCGTTAGGGATTGGAGATTACTCGCTTGCACCTAATAAACCAATACAACATCTCTGGTGTCAGATGAATTCGAAACGTATAATTATATAACATAAGGATACAATTAATGATATTTAAGCCATGTCTATAATTTGCCAACATAAAAATGGCCCAAAATCTAAACTAAAACCTTGCTGAATATTGTACTGAGAATGTGGGAGCTATCAAGTAACTGACATAAACTATGTGAGTTATCATGGATTCCAATGTTTGAGCTATATTGAGAAGGGCTATTGTATCCTTGCCATAGGAAAAGAGCCTAAACTATAGTGATCAATTAAATGATATCCCGAAGTACAAAAGTATCACCCTATACTAGCAAGTGCTTTCTTTAGGTAAGTGCGAACTCTAAATTTGTAGAAAGACATCGCAAACCTATGGTAGCTACATAAATCTATAACTCAAATATTTCTACTAAGGGTCAAACCCTAAACTAGTTGGAATGCTCCAATCCCTAGGTTCGCTCGATGCTAAATCCTACTCCCAACTGAATGGTACTAGAATACTAACTAATGTATACCCTGTTAACTAATAAATAATAATCTTAGGTCATGGTATTTTAAAAATAACAGTGCACAAGAATTCTTGGGTAATTAATAACACATAAACCTGCAATGCTCATCATGAATATGGATATCTGAGTTAATAGATAAGATTCATGGATTAACTGTCTGAATAATTGAATAGATGAATTTACGTAAATCACATAGATGTTGGGTGTTCATAACTCTCCATCACTGAATGAGTATAAAATAAAATAGTAAAGCTTATAAATTTGGGATTGAATCATGGTTCAAAGACGCAAAACATAGATATTTCATCAAACACTTGGGTATCATGAATTTGAACATGGGAATAACTTAAACATAGGAAGATATTAGGATAACATTGTTGAATTTATAACTTGGGGATTCATCCTAAAATCAATTGAACATGGTATGGAAATTTCAATACTCAAATACGACATGACTTATTCTACTTGAAAACACATGAAACCATAACTCATAATGAAATCATCAAGAGATTTGTGGAGATAATTCAACTTGAAACATGTAAAACTCATAATGTAAAATAAAAAGAGGTTCTTGGGCTCTATGGATTAAAGGGGACCTATAGATGAACTCCCACAAACCTTAAATCCTTCATATTGATAGAGAAATACCAATCTTGATGCTTTTATGAAGGTTCTTGGATTTGGAAACTGAATTCTTGGTTTCCTTAGGGAGAAACCAATTAAATTTATGTCCCTAGGATATGAATAGGGTTTCTTTGAGAGAATAATTGAAGAAAAGTGGCAAATAACTCTCTAACTGGTGATATAAGTCGTCAAATAATGAGTTGGATTGAGGGGAAAAGACACAATTTCCCCTCTGGTAATAAAATTCTTAACTAGACTGTGGTTTACCTTATTACTATAATATGGTGAATGTGCCATCAAGAATAGCACCATGATGAAGCATTATTCCAGTGAGCTATGGTATTTGTGATCAAACGTGACCTAATCCTTATCTAAAAAATCAAAAACTTCTCTAAGAAATGCTCCTTACACCTCTGAACATGAATTAAGTAAAAAACCAACATCTTGGAGTCAAGAAGACCAATTAAAATATTATCAAAGTTAAGAGGACTTAAAATTACTAAGTCACCAACACTTGGAGAAATTTTTAGGCTTTAACACATTTATGCATGCAATTTAAAGCTGAATTGAGCTAATTATATTATGAGGTATTACACTAGGTGTGCTTCTTTAATTTTGACTATTGAGTATGAGAGGGTTCGTAGCTTTGTTTGAGGATTAATAAAAAAAAATTCTATATCTACATAGAGTTTATTTATTGTGGGTAGGTATTTTTCTAAGATTTCTAATCATGCTGAAGTCAGGGTAGGTACCCTATACATTAGCCATATATGTATCAGTGTTAGTTTATCAAGCCTATTCAGGCCATACATTATATAACCAATTGAGACCAATGTAGTTTAAGTGATTATCTTGGACAAGATAATGGTAAGACATTGAGCGCTTTGGCTTCTGGTCATTCTAGTCTTGGTGGTTATTCTGGGTTAGTCAAATATTTTTGTGTTGGTAGAAGGCCTAGGGAAAGTTATGGTTGTGGTGCTCTTGGCTATTTCTCGAGATAGTGCCCCAGTCGTGGAGCTATTATTCCTTCAACATAGAGTATTCCTCCAAGTAGGGTGGTACATCCATAAACTAGAGATAGTATACATGGTAATAGGGGTAGTCTGTAGGGTGTTCGTAGAGGTTCTCAGGCATGTAGGATAGAAGATTGGTTAGGAGCCCATCCAGTTAGCATACGTGGTTAGGTATATATCGTACCTGTTAGACCCAAGGATTAGTTTTAGGATGTTGTTGCCACATGTACGACCTTCGTGTACTACTAGTTTTATTTTAATTTATTTGATTTGGGATCTGCTTATTCTTATGCATTATGTTATTATGCCCCATTATTAGATTTATCTTTGGATTTATTATTTGTGCCATTATTTGTATCTACTCCCATGGATGATTCTCTTGTAGTGGATCGGGTTTTTAGATCATATGTTATTTGTATTCGAGATTTTTATACTTATGTCCATATTATCATATTAAACATGGTAGATTTTGAAGTATTTTTAGCATGGACTAGTTATCCCACTATCATGCAGTATTGAATTATGTTGCCAAGTCAGTTACCTTAACTATTCCTGGCAAACCCTTGATTGTATTGCAGGCAACAATTAGGTACAAGAGGAAATGGATAATTTCTTATATTAAAGTTAGAAGACATATTTCAAGGGGTTATGAGTCTTATCTCACTTATATTTATGATACTAGTATGGAGAGTTTGTTTCTTGACTCTGTTCCAATAGTTCATGAGTTTCCTGATGGTTTCACTATCGATCTACATGGCCTTTCTTCAAAGCATGATATAGAGTTTGTTATTGATTTTGAGCCCAACACTCTAGCTATTTCTATGGCATCTTACGGTATGGCTCTTGCCAAGCTTAAGGAGCTAAATTCTAAGCTTTAAGTTTTTCTTGGTAAGGGTTTTATAATACTAAGTGCATCTTTTTGGGAAGCTCCTTTATTGTTTCTGTAGAAGAAAGATTGTTACATGCATATGTGTATCGATTATAGGCAACTTAATATGGTAATTATGATAAACTAAGATCCTATGCCTTGTATATGTGATTTGATTGACAATCTTTAGGGAGCATCTGTGTTCTATAAGATTGACTTGAGGTCTAATTACAATCAGTTAAGGATTTGGGTTTAGGATATTTGAATGCCAGCCTCTTGGATCGGTTATGATCATTATGAGTTCCTAGTAATATCTTTTAGGTTTACTAATGCCCTAGCCACATTTATGGATTTGATGAACCACGTGATGGGACCTTATTTGGATTTCTTTGTGATTTTGTTTATCAATGACATCCTTGAAAATTTGAGGAGTAAATGGGAGCATGTGCATTATTTGAGGATTGTGCTCTAAACTTGTAGAGAGTATATGTTTTTTGCCAACTTCTCTACGTATGAGTTTTGGCATGGCACGGTGATATTCCTTGGGCATGTGGTGTTTAAGGACAGGATTCTGGAAGACCCATAAAAGATAAAGGCTATTCGTGATTGGGAAAGGCCTACATATCCTTCCTAGGTTCATAGCTTGATTGGTTTTGTCGGTTACTATAGGCAGTTCATTGAGAGTTTTTGTACCATTGTTGTGTCGATGACCAGATTGACTTATAAGAAGGTTCGTCTTTGATAGTCCAAGGAGTGTGAGTCGATCTTTGGAAAGCTCAAGGGATATCTTACTTCAGCTTCTATCTCAGCTCTTCCTATTGAGTGTGAGGGATTCACCATATATTGTATTTTTTCAAGTGTAAGTTTATGTTGGGTGTTGATATATCAAAGTCAAGTTATTAAATATGTGTCGAGGCAACTAAAGGTGTACAAGCAGAACTACCCGACTCATGATTTAGAGTAAGCGGTGGTAGTTTTTGTGCTAAATATTTGGAGGCATTATCTTTATGGTGTGCTTTGTGAGCTATTCACAAATTATCATAGTCTTCAATATCTTATGATCCAGACAAAGATTAATTCTAGGCAATGTAGATGGATGGAGATGCTTAAGTTTATCTCGGTAAGAAAAATATAGTTGTAGAGATAGTGAATATGGGTAGCTTGGCTTGTATATCTATTTCTCAGATCCTACTAGTAGATGATATTTGGTTGTTAGGCAACTTGATGGTGAAACTTTATATTTCAAACCTTAAATGATTCTTCCTAATTCTGAGTGAAGGTCTTCCCTATTGGAGTAGATTTGGCGTTATCAGTTTGAGGATAAGAGACTTTGTATTAACATTAATGATCAGGTGTTGAGTAATGACTTCAAGAGAGATACTATGGATTCTGAGGGAGCTTTAAGGTTTTATAGTTGCATTTATGTCTCGAGAGGTTAAGGCTTAATTTAGTCGATTTTGTATGAGTCTTACAGCTCCAGATATTATATTAACTTGGGTAGAGCCAAGATGTATAGAGATTTGAGGTAAGATTATTATTGAAGTGGTATGTGGTATACTTTATAGCTGATTGTATATGTCGTCAGTAGGTGAAGGTAGAGCATCAGAGACTTAGTGGTTGGATTCATAGGTTGCCCATTCCCTAGTGGAAGTGGGAGTAGATTACCATTGACTTTTATATTGGTTTTCCTCATATATCTCATTGTCATGATGGTATTTGGGTCATTGTGTATAGGTTATCCTAGTCGGCATATTTCATTCCTATTCAGATATCCTTCAATGCCGATTGGTTAGCTTGTATCTATGGTCGTGAGATAGTTTATTTACAGGTTGTGGCTATAACTATCGTATCAGACTAGGGTTTAGTGTTCACTTCTAGGATTTAGAGTGCTTTTCAGGAGGAGTTGGGTACTTAGGTTGATCTTAGTACAACCATATATCCTCAGACCAATGGCTAGTTGGAGTAGACTATTCAAGCTCTCAAAAAAATGCTTTGAGCATGTATCATTGATTTTGGAGGTTAATGGGAGAAACACATAGCTTTGATAGAGTTCGTGTTTAATAATAGCTACCATTCTAGTATTGTGATGGTGCCTTTTGGGGCTTTGTATGGTAGGCGATGTCATTCTCTGAATGATTTGTTTGAGACATTTGAGATAAGACCCCATGGTACTGACATTCTGCAGGAGTCGTTTGATAGAGTCAAGGTGATTCAAAATAGGTTGAAGGTATCTTAGAGTAGACAAAAGGCTTTTCTAGATCATAGGCTTTGTGCCTTGAGGTTTAGAGTTGACGACCAGGTATTCCTTCGAGTATCACCCATGAAGGGTGTGATGACATTTGGGTGGAAAGGAAAGCTCAGTCCAAAATATATTTGATCTTTTGATATTCGTTGCTCAATTGGTCAGGTGGCTTATGTGTTAGCCTTACCCCTAGATTTTGCTATTTTACATTGGGTTTTCCATGTCTCTATGTTGCAGTGATATATTACTAACCTGTCTCATGTGCTTAGATATGTTAGTTCAGTTGGATGAGAGGTTAACCTTTTTAGAGGAGTTGATTCTTAAATTGTCTAGTAATGTCAAGCAGTAGTACACAAGATAGTTTCAAGTAGTTTGGGTTCAATGGAGGCATGACCTACTAGAGGAGGCTACTTAGGAGATCGAGAGTGAGATATGGACCCAATATCTTCACCTGTATGAGGCTTAAGGTACATCCTAATCTTTTACTTTTGCGAATGAAAGTTCTTTTAGTAGAGGATATTATAATGACCCCTTCGTTAGTTTCTATATCTCCACTCATTTACACTATTTAGAGCTTTCTTATGGCTTCCCCAAGTCATTTTTGACTTGGTAGAACTAAAAGTTTGGTTATTGGGTAGTTCATTTGGTTATTAGAGGCAATTCCCTGATTTGAAGTCTTTGACAGTTCAAATTGACTACCGAGTGGAAACTTCTATCGAATGACCTAAAATGAATTCTGGCTATTCCAATAGCTTTACAATGGAAATTTAGGATAGGAGGACCCTTGATTTGAGTGTCGTGGCTCCCAGACTCATTTTAGACTATTGATCAGAAGTTAAGAAAAATGGCAGATAGGTATGGGACCCACTTTTCATTGAAACCACCTCAGCTAAAAATTTGTACTATGCCATTGAGTTTAATATACTGATTTTGAAAGGGTTTCATAGTATATTTTTTTATATGAGATTCCGAATAAATCTTGAGGGGTAGGCAGATACTTGGAAAAATTTTAAGTATCATTCAGTGTATCCTGTATGCGACCTTGCATTGGCTGCTGGTATCTCTTAAGCAATGCTTTGATCGAATATGTGAGATCCACTTAAGTGACACCGGTGTTACCTAACCATATCCTCTATATAGTGAAGATCCATTTCATTATTCTTAAGTCCTACAATTAAGATTATTGTCAATCACTAGGCTGATGGTCCATTAAGTGAATCATTTCTCGAATCAAGTAAAACTTCCTGACTTTTATGGATCTACGGTAGTCATCACAATTCATTGAGAAGGTAATTATTCGTCGAGTGTTGTATCAAAGCTTCTACCCTTGACATTGCATACTGCTTTATATCTAAATTTAAAGTAACGGTCTATCAAGTGGTTGAAGGGTTGTCAACAGGATTATTAAATCATTTTATTCAGTAGTATTAACAATTTTTCTCTCTGCAGCTCATTAAATAGTTGAGTATGCAGTTAGTTGGAAAGATGCTCGAAATTAAGACTACTAAAAAATAACTAGTATCTTAGGAAATCAAGTAAATTAAATAATTGGTAATTCTACCAAATCGTCAAACTATCAAATCACTCGATCATTTTTCATCATTAAAATTGCAAACATATTGAACTTGTTCTTATGTTTTAGAATTGGAAATAGTTATTACTATAATTCTTTAATCCATTATCAATATTCCTATGTTTACTGAATTGTTATTGCCTAATACAAATGATAAGGCAATTCCACAATTTTAGATGCGATGGATATATAGACTCAAGTTTTATATTACTTTTTTACCTCGTTTGCTTGTGTGTACGAAAGCCCATGGACTTGTTTTTAGTGTTTTTGTCGACGAATTGTCTGACATTGATACACTAATCAGAGTTTTATTATTAATTTAGGTTTTCCTTTTATCTATTGTTATGTTATATGTTATAGATAATTTCCACCCAATACACAATGTTAAGGCAGTCCCTTGAGATGGTTGTACTAATTAAAAATAGTAGTTCAAAAATATTAAACAGACTCCCATCGAAGCCTAAAGTCCCAAGATGTTTTACCATTACAATAAGTATGAGAGAGAAAGATATGGGTATGGAGCTGTGATCTAGGTGTGGGCATTGTCTTGATGTGCACCTTAGCTTTCAACACTTTGGGACCTGGAGGAACAAGGCCTACCATAGTTACCTTATTTTTGATATTGTTCTTTTACCTACTTGTATGAAATTATACAAGATGTGTTAGTAATATTAGTAATATTTATTTTGCCTATGGACTTCATCATTGTAGATTATGAAGGTGACAAGGATGTACCTATAATTCTTGGTAATGGTTTACTTCATATAGATGATACAATAATAAAGGTGTGGTATGTAAGAATATCTACAATTGATAATGGAATTTAAGTTTCCTACAAATACAAGGATCTTAAGGTTGCTATCTTTAGACCCCAAAGGTTGGTGAATGCAATAGAGAAACTTATGAACCAGGTTGACCCATGAGATGTTATGAGAAGTTATATCTGAATGAGATAAAAATCAAAGATCAAGAAAGCATATGAAAAAAATTGTGAGAGATATTCATGATTATGGGTTGTTCTAAAATTATCAAGAACATAATTTAGTTGTTCACTTGAAGAATTTCTTAGATGATGGTGTTAAACATGACAAGGTCATGAATGATGACATAATGTGGTACTAGTTTACTATCTCTATTGTGGGAAGAGAATGGTAATGATACATGAATGCTTCAATAGAATCTGACGAAACATAGCCAAGAATGATTTACACATTCATCAATGAATGAGTCCCTTCTACCAGATAAAATAAGACCTAGAACATGTAATGACCCTCCAGGTTAATTTCTATATTTTCTCCTATTTTTTCCATTTGGAGCTTTCATGTAGCTATCCTAAGTGATTTATGACTTGTTGGAACTGACAGTTCTATTACCGGGTAGTTCGTTTGATTCTTAGACCCAATTTCATGTTTTGAAGTCTTCATTGGTTCAAATTGGCTACCAATCAAAAAATTTAATCAAATGAACTCTTATGCATATTCTGACTATTCTAAAAACTCTGAAACATTAATTTTAAGTTAATGTTAAGTTAGGATGACACTTGATTCGAGTCTCGAGGCTCGCAAACTCATTTTGGTCTATTAGCTAAAAGTTAAGAAAAATGGTAAGTCGATGTGGGACCCATTTTACATCAAAACAACCTCAGATGGAAATTTCAACTATTCCATTGTGTTTGGAACATTGAATTTGATAGGGTTGAATAGTCTATTTATGTATAGGATTCCATATGAATGTCGAGTGGCAGGTGGAGATGGAAAAGTTCCAAGTCTCAACTGATTATGGTGTGTCGTGTACTCGACCAACCATTTGCTTAGTGAACTAGCATTGGCCACTGGTATTGGTTAAGTGAGACTTTTTTCGCATACTGATAATGCTCAACTTACACATCAATTTAAGTGTAAGGCGATCGTAGTCAATATATTTACCTAACTTTAAAGTCAGGGTCTAATCCATGAGGAACAATGTGAGTGGTAATCAAGTTACTTCAAAATAATAGATACAAGTTAAATCCATACAAATATTACGAGAAGATAAAAATGGGGGATATATGTATCCACCCTAATGCTTCTTTGTGGGATTTTATAGTATAAATTCAGGGCTACAAATAATTAGAGTTTTAATGGGTATACACGAATTTTCGGACTATACACTACTAAGGAAGTGATATGTGGGTGTTAGTAATAAACATCAATTTAGTAAGTCAAATATGGGTATGTTTGGTTATAGGTTTTGATTCTATTCTTTCAACAAAACACCTAAATTTCACCCATTGATTCTTTCGAATACCTAATAGGTGTGTTCAATATTTGGTAACCACAACCTCAATCTAGGCATCCTTATTTCTAGGATGATACCAATGGTATAGTCAACCACACATTCACCCTTATGTCTAAGATAGTAAAAATTTAGCAGACTACACACACAATTATCTATCATTGCTTTGGTCTCCATATCTGTCTTTCAAAGAAGATATGGATTCCTAAACTTCACCCAAAACCTTTCTTTTGGTGATGGCTTCGGGTTTTCCAGAGCATGGAGCTTTCACTGATCATACCCATATGGGTATTTTTGGATTTCACCCATCAAACCTCAACCAAATTAGCATATCAATGATAAAACCCATAAACATGATCTTCTAAATAGAATTTAATAAATAACCACACACACACACTTTAATCCCTATTCACATATAACCCCAAGAGGGAGAGCTAGCTACATATAAGATAAATAAACATAGATATACCAATAATCTCAATTGAAGTGATTTATTGAAGCTTAAGAGAATATTACTTCAAACTGGGCACTCTCAGAAATCAATAATAGGAGTGAGATAATCTTCCACTTAGTAATTGTTCAAAAATCACTTATTTAGTTACCTAGTTATTCAATTTATTCAACATATATTTATACGTGGTCTTGCATTTAGTTAAATATTTCTGCATTCATGTGCAATTTATATATACTAGTTAGCCTCCCATTTCACATACTCAGTACATCAACGTACTGATTACACAATTCTTTGTGTTATATTGTCTTATAGTATAGGTTCAGATGCTCATTACATAGACAACTCTTACTACATCCACATGCCACTCAGCTGCAATCTTAGTGTGTCTTCATCTGTTGAGGACTAAATATCACTTATTTATTTTTAGTATTTTACATTATTTTATTCATTTAGAGTTAGTTGGGGACCTATCCCAATAGCTCATTATGATTTATAGCTTTCAAATAGACATATAGTTAGACATCTTTTCAGTTTCATCAAGTATTTTAGACAACATCAAAATTGACTTTATTATTTTTCAACATCAGTTTACTTCATTTATCTTCTGCTAAGTATTTTGTTACTTTCCTTTAATAATTATAGCTTATGCCGTTCCATGGGTTAGCTTGGGGTCACTTGTAACTCTAAGCACCGTGTTACGACTAGAAAAAAGTCTCAAGTCGTGACAAACTTGGTATCAAAGAACAAGTTTTAAGATGTTCTAGGGTCTATGAAAGTCCCACCTCTTTCATTATTCATATCGTATGATAGAGTTTGAACTCTATTAGTTTTCTTCTTCTAACTTATCCTCTACACATTAATAGAAAATGTCTCCAAAGAGGGATAATAAAAGGAGAAATAGGGACCCGTTAGCACCACCGCCTATTCCCAAAGACTCTTTGAATGAGCAGGTCTCTCATGAAGAATTCAGGGATGCTTTCATAGCATTGGCGCAATCTATGACATCTTAGAATAATCAACATGTTTGTGCCCCAGCTAACCCGCTGGTCGAATATGACAACAACTAGGATGTAAAATTTTTTTGGATTGTTTACAGAAGGTGATTGAGATCATCGGTATCACCTTTTAGTGAAAATGTTGAGTTGGCTACTTACCAATTGCAAGGGGTGGCTCAAACTTAGGTTAAGTAGTAGAAGGAGGATAGGGGTGCTTATGCCGGCCTATAGAGTGGGATAAGTTTGCTACTGCGTTTCTTGATAGGTTCTTTCCACTTGAGATGAGAGAAGCAAAAGTGAAAGATTTTATCAACTTAAAGTAGGGCAGTGTGAGTGTTAAGAAGTATTCAATCAAGTTTACCTAGTTAGTTAGGTATGCTCCAAATATATTGTTTGATTTTAGGGTCCGAATGAGCAAGTTTGAGTTTGCTATATTTGAGGATGTTGTTAGGAAGTGGAACGACTATGTTTATTATGGAAATGGACCTCTCTATATTGATGGTTCATGCTCATCAAATTAAGAAAGTGAAGATCAGGGAAAATAAAAGGGTCAGGATTGACAGTTTTAATTTCTTTCAATAGAGGCCAGATTGTCGGAATGGTTCTCAGTCCTAGTTTGATTGTCTACTAGTGTCCCAGTGCCTAAATTCAGACATGATACTCAAGATGGATCGCTAGTTTCTAAATCTTAAAGTAGAGTGTGAACAGTGGTTGCACCAAATTAGATTGAAGGAGGTATGGTAAGAACCACAAGGGTAAGTGTATTGATGGTTCCACCCAAAACAAAGGATTTTTGTCAGTAAGGTTAGGATAAATCCTAATTAATTATAGTAGGTCATCCGCTACCGTAGGTCGCCACTTCTACTGCAACCGATGGATAGTGTAAGAATTGACTTTATGCCCTATAAACATGATAGGATCATGAGGGTTTCTGCTAAGGTGGTTACTCGTATGTTACATGTTCTTCACCTTCATGTGGAAGAATTATTAGATCTCAGAGCCACGATTTCCTTTGTGATTCCCTACGTAGCTGTATACTTTGGCATCAGACCTAGAATAGTAGTAGAGCCCTTCGCAATTTCTACTCTAGTCGGTAATTCTATCATACACAGATGGGTATACAAAAATTTTCCAGTTACAATATCACAGAAAGTCACCTCAGTCAGTCTTGTAAGGTTAGAGATGACCGACTTTGATGTTATACTAGGAATGGATTGACTAGACTCTAATGATAATGGAATGACTAATAAAACACGAAAATAAACACCCAAAATAGCCCACAAGTTCAAGAGAACCGAGGACCCCTTTGACTGACCCCTCTCGAACTCAAGATCAACAATAAGTACATAATGTAATGTGTTGTTTAACACCTAATTTCTAGACAACCACCAAACTAAATTAGCAACAAAAGGAAAAACAATATTATATTAACAAGAAACTCACAGCTTACCTTAACACAATAAGAAACTGATGGAAACAACAAGATACAAGATAGATAGCTCGACAAATTTTTGTATAATCATCAAAACCCAAGACCCTATACACCCTAGACCTTTAACACCACATACAACATAAAACTAACTCGTATGTTTACATAATAGGGACTCTACCTCCTCCAATACCAATGTATCAAGCCAACAATGCAAACACAAATTAATCTTCACTTGCCTTGCTCTAGCTTTGGTTTTGGAGTTCCTCTCAAGACTTGAGAGAACTTTTAAGTGTTACAAGTTTCAAGTCTCAAAAATAATCAACTAACTCTAAAAAACCCTAAGTTGATCTATTTATATTACATTACAAAATAAGACTAAATGACAAAAGTTCCTCTTTAATGAAAAGGCTCCAAAGGGCCACCCATGGAAAACATACATAGGTGCGGTTTTGGGCTTTATTTACACTTAAGATCAGGCCTTCTCTCAGTTGCCTTTTGACATGCTCAAAAAATGTGCATCTATGAGGTCGTACTCATACCATCCTATCCACCTTAAAATGATTTTGACCTCAAACTCATGGCTTTATCAACCCTGTGGCTTCTTCATAGAATCACCAACTCAACTTCTATCCTGAAGCTTTGATGCTTAGCCAAGGGCTTATTAAGATAATCATGCATATCTAGATAAAAAGGATACTCCCAAAGCTTTGATGCTTAGAAAGGTCTTATTGAGATCATCAAGAATGTCTGGATGAGAAGGTTGCTCGGTTTCCCCTTTAAGAAACACATGATCATGCACCTGCACACAAGAAAATAAGTTGCTAGGCAAAATGCTAGTACCTACATTATTGATAAATAAAGGATTCCCGAGGGTAAGTCCCAAAAGTAAGGACCCCTTGTCTGTTTGTTCCTTGGTTCCCCCTCCTTCTCCTCTACTCCCACTCTCAGACTTTCCCTTTTTTTCCTTCTTCCTCTTTTACTTTAACTCTCTCATTTGTTGACTAACGTTGGCCACTTGTATCGGTGAGAATGGGTGGAGTGTATACCTTCTGCCATGGAACTCCAAAGTTTAGCTATTGTCTCGACAATCATGCACAGCAGCTCTATCATATTTCCATGGTCTTCAAACAATAATAGTTGGCACGCTTGTGTAGGAATAACATCACACAACACGTCGTCAAAGTATTTGCCTACCTTGAACTATATCACCACTTGTTGGATTACCTTTGGCTCCCTGCACCAATTTTACCATTGGAGGTTATATGGGCTGGAATAATGGATAATGGGTAGCCTCAAAACATTCAACCAAGGTTCTACTAGCAATATTGGCACTACTACCTCCATCAATAAGCATAGAACACACAACTACCTTAATAAGTCATTTGGTGTTAAAAAGATTTTCCCTTTGACTAAGATCACCCAAACCCTTACTAAGCATAGTTTATCTAACGACAAAGCATGGCACTTTAAGCTCACCATCACACGGCCAAGCATCCTCCTCCTCCCCTTCTTTTTGATTCTCAATTTCTACCCCCTCTCCACCATGAGATTAATTATCAATCTCCTTCAGTTCATGTCCCATATCCACCCCATTAAAATACGGTTTCGCTTTCCTTAGAATCACATTTATCCTATTCGAAAAATCACTAGCCTTGTGTCCCCAACCTTTACATTTAAAATATTAAAATCCCTTAGAATTAGAAAAGGAATGTGGTTTACTTTTATTTCTCAAAAGGTGTCTTTGGTGAGCCTTGTTCTTGCCATGGACAGCCTTGGCCTCATGTTGTTCCACCATATATGAATCATTTTTGTCAAGGCGCCAACCCAAGGGTGATTCGTCTTTGAACTTGGACCCTGGTTTTTTCCGCAACTCTCTTTAAATTTGCAATGCAACTTAGAAGATGGCATCAAAGGTGTCAAACTTGTAAAGTATTAAACATGATACAACTTGGGAAAAATCCCTTTATAATATATTTTGGGTAGGTACCTTATCCAAAACTAAGGAAGGGGATACCCCTCAACTAATACATTGCTAAAATGCTTAACATACTCCTACCATGTAGTAGCATAACCCTCAAAGTGAGCAATCACATTGGAACTCTTCTTCTCCAAGTAAGATTATTGACATGGACGACCCTCTCATATGGAGATTCCCATGCAAGAAAATCTTTGGGGTCATTCTCATCCATAAATATTGGAAGCCCCATTTTGATGGTATTTATCCCTACTTCATGGTTTTGGTCCCATTATTGGTTCTAATTATCAACTCTTCCTTCCCGGCTATGAACTTCCCTTGGATAAACATATCTTTTCCCCTCTCATGTAAGCATAATCAATTGGACCATACACATCATGTTGGATAGGTCTATTTGGGTCAAGTGGAACTTGTAGTGGTGGGTTTGGATTTGGTGGATAGTGAGGCCTATGATAAAATGGAGTCTGGTTAGGAGGGTCTAGGTTTTGGGGTGGAATTTAGGATCCAAGTCCTTCTTGTTGTACATGGTAAAGTGGTGGGTGGATTGGTCTCTCATGGTCTTGGGTTAGGAGTATAATGGGGTTTGGTTTGGGTTATTGGATGGTTGTCTCCGTGGGAGGAGCATTTGGTGCAAGGCTTTGGAAGTAATGGTTGTGGAAATGTTTTTAGGGGTGGATGGTAGAATCCTTTGACTTTCCACATGTTCTAATAACCCACTCGTTGATTCCACGCCTGTATCTAATTTCTCAATACCCATATTCAACCTAGCCGCATCTCTGGACATAATTCAAGGCGCGTCAAAATGAGACTGATAGCATTAGTGTCCATATTTTGAGCATTTAAAATCTCGGGTTCCATGGTGATGGTATCTGAATTAATCCTTCAAGTTATGGTACAAAAAGTCACCAAATCAGCTCACAATGTCACACACAACAATATAACACAAAACCTAAAAAACAAACACATGTTAGTTCAAACAAACTCACTATTCTCTTACTCATGTTATGGTCTCACACTTGATGTCACAAATGTTTGCAAGTCGGCTTGTAACACGTGGTGATTTGAAGAGTAAGTATACTCCTTAGTTGGAATGGATTCTTTTTTGGAAAATTCAATTAAGTAATTTTAGAACTTTAACAAAGAAGTACCATGATTGTAAAAATGATAAAAGCATAAAAGAAACATAGACATGAACAATAGAAGCAAGAACTAATTGACAATATAGTTGGAGCTTACTAGTTTGTTAATTAGTTCTAGGATGAACTAATGAAACTAATAATAAACTATTAGAAACTAGAAAAATTCAAA
Source organism: Capsicum annuum (assembly GCF_002878395.1). Classification (NCBI taxonomy): domain Eukaryota; kingdom Viridiplantae; phylum Streptophyta; class Magnoliopsida; order Solanales; family Solanaceae; genus Capsicum; species Capsicum annuum. Next base: position 109,434,492 of record NC_061117.1, read on the forward strand.
TTTGAGCTTAATATTGATGGTGAACAGTAATTAGGGTGATGTGGTAGCATGCAATTGGTCTCAGTCCCACATAACTTTAGACACAAGTTTAAAATTTCAATCTCCACACAATTTGGGATGGAAGATAATCGGTTTTTGAGTGAAAGTATAAGTCTTTAGTATTTTGTAATTTTAATCTCAAAACAGATGATATTGACTTCTAATAGTTCCACCAAACAAGGCTTCTTGATTTAGTGATAGTAGTTGAAAACGTTGATGTCAAGTCTAAGAAGTGATGGCTCAAATCTTCTTACAAACAAACTTTACAACTTGGTATTACACCTTTTTGGATCTATTTTACACTTTTTTGAGGTCAATCAATGAGATGAGGTGAAGAACAATATGAACACAACAACAATTTCTTTTTCAAGAACACACCAACAACATCCATACGGCCAAGAACAACAACTAAAATATTTGGCAACCTTCAAGGTCATTGTTTTAAAACTCAAATTTAGATCTAGACTCCTTTATATTGGTGAGAAAGAAACCAACACAAGAAACACACTAAACAATAAAAATAATTACTAGATCTAGACACCAAACAAGCCTCGGCCAAGATGCACAAACAACACCAACACTTGGCCAAGAACAAGAACAACTTTAACTCTTTTTTTTATTTTCAACAAAGAGAGCCCAAGATTGACCTTGTGAAAATAATATCAAGACATGATATTATACCAAATGACACAATAAATAAAAATAACACACAAAAACAAACACCCAAATTAGTCCACAAGTTTAAGAGAATCGAGGACCCCTTTGAGTGAACCCTCTCGTATTCAAGATAAACAACAATAACACAATGTACTATGGGGTTTAACACCAAATTTTCAGAAAACAACAAAGCTAAATTATTAACACAAGTCAAGAACAACAATATTAAAAAACCATAAACTCACAGGTTAGATTAACACAACAAGAAACTGATGGAAACAACAAGATACAAGATAGATAGATAGTCAAATATAGGTATAATCTTAAAAGCCCAAGAGCCTATTCCATTTTGGGACCTTTAAAACCACACCCAACATAAACCTAATTCCTACATTGAGAAAAGATGGAAGTTACCTCCCCTAAACCCCTATGTATCAAGCCAACAATGCAAACACAAGTGAATCTTCACTTGCCTAGCCCTAGTTTTAGTTTTGGAGTTCCTCTCAACACTTAGAGAGAAATTTTAAGTGTTACAAGTATCAAGTCTCAAAAATAATCAACTAAATTTCAAGAACCCTAAGTTGGTCAATTTAAATTACATCACAAAATAAGATTAAAATGACAAAAGTGGCCCTTTAATAAAAAGGCTCCAAAGGGTTTCCCATGATGTGCATAAATTATGGTGGTTTTGGGATTTATTTACACTTAAGCTCGGGCCTTATCTAGATTTCCTTTAACATGCTCAAATATCTCCCATCTATGAGTTGGTACTCGTATCACTCATCTATACCTCAGTAGATTATAGGAACAGAGTAGTCCAATTTAAATTTCCTAATGAGCCAGTGTTAGAGTAGAGGGGTAGCACCTTATTACCTATAGGTCAGATTGTCTGCATTCTTAAGGAAAGGAAAACAATTTTTGAAGCTTGAATCTGTTATGTCATATGAATTAAAGACTCAAGGTCCAAAACACAGTGTCTTTAGTCATTTCCAGTAGTGTATGAATTCCCAGGAATATTTCCTAAATATCTGTTTGGAGGTTCTCCCAATCGAGAAATTGACTTTGTAATAGACTCCCTTATAGATAACCAACTTATTTTAGTTAAAACTTATAGAATGCCTCCAACTTATGAAATTGAATGAGAAATTGAATGATATCTTGACTAGGGTTTCATATTGCCTAGTATCTCTCCATGGGGTGCTGTAATTCAATTCATGTGCAAGAAATATGATTCTCTCAGAATATGTATCAACTGCCATCAGTTGAAAAAAGTCATAATCATGAATAAGTATCCAATTTCCAGGATTGATGGCTTGTTTAACCAACTTTAGGGTGCAAATTATTTTTCTAGGATAGACCACAAATCAGGCTATCATAAGCTCAAAGTAAGAGAATGTGACATTTCCAAGACAACATTTAGAACTCGGTATGGTCTCTTGAATTTGTAGTTATGTCTTTTTAACTACATAATGCTACTATAGGTTTCATGGACATGATGAATAGATTGTTAAAGCAGTACTTGGAAATGTTAGTCATAGTATTCATAGATGACATTCTTATTTATTTCTAGTGTGAGGGTGAGCATGCAAACTATCTACAGATTGTTTTGCAGTCTCTAAAAGATTTATGGTTATTTGGTAATTTTAATAACTGCAAATTTTAGTTGAAATCTGTTAATTTCTTCAATTACATTATTTTTGATGAAGGCATTCGAGTTTATCTTCAAAAGAACAAGTAGTAAGGAACTAAAATAGACCCATCTCTCCATCATATATTAGGAGTTTCTAGGGTTTAGCTGGTTACTATAAATGGTTTGTTGAAGGATTTGATTTCATTGTCTATCCTATTTCAAGATCGACTAAGAATAAGGTCAAATTCCAGTGGTTTGATTCCTGCGAGAAGAGTTTTTAGAGGTTAACGACTCGACTCACCTCCACTTTAGTTTTGTAACACCTCAAATTTTTGCCTCAAGAATTTCTGATCTTTTAACTTACTCACTAGGGTATAAATACATTAACGAGTCATGGAGACTCTAGATGAATTATATAGTGCCATTCATAGAAAAATAAGGGTTGGTTCCTTAAGTTGTTGTCCTGATCACGATTGGTCCCTAATAAGCCATAATGTGAGGCCACGAGTCATAGGGTAGGACTCATGATCAAACTAATGAGATGGGCCAAGGTTGCTATCTTGGTAAGGGCTAAGACTCCACAGGTTGTAAGCTATGGTCACGAGTCGTAGGGTGTGACTCATGACCAAACTAGTAAAGGTGCCCTAAGTTACTATTTAGACCACGTGTCATGGTGATGACTCATAACGTGTCCTCATGAGTAGTAAGGTGACCCATCCTCAGTAGCGATAGTTTTTTACATTTTATTTAAGGTACTTTGGTTATTTCCCTCATTCCCTATTCAAAACCCATGAACTAAAATACAAGGAAGGACCATATAACAATTCATTACTCTATCATAAATTAGACTCTACTTTATAAAATTTCCCAAGTCAATAAAAACTAGGTTTTCTTAAGGTTTATCATCTATGGATCTAAGATCGGTTTCTTCTCAATATCAATTTATATATTAGGCATGTATCGCTTCCTAAAGTTGTATTTTTATTCTGGCATGCAATGACTCAATATTTCCATTGTTCTAATATTTGATTTTAATTAAAGGGTTGAGGGTTTTTGTTGGTAATTGTTTAACTGCTTTTCCCATGGTTTTAAATTTGTATATGATTTATTTTATGGTTTTGAACAAAATATATGCATGGACATGGGAATTAGAAAAGGTATCATGGGTTTCCCCAACTTTATGGTATAAATGATTTGAAGTTTGCTTTACCCCTTACCCAACATGTGTAATTGGTTTTGGAAACATAGATTCTAGCATAATTGAACTATCTTTTCAAACCATACATTCATAAAAGGTTAATGAAGCATAAAATGATTTTTTAAAGGCCTCAATGGCCATGGATTAGTTTCAATTGGTAAACTTTGGAGTCATTTTGGCTAAATGGTTTTGGAAATGGCATAATGGAATTGGCTTGCAAGTTTGATATATTGTATGACGATACCAACAGTAAATGCCTACTTAAAAACCTCCTTGGTCAATAGATGGGATTTTGTAAATGCTTTTAATTTGGGCTTAAAGGAGGTTATTTAACTCACCATTAAAGGTAGAGGTCCCAAAGGGACCGATACTGGAAACCACATTTGCCAAAGTGGGGGCCTTGTTGGATGTGTGCATATTTAACACTTTATATAGCTATACTTTTGGAATGATTGGAGCCTCAGTGGTTTTGGCCTTTCGGCAAATTTTTCCAGTTCGTGTGGCTAACACTCACTCGGTCTCTTTTAGTAGAAAAGCTGAAACCATATAGCCCGTGGGTATTTTTAGGATGGTTAGATCTAAGCAATATAGGTTAATGGTTTTGAAGTTCATGATTAAACCTTGTTCCTTATCCCAGCAATATGTATATATGTATTTTTCCATGTATGTGAACATGTATAATGAATTTGGATTGATTTTGAAATTGGATTATTTTATCCCTTATCCTGAGTTACATGTTAGCACTCACCTTGCAAACCATCCTAGGATGGTACACTATTTCATAATGTAGGGTCTGAAGACACTACTTTTACTTTTGTACGGCGTTAGGTGATCTATTTGTTTCGCGGTAAAGTAGTGAGCTTCAATCCGTCAAAAACCTTGGTCATTCAATTAGTTTGATTCCATATCCTTAAATTTAAGGGTTCATATTGACATTGTGATTGTCATTGTCATTGTCATGATCGGGGGCATGTGTAACACATAGTACTTTTTCCTAGCTCAATTTTTCTCCGAGAATGTTAAGGGTTAGCTTAAAAAATGAATAACTTTTGTTACATGTGAAATTTTCCAGATTTATACCCTCCATTGTGTAGATAATTTAATAAGCTTTCCATCGATACCAATTTTTTCCAAATCTGATAGTCAGTTGAGATGTAATGTAATTTTTAGTAAAATAATACGCCATTTGGGAAAACACCGCATTACGGTGAAGGTTAAATTCCCATTCATAAAATTTCAGTTGCTATTCGCGATAATGGAGAATCTCAGAGAAGTCCTATTTCTCAATTGTTAATTTCTAAGTCCTATTTCTCAATTGTTAATTTCTAATGGCTCAACATGATGGTGGAGCATCACGGTGATGGTCGAAACGACATTTTAGTAGATTACCGCGATTTCTCCACGTCGCATTGAAGTCTTTGGTCCCGGTTGTCAAATTCCAAGGATCCACCAAGATAGTGGTGTGTTACGGTGCCATGTATGATTAGGAAAATTTAATTGTTTCCAAGGCCCCAATTCGTGAATAACATAAGATTAAATCCATCCTGACCCTATTATGCTTATTTTTCATCCATTCTCTCTTTAAACCGTAGAACTCAAAGCTTACTCTCCAAGAAATCAAAATCATCCACTATTTCTCCATGAAAACTCAAAATTTAGGATTCTCAAATCAAGATAATAAAGAACTCATCCTCAAGAGCACAAATAGGGATTCAAGTTCAAGGTTTCTTAAAATTTTCATCCATTAAGGTATGTGGGATTTATGAACAAAGAACCTCTTTCATCCTCGTGCCCAAAACCCAGTTTTTATTTCAAATTTATATGATTTTCTATGAAATTACATGATATTTGAATTAGTGTTCAAACCAACTATTGCTAATTGGAAGATCATGATATTTTAAGTGATTTAGAAGTTGAATGGGATGTTTATTTCCATACTTTTATGCATATAGCAGTAATTTCTAGATTTTGAGCTGAACTATCATTGTTTTGATTATCAAGCATGATTATTATGATGTTTTGACCTGAGATTGATGTATGGGTTACTATCCCTAGATTTAATATTATTATTTAATGAAAGATTATCCTTCAATATATCAGATGATCAATTAATTTTCATATTTTTAGAAAGCCTTGATATTTAATCCTCAGATAAGATTTGGAATCCACTTTACCGATTTATTACAGATTATGAAAATTAAATTATCTTTGCTCATAGATTTGTTCAGATAAATGCATAATTAGTTTTAGAATAAACCATTATGCTAGTTTTAAAGTGGATTTCCAATAAAATGAGCATATAGATTATAAAGGAGTAGTATTTAGCATCGAGCGGGAAATGTGGTATTAGCGTGCCCTATCTTCCGCAGAACTACATAGCCAACGTAGGTACAGATTATCAGATTATTCCCATTTCTATATGGATGACAGTTACAGATATGATCACTTAGATTAGGTTATACTCCTTGGCAAGAGTATGACATCTCTTAGGGGAACAAGACGTTGAACTCCATGTTAGCTCACATGGGTAATATTGGTTATAAGAACCTCCCTGCTAGCAAAAGTAAATAAATGACTTTTGAGTATTTTCCCTAATAGTAAAAGCTTTCAAAATAGTTTTAAAGTTTTAAGCTTACAACATAACAGAAATGAATAACATAAAAGCTTTTAGAAAACTAAGTATAAAGGCTCACAACTTTATTTAGATTATTCTTAATAGAATAATATTAGCTACAGATTTCAGTATTCAGATTTTTCATACAAAAGTGAGTCCTTTCTACACTTAGGCAGCATGTTTTATAGATATATCATTATTATAACTTTTAGAACTAAATATTATGGGTCATTAGATTTATAAAGTATGATTTTGTTCTCATGATTTTTATTCTCAGCTTTCAGACATTCTAGCTTATATGTGTCATTGACATTTAGCATGCATTGTTATACAAATTATAATGATTATTGAAACTTTGTTTTACTTATGCATTTCACCCCTAAGTACTCAGTACATCCTCAAGTACTGATCCACATATGTGTCTATGTGATAAATTGTCTCATAATGTAGGTTCAGGTGCTCAGTGTCAGCAGCGAGAGTAACTTCGACCATCTCTATTTATATCCAGACAGTTGGTGAATCCTTATAGTTTGGGGACTTAGTCATTCAGATTTTCATCTTATTGGTTTATATGATTCAATATTCTTTTCAGAAAATTTGAGTTCAGCTAGGCGTTTCTCTTAGTGGCTCTCTAGCAATTAGTAGCAGAGGCTTATCAGACTGCTAGATATAATTCAGATTATTCAGGTTTTATTGTCCAGACTCTTTAGTCTATTATTTGTGATGTTATGATTCAGATATTATCAGTTAGTTCGGACAATTTTTTTCATTTTGTATGACTTTATACCTATGTTTCCTTTATTATAAGATTCAGACTTAGTTGAAGTCAAAGAGGGTTAGCTTAAGGGTACTCATACTATTGTGCACCTTGTGACATCTCGAGACCAGGTTTTAGGGTATTACAAACTTTATTCAGAGCCTAAGGTTTATAAAAGTCCTAGGGAGTTAGACAATCCGTGTTACATAGAGTATTTACCATAGGTGTGAAGCGCCCCACATTCATGAACAAGAGGCTCGGGACATTTTAGGAAATCATCTCTTCCTTTTATGATCTATCGTGCTTACAGTATCTCTATCTACTTTTAACTCATGATTTGATGTGATAGTTTAATATGCCTTCTCATCAAGCTAATGCTAACAGAATTGATAACCTGCCACCTTAGCCTGTTGACCCTCTGAATGAGAATATATCCGATGCTGAATTCAGTACTGCCTTTCAGGCTTTAGCCCAAGGTGTAACTACCAATGTTCAGGGAAAGCATTAGAATGCAGTCTCGCTTCAGTAGAATGGTTATTTAGAAGCAACCAATATTTGTAACTTCATGAGAATAAATCCTTCAGAGTTCTTTGGGTCAAAAGCAGGTGAGGACCCATAGCTTTACTTAGATAAGGTGAAGAAGATCACCGAGATTATACATGTTTCTGAGGAGGAGAGTGTAGAGTTAGAATTCAATAAATTGAAGGATGTAGGGTATGATTGGGTAGTTATTTGGAAGAATGGTAGAGGTGAGAATGCATCTCCAATGAGTTGGTAAGGGTTTCAGAATGCATTTATAGATAGTTTCTTTCTGTGTGAGATGAGAGAAGCTAAGATAAAAGAGTTTATGCATTTGAGAAAGGGCTCAATGATAGTGAAGGAGTACTGCATTAAGTTCAATCAGTTGCCTAAGTATGCCCCTGATACGATGGTTTATCCTAGGGCAAGTATGAGTAAGTTTGTTACTTGAGTGTCTAGCTTGGTAGTCAAGGAGTGTTGGACTGCCATGTTTATTGGAGATATGGATCTTGCTAGGTTGAAGAATCATGCTCATCAGAATGAGGCAGATAAGTTAAAAGGAAGAGCGAGGGGAAATAAGAAGGCTAGAACAGGGCAATTTGAGTATGGCCAGACTAGGTCTGGAGGGGGAAATCATTTTCAGTTTTAGAACCATTCATCTATGCCATCCCTATCTTCAGCTAATGCTCCCGCTCAAAGAGCTAGGCAGGAAAAGTGGGATAAGTCCTCTACGTCCAGATCATAGAATAGTGTAAGTGGAAGACCAGTTATCCTCCATGTGATAAGTATGGTAAGAATCATCCTGGTGAGTGTATGGTGGGGCAGAAGGGTTGTTTTGGTTATGGAAAGTGATAACGCTCAACTTACACCTCAAATTAGTGTAAAGCGGTCGTCATCAATATATTTACCCAACTTTGGAGTCGGGGTCGAATCCACAGGGAAAAATATTAATGGCGATTAAACTGGTTTGAAATCATAGCTACAAGTTAAATTCAAACAAATGATACAAATATATAAAATGGGGTTTTAGTAATAATGTTTGTAATCAATATAAATGGAAAACCATAGTTATGCTTACTGTGGGTTTCGCGAATTGACAAATACTAGGTACTGCTTAAGACTCCTAAAGTAAGTAGGAACAGCAAAATATCCCTGACGACTATACTATCTGACTTATCTCTCGACCACACCAGAAAATTTATTATCTAATTCGCTCGAACATAGATAACTTATCTATTTCCAATAGGATGTTATCTCAGGTACGTTAATCTAGTTACGACATTAATCATTAAACAGAAGGTTTGTAGCTTCTGAGTCTCTATTGATAATTCACGTCCTTTAGTATTTCTCTGTTCAAGCAAATAAACCTAAGGCATAACCTATTATTTGCAACCATTAGATTTTAAGGTAAAACAGCAAAATTTCAAGACGTGCTACTACTCTTTCAACCCTTTAAGTACCTAGTAGCATATCAAACCTTAATCCATGGATCCTATAACTCGGGCTAATGGAATTAGTCACTCATGATTCGATAAACGAAATAAAATGTTGAATTCATGATAGTATGGATAAACTTACGAATGGATGAAAACAACAATTGTTTCTTCAATTGAATCACAATAGAATAATCCAAAATAGTTGATAAGTATTGAAGGGAAAAGAAGAAAAATACTTGATGAAAAAGATGAGGCAATGTACGTTCCTCCCAAGTTCTAAAAACAAGATTGAGAGATTAAAGGATTAAAGAAGATTGTCCATAAAACCCTAAAAGATGCTATTTATATTTGACCCTAATTATGGAAATAAAATAACAAAAAATCATAAAATTCTTCGAATTAGGTGATGTCGTCACTGATGCCACGTCAAGGTTCTGACGCCTTCTCATGGATGGCATCAGAATTACTCCAGTTGCCTTCAAAATCTATTTTAGGCTGACGATGTAGTTGATGCCGCGTCACCCATCTAACGGTGTATCACAAACATCATCCAATTTATTCTTCAAGCTCAATTCTCTAGTTTAGGATGACGCCCATCGTGATGCCTTATCAGCTCTTTGACGCAATGTTACCAATGTCATCAGAAATTCCTTTCAGACTTCAACTCTCTTGTTAGAGCTGACGCCAATGCTGATAGCCTATCACAAGACCGACGACTTATCACGATTGTCTTCAGCTATGTTTTCAGCTGTTTTTGCCCAGATTTCAGCTCTTTTTCTCCATTGTTATTTATTTCCATGCATATTGACTTTCCTACAAAATCTTAAGAAATAACATCAAAAACACCAATAATTACTTAAGAACTTACAATTATTTCAAGTTAAAAAGTCTTAAATGTGCTACAAAAATCTAGCACATCAACACACTTAACTTAAAACAATTGCTTTTCCTCAAGAAACTACATAACACCATACTACGATGCTTAACCAAGAGACACATAAGATACCTAACACAGTTGATTATCAAGTTTAGCTCAAAACTCATACCACTCTCCACGTTCAATTACTTATAAATCCAATAATGCATATCAATGAAGATTAATAATGTGACCCAAAGGAATCAAGATATGGCATCAATTCAGCAACAATTACCATGCATATGTACAAGTTACACTACCCATATAAGTAAACAACTAGCAATGCAACCGATGTGCCCTTACAACAAAGAAGTCCCTCCTCACTCATATATGAACTCGAGTATGTCAATGCGGAGACGGTCAAGAGACACTTACTCTCAGAAAGAAATTCCAATCAATGCATGTCAAATACCATATGCTTGACCTTATTTTCATTACCAAGGTGTACAAACATGTATGTTAGGATCACTATAGGTCTTTTCTTCATCTTGTAATGTAAGCTAAGGGCTGGTATGATATTCAACGGTATTTAGAGTGACTAAGCATCCTTGGCACTACCTTAAATTTTGGGGTTCACTTATTAACCTTTTTCTTCTTTTTCTCCTTTTCTTGATCACACATTATTCAGGATAGATGTGGCTTTTCTTTTTCATTCTTTTTCTTTTCTTATTATTCATTCACACCCCTTACTTTTTATTTTTTTCACTTATTCTTTTCCTTTTATTCTACTTTTTTTCATACCTATTTTACATAACGCACCCCTATGATAGCCACCCTCAACTTAGGTTGTTTACCTAAGTCAAGGTGCATAGTGTCCAAGGAGGACCAGGGCCAAAACAGGTTCATTTTGATCTAAATGAGAAGGTGATAGGTGTTATAGAAAGAAATGGTTAATGTGGGCTCTAAATAGGGATCAAGAGAAATCATGCATAAAGGGAAGGTTATTTAGGCAAAAAAGTGACTTAAATATCAAAACGTCCTATGATCCTTTCCTAACCCCTATCTTTCAACCAAGGTAAGAATAACCGGGCAAGTTCTAGATTCAACACACACAGGGAATTGAGTAAGACCTCACACACATGGCACAATGGTACATCACAAGCTACTACCCATTCGGTTTATGCAATTGTTAGCAGTGATTATCATGTCCCTAGTACTAATGCCATAAAAACATTCACAGTAGCCACATATAAATACACATCATATTGTTATAAAACAAACCAACAAAGAGGTATTTATCAGTTTTAAAAGTCAACAAAAATATGTCAACTGCTCTAGATACTTATTTTTCTCCAATTAACCACAACACATCACAAAACAAACACAATACCCCTAAACATGCCAGCACTACTAGGAAAAAGACTCTGGGGAAAAGAGGCATGACAACAAAAACCTCAGGAGGACATCACACCTACAAGCATCCCCACCCTCAACTTAATATTTGTATTGTTCCTAATACGTCAATCCAAAAAAAAGAGTTAGAAACATACTTGTCGCACCATGGGTGCGAAGATCTGTTGTAAATCACACAATACAAATAGAAACAAGAAACTACCTTAGGTTGTCTCCCAAGAAGCGCCTAATTTAGTGTCGCGGCATGACCCAACTCATCTTTTTCCTCCATCTTGAGGATATGAAATCCACCCCTAACTTAGAGTCCATCTTCTTGCCGCACTCATAGGGATGTGGTACAAATATTAAGAAGTTGAGTAATGGATGATGCATGGTAAACAACTCAACTTTAAAGTGAGGTGTGTTTTTGTGTTGCTTATCAAATGTAAAATAAAGAATATAGGATTCTTGTTCCTCATCTTTACAGTCTTCTACTATTTTAGATAATTCCACAGACAAGATATCATCTAAACAAAATATGGAAAAATCCATCGAGAGTGGCCCAACAAATCATACTTCAAAATTTATACTATCCTCTACACACTCACTTTTATTCATCTTCTCAACATTTTTACTTTGAATTAGGCTAGAGTCTTCATAAGAGATTGGATTGGTTTTTTCTTTTGCCTATAGCACCATTTCCTCAATTTTGGCATCATCCCTCATGGTTGGCTCTGTTGGTTAGGAAATCTCCAAAGGTTGATCAATATTAAGCTCATCATCAGTATAGGAATCTTTCTCTTTATCGTCACACTCTTCCATTATTTTAAATGATTCCATAGACAAGATATTATCTAAATATGATATAGAAAAGTATTTTGGATGATTGACCTCGATATCCATCTTTTCTGTACTTTCTCTTCCCTCGTTAAATGCCTAATGTCTTGACATATGTCACATATGGTATCATTCATTGTATCTATATGATTCTACATTAGTTGAAGCATAGCTTCAATGTCACTCTTTCCAGTGTTGCGTTCATCCTTTTCTTGACCATAAGACTTGTCATACTTATAAGAAGAACTAGAACTTAGGTTAGCGCAATAGGGGGGGATTTGAGAAACCACTCCAATGTCCATCTTGACCACCACAGAAAGAACAATTATACTCCTGGTAGGATAGGGATGGTACATACATCTTTCTCTAGGAAGCATATCTACACTCATGCCAAAAGTAGGGTCCATCACAATATGGACACAGATCATCCAGATAAGATTTCAAACATTCAAACTCATATTAATTCCATGATACCATAGTAAGAAATAAGCAAAAATAAAGAAAATCTACCTAACACACAAAACAAGGGAAATCACAATCAAATATTTACAAGTTTGAATTCAAGCAAGGTAAAATTCCAAACCAACTCAATATGCCAAATTGTTCCTTGGCAATGGTGTCATTTTTTATAACGCTCAACTTATACCTCAAATTAGTGTAAGGCAGTTATCTTTAATATATTTACCCAACTTTGGAGTCGGGGTCAAATCCACAGGGAACAATATGAGTGGTGATTAAACTAGTTTGAAATTATAGCTACTAGTTAAATTCAAACAAATGATACAAAATATAAAATGGGGTTTAGTATTAATATTTGTAATCAATATAAATGGAAACCGAAAGTTATATTCACTGAGGGTTTTAGGAATTGACAGATACTAGGTACTGCTTAAGACTCTTGAAGTAAGTAGGAACAACAGAATATCCCTAATGACTATACTATCTGACTTATCTCTCGACCTGACCAGACAATTTACTATCTAATTCTCTCAAACATAGATAACTTATCTATTTCCAATAGGATGTTATCTCAGGTAGATTAATCTAGTTATGACATTAATCATTAAACAGAAGGTTGGTATCTTCTGAGTCCCTATTGATACTTAACGTCCTCTAGTTTATTTCTCTGTTCAAGCAAATAAACCTAAGGCATAACCTATTGTTTGCAACCATTAGATTTTAAGGTAAAACAACAAAATTTCAAGACGTCCTACTACTCTTTGAACTCTTTAAGTACCTAGTAGCATGTCAAATCTTAATCCATGGATCCTATAACTCGGGCTAATGGAATTAGTCGCTCATGATTTGATAAATGAAATAAAAAGTTAAATTCATGATAGTATGGATAAACTTACGAATGAATGAAATCAACAATTGTTTCTTCAATTGAATAACAATAGAATAATCCAAAATAGTTGATAAGTATTGAAGAGAAAACAAGAAAAATACTTAATGAAAAAGATGAGGAAATGTACGTTCCTCCCAAGTTCCAAAAACAAGATTGAGAGATTAAAGGATTAAAGAAGATTGTTCATTAAACCCTAAAAGATGCTATTTATATTTGACCCTAATTATGGAAATAAAATAGAAAAAATCATAAAATTCATTAAATTAGGTGACGCCGCCACTGATGCCACATCAAGGTTCTGATGCCTTATCACGAATGGCATCAGAATTGCTCCAGTTGCCTTCAAAATCTGTCTTAGGCTAACGATATAGCTGATGCCGCATCACCCATCTAATGGTGTATCATCAATGTCATCAGATTTTATCTTTAAGCTCAATTCTCTAGTTTAGGCTGACGCCCATCGTGACACCTTATCATCTCTTTGACGCCATGTCACCAATGTCGTTAGAACTTTCTTTGAGACTTCAATTCTCTGGTTAGGGCTGACACCAATGCTGATAGACTGTCACAAGGCTGACGACTTATCACGGTTGTCGTCAGCTATGTTTTCAGCTCTTTTTACTCAGATTTCAGCTCTTTTGCTCCATTGTTATTTATTTCCATGCATCTTAACTTTCCTACAAAATGTTAAGAAATAACATCTAAAATACCAATAATTACTTAAGAACTTACAATTATTTCAAATTAAAAAGTCTTAAATGTGCTACAAAAATCTAGCACGTCAGAAAGTTGTGTCATGGAATTGTGGAATATCCATATATTAAGTAGGAAAACAGAGATGTTCATCCCCAGACTCAAACTGCTAGTCACTAGCTTCTCTAGGTCGCCCAATTCCTCCTCAGGGTGTATTATCCAGTACTGGTGGCAGTCAACGCCAGAGTTAATTTTATGCTTTACCATCCCGTCAAGAGTAGGAGGATTCACCAGATGTTGTTACTGGTATACTTTGTGTCATTCATCTATATGTTTATACGTTGTTAGACCCCAGGTCAAATTTCTCTTATGTGACCCCTTAGTTACAGTGAATTTTGAAATAAGCCCTGAAATTATCCCTAAGCCCTTTTCGTTTCTACTCTAGTGAGTGAGTCAATTTTTTCCAAATCAATCTAGAGAAAGTGTTCAATCTTTGTCCTACATAAAATCATATTAGCAGATTCAATAGAGTAAGATATATTTGACTTTGACCTTAATTTGGGTGTAGATTAGCTCCATTCCTGTTAGGCATCCATAGGTTGTTGCAATCGAGTGGTGAAGTTTCAGTTCCCAGATGAGCCACTCATTGCGTGGGACGGAAATTCAGTGTCTCCCAAGAATCATTTCATATCTTATCTTAAAGCTAGAAAGTTTATTTCCAAAGGGTGCATCTATTATCTAGTTTGAGTCAAAGACACTAAGTTTGAGACTCCAATACATCAGTCAGTAAATATGGTTAATAAGTTTCCTAATTTTTTTCCCGATGATTTTCTAGGGGTACCTCACAATAGGGAAATAGAATTTAGAATTGACCTTCTCCTAGATACTCAACATATCTATATTCCTCCATAACATATCGCTCTAGACGAGCTTAAAGAGTTAAAAGAGTAGCTTAATGATCTCTTAGATAAAGGTTTCATAAGGCCGAGTATTTCTCCATAGAGCGCTCCTATCTTATTCGTGCGAAATAAAGATGGTTCTTTGCGTATGTGCATTGACTATCATCAGCTAAATAAAGTTATAGTCCAAAATAAATATCCTCTTCCTAGAATTGATGACCTATTTGATCAACTCAAAGGTGAAAGTTACTTCTCCAAGATAGACCTTAGATCCAGCTATCATCGACTTAGAGTAAGGAAGTGTAATATTCCAAATACAACTTTCAGAACCTGTTATGGACATTTTTGAGTTTCTAGTCATGTCCATCGAACTTACAAATGTCCCAGCAATATTCAAGGATTTGATGAAAAAAATGTTCAAATAATATCTGGACATATTTGTCAGAATCTATATCGATGATATTTTTGTCTACTCTTGTAGTGAGAATCACCATGTAGACCATCTTAGAATGATGTTTCAAACTCTTCGAGATCACTAGTTATCCACTAAATTCAGCAAATGTAAATTTTGGGTAAGGTCAATAGGTTTCCTTGGTCATATTGTTTGCAGTGATAGTATTAGAGTTGATCCATAAAAGATAAAAACAGTAAGAAATTAGCCTATACCTATCTCCCCATAAAGAATTTGGAGTTACTTAGGCTTATCTAGCTATTATAGATATTTTGTTAAGGGTTTCTCATCTATTGAACCCCCTATGTATAGATTGACCCAAAAGAAAGTTAAGATCTAGTTTTCAGATTCATGTGAGAAGAATTTTTAGGAGTTGAAGACTCGACTCACTTCAGCCCTAATTTTAGCAATACCTGATGATACAAATGGTTTCGTTGGGTATTATGATGCCTCTAGAGTTTGTATGGGTTGTGTTTTGATGCAAAGAGGTAAGGTCATAGCCTACGTCTCTAGACAACTTAAGCCTCTAGAAAAGAACTACCTGACCCTTGATCTTGAGTTAGCTGATGTTATGTTTTCTTTGAAAATCTAGAGACACTATCTTTATGGGGTGCATATTGATGTGTTCTTGGGTCATAAAAGTTTGCAGTATGTGTTTACTCAGAAAGAGTTAAATCTTCGGCAAAGAAGGTAGTTAGAATTGTTGAAAGACTATGATATGAGTGTGTTATATCATCCGACCAAGGCTAATATAGCGGCAGATGCCCTTAGTAGATTTTCCATAGGCAGTGTTACACAGGTGTAGAATGATAAGAAGGAGTTAGTTCGGGAAGTTCACTAGTTAGCTATATTAGGCGTGAGATTGGTTGATTTAAATGAAGGGAATGTTTGGGTCCAAAGTAATTTTGAATCTTCTCTACTTTTGGAAGATAAAGAAAAGCTAGATAAGGATTCTAGTTTCGTCAAACGAAAAGAGTCAGTTAAAGACCAAAAGGTTGACGTTTTCCCCAAAGGGGGAGATGGTGTGATTAGATATCAGAGAAGATTGTGTGTGCCATATGTTGGTGATTTCAGGCAATGAATAATGGTGAAAGATCAAGGTGTGCGTTAGTCAATTCATCAAGGAGCCACAAAGATGTATCGTGACATGTCGAAAATCTATTGGTGGAGTGGTATGAAAAAAGATATAGCAGATTTTATAGCAAAATGTTAAAATTTTTAGTAGGTTAAGGTAGAGCTTAAAATACCTGGTGGTACATTGCAAGAGTTTGGTATCCCCACTTGGAAGTAGGAAGATGTGAATATGGACTTTGTGATTGGATTACCCAATTTGCATCATTAGCATGATTCGATTTGGGTTATTAGGGAAAGATTAACTAAGTTAGGGCATTTCTTACCAGTTCATATGTCCTACACAGCTGAAGATTATGCTAAGTCATATATTTGAAATTAGTAAGATTGTGTATAGTTCATTTATATATCATCTCAGATAGTGGTTCTCAGTTTACCACTTAGTTTTGGAAAGCATTTCAGAAGGTTCTTGGTACCCAAGTTCATTTTGGTTCAGGTATTCACCCGCAGATAGATAGTCAGACATGGTATACACATCTTTCTCTAGGAAGCATATCTACAGTCAAGCCAAAAGTAGGGTCCATCACAATATGGACATAGATCATCCAGATAAGATTTCAAATCATCAAACTCATATTCATTCCATGATACCATAGTAAGAAATAAGCAAAAATAAAGAAAATCTGCCTAACACACAAAACAAAGGAAATCACAATCAAATATTTACAAGTTTGAATTCAGGCAAGGTAAAACTCCAAACCAACTCAATATGACAAATTGTTCCTTGGCAGTGGTGTCCTTTTTTATAACGCTCAACTTATACCTCAAATTAGTGTAAGGCAGTTATCTTTAATATATTTACCCAACTTTGGAGTCGGGGTCAAATCCACAGGGAACAATATGAGTGGTGATTAAACTAGTTTGAAATTATAGCTACTAGTTAAATTCAAACAAATGATACAAAATATAAAATGGGGTTTAGTATTAATATTTGTAATCAATATAAATGGAAACCGAAAGTTATATTCACTGAGGGTTTTAGGAATTGACAGATACTAGGTACTGCTTAAGACTCTTGAAGTAAGTAGGAACAACAGAATATCCCTGATGACTATACTATCTGACTTATCTCTCGACCTGACCAGACAATTTATTATCTAATTCTCTCAAACATAGATAACTTATCTATTTCCAATAGGATGTTATCTCAGGTACGTTAATCTAGTTACGACATTAATCATTAAACAGAAGGTTTGTAGCTTCTGAGTCTCTGTTGATAATTCACGTCCTTTAGTATTTCTCTGTTCAAGCAAATAAACCTAAGGCATAACCTATTGTTTGCAACCATTAGATTTTAAGGTAAAACAACAAAATTTCAAGACGTCCTACTACTCTTTGAACTCTTTAAGTACCTAGTAGCACGTCAAATCTTAATCCATGGATCCTATAACTCGGGCTAATGGAATTAGTCGCTCATGATTTGATAAATGAAATAAAAAGTTAAATTCATGATAGTATGGATAAACTTACGAATGAATGAAACCAAAAATTGTTTCTTCAATTGAATCACAATAGAATAATCCAAAATAGTTGATAAGTATTGAAGAGAAAACAAGAAAAATACTTAATGAAAAAAATGAGGCAATGTACGTTCCTCCCAAGTTCCAAAAACAAGATTGAGAGACTAAAGGATTAAAGAAGATTGTGCATAAAACCCTAAAAGATGCTATTTATATTTGACCCTAATTATGGAAATAAAATAGAAAAAATCATAAAATTCATTGGATTAGGTGACGCCGTCACTGATGCCACATCAAGGTTCTGATGCCTTATCACGAATGGCATCAGAATTGCTCCAGTTGCCTTCAAAATCTGTCTTAGGCTAACGATGTAGCTGATGCCGCATCACCCATCTAATGGTGTATCATCAATGTCATCAGATTTTATCTTTAAGCTCAATTCTCTAGTTTAGGCTGACGCCCATCGTGACACCTTATCATCTCTTTGCCGCCATGTCACCAATGTCGTTAGAACTTTCTTTGAGACTTCAACTCTCTGGTTAGGGCTGACACCAATGCTGATAGACTGTCACAAGGCTGACGACTTATCACGATTGTCGTCAGCTATGTTTTCAGCTCTTTTTACTTAGATTTCAGCTCTTTTGCTCCATTGTTATTTATTTCCATGCATCTTAACTTTCCTACAAAATGTTAAGAAATAACATCTAAAATACCAATAATTACTTAAGAACTTACAATTATTTCAAATTAAAAAGTCTTAAATGTGCTACAAAAATCTAGCACGTCAGAAAGTTGTGTCATGGAATTGTGGAATATCCGTATATTAAGTAGGAAAACAGAGATGTTCATCCCTAGACTCAAACTGCTAGTCACTAGCTTCTCTAGGTCGCCCAATTCCACCTCAGGGTGCATTATCCAGTACTGGTGGCAGTCAACGCCAGAGTTAATTTTATGCTT